>NC_135374.1:45332290-45935147 GCF_049243985.1 Paroedura picta
TGCTTTAACAGAAGAAGTGCAATTGAAAAATTCTTATTTATTAAATTCAATATTCTTCTGGTGATGATAAGAATATATTTTCCCATTATTACTAGGCTTATGGCTTTATATATTTTTAAAACAAAAAAGTTCAATATTACAAAGAGACACCGATACTCAGATACATGACTTTCTTTTCATCTATGCTTTAGTGCCAAACTTCAGACGGGATTGACTGAGAGAATCAATTAAAGTGAGTTCCAGCACAATAATTTAGAAGCAAGCTCACAATTAGAATATATATTTTAATAAAACTTAGCCTTTTGATGTTTTACAAAACTGGACCTTGGAGGCCTCTCATTGCAGTAGAAACATGTTCACTTCTTTAGCATTCAATAGGCATCAGATATTAAAAGGATGGCTTGCTGTTAGTACCTTCCAGTTGCATGCACTAGTCTTAAATTCTATTACACTTGAGGAGGGGGTGAACTTTAGTAAACTATAGCACACTGTTTTCCTGGCATTCCTGTAAGGTTAATTTTTAAAAACAAAATGTAATAATTTACTGTAGAAATACTTTTAACTAAAAAATTTTTTTTTAAGTTGACCGGATAAGAGACTGATCATACTTGAAATGATCTAATTTCTGAATAATTGATAATCAATAGGGCTACGATTTTAACAATTATTTAAAAGAATGTATGCTGATTTTCTGCCCTCATCAGGGCATTTTTGTGAAGAGGCTCAAGCAGGTATGCTGCAAATTTGGTGTCTCAAAAATTAGCCCCCTGGTGTCCTCGTTATCTCCAGACCAATTCTCCATTATGCCCTATAGCAGACTTTCTGAACCAGGGTTTCATGAAATCTGTTAAGTATGGCAGGACCCCTGCCTCACTGACTGGCCTATTGTCCTCAACAACCAGTAGCACCCCTCAATATTCTAGGATTGAGCCTAAGCCAAGACACTGTTAAAGTCTGCCAAACCATGTCAGATTCCATCTTAAAGAGCCTGCTCTCAACCACAATTTCAGAATGGCAGCCTCTGTCTGACACAGGTATCGCCTGTCTCAAATATTGCTCTCTTCCTACCCTCCCATTGTATTGCTGATTCAGTGGCATGGCTAAAGCCTGTTTGCCCAGGGGCATTTTGTCTTGCATATGACTCATGCTGTAAGTGAAGAATAAGTACCCCCCTCCCCATGATGCTCCAGATGATATAGTAGTATGATGATTTGGAAGATCAAGGATTGAGCAGGCAAGTTAAGTAAAAAAAAAAGTGCTGTTCCACTCATCTGCATTGTTACAAGTGACAAACAAACAATAAACTTCACCTCTGTATACATCCAGGACTTGGAAAGCATACTATTGCTTTAGATAAGCCATGTTCATTTGCTCCATATGCTTATCTAATTAGTAGCTATCAATACATTTAACAAGCACACACACACACAGCAGTGTAAAAGAAACTTTCATGGATATACTTGAAAATAATCATGCCAGTTTCCAATGTAATTTGGAGGGAGAAAGAATGAAATGTGGGATAGAGTCAAACTATGAAACTGATTGTACATTCCCAAACTCTTCTTGAAGCCACCTAGGGAAAGGGGTGGAGGGCCTGCCAGCCCACAAGGAGAGGGAAATCATCAGTTAGATTAAGCTGTCTGTTACCTTCTCTTATAGATTCTGAAAGTTAAGTGTCATGTAGGAGTAATACTGTCAAATGCACTGAACTTTCATAAAGTTATTATTGAATACTATATTCAATCATTTTTATTTGTCAATGTAACTGCAAAGCCATTTGCTGCTACCCGTTTTAAACGGTTTTAAACTGTTTTTAAACTGTTTATATATGTATATATAAATGATATTTGTACTGGTTTTACTATATAGGTAACTATTCAGTTGAATTTTTTAAACAGTTTTAGAGAATGAGGTTGTTGTTAGGTGCGAAGGAATGAGGTAGTGGCAGCTTATTGGTTGTTTGTAGTAAGTGAGAGATCTGATGTTGTTCAAAGGAGGATATTATCTGCAAACTAATTGTAACCTGATTGAAATGAATTTGTTTCATAAGGCCTGGAAGGTGGTGCAAAAAGGCAAGAGAGGTAAACTGATTATTATGGTCTAGTGAATTTGGACATTTATTAATTTATTCATTATTATCATTATCATTATCATTATCATTATCATTATTAATAATATTAATATAATTAATATTATTATTAATATTTCTATACCGCCCTCCCTGGAGGCTCAGGGCGGTTTACATTAAACTTATAAACAATACATGGAACATATTTATATACAGGAAACATTACATATAACATATAACTATAACATTAATATTATTAACTAACTAGATATTAAGCCGGCTGTGGCCAAAATACAGCGGGCCCTAGCATGATGGGTGGGTGGAGGGATGGGGCGAAGGAAGGAGGAAAAGGAGAAAGACAGACAGAAAGACAGAAAGAAAGGGAGGAAGATAGAGACAGGAGAAGAGGGAAAGAAACAGGTAGCCAGAAAGAGGCAGATGGAAGAGAGGGAGGAAGGGAGAAAGGGAAAAACAAATGGAATGCTGGGAGGAAGGGAAGGATAAAGGGAATGCTGGGAGGAAGGGAAGGATAAAGGGAATGCTGGGAGGAAGGGAGGAACAGAGTAAGGTAGGTGGCCTTGGGACCTTCTGCTGGGCCCAGGGGCAGTCTCAGCTGGCCCAGGGCCTGGCAGAAGGCTCGGGACGGGGGCGGTGGGCTCTGCGGCCTACTGCCGGGCCCAGGGGCAGTCTTGGCTGCCCCAGGGCCGGCAGAAGGCTCCGGACAGCGGGAGTGGGCTTTGTGGCCTTCTGCCGGGCCCAAGAGCAGGTGAGCCTGCCCCAGGGCCCGGCAGAAGGCTCCGTGGGCAAGGGGAAGCCAGCCGGAGGACTTACCGCTGGGGAAGTCTTCTTCCTCTGAGCAGTGACTCTCCGGCCGGGCGAGGCTGGGACAAGCAGCCAATGGGGAGCTGCGCTTTGCGCAGCTCCCCATTGGCTGCTTGGCCCCCGAGTGACACTCAGAGGGCCCAATCAGGAGCCGCTTCATGGCTCCTGATTGGGCCCTCCGCGTTTTTATCATGGACAGGGCCCACCCTAAATCCTCCCCACTTGCCCTTACTCCTTTATTCCTCCTGCTCCTCCGGAGCGGGGTGGGGAGGTTTAAAGATAGTAACAGCGTAACCATATAACACTAACAGTAATAATACAAACAAGTCCAGGAGTCTTGGTGGGTTTCTGGAGGGGAGGGGCCAGAGGGAGAGGGGGGCAGAGGCCCTGTTAATGCTGTTGACTGATTTGTGCCTGGCCTCAGTCAAATGCCTGGTGGAGGAGCTCCTTTTTGCAGGCCCTGCGGAACTGCTTTAGTTCTGTCAGGGCCCTGATCTCTTCTGGGAGCTCATCCCACCGGGTGGGGGCCAGGACAGAGAAAGTTCTGGCCGAGGCCAGGTGGACTTCTTTAGGGCCAGGGACTATTAGCTGGCTAGGACCAGCTAGGTAATTTCTGCATTCTCCATAGTTAAACAATGAATGTACAGAACCTGTTCTGCCACAACACTATGCTGAGCGTCTCATACCCATTCAGTGTTGGAGTGAGGAACTGTGGAATTCTCGAACTAATGCCTGAAATCTGTGATGGACCCACATATATCTATAGCTCCACTTACGGAAGTCTAACGTCCTATATCATTGGGCACTCTTTCTTCTCTTCATGTAAGCTTATTGTGATTCAGGCCACAGAAAAGGATCAGCATCCTAAATCCTTAGAAATAATTGACTTCTGCATATAAACTAATGATAATATTGTAGCTCTGAGCCTGGCAGAATATTTCTGATGTCAGGTATATGCAGTCATTATAATTAAATCAGTGTGCATGTGCATAAAATAGATTACTCAACTGGTTTATGAGAAGTGAAGGAATACTGTGTATAAAAGGTCTTTTAAAATGAAGTGTGAAGATTTCTTGAAGGACTGAGAAGATTCTAGTGGAAAGAGCTTTTAATAACAGTGAGTCAACTGATGGTGTTATGCATTATCCACTAATGTATAAGTTTTTTCTTCATTAGAAAGGTTAATTAGTTGGGAAGTTTAGCACAGGAAACAATTATGAAGGAGATGGTGTTAAATTTCCTCTTTAATGCCTGAATATATCTATGTCTCCACAATGTGGACTCAGCAAGGTCAAAAGGGACTGCTTTATCTTATCTCTTTGCCCTGTTGTTATTCAACAAGGCAATGTGTTAGAATAGAATTTTCTCCATAGTGTATCCAAGTCAGTAAGAAAATTGTCATATATAGAATGGAAACATTTGAAAATAATGATTGAACCACACCATAGACACATGCGACTATCCCATCCAGTTGCATCCCAACATATTAAGAAAAAATATGAAAGGAGTTGTGCTGCTGACTATTAAACTATTCAATTATTTATAATATTATACTTCCAAATGTTATAGTTGTTTTGTTTATTCATCATGCTTTTATTCACAGATCTCCATTGCAAAAAGGTCTTAAGGCAGTTTACATAATATATGCACTAACATATAAAATGACCATATCTAAGGGACCACCTATCTGAATGTGGAGGGTGCTTTGCTCTGTAACAGCAAATTGCCTGATAATCCCTGGCCCAAAAGAGGTTTGACTGTCCTCAACCAGAGCCAGGGCCTTTTTAGCCCTGGTCCCTGTCTGGTGGAATGAGCTCTCCAAAGACATCTGGGCCCTAACTGAACTAACACAGTTCTGTAGGGCCTGCAAGATGGAGCTCTTCCACTGGGCCCTATGGTTGAGGCAAGTTCGGATAAATAAAAATACAAATGAACAATAAGGGCCTCCCCCACTGCAACCCATTAGCTCAGTGCCTGACCCAGTCAGAAGAACCACTAGGGATCATCAACCATATAGCGGTTTAACTGCCTAATCTATTTTAATTATTTTAGTTTTTTCACTGTTATTGTATTTTTAAGTGTTGTAAAGTGACCCAAGGTGGCTGTGTTGATAGGGGAGTTCTAGAAATTTAATAATAAATAAAGTAAAAATACAGTAACAGTCTTAAAAACCATAGTTCACAATTGAGCCATAGCTTGCCAAATGACACAAAATGAACCAGGAGATATTACACAATTTAACAAACAGAATTAAAAAGTTAACAGATAAGGTATTTGCCATAGCCAGGCAGAGAATGATGATTTGACAAATAAGAGCCATGGAGAGGAGTAAAGCTGTGAACAGTTCATATCAGCAGAATTGGTCCTTCTGGTCTGTGGATCATAGCAAATGTGAGTATCCTAGGACATAAATATCTTAAAGATAAGAAACAGATAGATATCCAATGAAGCTATTTTAAACCCAGCTATAGTGCGGACATTTTAAAAACATGGTCTTTTTAAAAAATTGAAAATGAATCAGCATGGCAAATTCTGTGTGAGAAAAAGATTAACACCCACAGGTAGGCAGGACCCCACACTGTTCTGATCTTCAGGCTGGTATCTTACTAACTGAGCTATACAGTACAGGCTTCAGCTGATAAACAGCATGTGAAGGTTTCCTTGAATGTTTTTGATGTGAAAACATACCCACATGCACTGCGAGCTATGTAATGGAAGCAGACTACAGAAGAGGAGGAAGGGGGCAGAAACTCTCACAAATGGATGGGATTCCTGCAAATGACTGTGGTCTGGCTTTCCATGCCAAGGAAACTCACTCTCATAAACTGGGAGGGGGGAAGTCATGAATGGGGAGAACACACATGAGCAGCTGTACTCTGGCTCTCCTCACCACAACCACCACCATCACCTCAGGCCAGCAAGCCAGCTGCTAACACCTCCTCTGCTAAAACCCTCCTGCTCCAATGGCTGCTCTGTTCTGCCCTGCCCTCTCCTACTGAGGGAAGGAGGCCAGCCCACACACTTCAATGTGTACTCACCTCTTCCAATGCCAACCACTGCCTGCTCCATTGGTGGCTCTGCTCTGCCCCACCCCACTGAGGGGAAGAGGCCTTGCCTTGCTTTGTCTCACTTGCCACCTCCTCCCATAGTCCTGTGAGCCATGGCCACCTACCAAAAACCTTGCCAGCTTGGAGCTGTTCAGTGTTGCTCATCCACCTACTGGTCAGCACTAAAGCCTCTTTGCAATTTGCTCCAGAGAGTATCTAAGTCTTTGCTTGAATATGACATCTGAGGTGTGGAAAAATATCTCTCTCTGAAGAAAACTACCTCTACTCTTCCACACTGCCCAAGATTTCTTCTCCTGATGCAGCCGCCGGAGCACTCTTCAGATTCACTCAGGCAATATTGGGAGGGGGGAGGTTCCACCATTGACTCTCCCCACCCACTGAACTGCCCTCCTTTATCCCAGTGCCCCTAGAAATCCTGCAGAAGCTTCTGTCCCAGCAGCATCTCTAAAGATCAGGTTCAAATTTGGCATTAATTCAAGACCCATCATCACACACGTCTTCTAAAGAAAGCATTTTGGGTGCAGGATACTCCTTGGCTTCCCAGTTTAAAGTGTACTATTTTATACTTGGGAGAAAGCAGTTATGGTGCTGCAACCAGGGACTGCATGCAGCTCAGGAAATTACAGTGAGACAAAATCCATTGGCAGAGCATCAATTGAAATTTGTTTTATTTATTTATTTATTGGATTTATATACCACCACTCCCAGCAAGCTGGCTTGCGGCAGTTCACAATCAAAATCCAATTCCATAAAACCATAGACAACAACAAAGTCTAAAACAGTTCCCACAGCTAAAACCATAACTCTGTAAGATGGTGGTAAAAATACTAAAACTCTTCTCCCCACAGAAAACCACTGGAGTCAGTCCAGACATCAGGCCAGATGTCAATATTGGTGATGGTGGGAACAGGGGGTAGCTCACCCAATGGCTCAGGGCAAAGTCTAATGCTGTGCCCAGGAGCCTTGTGGGGAGGGGACCTGTGGTGATTCTGTCATATTTTGTGACTGACAATCCTGAAGAGAGTTATGCCCTTCCAAGCTCATTGAAGTTAGCAGGCTAAGAATGGTGAGGAATGGAAGAGAAGCCATTGTGCCCATAGCCATTGCACCATAGCTCTATAAGAGAAGCCCATAGATATTCATAATATTATGAATGACAAATTACACACACTTTGACCCCCAGCATTTTAAACCTTTTTTCTTTTAAGTTTTTCCCCCTTTAGAAGATGAATAAAGACAGCCTTTGAACACAAACACCAGTAGTGTGCTCTTACCACTTCCTCCTGGGAAAAGAATGCTTAAAAAAATGAAACTTTAATTTTTTGGCAGATATCCTATGAGGTAGGTGAGACTGAGAGACCTCTGAGAGAAGAGAAACAAACCTGGTTCTTCAGATTAGAGTCTGTATTGTTGTTAAAATTATATTTCTTTTATTGTGCACAATTTTTAAACCTTTAGGGATTAAAAACATATGTCCAGCTTAGGCTATTGCAAACTAATATGCTATGCACTCTGTGAACCAATAGACCAATGTGTTTCGGCTCTTATAGGACCTTCTTCAAAGGTCTGGTTTTAACACACACCAGTTCTTAACACATATAAAATGTGTACAGCATCCAATAAAAGCTCCAAAGTATCAGAGTCACTTAATGAAAGGAGATGTCTAATTTTCAGTCATTAGCTCTTTTCCAAAGGCTGCCCCAAATGTTTTATTAGTGCATGTATTGCAATGAGTGAAGGTAGTCCAACCAAACCATAGCAGTAGGAATGGGCATGAACTGGCTGATAAACGAAAGGTTGTCACACATTTTGGGTGTTTGTGGTTCACAAAGTGATTTTTACACACTGAAGAGATACTACAAACTTCCATCAATTTTGATGCAGTCACAGTGGTCTGTGGTGATTCATTAAGAGCTGAAATCAGCTTAGCTGTTTGGTTGAAATGACTCTGAGTCATTTAAAACACTGCTTTATGCAGGGATCAGAAAACAGGGTTCAAACTTTAAATGGCTCATGATGAGATATGATTCAGTTTGTGAACTGTCTTTATATATGGTCTTCACAACCAGAGTCCTAAACAGCAAACTTTCACCCCCACAAAAAAAGAGCCTAAGAGTTATTACAAACATTACCACATAACTTAACAACTGCCAGAAATTCCACCACACACAAAGTAGTTTTTGTACCGCTGAGTAACCAAGCTGAACATTTCAGACAGTCAAAAATATGATCCACAGAATCAATTCTGTTGTCACAATTGCACAATCCATCTGAATATAGAATTCCATTGAATCTTACATCATCACCGCTGAACGTATGACATTCAGGTATGCAAGCATGAATACCGCTCTTTGCTCTGGAAGAGATAACTCAGATCGATTGTCATTTTTGTTGCCTACTAAAAAAACCGAACAGTCTGAACTCAGGTCATGATCTGTCCACAACAATCGATTAAGCTTCAACTCTGCCAATCCAGATAACCTTCTCCAGCAATATAAGTGACCAGAACCAGTGTGTATCCTGATAAATGTGTAGGGCCATTACCTGCATAGGACAGGCCCATGGTTGTCATGGAGGACCCAAAGTCCTGAGCCATTCCTGTGTCATGTTCCATGGCAAATCTCCAAAAAAAATCAACAGTTTATTTTAGAAGAGCACAAATGGCATCATATGACTCCTGTGATGCTAAAAATGAAAGCAATGGGGATCAAAAAGTACTTATAGAGGCAACCACCAATGTTAATTGTACACAGTTCAGTCTCACACATGAAGGTCTTGATCATCAAAGAATAATACAGTTTACAGCTAACACCACTAGCTGGGAAGGAAACAGTCAAAACATATGAAGGTGTGATACAGAGCCATCTGGCCCACAGCATGGAAACTAAAAAAAAGAGAGGGGTGGATGAGCTGTGCAACTTCAGGAAAAAATACCCACAGGGAGTTCTGGGACTCAGGTCAAGCAAATCATGTCCGGAGCTAGTGGCTGATATTCTGACAGCTTGGTCTCAGCATGCGTGCCTAAGTCACCTGGGACCACCAGTCTCAAGGGCTCTGACAACATACCCAAGACCAACTCACCTAGCACATGAAGAAATCTAGATGACAGAGCTGAGTCAGATTTATACCTTCAGCCTCATTCAACTAGCAACATGTTATAGAACTGGGTCCTTAAAAAAAAAGTCTAAAAAGGGGATTTATGAAAGAACTTCCTATAGAGCAGAGAACAAATGTAATAAGTAAAAAACCCAGAATTAGATTATTATTAATAGATATATCACAATACCTTAGAATGACTGGAGAATAATCATCAGTAAACCTTATAAAACCCAACTGTCTACTCATCCACTACCTGATTGGACCTCCCAATGAGGGCCAATCAGCTCAAATTGCATGCAGGTAACTTACTCCCTACCTGATTACCCTCCCTTGGAAATATTCCCCCAATAAGAGATGGCCCTCATCCAGGAATGGCCCACCCTGGTAGTTTAGATCCAATCAGGAGGAAGCTCTCAGCCAGGAAAAGCTGATAAGGGATCAGCTCTCTGCCTCCAACTTCCTGCCAGTTTCTGAAGTTTGCTGAGTGAAAGAGGAGCCAGCCTCAGAGCATACTCTGCTGCCAGTAAATTACCCTGGTCTCTTTCTACTCAAGGAACATGGTAGGGGGGCAGCAAGCTGTATTCTGGGGTAGCCTCTCCATGTCTTCTGGAGGGGGTGGCTGGGGAAGGCCCAGAAATGGCCCTCTGGGACCAAGGGCAGTCAGGAAAAGCCTTTACCCTGGAGGTGCCCCCAGGCATGGGGATATTCACTCCTGGCCCTCAGCCGGGAATGGCCCACCTTGGTAGTTTAGGCCTATTTAGGAGGGAGTTCTCAGCCAATAAAAGCTAATAAGTTTGCTGGCTGGAAGAGGAGCCAGCCTCGGAGTATGCTCTACTGCCCGTTAGCTGCCCTGGCCTTCTGACCTCTTTCAATTCAGATAATACAGCAGGAGGAAGTGAGCTTCCTCCTTGAACAGTCTTTGTGTGTTTTCTGGAGGGAGGGGGGAGCTGGAAACAGTCCCCTGCCAACCTTCTGGTACCAAGAGCGCCCAGGAAAAGCCTCTGCCCTGGGAATGTTTACTCATGAGTAAGTTATCTGAGGTTTGTAATCTGTAAAGGGAGGAATGCTTTGGGGGTAACCATCACAAGGAATTGCAGCAGGGAAAATAATGCTGATGTGGGTGGGACTGGGAAGATGTACAGTTTCCCTTTCCACATGGGTACCACCTTGGTCTGGCTGCAGTCTTTCCAAGACCATCCCAACAAAGCAAATTTGGAACAAGTGGCATGAAAGATGGGGAAACTGTAGATGGGGCACAGAAGCACCATGAGGCCCTGGGGATATGTGTGTGTGTGTGGGGGGGGGGGGGGGGGGAGAGACTGTTTCCCAGTAGCATCTTTGCAGTAGAACAAGAGTTGGTATTTTTACCCTGCTTTTCACTGCCCAAAGGAGTTTCAGAGTGGCTTATAATAGGCTTCCCTTCCTCTCTCCACGACTGACAACCTGTGAGGTAGGTAAGGCTGTGAGTGCTCTGAGAGAAACTGCTGTGACTAGCCCAAGGTCACCCAGCATGTGGAGGAGCAGGGAATCAAATTCAGCTGCTGCTCTTAACCACTACACCTATCTGTACAAATTGCTATTGCCTTAAAGAGAAGTAGCTACACCACAGGCAGAAGCTGTTGGAAGCTGGTGTAAGTCTTTTTTGACTTGCTCATTGACTGTTAGGGGATTTTTTCCTATGGACCTTCTGGGCATATGGACTTTCTCAGAGCCATCCAAGGAACCAGGACGGGCTATTCCTGGCTGAGAACCATGACTTACTCATGAGTAAACATGCCCAGGGTATTTTCCTGGCCACTCTGGGTCCTGGAGTGCCATCAGGGGACCATTTCTGGGCCTCCCACAGCCCCCCCCCCACAAGGCACACAGAGGCTGCTTCAGGAGGTAGGTTGCCCTCTCATCCTTTGAGTTGAAAGAGGCCGGGAGGCCAGGGTAACTTACTGGCAGCAGGGCATGCTATGACTCTACCTCCTCTTCCACCCAGTAAACTTCAGAAATTGGCAGAAAATTGGAGGCAGAGAGCTCACCAGTTATTAGCTCTTCCTGGCTAAGGGCTCTGTCCTGATTGGGACTAAACTACCAGGGTGGGCCATTCCTAGCTGAAGGCCATCTCCTAATGTGGGAATATTTAGGGGGGCAACCAGGTAAACAACAAGACACAACAACAAGCCTTTAATAGCATATAAATTACAATATAAGAAGGAAAAGTGCAAAAGGATCCACTGCTAGAGAAAACAAAGGCAAAGACCATGCTTTAGAGTGGGACAAAATAAATTCACGATTTCTCATGGCAAGCTATAAAAACTTTGCAACTGGTTCAATTATATCAGGGTTCTGGGATGTCAAAAGAAACTGAATCTTACGTTCATCCGAATGCAGTTCTCTTTTACACAGAAGTGAGTTAAGAAATTAGCTTGGATTGAGGAATAAAATGGACAATGGAACAAAATGTGTGTAATTGATTCTATACAGCATTGTCTACAGGGGCATAACCTAGCTGAATGCGGGATCTGTTGAAATCTCCCATATAGCACAGCAGAAGGTAGAGCGTTAGTTCTATCTAACGTGAATGCTCTACGCTGTTGTGGAATGATTAGTTGGTAGAAGTAGGCAGCTAGGGGCTGAGAGCTTGGTGAGATCCCCAAGCTCAATGGCGAGCAAACGTTTCTAGCTTTAGTGCTAAGTTCCTGCAGTTCTATGTCTAACAGTCTGTGTTTAATTGAATTAAATGCAGTATTTTCAGATACCAGATACAAGGAGTCTAAAGGGATTCCTATAGATTTAATTTTTCCCTCAATGTGTCTTAACCAAGTAGATGACTCATGTTCAGATAGCATAAGGGAAATTAGACTATTGGGTTCAGATCTGAAATGAATGCGAAGCCAGAACTTGAATGTTAACAACCAAGCTCTGGTTTCCAATAGTCTTTGGTTGGTTTCTAGACATAGGACTTCATAAGAGACACAGTTCACGGTGACAGTATATAGCCTTGCCAAACTCCTTTCTCAATTTTGAACCAATCAGTGATTCCATGTTCAGTTTTCACTGTTGCTTCTTGACCTGCATCTAAGTTTCTCAAGAGACAAATAAGATGCTCTGGTATTCCCATCTCTTTAAGAACTTGCCACAATTTGTTGTGCTCCACACAATCAAAGGCTTTAGCATAGTCAATGAAGCAGAAGTAGATGTTCTTCTGGAACTCCCTAGCTTTCTCCATGATCCAGCGTATGTTGGCAATTTGATCTCTAGTTCCTCTGCCTCTTCGAAATCCTGCCTGTACTTCTGGAAGTTCTCGGTCCACATATTGCTGGAGCCTAGCTTGTAGGATTTTGAGCATAACTGCTAGCATGCGAAATAAGTGCAATGGTGTAGTAGTTTGAACATTCTTTGGCATTGCCCTTCGTTGGGATTGGAATGTAAACTGACCTTTTCCAATCCTGTAGCCATTTTTGAGTTTTCCAAATTTCCCACCAGTCTGGGATGGTTTTAAGCAGCTCAGGAGGGATTGCATCAGCAACTCAGGAGGGATTGCACCTAGCTTTTCTAGGCTTTAGCTGATCAATAAATTAAAATCTCAAATCTGTGCCATTTATCGTGATTATAGGGAATCCAGTGCTAAGCTTATGCCTGCAGAATATTTCCATTTGAAAAATCAATTATACCAACTAACAAAGAAAAAGCAAAGTGATTATATTAAAAAACAATGGGAACAACTCGTGCAGGCTACAATTACCAACAATATAAGACAATTCTGGGACCTAGCTTCAGGAGCTTTTCATGAGAAATCTTCTTTAGCCAGGTAAACAGTGAGTCATCTACATGCCATTTGAGCTGATTGGCCCTCATTGGCAGAATGCAATTTGAACTGATTGGTCCTTGTTGGCAGTGTTCTGTGGCACACCCCCAGGAAGGGCCAATCAGGTACCCTTTTTGGAAAATATATGGTGTCAGATTCCTCTGTACTGAAAGTAAGAAAAAATTGACAAACTGAGGACTGAAAGGAACAAATATAGTTTATTCATTATTGATTCAAAGGGATCATCATTGTTCAAATTTTGATTATCCGAAGTGACAAGATACTCATTCTGAAAAATGACATAAATTACTTAGCTGAATATTTTTGAAGTTTATAGAACTTAATCAATTTATAATTCAATATATTCATAATGAATATAATAATTATCACCTATTTTTCTCCTTAAGAGTATATCTACAGACTATCAAGTACTTAATATTAGAGCTGGTTCACAGGAGTGTATTTTACATACACACACCTGTTGATACTGCTGTTATGAAGATTTTATAGTTAGTATAAGTAAGCCATTAAAAATATCTAACACTACAAGTTGAACCACGAATACATACCTTTAAATGCAATAATTTTGAATTGACTAAGTTCTACTTAAGTAAAAATCAAATACTAATCATCAAGTGATGCATGTGTGAATTTGCACTGGGAGGGGGGAAATGCTTAAAAAGGAGATAACATGAGGTTCTATCAAATGATCTTGGGTTTGTTGAATGCAGATTATCCTTCAAAATCTGTAATTTTAACATAACAGCTTTTTAGAAATAAGTCATATGGCTTCTGTACAAAAGTACTTAGTGTAAAATATCTTTTCTGAAAAACTACAGTACTCAAAAAATGCAGAACAAATGAACAGTGGAGGGGCAGAAACAGAGTAATTAAGGTGGGAACAATACTTGGAAAGATAATTACTTCACTAGACCCCAATGTACATATTGTCATGGATAAAGTATACTGACCTAAGCTCTTGTTACTTTTCTTTTGGATGTAACTTCATTGCCACAGGAAAAAGGCAGCATTAAAATATCACTATCCAGCAATTTGAAAACTAATTGTATTAAATTCTCATCTCATGAAGGATTCATAAGCCTTAACTTAATCATTTCATATTTCTAACTGGAGACTTTTCATCCCTGAATATAATGAATTTGAAAATAGAAGCAAACAGATGAAAATTTTCTCATGTTTGTGTGCATTTTGTGAATCTCTCTGTGTGCATGTATGGGGAAAAACAGAAAACACATCACTTATTGTTATACAGACAAGGATAATTACAAATCAGAGCAAATTCTTCCTCTTTTACCTGTGGTACTAAAATGTGTATGGCTATGATAAGAAAAGAGCATCTATATTTTATGTTCCTAGGTTACTATTTAACTTTTTCCTGTTTCTGTACTGTATGCTTAAAAATTATTTAGAGATGTGAATTCAATGAATCCTACTTGTATTATTCATTTTGTGATGGTTGCTTTTTATGTATACATGTCTATTGTTATTGTTACAAACTGGAACTTTCAATACCTGCAAGGTAAAATCTCTAGTCTCTAGAAATATATATTCACCTCCCATGTGGGCAGCTAAAAAGAGGAGAACCCTCAAAGGAATCCTTGAATTCACAGTGCACTCTCTGCAATCTCTCAGCCAGGTGTGCTTAACGTCCCTGGGCACTGCCTGGGATAGATCATTACTTTGAGCACAAGCAGTTTACATACATTGCAAATTAATATTGAATGTTACTGTAAGAGAACAACATAGTATTTTGATTACAGGTAAGGACATTGCATCACAGTGAACTTAGCACTATGTGTTCCAAGTCAATGGTCATCAATGACAATCCTGCTGGATGGAAGAATGTATCACTGTTGTTAAGATGGCAGAATCCAGGAATATTGGGTCCAGCCACAAGCGTAGATTGTAAGAACTTTAAGAACTTGTGGGACAACAGGCTACCCCAAACACCCAGAGTAAAGGGACTGGGTGGTCCTTAGTCTGAGGCCTTGTATTGCAAGGGGCCCCTGGACAAATATTACCTCCCTCTTCCACAAAAAACAATCTGCTGATTGAAGAGAGGGGAATGGTGATTTTTGTCCAATTTCTCTTCTCATTTCAGTCCTCCATCCATCCATATGATTATTTGGCCACTTTGATTTTCCTTCCCCAGCAGTCATCTTTCTATGGTTGAAAGGGGGTGGCGTTTGGGGGAGAACAACATGGGAAAAGTGCCTGACACATTGCTAAATGCCTGTTCTTCTATTTCAACATTTATTTTTGACATACAAGCTAACCAGCAACATTAGACTGAATGATAGCTTAGTGTCATTTACACTTCTAAGAGGTTTTTGTTTAAATATGAATGATGCTTGGTTAGTTGATGGCTTTAACATTGTCTTGTTAATTATTTTTAACTGACCTGGTATCAGGGATACCGTAAATGGAGTAAAAAAATGAGAACAAATTAAATCATTTTATATTTCAGTTTATTCTCTGAATGGATTATTTAGTTTAAAATTGTAATTACACAGCAGTTTAGAAGGTGCATTGGGACTCCAGCTTCATTGCTCCCAAAGTGAGTCTTCAGTATAGATTCTTTCACAGAAGAATGAAAACAAAAGAACAAAATTTTCCCCGAGGCTTATTGTTGTAGTTCCCTCAAGATTAGACTAATTGGGACAACATTATTTGCTCCGCTGCCTTATTGAAGAGTGTCTGAAAAATTGCTTCCCATATTTCCACAGTTTGTCTCATGACCACTGCTAGGCAATGGGTGAAATAGTCTTGTTTGGGGTCCCTTTATGCGAAGGTAGTGTTTCCCTACATATATGGCAAATGTAATAGAAGATATTATGGAACACAATCACTGCATGAAGAAGAGCCTTCCAAAATCCAAATGATGGTCTTTAATTTGTCCTCATGCCTTCTTACACATTTTGTACTGGATTCTAACAACTGTGAATGCCAGGCTTATGGAAGCAGATTTACTCCACTCCCAGGGCACCTTCCTGAAGTATACTGTCTGCAGATCTCCATAGACTAAAAGTCAATTACCATTAGGACTACAGTGGGGAACTGGACCGAATTGTTTCTCAACCATCCTCTCACAGAAGAGTTTCTACAGAACCAAAAGGAAGGGGAAGGGTCATTTCATATGATCCTTCCTCCCTATATCAGCTTATTCTCCCATGTTGTTTGATTTTTTGCCACAAGAGTTCTCTAATGCCAGGCAATGCCAATTATGGGTTGCTGTTAGAAAATAAAGGTGGAGAAGTTACACTTCCACACATGATTTGTAGTACCCAGCCCTTAGTTTTTACCTCAAAATATGTTGTATTTTATATTAGATGTTATGTCTTAGAAAACTGAACAGATTTTTCAGGTTTAATATTGCCATGCCATATTTGGAGTAATCAAATATAGTTGGTGTTTCCACATGCTACACAGGAAGACACATTTCCACTTACAATTACCCTATTGCCCAATCAACTGGGACCATCTTTTCAGAGAATGTGCTCCTCTCACTGGATGATGATGGCTCTCATTCACAAGTACTTGTGCACTGACAGCTCTTCATTCATAAACAATTCCTCACCTACAATGATACAACTTCTGATTTGCACATGGATACTTATACTCGCCCCCTTCAAGGATCGCTGCCTTGTTGTGGCAAGGGGGCTTGCGTAGTTCAGTGAAGCTATGAGCTATACCGTGCAGGGCCACCCAAGACGGACAGGTCATAGCTGAGAGCTCTGACAAAAGGTGATCCACTGGAGAAGGAAATGGCAAACCACTCCAGTATCTTTGCCATGAAAACTCTATGGACAGTTCCAATAGGCATAACGATATGACGCTGGAAGATGAGCCCCTCAGGTCGGAAGGTGTCCAATATGCTACTGGGGATGAGCAGACGGCTAGTACGAGTAGCGCCAGAATGAATGAAGCGGCTGGGCCAAAGCCGAAAGGACGCTCAGTTGTGGAAGTAACTGGTGGTGAAAAGACAGTCCGATGCTGTAAAGATTTTTATTCCATAGGAACCTGGAACGTCAGATCCATGAATCAAGGCAAGCTGGACGTGGTTAAACAAGAAATGACAAGACTGAACATCGACATTTTAGGAATCAGTGAACTAAAATGGACAGGAATGGGTGAATTTAATTCAGATGACCATCAGGTATACTACTGGACAAGAATCTCGCAGAAGAAATGGAGTAGCCTTCATAATCAATAAGAGAGTAGGAAAAGCAGTCTTGGGATACAATCCCCAAAATGACAGAATGATCTCAGTTCGAATCCAAGGCAAACCATTCAACATCACAGTGATCCAGGTCTACGCCCCAACCACTGCTGCTGAAGAGGATGAAGTTGATCAGTTCTATGAAGCCCTACAACACCTTATAGAAGCAACGCCCAAAAATGATGTGCTTATCATCATGGGGGATTGGAATGCTAAAGTAGGAAGCCAAAAGATAACCGGGATAACAGGCAAGTTTGGCCTTGGAGTACAAAATGAAGCAGGGCACAGGCTGGTAGAATTTTGTCAAGAGAATACAATGGTCATAGCAAACACTCTTTTCCAGCAACCCAAGAAACGACTCTACACATGGACATCACCAGACGGTCAACACAGAAATCAGATTGACTATGTGCTCTGCAGCCAAAGATGGAAAAGTTCTATCCAGTCAATAAAAACAAGACCAGGAGCTGATTGTGGTTCAGATCATGAGCTTCTTGTTGCAAAATTTAGGCTTAAATTGAAGAAAGTAGGGAAAAGCACTAGGCCACTCAGGTATGAACTAAATCATATTCCCGACGAATACACAGTGGAGGTGACAAATAGATTTAAGGAATTAGATCTGATAGACAGAGTGCCTGAAGAACTATGGACGGAGGTTCGCAACATTGTACAAGATGTAGCAACTAAAACCATCCCAAAGAAAAAGAAATGCAAGAAATCAAAATGGCTGTCTGAGGAAGCTTTACAAATAGCTAAGGAGAGAAGGGAAGTGAAAGGCAAGGGAGAACGAGAAAGATACACCCAACTGAATGCAGAATTCCAGAGAAAAGCTAGAAGAGATAAGAATGCCTTCTTAAATGAACAGTGCAAACAAATAGAAGAAAACAATAGAATCGGGAGGACCAGAGATCTTTTCAAGAAAATTGGAGATATGAAGAGAATGTTTCATGCAAAGATGGGTATGATAAGGGACCAAAATGGTAGGGACCTCACAGAAGCAGAAGAGATTAAACAAAGGTGGCAAAATTATACAGAAGAACTATACAAGAGCGAGCTTAACATCCCTGATGACCACAATGGGGTAGTTACTGACCTGGAGCCAGACATCCTGGAATGTGAAATCAAATGGGCCTTAGGAAGTCTGAGCAACAATAAAGCTAGTGGTGGTGACAGCATTCCAGTTGAACTATTCAAAATCTTAAAGGACAATGCACTAAAAGTGCTACACTCAATATGCCAGCAAATTTGGAAAACTCAACAATGGCCACAGGATTGGAAAAGGTCAGTTTACATTCCAATCCCAAAGAAGGGCAATGCCAAAGAATGTTCAAACTACCGCACCATTGCACTAATTTCTCATGCTAGCAAAGTTATGCTCAAAATCCTACAAGCTAGGCTCCAGCAATATGTGGACCGAGAACTTCCAGAAGTACAGGCAGGATTTCGAAGAGGCAGAGGAACTAGAGATCAAATTGCCAACATACGCTGGATCATGGAGAAAGCTAGGGAGTACCAGAAGAACGTCTACTTCTGCTTCATTGACTATGCTAAAGCCTTTGATTGTGTGGAACACAACAAATTGTGGCAAGTTCTTAAAGAGATGGGAATACCAGAGCATCTTATTTGTCTCTTGAGAAATTTATATGCAGGTCAAGAAGCAACAGTGAGAACTGAACATGGAATCACTGACTGGTTCAAAATTGAGAAAGGAGTTCGGCAAGGCTGTATACTGTCGCCTTGCCTATTTAACTTGTATGCAGAGTACATCATGAGAAATGCGGGATTAGAGGAGTCACAAATTGGGATCAAGATTGCAGGGAGAAATATCAACAACCTCAGATATGCAGATGATACCACTCTAATGGCAGAAAGTGAAGAGGAACTAAAGAGCCTGTTGATGCGGGTGAAGGAGGAGAGTGCAAAAGTTGGCTTGAAACTCAACATCAAGAAAACAAAGATCATGGCATACGGCCCTCTCAATTCCTGGCAAATAGAAGGGGAAGAAATGGAGATAGTGACAGATTTTATTTTCCTGGGCTCCAAGATCACTGCAGATGGGGACTGCAGCAAAGAAATTAAAAGACGCTTGCTCCTGGGGAGGAAAGCTATGGCAAATCTAGACAGCATCCTAAAAAGCAGAGACATCACCCTGCCAACAAAAGTGCGTTTAGTCAAGGCTATGGTCTTCCCAATTGCAATGTATGGCTGCGAAAGTTGGACCATAAGGAAGGCCGAGCGTCAAAGAATTGAGGCTTTTGAACTCTGGTGCTGGAGAAGACTCTTGCGAGTCCCTTGGACTGCAAGGCGAACAAACCGGTCAGTCCTAGAGGAGATCAGCCCTGACTGCTCTTTAGAAGGCCAGATCCTGAAGATGAAACTCAAATACTTTGGCCACCTCATGAGAAGGAAGGACTCCCTGGAGAAGAGCCTAATGCTGGGAGCGATCGAGGGCAAAAGAAGAAGGGGATGACAGAGAATGAGGTGGCTGGATGGAGTCACTGAAGCAGTCGGTGCAAACTTAAATGGACTCCAGGGAATGGTAGAGGACAGGAAGGCCTGGAGGATCATTGTCCATGGGGTCGCGATGGGTCGGACATGACTTCGCACATAACAACAACAACAACAACAACTTATACTAGAGTTGGCAATAAAATCAGGTGCCAATTTTTTTGCCACACACTCTCAGGACCTAGCAACGTGAACTATACTATCTCAATGTCATTCACTTGCTCATCTTCTAAAATTGCATATGCTATTAAATGCCAAAAATGGCCATTAGTTTTCTGTGTAAGAGGAAACAGGTTGTTCCACTGTCAGACTGTATTGGTTTTTTTATGGGGGGATTTTATTGTAGGGTTTATAATTCTGTTACTGAGCTGGTTACAGGAGTGGCAGGCTATAAATTAAATTATAAATGAAATGAGTAAATCTGACATCAGAAATCACAAAACTGGTAAAACTATAGGAGAGTACTTCAGCCTTCCAGGACATTCAATAGGGGCCCTTCAAGTACCTGTGTTATTGCAAATGAACTTCAGAAATAGACTAGAATAGGAGATTGCTGTGTTACAAGTTATTACAACACTCAGGATAATAGAAACCTCAGGGCTTAACAGAGGTACTAGTTTCTTATCTCTCTATCATTCTTTTTTTACATCTGTAAACTCCTTTATTATGCTGTAAGCTAATTTGCTGCTATTCACAGGTTTTACCAATTGCCTTCATCTAATCTTAGTTATATTTACTGCTCAGTTGACTTATGCATCTTGTCTCTAATTGGCCATTCCTGACAACATCCTCCTCAACCACTACCTATATTTAATAGTAGGTGATTTCTGTTTCTGAAGATCAGAGAGCACAGAATTAAGCTAATAAAGAGCCTGAGACAAACCAGATATGAATAAGAGTGAATCTAGCATGCTAAGGCTAGCCAAGTCAAAAGTTCAATTCAAAACACTGATTTAAAAGAAAAAAATAGACCTTGCAAAAGATATTTGAAAGGAATTGGAGACAGCAACTAAAGAGAAAAATTAAGAATGTTTCTGGGGCCTGATAGTACCTGGTCTGAGGAAATTTGATCAGTAATTGGAAACTCAAATGTTTGTGAATACCTGGTTCAATTACTTTTCTTTTTTTTTAAAATTATATGCCACTTATTTCAGCCAATGAAGACAGACAGCAGTTCACAGTGTACTGATATCTCAAGCCTTCCGTAATGGGTAGTGGTCTGAAACGGGTCCAGAACCATTGCTTCATTCAGATATGCTAGCAGGTGGTCCATAGTGGCCCCTTTCAATCACCTTCTCCAGGAATACAAAATGCAAAATGGGGTGGTAACTGGTCAGGTCCCAGGGATCCCAAAATGGTTTCCTTAATAGAGTGCAAATCACTGCCCCCTTCTGACCCTCCAGGAAGGTCCCATCTGAAAGGGTCAGATTGATAATCTGAATGCTAACTTTCAAAAGCCACATGGCGCAGGGGTTGAGAAGACACATGGTCGGCCTCATTGAGGATAGCAGCCTCTCTACATCAGCCTGTGGAAGGCATTGGAAACTATAAAAGCTTCAAAGGTGACTAAGGGGCCTCCAGTTTATCTACTGTATTAAGTGTTGGAAGAAGGTTGTGGCAGAGTGATGAGACATTATCTACAAAATAGCTCCCGAAAGTCTCACAGGTAATATCCAATGGACTATTATTTTTGTGCCCTTCTTGGAGGGCAGTCAGGGACTGGATGTGAGCTAGTGGATACAATGGAGGTGGCATAAAACTCACATTTTGCCTCAGTCACTGCCATCTCAGAGGCTCTCATAAGTGTCCTATGAGATGTTTTCGCCACTTTATCATGAGTCTGCCTCCAAACTTGATCCAGTCGTGTCAGCTCCTGCTTCTCCTCACACAGCTCGTCTATGTACCAGGGGACTGGCTTGGAGCAGTCAAGGAGAGGACATTGGGGGGCAATCCCATTGATGGCAGCTGATAACCAGATGTGCCAGTCATAGGTCACCTCATCTAGAAATGTGTTGGGTGGCTTTGGGTCCTGCAGAGCATTCAGGAATCCCACTGGGTATGTAAGTTTCCACAGGTGGGCAAAAATCTACCTTCCACCTCTGGGGAGGGGGAGGGGGAGGGGGAATTTGCAGTTGGACCTTCAAGGTATAGTGGTCTGACTATGGCACTACATTAACTGCTATTGGATCTACCTTTATCCCTGCAGTGAAGATCATGTCCAGAGTGTGGCCTGCTTGATGGGTGAGAATGGCAAAAACTTGTGAGAGCCCCAGTCTAGGATGCTACCATGTCTGGTCCTGAACCAGGGCACAGCCTTTCCACATGGACCTTGAAGTCCCACAAAACAATGAGTTTGGGGTACTTCAGAGTCCACTTGGCCACTGCCTCTAGCAGGCTCAGCAGGGTGTCTGCTGGCATATTCAGCAGACAGTACACCAGCCAGATGGCCAAGCTCTCAACCAGATCCCACCCCCGGCCTACACACTCAATTTCTGGGATCGTTGGCACTGGGAGTGCCTGAAAGAAGAATCCTCCCAATCTCACAGGTAAAAACAATGTGATGGGTAATTTCTATCAGTTTATCATTTATTGCCTAGATATTTTTTTCAGACTCCCGATTACCTGTCATATTTAATGAGATTAAATCTGATGGTTTCCTGTAAGTAGTTCTACATATTTAGTTTAACTCCAAGTGTATGCAATCCATTTTGAGAGGTTTTTTTTTTTACGGTACATGTGTATATTTTTTTATAGATTCCTTAGATGGAAGGTACACTGAAATCTCATAGCTTTAATCAGCTGTGCAATGGAGAGCATTTTTACACATGAAATTATTTAATTATCTGTAACAGCTTATGCTGTTAATATTTGGGCAATGGGCAGGTGTTAATATTTGGGCAGGGACTGTCCAGACTTCATTTCCAGACAGCAGGCCAATTGGGACACACTGCCTAGCCCCACTGGCACTCACCCCCAACAGCCCTGCCAGGGGCAATCTGGAGCAATTGGGAGAGGAGGTAAGTAGGGCTCCCAGGGGGAAGGGGTAAAGAGTGGGGAGGAACGGAGGGTGGGCTGTGCTTTCCCCTGGGCTGAGAAGTCCTCCCATGGCCACACAGAGGCTGCGGGAAGGCTTCTTGGCCTACCAGAGAGTGTGGGTGGGAAGGCAGCCTATACTTCCCCTGGCCCGAGAAGCCCTCCTGCAGCCTCACAGAATTGGTTCTGAACCTAAGAATTGCCACATATCACCTGGTTTTTGACAATGCAAAATATCTGGTTGGAACGGAAGTATGATGAGAATCCATGGAATACGTGGGGAAGGAAACCACAGTCTCCACAGTATAGGCCATGGCATAATCAATGGCTTTAGTTTTTCAATGGAAATAACAAAACTTTGTCCTGAATTTTTAGTTTGTCCAATTCATACACAACATTTAAACAATGATACAAATTCAGCCATTAAAAAACTGCAGAACGTGTGTTAAAAAAATTGATCAGTGCATTCATGTTCTTGGAAGAACATGAGGGTAGAAATGAACATAACAGTTATCTCTGCTTTGGTCACATTCAGGCTTGACTATAAGTAATTTAACATAAGGATGTCCTTGGAAATTGTTTTTGGTAACTTCAGTCAGTTCAAAATGAAGCACTCAGACTGTTGATTAGGATTTCTATAGTATGGGAAGAATTCAACTGTCCTCCCACTACCCTTTTGCAACCTCAGGAAACTTTCTACAGTGTAAGTGGCCTTTCCTCCAATGGAAGAGCAATTTTCACTGGAGAAAGTCTCCTATCATTGGGGGAAGGTTTCAAACTTGAGCCAAAAGGAAATGTAGTGCATAAATAGTTTAATACATTTGTAGTGAGAGAGCCTCTTGTGGCGCAGAGTGGTAAGGCAGCAGACATGCAGTCTGAAGCTCTGCCCACGAGGCTGGGAGTTCGATCCCAGCAGCCAGCTCAAGGTTGACTCAGCCTTCCATCCTTCCAAGGTTGGTAGAATGAGTACCCAGCTTGCTGGGGGGTAAATGGTAATGACTGGGGAAGGGAATGGCAAACCACCCCATATTGAGTCTGCCATGAAAATGCTGGAGGGCATAACCTCAAGGGTCAGACATGACCTGGTGCTTGCAGAGGGGATACCTTTACCTTTAGTGAGTAGCTACATTTTATTGTTACTCTAATGTTACTTAGTCTTATTGCATTGCTTTTATATGTTTAATACCTTTTTTCTTGCATGGTTTTTATTTCTTGAGTAGCTAAAAGGTAGACTATGAGGTAAATAAATTCAAATTAATATTGTAAGCTTCCGTGAAGAGTTCTAAAGTGATAAAATAGTTATATACGTTTTAAATAAATAAAATAAACACCCATCTCTATTATACTCTGGCATTCCAATTTAGACTTAAGACTTCTATCTTCTGCACATTCATGCATGTCTAAGTTTCACTGAAATCAAGGCAAGCATTTAACAGTACACAGATTTCAGCCTAATTTCCACCTATTTTACACTGCAACAGATTATGCTGAATTTGTGATGGGTAGTTTTAAAAACTGGGCATTATCAGTTTCTCCCTGAGCTGACTTGCCATAATTTTATCTTAATAATAGTGTTTCCACAGCCTCCTTTTCAAGAGAGTAAATCTAAATAGGGAGGTATTTGAACTCTTGATTTAGATATTTTCAAATAAAAAGGATTTACTCCAAACTGCTGAGGTGGTTAATCCACTTATATTGGGTTTTATAGCTAAGCCTTTGCATTCTGATCTTTCTTTTCTCCTAGGGTGTACTCTTAATAAATAACTACATGGGCTTTTCAAGTATTCAAATTCAGATTTTGGGATTTTTGACAAAAACTATGTGAAACTATATCATATGTCACTCACAGCCAGGTAAACTGTGTTATTGAAATGTAAGAGAGAAGAATTCTGGCTCTTCCTTTTCCTACTCCTTTTCTCCACCTTGCTTGCAATAACAGCAGAAACAATATTGTAAGGAAGTCAAACACCACCTCCAGTAAGCTAGAGACACCAAACTGGCAGGGATATGAGGCTGCCACTCTATTTGCCCTCCAAGCCTGGTGAAAATTGGATTTTTGGGGTCTGTGTTACGGCTGTCCAAATTAAGTGCCCCCAGGAAAGTGCTTTCTAGTAAAATGGCAGAAATGACAGGGGCAGGTCCAAGAGATTCAGAAGTGAATAGAGTGGAACCCGTCCAAGCTAAAGAATTAAACTCACAAGGGATCTCCATATGACTCTCCCCTACATGCCCTCCAAGGTCTGTGCAAGTTGGATTTAGGGGTCCAATTTATCACCCCCCCCCCCAAAAAAAAAGGTGCCCTCAGGGAAAATGTCAGTTTTAAAGTGTATACAATGGAACTATTGAAAACTACATAAACCAAATGTACAGGGATCCTCACTCTGCCAACCATTCTTTTACAATCTTAGCAAATCATGGACAGATCACATTTCTGGATCTGGTTATGGACCTTGCCAAAGGTATGCTCTATGCTCTCTCTGAAAAAGACAACTATAGTTACAGAAGTCTATGGGATGGCTCAGGAATAAGCCAGTGACATTACAGGGAAAGTTCACTGGGCATATCCCCCAGCCAGAAACTGGAAGCAAAGCAAGTATCCTCCATGTGCACAAAGCCCCCCAAGTCTCCAAAGACTTTCACAAATGAACCTGAAACCAAATCAACAATGGTTATTTTCATAGAATCATAGAATCATAGAATCATAGAATCATAGAATCATAGAATTGGAAGGGGCCATACAGGCCATCTAGTCCAACCCCCTGCTCAATGCAGGATCAGCCCTAAGCATCCTAAAGCATCCAAGAAAAGTGTGTATCCAACCTTTGGTTGAAGACTGCCAGTGAGGGGGAGCTCACCACCTCCTTAGGCAGCCTATTCCACTGCTGGTGATTCAGGATTTTGGTGATTCAGGATAAGCCAGCTTGGTCTGCATGGATTTAACCTGAACCCAAAACCGACCAATTATTTTTTTACATATCCCTCCCTGAACAAATGGTCAATCAGTGTCAGCCACAATAACCGCTGTCCTTTGAAGCTCCTTAAAAAGAGCAACAAGTAAATGGGAGGACATGGTATATCATGAGCTACTTGCTTTCCACAAATCAACCAAATCCCCCTCCTATCCTGATTCACTGACTGAACAC
Source organism: Paroedura picta (assembly GCF_049243985.1). NCBI lineage: Eukaryota > Metazoa > Chordata > Lepidosauria > Squamata > Gekkonidae > Paroedura > Paroedura picta. Next base: position 45,358,068 of record NC_135374.1, read on the forward strand.
TTTGAGGCCATGGGTAGAGAAAAATGGCATATAAGAACAAACTCTTCCTCTTCCTCTTCCTCCTCTTCCTCTTCCTCTTCCTCCCCTTCTCTTCCTCTTCCTCTTCCTCTTCCTCCTCCTCCATTGAAAGGGAGAGGTTGATATAAGAAGCCATGAGGAATAGGGATCTAGTGGGCAAGTACTTGGCCTTACTGAAAATAGCGATTTATCCACTTCAGTCAGCATGAGCTATCTGAAGCCATCAAATATTCCCTCCAAAGATAGTTAAGGGGCCTCTAGTTCCCTTACTGTGTCAATAGTTGGACGAAGGTCATGGTGGAGTGTTGAGATTTTACCCATGAGAAAACTCACAAATGCCTTTCAGTTGATGTCCAATTACATATACATTTGGTTCCCTCCCTTGAGGACAGTTATAGACCAAACAACACTAAATAATCTAGGCCACTCTCAGAGGGCAGTAACTCCATGTGGATTTTTAAATATTCCAGAACTAGGAGTGGGCATATTCCAACACCCAAGTGTCCACTACCTCCAGCAGGATTGGCTGGGCATCTGGTAGTATGTTGGGTGGATGCTGAAGCTCTCAGTCACATCCAATTAAAAGCCTGGGATCACTGGTATGGGGAGAGCCCTGAATAAGTAATCATTCCAAATCAGCACCTTCACCTCCTACCCAGCCTGAAGTCTGAGATTCATGGAGGACTGAGAACTGAGGTGGGGAAGTTCTTTCAAGGTAACAGTTTTACCTTCCCTCTCCCAGGTTTTGGTTCACGCATGCCAGGTCTACCTCATGTTCCACAAAATATGACTGCAGAGTAGAGGTTCTGTTGTTAATTGAACTGGTGTTACACAGCGTCAGAGTCAGGATATAGTCCTTTGCCACCCTTCTTACATATTGAAGGATAGGATAGAGATTGGAAGGGGTGTGAGCATACATATATCTAGCCTGCCTTCTCTTGTCCAATCTCCGTTCATCACCATACTGACCATTCCCCCTGATTACTGGGATCCCTAACCCTTTTGGGTCCCACCCTTGATCCAACCCTTTCATTTCATCTAACTTGGATACTACATTTCAATCTAATGCCATAGATGTAGCTGTCAATCCTGTCACAGTTAAATTTAGGTCCCCAGTAAATTTTGATTACTATGCTCTCACTACACTCTTCCTAAACTTAGTCTATCTTGATATCCTTCATATAATTTCTTTCTTCTTACCTATTTCCATCTTGATGCTAAATCCAATCCTCAGCCTTCTCTTTCTCCCCTCCAATCTATCAATCTATTATTCTCTTTCTTGTTCACTTACTTCTACCTTCTTTCCCTATTCTGGAGCCTTCTTTCCCTACAGCCTAACTAACTAATATCCTTTCTGCTCTTCCTACATACCCCCTTCCCCAATATTGCTCCCCTCAATACAAATAATTTCTTTTCTCTCTGTAACATTTACCCATTACCAGTGGTATTTCAGAGACAAACTCCTCAGTGCCAATGGTGGTGGACAGTTAATTTCTGGTTTAAAGGTGGTTGGCCAATATCTTCCTCATTCCCAGGGACAGGACTGTGTTTTCATGGCTAAAGAAGATTTTAAGGTCTTGTTTTGTTACTGCTAGATTCAGTGCTTGGCCTATGTCACTAGGTGGTGTAGTCTCCTCATCAACTGTTCTCTACATTGGTGCCTGAGAGTAATGGAGGTTGGCTTGTTGTTTTCTCTTGGAGGAGGAGTTCTGATGTTAAAGTCCAGGAAATGGAAGCCAGTCTTGGCTGTGTGCCAGAGTCCTTCTTTGGGTCCCAGCCCAGGTCTTCCTACTACAGATGCTTTGCTCCTGGAGCTTCTTGAATAGTGAGTTGGGTAGCAGACCACTGCCACAGGCTATACAGTGGCAAATGGGGTTGCAGCTAACAAGTAGAACTCCATTGCCTACCCTAAGTTCTTGATGCTGCTTAGTTCTTTCCACTCCTGGTACTGCTGGCCACTTTCCTCTGGTGTTTGTATTCCAGCCTGGTACCTTCAAGCTGGATCTCAGGCATGAACTTGGAGAGACCTGTTCTTGGTATTGTGACATTGGGGTTGGGGGTAGGGGTCTCCAATCACTTTCCTCCCTTTTGACTGACTTGGCTTCTCCTGGACCCTGGCCCTGGATGTTAGACAGACAAACTTTGTAACTCACCCAATTATCTGGCCATTCTCTGGATGGTTTATCTGTTGATGCTGCTTGAAGTTGTTTTTGTCATTTACCCAACTGTCCTATATCCTATGTCAGTTTCAGATGGCAGTGGATAGAATTTTGGGTGGAAAATTTTCACATCCCACTTTCCAGGGTTTAGGGAGCTGATTCATGCTACTCTGTCCTAACATGTAATATAAATGAAAAATCTAGCTCAAGATAGCAGGTGAAACATTGGTTGGTGGATGAGTGGATACGTGGAGAGGGGGAAAAAAGCACAGAACCAACCAATGGTTTACCTGCCTTGAATCAGGAGGAAAAGTGAGATTATTAACTGCCTTGAACCAAAACATGAGATATTACTGTTTAAATAAACAAACAAATTGCACTAGTATGTGCTTGTGGCTACCCTCCTATGTCATTAGGCCAGACCTTGTGGGTCCTCCACTTGTTTTTATATAGGTGCTAGGTTTGTCATAGAAATGTGTGTTTTCTCCTCTTTCACATCTGACTATTAGAAGAGATATCAAAGTGTCCAAAGAAAAAGAGGAAAATACTGCATCAATCCAGTCCAATAAATACACACAAAGAGCCCAGCTGGGTAAGGCCAATAACATTTCTCTACTCTTTGTTTTCCTACTAACATTTGGAGACACAGTATTCCTTAATACAAGGGTACATTGAACATCATTATACAAAGACCCAGATGTAGACATAGATATAGATACACATATGGAGACACCCAGAGCACCTCTTTTATGTACAAGTGTTGCCTTCTTTATTTAATTGAAATAACATGCTACACATTTCTTTGTGCATATAAACTGGGAATCTATAGATGTGATTAAACGTATGCATTTTTAGTGCATCTTAGAGTAAATTGACACTGGATTAGTAGATATCATGAGTTATGTAAATACATTGCTAAACATTATAGCAGTACTGTCCAACATTTTTTGTTTGTTTGTTTAGGGTTAAAGTAGATGTGAAATTGGGATTTCTACACCTGAAACTACAGAAATGAATTTAAGTGCTTAAAAATTGGTCTTAAATAAATGAGCCAGCTTGTAATCATTAGGAGTGAGGACATCTGATCTAGCGAGCTGGGTTTGATTCTGCACTCCCCCATATGTAACCAGCTGAGTGACCCTGGGCTTGACACAGCACTGATAAAGCTGTTCTGACCGAGAAGTAATATCAGGGCTCTCTCAGCCTCACCCACCTCACAGGGTGTCTGTTGTGGTGAGGGAAGGTGAATGTAAGCCACTTTCAGACTCCTTTGGGTAGAGAAAAGCGGCATATAAGAACCAACTCTTCTTCTTCTGAATATCTCTTTTTGTTTTCTGATAAGCTCTAGTGTACTTGTAGTTACTTTACAAGAAGATACGTGAAACTGGGTAAAAAGGAATAATCTTGCAGAGAGAGTAGAGTGGGGTTGTGAATCTGCTTGAAGGAGTACTTGAATGTTTTTTTTTTAAATTCTTGTAAAAGAAACCCATAGGAAAGGCATTGTTCGTGTTGCTACAGTATAGTGTTATGCACAGAAAAATCATTCAGTCCAGCTCATTTATTTTAAAATGCTATCTATTTCCCAAGCTATCATTTTGCCTCTTACTTGTTACTGTCTATGTGCTCCAACAAATGCCTGAAGGCATTCAGTCTTGCTTCTATGATACTTACCAGATGGCTTTCTCAAAGAAGCAGCTATCAGGCTAGACACATTAATGGCTATCAGGCAATAGGCACGTTCAGCTATCAGAAGTTGAGACCCATTAGTTCTACCATATTGCAATGACTTGAATCTCTCTACTAGAGTTTAGCTATAATGCCTGTTTTCCAGTTTCCTCTACCCCTCCCCAACTCTTAATACTACCTACTATAATGCAGCAGCTTTGCATCTACCCATAAAACAGATGAATGCTTCCCCAGCACCTTGTTTTGTCATAGGTAAAACCAGTGCATGGCTGAGAGGCGTTCAAAACAAAAATGAATGGGTAGCACTGTACCTTATAAAATATGCAGATCTCTATAAATTCAACATTTAGGCAGAAAACGTGAAAGCATGAGAAAGTTTGTTCCTTTACATAATACACCTTGGGGTAAATTCACATCTTCTAAGAACAAAGTGCAGTCATATCACAATACTGGCAAAAGCATCTTTCTTTAAGGGAACTTGCACTGGTTCTGCCTGTTCCTTTGTGCCTGGGCTGTCTGTGTACTGAGCCTCTTGTTATAAGGAAGCAGGACATTATTTTCTCAGCACCAGGAGAATCCACATGTCTAATAATAAGCCTATAAAATTGATTCAGAATCCTCACTGCAGCCATTTGTTTACTTAAATTTGTATTCCTGCTCCAGAGAGAGCTAGGAGAATGTTTTAATGCTTTATAAACAAATCTTATACAAAATAAAATTGAAACCACAGTAAAAATACAGAGGATCCTAAAACCACCACCACTTTTCTGGATACAGCCTGTCACTGAATTCAGGTTTTTAAACCAGTGAGAAATGTTCATTTTGACACTATTAAGAAAAATGTCTACTGTCTATCTGCTTACATTGTTAAAAACTTGAGAGGCAGATGTCCTAATCAAGAGAGCAGATTTGTCTTGCTTTATACAATCCTATTTTATTGGAAGAGGCAGAAGAAGAAGAAGAAGAAGAGTTGGTTCTTATATGCCGCTTTTCTCTATCCGAAGGAGGCTCAAAGCGGCTTACTTTTCCCCTCCCTTTATGTCAATTGTCTTCAAACCATAATCAGGATATTAAAATGTGCCACAAAGGATATGATGCCACTTCCTGGCATCCCTGGGAAAATTTGGGGTGTGGGAAAATGCACACCAATGTTAAGTTCACTCCTGGTGAAAAACTGGAAGTGATGTCATAGAATCATAGAAGTGATGTGATAAGTGCAGACACCAAATTGGGAGGACTGGCAAATACTCCGGAAGATAGAGACAGAGTTCAACGAGATCTGAACACAATGGAAAAATGGGCAAATGAGAACAAGATGCAATTCAATAAAGATAAGTGTAAAGTTCTGCATCTGGGTCAGAAAAATGAAAAGCATGCCTACTGGATGGGGGATACGCTTCTAGGTAGCACTGTGTGTGAACGAGACCTTGGGGTACTTGTGGATTGTAAACTAAACATGAGCAGGCAGTGTGATGCAGCGGTAAAAAAGGCAAATGCCATTTTGGGCTGTATCAACAGAGGCATCACATCAAAATCACAAGATGTCATAGTCCCATTGTATACGGCACCTGGAGTACTGTGTGCAGTTCTGGAGGCCTCACTTCAAGAAGGACGTAGATAAAATTGAAAGGGTACAGAGGAGAGCGACGAAGATGATCTGGGGCAAAGGGACCAAGCCCTATGAAGATAGGTTGAGGGACTTGGGAATGTTCAGCCTGGAGAAAAGGAGGTTGAGAGGGGACATGATAGCCCTCTTTAAGTATTTGAAAGGTTGTCACTTGGAGGAGGGCAGGATGCTGTTTCTGCTGGCTGCAGAGGAGAGGACACGCAGTAATGGGTTTAAACTTCAAGTACAACGATATAGGCTAGATATCAGGAAAAAGTTTTTCACAGTCAGAGTAGTTCAGCAGTGGAATAGGCTGCCTAAGGAGGTGGTGAGCTCCCCCTCACTGGAAGTCTTCAAGCAAAGGTTGGATACACACTTTTCTTGGATGCTTTAGGATGCTTAGGGCTAATCCTGCGTTGAGCAGGGGGTTGGACTAGATGGCCTGTATGGCCCCTTCCAACTCTATGATTCTATGATTCTATGATTCTAATCATAGAATCATAGAGTTGGAAGGGGCCACACAGGCCATCTAGTCCAACCGCCTGCTCAATGCAGGATTAGCCTAAGCATCCTAAAGCATCCAAGAAAAGTGTGTATCATGAAATGGATACTTTAGGGTTTTCTACCCCCCCTCCCATTCATCCTTTTTTTTCTTGCTGGCCTTTGAGATTCAAGAGAGTGTATCTGGGAGGTTTCCTGCCACAGTGGAAGACCAGGTGTCCCTTGTTTTTTAGTATTCTTGGCCTTATCCAGAAGAGCTTTTCCATGGCTTCCTATCATGTCCTTGCAGCTATATAGATGCTACTCTGTTGTCTGAGTCTTGAGAAGTAGATCACCATTTTATGAGGTTGTGCTATTTATATCTGGGCTGAAATATTATATGCTGCAATTACGCTTATCAACTGCCTGGAGAAAAAATGGTCATTGCTTTATTTACCAGGTAATGTCAAAAGAAACACTGTCTGCTCCTTCCCATACATTAAAGTCTGTTAAAGGGACAGGGCATTTTTCTCCAGACTAGTTAGCATCATAGAATAATAGAATAATAAGAGTTGGAAGGTACCTCATGGGTCATCTAGTCTAACCCCCTGCTCTATGCAGGACACACACAACGCTATCACACATCCACTGTAACCTGCCACCCCCTTAAGCCTTCACAGAATCAGCCTCTTTGTCAGATGGCTATCCAGCCTCTGTTTTAAAATATCCAAAGATGGAAAACCCATCACCACCCAAGGAAGCCTGTTCCACTGAATCATAGAATCATAGAATCATAGAGTTGGAAGGGGCCATACAGGCCATCTAGTCCAACCCCCTGCTCAACGCAGGATTAGCCCTAAGCATCCTAAAGCATCCAAGAAAAGTGTGTATCCAACCTTTGCTTGAAGACTTCCAGTGAGGGGGCGCTCACCACCTCCTTAGGCAGCCTATTCCACTGCTGAACTACTCTGACTGTGAAAAACTTTTTCCTGATATCTAGCCTATATCGTTGTACTTGAAGTTTAAACCCATTACTGCGTGTCCTTTCCTCTGCAGCCAGCAGAAACAGCATCCTGCCCTCCTCCAAGTGACAACCTTTCAAATACTTAAAGAGGGCTATCATGTCCCCTCTCAACCTCCTTTTCTCCAGGCTGAACATTCCCAAGTCCCTCAACCTATCTTCATAGGGCTTGGTCCCTTGGCCCCAGATCATCTTCGTCGCTCTCCTCTGTACCCTTTCAATTTTATCGATGTCCTTCTTGAAGTGAGGCCTCCAGAACTGCACACAGTACTCCAGGTGTGGTCTGACCAGTGCCGTATACAATGGGACTATGACATCTTGTGATTTTGATGTGATGCCTCTGTTGATACAGCCCAAAATGGCATTTGCCTTTTTTACCGCTGCATCACACTGCCTGCTCATGTTTAGTTTACAATCCACAAGTACCCCAAGGTCTCGTTCACACACAGTGCTACCTAGAAGTGTATCCCCCATCCAGTAGGCATGCTTTTCATTTTTCTGACCCAGATGCAGAACTTTACACTTATCTTTATTAAATTGCATCTTGTTCTCATTTGCCCATTTTTCCATTGTGTTCAGATCTCGTTGAACTCTGTCTCTATCTTCCGGAGTATTTGCCAGTCCTCCCAATTTGGTGTCATCTGCAAACTTGATGAGTAGTCCCTCCACCCCCTCATCTAGATCATTAATAAATATGTTAAAAAGTACCGGGCCGAGCACCGAGCCCTGAGGTACCCTGCTACTCACCTCTCTCCAGTCTGATGAAACACTATTGACAACAACTCTTTGAGTGCGGTTCTCTAACCAATTCCCTATCCACCTAACTATCTGAAAATCCAGATTGCAGTCCTTCAACTTATCCATCAGAACATCATGGGGAACCTTGTCAAAAGCTTTACTAAAATCCAAGTAAATGACATCAACCGAATTTCCTCGATCCAGCAAACCTGTTACTTGGTCAAAAAAGGAAACTAGGTTGGTCTGGCAGGACCTGTTGGAGACAAATCCATGCTGACTTCCTTGGATCACCAAATTATCCACCAGATGTTTGCAGATCACTCCCTTTAATATCTGTTCCATTATCTTCCCCACAACGGAGGTCAGACTCACTGGTCTGTAGTTTCCCGGGTCATCCTTCCTCCCTTTTTTGAAGATCGGAATAACGTTTGCTCTTTTCCAGTCTGTCAGGAACTTCTTCCGGATGTTGGGACGGAATTTCTTTTGAATTTATTTCATCTGATTGGTTCTGGTCTGTCCTCCCAGGGCAAGACAGAACAACTCTGCTCCATTCTCTATATGGCAGCCTTTTAAATGCTTGAAGATGGTTATCAAATCCCCTCTCAGTTGTCTCCTCTCCAGGTTAAACAGACCAAGCTCCCCCAACTTTTCTTCATACATCTTGGTCTCCAAACCCCTCACAATCTTTGTTGCCCTCCTCTGAACATGCTCCAGCTTGTCTACATCTCTCTTCAACTGGAATGCCCAAAACTGAACACAGTACTCCAAGTGAGGCCAAACCAGAAGCAGTACCATCACTTCCTGTGATCTGGACACGATACTCCATTTGATACAGCCCAAAATGCCATTTGCCTTCTTAGCCACTGAGTCACCCTGCTGACTCATGTTCAGTGTATGGTCTACTAAGACTCCTAGATCCTTTTTGCACATGCTACTGCCAAGACAAGTCTCCCCCATTTTATATTGGTGTATTTGGTTTTTCCTACCTAAATGCAGAACTTTACATTTGTCCCTATTGAACATAATTTTATTCAGGTTAGCCCACTTCTGGAGCCTATCAAGATCATCCTGTATTCTGATTCTGTCTTCGGTTGTGTTTGCTACCCCTCCCAGTTTGGTATCGTCTGCAAATTTAATAAGTATTCCCTCTAAATCTTCATCCAAATCATTTATAAATATGTTGAACAATACAGGCCCCAGGATAGTTCCTTGGGGTACTCACTCTTCTGCAAGAGGATGCTGAACCATTAACAAAGTACCCTTTGGTTATGATCTGTCAACCAGTTATCGATCCACCTGACAGAATAAGAATCCATACTGCATTTCACCAACTTGTCAAGAAGAATATCATGCGGAACCTTATCAAACACTTGACTGAAATCCAGATAAACTATGTCCACAGCATTCCTCTGATCCCGCAAAGCAGTCACTTTCTTGAAAAAAGAGAAGGTTGGTCTGACATGATTTGTTCTTGAGAAACCCATGCTGAGTCTTAGAAAACACAGCTCTCTGTTTCAGCTGCTTAAGGACTGACTTATGGTTTGTTCCAAAATTTTGCCAGCTACAGATATCAAGCTGACAGGTTGATAGTTATCTGGATCCTCTTTTTTTCCCTTTCTTGAAGATAGGGGCAATAGTTGCCCACCTCCAATCATCTGGCACCTCACCTGTTCTCCAAGAAGTGTCAAAAATAATTGACAGAGATTCAGAGATCACATCTGCAAGTTTTTTTTTAGTATTCTTGGATGCAATTCATCTTGCCCAGAAGTCTGTTTCATTTAAAGAAACTAGGAGTTTGTGGACTGCCCCAACAGTTGTCCTAGGGCAACATTCCCATCTCCACTGTTGACAACCTTAAATTCATAATAAAAGTCTGTTTTGGATCCTGGCTTTTCTTTCCCATTCAGCCTCTTCCACACACATGTGCATGTGTGCACACACATTGTGACATGAGTAGAATATTAAGGGGGGTTTACAATACATTCAAAAGCCTTTATGAAACTTCTTAATTAGTTCTTTCTCACTTTGTCTTGAATTTTGTAACTCTTTTTCTATCATTTTTTCAATGAATAGCTTTTTAAAGTATTTCTTTATTTAATTTTTGGTTAGATTAAATCCTCAACACCTCACCACAGTATCCCGGCATACACCCCACCTTGCCTGGGTATAAAAAGAAGAGCACAAAATTATGACTTCTTCTCTTCCCATACCAGGCTAGGATATGATGCTAGTCTCGAACAAGTTAAATAGTTGCCTATTTTGTATCACATTAGAGGTGTGATGATGAATTAGACTTATTTATTAATTCATTCACTCAGTTACTATACCGCCCCTCACTAAAACTCATTTCATCAGGTGTATGGAATGTATTCTCTGTCAAAAAATTAAGATAGAAAATTATGAAAAGCAGGTTTGAAATTCCATAAAAATGAGAGAACAGTACGTGGTATTTCTATTCAAGCTTTAGAAGCCTACAAGAGAACTACAGTGATTAGTCTTTTCATATATTTATTGGATAGTTCATAATGAAATATTGCCCTTTACTTCTTTGACATAGTCTTAGATATGTTCAGGTACCCTGTGCCTAGTTCTAGTGAATAAATTCTCTGAGATCTTTTGGGGGAATTTCCATAAGAGACTGCAAGATAATTACCTGCATGTTATTAGATATTTTTATATAGTTCCAGCAGCTCCACATTTTATGAATATTGTAAAGCTTTCTCTGTATGAAGTATCTTGCTCTCCCACTTATTTCTTTCTGCAGAATGCATGAACTACAAACTGAAGTTCTCCGATTTTCAGACCCTGAAAGTGTTTTAATATTAAGATTTAACAATTTTAAAATGTTGTGAGTGTAGGTGTATGTAGGATGAGTTAAACATCTAATCTAAATAAAAGAAATAAAAGAAAATACTGGCATATCCCCTTGCTGCATTGATTTCTAGCTGAAATTATTTTTAAAATGATCCTTCATGACTACTGCTTTTCATCTGTCCATCACTGACTTCATGCTTTTATCTCCCATTTGCTTATTTTGTCTAGTTTAGCTTGCACTGCATGGGCACTGGTGTGCAGTGTGGTGACAAAGAGGTCTGTCTCTAGTGAACTAGGATATAATAAATATGAAATGACACATTTACATATTTATGAAGTCAACTTTATATTTCAGAAACATAGCTAAATATAGAATTCATTTTAATTAAAATTAATAGCTACATGAAATTAACAGGTTTAACCAGTCCTCTCCTCTATACATTTGACTATGTTATGCACTGGCTTATACATTATTTAATAGTCAAATTTTCTCTCTGGAAATGACTTTACTGGATCCAGGCACTTTCTAATTCCCACAATAAATAAAATTTTCTTGGGATTGCACAGTCGGTCACTAAAACCCATCCCAACAACCCCCAATATCTGTCATGTGAAACTTAATGTTTTCTAATCTTCATGAAATCTGATTGGTGGGGCAGTCTTGCAAACTTCTGTGGAATTAAACTTCAAATTATGGTAACAAGAAAAAGCTAGAACTTTTGTTATAATTAATGAAGGCCATTTATTTTGCATCTAATTCTTAATCCGGGGATTTATTTGCAAATCAGCCATAAATCAATTCCATTTGAGTTTCATATTCATATGCCTGTATTTTAATAATGCAGAAACTTGACTTAAGGTTTCATTGTGACCCTTGTTGGAACATTATATGACAATAGGGGCCAAATCTACATTGCAAGCAAGTCTTCATGAGTACAGAAACTCCCCATACAACAGAGTTAAAAAAATCACAAAACTTTGTTTTCATCATTAAGGGTGAGCAGGAGCCAAGAAAGAGATTTATTTCAGTCTGTGATTTGTGTCATGCCCGGTTGGTGAGCCATGAACTATCATTAACTTTTAGATGCCAAAAAACCAGTTTAGGTCATGATGTGGTGCTAGAGACATCAAACTTGCAGAGCATATCTGCCTGACTCTTCTGTACAATTCCTCCAAGTTTGGTGAGGTTTGGATTTACAGGGTCCACATTATAGCCCCTAAAGTAGGTATCCCCAGGAAAGGCCTTTCTGAGGAAATGACAGGGGCAGGTTCAGAAGGTTTAAAATGTATAAAACTGTTCCTGTGAATATTAGAGATATCAAAATAACAGAGGACCTTCCAATGATATGCCTCTCCATTCTCTCCAAGTTACATGTAGGTTGGATTTAGGGGGTCTGATTTATTGCCACCTAAAGAAGATGCCCCTAGGAGAGTGTCACAGGAAATGTCAGACCCAGGTTCAAAAGTGTAGAGAATGGAATACACATACCAAATACCCAGGATGGAGTACTCCCCCCTGCTACTTTGAAATCTGGTAAACATTTTGAAAGAGTGGAGACAGTCTTTCTGGAAATGTATCCATTCATAAACCACCATGAACTGCTTGAAAGTTTGTGCCAATTGACCTGCCATGAACTTCAGTTTGCAAATCATGAACCTGCCAAAATTTATCACAAACTTTACCTCATGAGTCTGTTCATCCCAATACATATTGATCATTCCCAATGGCAAACACAGATTGCAACCAGCAAGCTAGTTTGTATAGAAGGCCAGCAGAAAATACCAGTAGGGACAGGTTTTTGTTATTCCTCCAACAGCTCTTTGCAAATAGTGAAAAGGTACTGATGAAGACTGTGGGACTCATGCACGTAAAAAGCCACACACTTCAGCCGGACATTGAGAAAGGGAAAAATGAAATCACCTTTTCTTATTGTTCTGCCTGCAGTGACCCAGCTGGTATTTTGTTTGCTTTCACCTCTTCTATACAACCATTTGTGTCGCATAGCTTTTCCTCTATGTGGGTTCCCCAACATATGACTTTTTTTTTTTGAGATTCACAGGGGGTTGTCAAAGAAAGGTAGACAGGAAAATTAGACTAAGTTGCCATGTAGGCACTATATACCACCAGTCCCATAAAATCCGAATGCAGCTTTTTTCCTATATCATAACATTGTAGCCTAAATGATCCTTGACCAGCACAGCAAAGTTGAACATAGATATTCAGATTGGTAGATCAATTGCATGATAGGCTGTGACATAGTTCTGCAGTTTGTGTGTTATTTACTCAAAATAAGAAAACTATCTGTAATAATAAATAATAAAAAGAAATTAAAAAAAAGAATAATAGTACAAGTTACTCCAGTGTAAGCCCATTGAAATGAATGGGTTTAGAAAAGTATAATTTTGCATAGAATTGGACTGTTACAAATTGTATTGTAATGTGAAAACCAGGCCCAATATATCATACTTTAAAAGAGCTTTTCACATGTTTTAACAGTTCACCCATTAAATACTGTGCTGCTAATGTATGGTATAACATACACACTAAAAATAGGTTTATTATAATGACTTCACAGTCCAGGTCAGTTCATAACTCATGGAGCATGTGAAGCTCCCTCATGAATACAGTTTTCTGTGTTTAGGTAGTCTTCTGAGAGAAAAGATCAACAGCTGAGAATTCCCTTGCACAAAGCTATGTACATGAGAAAGGAATAGAGCAAAGTGACTTGATCAACTCTCAGTCTTCAGTAAATACTCTAAAAGGAAAATACTATGAATAATTTAAAAACACTAAGAACATCTATTATTTAGATGTTTAGAACTGGGCCTCTAACTAGCACAGCTATAAATACGCTGACCCCCCCCCGCGGCAGCCATATATGTAGTACTATGTACAAGGAGAAAGGCTAGTGTGGTACACCTCCAGTGTGTATTTTCAGCCCAGTGTGGGTGACCATCACACTTTATTGGATTCCCGATAGGTAGCATTCTCTTGCAGCAAAACAAAACAGTCTTGCAGTGCTTTAAAGAACTGAGAATAAATTGCTCTGTGTGCTTCACAAGTGAATAAGCATATTTGTATTCAAATTTCTTATTTCAGATGTTTTAATATGAACATGTATTTTGTGCTTTTATTAATCCCTTCTATAAACCAAACCCATTTTTCTATATTTTTGTGAAAAATTGCACTATTTTTGTTATTATTTCCCCATGGAAGTCTTTAGCATTATTTGAATGTTGATAGCTTGGTATTATCGATTACATATGCATTATATGTACAAGCAAGGATGCCTTCCACAGATCTGCCTAGCTAAGGATGACGCATTCTGGTGGCACCAGGTAGACTCAGAAGATACATACAATCAGTAAAAGGATGATCCAGCTATTCTATTAAAGGGATCCACCTTGCACCAAAAAGAGCACACATTGCATGTAACCCCTCTACAATAGGAAAATACAACATATAAATGAATCTCTAATGTGAAAGGGTGGGGGAATGAAATTGTTGACAAACGTAAGAGGAAGAAAACAAGGACTATCCAGTCTAGGGCAGAGTCTGCACTTACTTTGTTTATTCCATTGTCAATCCTGTTGAATTCAGATCGCTTGAACTCGGATCTTCCTCTTCCTCCCCCCTCCCCATTGAAACAGGAAAGTGTTCTGCATGTGGTTAGGGTAGTTCAGAAGGGTGGGGGAGCCAAGCCTCTTTCTTTCTTTTCTTGAAGGGGGGGGGAGAGGAGCCAAGCAGGGATTCTCTTTCTTTTCTTGGGGGGGGGGGAGAGGATCGAAAAAGGCAGAGAAGGGAGAAAAAATCCAGGACCAACAGAAGTTGAGAGAAGTTAGGGGCTTCTCCTTTAAGGCAAGTTTGTCACATGACCACCTGTGGCCAATCACGGGTCCTCTGAGCCCAGATTCAAAACAGCCTTTAAATATTGAGGGTTAAAAGCACTCTAAGATATCGCACAATAAAGGTAGGGTCACTCCGGATTAATCCTTCTTGCTGCAGAAGCAAATTTTAAATCGCCCAAAATCAAAACGGAAATTGCATTCTGTGTAGAGGGCAGGGACTGAATCGATCTGGGGTTGGAATAAAATCTCCATGCAGTTTACACCTAGGCTCTAGACTCCAGAATCTTTTATTTTTATCATAAGACTCTGACATATATGTTGGTCTTGATAGAAATTTTATTTTGTAGAGTTTGATGGCTTTTTTATTCAAACAAGATTTTACATAATGACATTCAAGGACAAAGGAACTACTTATCTATATAGTCCATATCGTTTGACTTTGCAGAGACAAGAAAGCTGCTTTCTTTCACCTTTCATTTTATATCTTCTTTATTTGTGTCTTCTTCATGGTTACAAGGCTAAACTGCTATTAATATGGAATCTGAACTATAGCTCACATTATCATTCTATAGCACTTTATATTTGGGGATGTGGTATTCATGTCTTTTGAAAATGTACTTGTGACACCAGCAAAAAAAAAAATCTTATAAAGAAGCTTGGATTTGGGATGCTCATTTTTACCAGCCCCCCCAAAAAAAAGCCTCTGGAATTAATTCAAGAGGTTTAATCTGAATACTGCTTATTAGGAAGCAGCTATGTCTAAAGACCACTGGAAAAAGAATTATATACTTCCAACAGGACTAATTTGTGGTGTCTGCTGGTCTCCAGCAATGAAGGCAAAGGGAGGGTGCTCAAGGACATTCAGAGGTGAACAACAGTTCCAGAAAGCGGAGGAAAGATAGGAGGAAAATTAACTTTTTAAAACTTCCTCCTCCAACTCCCGCAGTAAATGAGAAACAGAAGCAAAAATCTCCCACGCTTGAAAAGTGACTTTAGGGATAAACAGATTTTCTGCTCTGGAATTACCCCTCCCCTTCCATTCCTCTTTAAATCCAGTTTAATTAATAGTGGTTTTTTTTAAGGATCATACATTACTTGCAGCAAATTTCAGTTCATTTTTACCTCCTCTGATCATGCTATGCTTACCTCAAGTTTCTTTTTGGTATTGTTTTACAGCTGTGCAGATGCAGTCCTCCACTCTGGAAAAGCACCACATGTCGGAATTGTGCCATAGACAGACCCAATATCTTTTGAACTATTTTTATCTATATGCACATTGGTAACATACAAGGGAAATCTGCATATAAATAGAAGGAATGGAAAACTGCAGCAAACTGTACAAGCACAGTGTTCTGTTCAAAATAAAGAATGGAGCAATGGAGAATTTGCAATGCAGCAGTTCCACTTTGGAAACAATCAGGTAATTAATAATTCCAAGATCTGGAAAGAATTTGGAATAAATAGCATGCTTGAGTAGGTAGACTACTCTTCACTCATTTTTCAAAGTAAATATTTTTTCCAAATATGTTTTTCTATACGATTTAATTTTGTATTTTCACTCTCTAGATTACAATAACTTTCTCCAGGTGGTAGCAAATATCAGATTTTTGCATCTGGGCAAAAAACTGCTGAAAATGACAATAATTGCAAAAAAAAAAAAATTGGCAGTTTTATTTTATCAAAGATGAACAAAAGTATCCTAGTTGAGATTGCGAGAATGCTCCCAAATGCCTCTGGTTTTAAATGAAACATTCCTGCATTTTGCAACATACACCTAATTCTACAGAAAATCAGTTTTAGATGTGATTAGTGAGAGCAGGAGAAATGAGAAGCACTTACATTAGGAAGAGAGTTAGGGTCTCATTATAACAAACATTTGACACAAGTCAGATTTAAAAAAAAAAAAAACCTCAGCCTGACTTGAAGCCCACTGAGTCAGTTTGTCAGGGGAATCACATGTCCACAATTGATTAATGCATGTCTCCTAATGTCAGGCTTTTCTAAAATTGGAAGTACACATCAGTAAACCTTATAAAATCCAAACTAACTAATCACCCTCTACCTGATTAGCCCTCTCCAGGGGTGTGCCACCAATAGAGACAGAACACTCTGCCAATGAGGACCAAGTTTAAACTGCACTCTGCCACTAAGTACCAATTAGTTCAAATTGCACTCCACCAATGAGGAGCAATTAGCTAAAAATTCACTTTGCCAATGAGGGCCAATCACCTCAAATTGCATGCAGTTAAATCAGTCCCTACTTGATTGCCCTCCCCTGGACATATTCCCCCTATATATAGGAGGTAGGCTTCAGCCAGTAATGACCAGCACTTGTAGTTTACACCCAATCAGGAGGGAGTTCTCAGCTAGGAAAGGCTAATAATGGTTCAGCTCTCCAATTCTAACTTCCTGCCAGTTTCAGATGTTTGCTGAGTGGAAGAGGAGCCAGCCTCAGAACATACTGTGCTGCCAGTAAGTTGCCCTGGTCTTTTTCTACTTAGAGGGCATGGGAGGTAATGGGCTGCATTCTGGGGTAGCCTCTGCATGTCTTCGGGGGGGGGGGGGGGAGACTGAGGAAAGCCCAGAAATAGCCCTCTGGGACCAAGGACAGTCAGGAAAAGCCTCTACCCTGGGAGGGTTTACTCATAAGTAAGTCATGGCCCTTAGTCAGGAATGGCCCACCTTGGTAGTTTAGCCCGACCATGGGCTTTGACTCTAGTTAGTTAAATAACAAACGAGTACACTAGGCTGCCTGGAAAATTCCAGAAGCTGATGGCATCCCTGCATGTGAATAGGGAAGCAGCTACTCCTTTGGTAAAAGATACATTTGGAGACAATCCCATCAGCTACTTTCCCTTTCAGAGCCATAGATGAATAATCAAGAGAATAAGAATAGTGTCAATGCATGAAATTGTAAGGCTGTTTCTGTTTTTACAGTCCAGATCCTATGGTATGTTATTGCACCCTCTAATATTGCAGCTCCCCTCTGCATCAAGGCTAGGGAAGTACAAATCATGTCAGTGTTCACCTCATCAACACCCCCCCCCCCCGCCAAATTCAGTTGTAATCAAACATGGCCTGTGAAACTTCTCCTGATGAAGGGAAGGCACCTGGATTCCTGTGATTATGATGATTTTATCTGTTCAGTCGTGTCCAACCCTTGGCGATTCTATAGGAAAGTCTTTGTCGTGCGTCCCTGTCTCTGACTGCTTCTTTTAATTGGTTCATGGTCATCCCTATATCGGCTATGATCGTGTCGAGCCAGCGGATCCTTTGGCAACCATTGTTTCCTTTTGCTGCTGACCATGCCGGGCATTAATGATTTTTCTAGTGAGTTTGATTGCATGAAGTGCCCAAAGTGAGCTTTAACCATAATAACTTCCCTTTTAATGACATAATTGGTTAGCTCTTCTCTAAAACTATCTTGCTGGTAACATTGGCTGTCCATGGTATTCACAGCTGTTATTCGAAAGCATCTATTCTCCTCCTGTCTTCCTTCTTCAGGGTCCACCTTTCACATCCTTAGGTTGTTATGGGGAAGACAACAGCGTTGACTAGCTGGCAGTTTGTATTAAGGCTGATATCCTTACTCTTCCATATTTGGTTAATGCATAACATTGCGTTCTGGCCCAGTGTCGTTCGCTGTCTGATTTCATGGCTGCATCCACCACTCTGATTGATCACAGAAATCATAAATACATTCAATGTTCTCATTGCCAATTGTGACTTTGGTGCTACTGGCAGTAGTTGTCATGATCTTGGTCTTTTTGATATTTAGGTATAGTCCCATCTTTTCACTTTCTTCTTTTAGTCTCTTTATCAAGGTCTTCAGATTATGCTCCAATTCAGCAAGGCGTGTTGTATCATCTGCATAGCGGAGATTATTGATGTTACGACCTCAAATTTGACTCCAATCGTAGATTGACTCCAATCGTGATAAGAGCAGTGAAGGTACTCCGAACTTGTTTCACCTGATCAAAATGTCTTCTGATGTGTCTTCTATTATACTCCTCTTCCAGCTGCTTGCATTGTTGCATCCAATACGCTTCCTTATCTAGCAGCACGTTGAAAATCTGCATTTAGCCTCCTGAATTCATCTCTCATGCCAGCAGCTTTTGCTGCTCTTCGTTTTTCAGCAATTTTGATGGTGTGAGATGTTAACCAATTTCATCTTTCCAGCTTTTTGTATGGTATATGTTCTAAAGCAGCTTCTATGTTATTAGATTGAAATTATTGCCACAATTCCTGAGGTAGCTTCTCAGCAGTATCAAGCAGTTCAAATTTGTTCTTCACTTTTATGGCATATGTTGGCAGAATCTTGATGGTATCAAACTTCTTTGGGAATACATTTGTCTTGATATTACATAATCTGACTTTCAACTTGGCCACCAACAGTTTGTGATCAGAGCCACAATCTGTTCCAGGAAATGTTTTTACTGCTAGAACAGAGTTCCATCTCTGACAGGATTCCTATAATATTCCCCAAATCTTCCTGCTTGAATCTAACAGCAGTTAATTTTAAACCAGCTACTAACCCCCCCTCCCCCATAACCTGAATCAGCCTGATCACCTTGGCAGTTTGTCTAAGTTGTAATTGTTATATTACTGCTGACCAAAAGCCAGTGGAGTTCTGTTGGATTGTTGCTGATGTGTTATTTTATTACTGTGTTATACATCATGTATTACCCCTGCAATGTTTTGTGTGATCTGCCCTGAGCAGTATGAGAGGGCAGTATAGAAATCTAATAGTTAATTAATTAATTAATTAAGAAGAATATGACGACAGACACCTGTGAGGTAGATGGTTCTGAGAGATCTCTGTCGGGACTGCTCTGTGAGCAGCACTATAAGGGCTGTGATGAGCCCAAGGTCACCCTTGGATGCATGTGGAGGAGCAGAGAATCCAACCCAGCTCACCAGATTAGAAGCCTTAGGTGCTACACAATGTTGGCTCAGATGATGAGGTTATCTGTCCATAAAATAATCTTTATTCATAGAATCATAGAATCATAGAGTTGGAAGGGGCCATATAGGCCATCTAGTCCAACCCCCTGCTCAACGCAGGATCAGCCGAAAGCAGCCTAAAGCTCCCTAGAAAAGTGTGTATCCAACCTTTGCTTGAAGACTGCCAGTGAGGGGGGAGTTCACCACCTCCTTAGGCAGCCTATTCCACTGATGAACTACTGACTGTGAATTTTTTTTTCTGATATCTATATCGTTGTACTTGTAATTTAAACCCATTACTGTGTGTCCTTTCCTCTGCAGCCAATGGGAACAGCATCCTGCCCTCCTCCAAATGACAACCTTTCAAATACTTAAAGAGGGCTATCATGTCCCCTCTCAACCTCCTTTTCTCCAGGCTGAACATTCCCAAGTCCCTCAACCTATCTTCATAGGGCTTGGTCCCTTGGCCCCAGATCATCCTCGTTGCTCTCCTCTGTACCTTTTCAATTTTAACTACGTCCTTCTTAAAGTGAGGCCTCCAGAACTGCATACAGTACTCCAGGTGTGGTCTGACCAGTGCCGTATACAATGGGACTATGACATCTTGTGATTTTGATGTGATGCCCCTGTTGATTCGCCTTTTTTACTGCTGCATCACACTGCCTGCTCATATTTAGTTTACAATCCACAAGTACCCCAAGGTCTCGTTCATACACAGTGTTACCTAGAAGCGTATCCCCCATCCAGTAGCCATGCTTTTCATTTTTCTGACCCAGATGCAGAACTTTACACTTATCTTTATTAAATTGCATCTTGTTCTCATTTGCCCATTTTTCCATTGTGTTCAGATCTCATTGAACTCTGTCTCTATCTTCTGGAGTATTTGCCAGTCCTCCCAACTTGGTGTCATCTGCAAACTTGATGAGTAGTCCTTCCACCCCCTCATCCAAATCATTAATAGATATGTTAAAAAGTACCGGACCGAGCACCGAGCCCTGAGGTACCCCGCTACTCACCTCCCTCCAGTCTGATGAAACACCATTGACAACAATTGGTTCTCTAACCAATTTCCTATCCACCTAACTATCTGAAAATCCAGATTGCAGTCCTTCAATTTATCCATCAGAACATCACGGGGAACCTTATCAAAAGCTTTACTAAAATCCAAGTAAACAACATCAACCGAATTTCCACGATCCAGCAAACCTGTCACTTGGTTAAAAAAGTAAACCGGGTTGGTCTGACAGGACCTGTTGGAGACAAATCCATGCTGAAATATCTTTCATACACAACATGCATACATGATCTAAGAAAATTAAGAGAAGGAAAGTGGAAAAAATCACATATCTAATCTAGCCTTAACGTTGCAAATGTTTAACTCAGCATCTTGTGCCATCTCTAGACTTTCCTTATGGTGGCTAACTGATCAATCCTAAGAGCTGAGGCCATGTATTCCTTGTGCAGTAAGTGTACAAACGTTATGCATGCACCAGATTCATAATATGTCCTCTGGTTGGCCCCAAAATGGTCTATAATGTGCAGTATTTCCTTGGCATGTACTTGAACTAGAAAGGGGAATTCTTGAATACCTCTACTAGTAATCTAGGAACTGTTCTTGATCACTGAGGATATCAGCAAAGTTGTCTCATAGCAATTCAGAAAGCATGAGGTTATGAAACTGTCTTCAATAAGAACCTAGATTCACTAATGAATACTAGTTATCCCATTGAAATTTAACCCAACTGTAGAACTGTGGTTTACCAATCCTCAGCTGTGAATGCTAAAGGAATGTGAAACCAGAGAATTATATCCTGCCCAACACACGCTCAGAATAATGGATAATTTATACAGTCTTCTGTTGTAATAGGAACTGTGACAATATAGTCGCAGTGTTTGCAATGCCATCATTAATATGTGTCTATATAAATGCCATAGCTTGTCCCAAGAAAAATTAATGGATAATTGTTTTGGGTCATGTATTGCATTTATTCAGATGCCCCTCGGCCCAGTCAAAGCAATTTATTAATCCACTTCATGAACAAAGCTACTGTCACTATTACAACTGTATCTTTGTTCATTTTTTTTGTTCAAGGTAGAAAAATGAATTAATTGTTTAAAAAAAAATAAAGACAATGGTATTTTTGTGCCAAAGTTATAAAACAACCCAGGTTTTGCTGTCCAGCTTTAAAGTTCTAAGGAGGAAATGTGATTTCTTAACTCTCCCCTCCCCATTT
The DNA here is from genome assembly GCF_049243985.1 of Paroedura picta. Lineage (NCBI taxonomy): Eukaryota > Metazoa > Chordata > Lepidosauria > Squamata > Gekkonidae > Paroedura > Paroedura picta. Next base: position 45,379,617 of record NC_135374.1, read on the forward strand.
TTCCCCATCCTGAAAAGGAAAATATGGCCCTGGGATAAGATTATAACAGGAAAAAGTAAAGGGTGGATGGTTTCCTCTACAGGAAGAAAAAAAAGAATCAATCTAAAAGGAGAAAATCAGCTTAGCATCGCACCCGCAGATATTTTGCAATGCATTTGGACAGATCCATAAAAACACAAAATGCAATGTATTGCCAAACCATCGTGAAGACTCTACTGCAGGGGGCAGACATATTCTGGGCACAATTCAGCCAACATGTGGTATTGTAAAAAGTCCCATTATTTTCAGTGCAACAGTTAATCCTTTGCTTAAATCTCTCCCACTGAAAAAAATGGAACTGACAAGTGCTTAACGTTCTGCTCATTATACCCTTCTTCTATCTCGTTCCGAGAAACTGCAGACACCAATACATCATAGTGTTTGGTGACAGAACTTTTGAAATACAACAATTGCATCTGATGGGGTCATGTGATAGCTATAGGGCTATTGGGCTAGCAATGGTAGTTCAGTGCATGAAAGAGAGCTGTGACAAACAATATTTCAAATCCCAAAGGAAAACAGGAAGAAGAGTCACCTGATTGATGGCTGTGCTTGCAGTGTTCAGGTAAAGACTGCCAGAGGCCATCCATGCTGAATATCCTAGTTTCCATTTTCTTCCTGAGTCTACTAATTCCATACAATCAACCGTAGTTTCATGCTCCTTGAGCTGGGATGGATACTGTGTTTTTAAGCTCCTTTCTCTTCTCTGCTCTGCAGACTAAGCTGCCATTTTGCAATGGGGAGAAGAGAATGGGAATCCATTGTGTTTCTGTTTGACAGATCCCAAATAATTTTGCCGCATCTCAGTAAGTCTGGGAAGTTGCAAAGTTTCCAGGGAGTGACATTAGAAGAACTAGACTTCCAGCTGATCAATAGTCAACCCTTACCCACCTCACACATTAAAATTTTATAAGTTACAAAGCAAATTTTCCCCAGCACAAACTTAGAAGCCAACTTCCTGCTGATCCTTCATCAGCTCGGAGTTGGTTTCTAAGGCTGCAGGTATTCCTACAAATACACATTAAGAGGTTGCAAAATTCCAAATACTTCATTCATGAATCACCCCTGGTGAATGGGAAGTGGGTCTAGCTAGCAGGTATTTGAATATGTCTCACTAAAACACAAGCATTACCAACTTTTAAAATACAATAATCTCAAACTTTAACTGTACATCCTAGATCCATTAGAAAACACTGCTTAAATCTTTTAGTGTTGCTGGGCAGAGAGGGGTTCCTTTTGTATGTTTAGGAAACTAATGCCAAAAATGGGCATGATGGTCAAGACAGTTCATCACTGTCTGCACCTGTCCCCAAATTGGAACTGTTCTAAAAAAAAAATGGATAGAGACAGAGTTCAATGAGATCTGAACACAATGGAAAAATGGCCAAGTGAGAACAAGATGTAATTTAATAGAGATAAGTGTAAAGTTCTGCATCTGGGTCAGAAAAATGAAAAGCATACCTACTGGATGGGGGATACGCTTCTAGGTAACACTGTGTGTGAACGAGACCGTGGGGTACTTGTGGATTGTAAACTAAATATGAGCAGGCAGTGTGATGTAACATCATGGTGATCTGGGACCCAGGTCTGCTGCTGGATAAGCAGGCAGCAACTATGGTTGTGTCTTTTACCTGCTTTGACTGGTTAGCTAGCCATGGTTTTTCCTGGGTGGAAATTATTTGGCTACTATGGTGTATACACTGGCTACATCTCAGTTAGATTCCTTCCATATGCTCTACATAAGTCTGGCAAGTATTTGGAAAGTTCAGTGGATTCAGAACACTGCTACCAGGATGTTGTCTAGAGTAGACTAGAAGGACAATATCACTCCAGTCTTGGCCTTCTTGCCATGTTTTAGTCACCAAAGGATGAGGGGTGGAAGGGAAGGGAAGCTAAAGCATCTCCTTCCATCATTCTGGGCTGCAGAAGAAAATAGGGACAGAAAGTACTTTTAATGGTGTCTTCTCTCACACATCAAATACAAAAACTGTTAAAGAAGAAAAAAAGAAAAAAGAAAAAGAGTTGGTTCTTATATGCCGCTTTTCTCTACCCGAAAGAGGCTCAAAGTGGCTTACAGTTGCTTTCCCTTTCCTCTCCCCACAACAGACACCCTGTGAGGTGGGTGAGGCTGAGAGAGCCCTGATATCACTGCTCAGTCAGAACTGTTTTATCAGTGCTGTGGCAAGCCCAAGGTCACCCAACTGGCTGCATGTGGGGGAGTGCAGAATCGAACCCGGCATGCCAGATTAGCAGTCCACACTCCTAACCACTACACCAAACTGGCTCTCTTAATGTGTCAGAATAAGAATCTCCAGACTTCTGTCCCACAATTATTGGTGTGCACCTGAGCATCCTGTTATTGAGGACCACATATCTATTTTTAAGGTGGGTTCTCAGTCACACATATGATGTGACTGTTACCCCAATGGGGTACACATGTAGGGTTCTTAATGTTAGGGCACACCTCCCTCTCTTGTGCATGTTAGATTTACTGCTGGGTAATTAGCATTGTTGTTGTTGTTATGTGCGAAGTCGTGTCCGACCCATCGCGACCCCATGGACAATGATCCTCCAGGCCTTATAATGCATTATTATATTATTATAATGCATTAGCATTATAATGGCATATATTGGAATCCCGACTTGGGCAGCATTTCATAAACAAGTAGAAAGGAAATTAGCAGGAACTGGGCAGGCAAATAGAACAAATTCATATTTCCTATAAAAAAGATACGACAAAGGAATAAAGAGCAAGAAATGACATGAATGCCAAATACAATGTTTGTACATGGAGACATGCAAATGCACACAGAGTTGATGTGTAGTCAAGATCCAACCCAGCTCTCCAGATTAGAAGACTATGTAGTCAAGATCTATTTCCTAAAATAAGATTCCTGAGTTCTGGAAAGAGAGTTGCTAGACAGACAAAAGCATTAGAAAGAAACGGGTAGGAAGAAATCACAGAAGACTGAGCTTGGTGGGACAATGATCCCAGGACAGAGACTAAAAACATGCAATGATTGTGCATTGGGTGATTGGAGGTCGAGAGTTTGAAGAAGGGAAAACCACACACCAAGACCTGCTCAAAGACTCAGAAAGTCTTACACTGTATCACAAGAACAGTAGTTGGGGTGATCCTGCTAAAAGTTATTGGGGGAATGGATGGATTTGTCTCCAACAGGACCTGTCAGACCTTTTTTAACCAAGTGACAGGTTGGCTGTATCGTGGAAATTCGGTTGATGTCATTTACTTGGATTTTAGTAAAGCTTTTGATAAGGTTCCCCATGATGTTCTGATCGATAAATTGAAGGACTTCAATCTGGATTTTCAGATAGTTAGGTGGATAGGGAATTGGTTAGAGAACTGCACTCAAAGAGTTGTTGTCAATGGTGTTTCATCAGACTGTAGGGAGGTGAGTAGCGGGATACCTCAGGGCTGCAGAGGAGAGGACACGCAGTAATGGGTCTAAACTACAAGTACAACAATATAAGCTAGATATCAGGAAAAAAAAATTCACAGTCAGAGTAGTTCAGCAGTGGAATAGGCTGCCTAAGGAGGTGGTGAGCTCCCTCTTCCTGGCAGTCTTCAAGCAAAGGTTGGATACACACATTTCTTGGATGCTTTAGGATGCTTTGGGCTGATCCTGCATTGAGCAGGGGGTTGGACTAGATGACCTGTATGGTATGGTCCCTTCCAACTCTATGATTCTATGATATTTTCCCTTGCATTGAGCTCTAGAAATTGAAAATTCAAGGAAAGACTGTGTTGAAATATCATGCATCTAGCACTTTAGCTCTTTGCACATGCACAAAGTCTGAATGAGTGACCACCAGACTGCTAGTAAATATAAGAGCCAGTTTGGTGTAGTGGTTAGGAGTGCGGACTTCTAATCTGGCATGCCAGGTTCGATTCTGCGCTCCCCCACATGCAGCCAGCTGGGTGACCTTGGGCTCGCCACGACACTGATAAAATTGTTCTGACTGAACAGTAATATCAGGGCTCTCTAAGCCTCACCCACCTAACAGGGTGTTTGTTGTGGGGAGAGGAATGGGAAGGCGAATCTAAGCCGCTTTGAGCCTCCTTCGGGTAGGGAAAAGCGGCATATAAGAACCGACTCTTCTTCTTCTTCTATAAAAGCTGGAATTTTGCACACTCATATGCAAGCTGGTATAGTTTTGTGACACCCCCTACTTCCTTTCCAACATTTGGCAGTTAGCTGTATCGTTCCTTGGCTCCCTGTAACCTTCCCCGGTTGCACTAGTTCGCTATTCACATGATTTATCCTTTTCAAAAATGGAGGAGGGGTTGACTGTACATGTGTGACACCCCTTATCTACTTTTCTCTCTCACTGAGGCAAGATTTTTCCTTGTTTTTTCTTTCTCTTTTTTCTGACTGAGCAAAGTGCTTTCTTCTTTGCTGAAAAACTCTGACTGTCCCACCCTGCTACAGTATAATATTTTGGTTGTTGGCTCAGGACAAGATCCAAAAGGAAAGATCAGGAGCCTCCTTTAACCTAAACTAATGAAATGGAACTTGATGAATCTTGAGATTCAAAAATAACGTGATATTTTCTTTAATATAGAAGGGAAAATTCAGGTGAAATTAGGGGTGAACATTTCTGAGGTACAACAGAACAAAATCAGAGTCCCGTGGTACCTTTAAGACCAACAAAGATTTATTCTTTGGAATGGAATGAGCTCCCGGAAGAGCTAAGGGTCCTGCCGGAGTTACCAGCTTTTTGGAGGGCCTGCAAGACGGAGCTCTTCCGCCAGGCGTATGGTTGAGGCCTGGGCAGAATCCTGGGGGGGTTTCTAACTGGTCCCTAGTTCCATCAGACAGCTCCTGCTCTCATCAGATTAAGATCAGTGTCCCAGCCTGAACAAGGTGGGATTATGATAGATTTACTGCTGCCCTTGTATTGTACTGTGCGATTGTGATATGGGCATTATTGAGGGTTTTATTTTTAGAATTTTATGCTGTAAACCGCCATGAGGCCTGTGGTGAGCGGCGGTATAGAAATCTAATAATCTTTAATCCGCTCCTGCGGAACGGATAAAATAAAGGAGTATGGGCAAGTTGGGAGGAGTTAGGGCGGGCTCGGTCCAGAATAAAAACTTGGAGGGGCGAATCAGGCGCCGCAAAGCGGCTCCTGGTTCACCCCTCTGAGTGTCAATCCCGGACCAAGAAGGCAATGGGGAGGCTCGCAAAGCGTGCCTCCCCATTGCCTCCTTGGCTGCCATAGACTGCGCGTCGATGTGGGAAAAGGAGCAGGGATGCCGCTTCGAAGACGAGGTGGCCCTGCTCCTTTCCAGCCGCACACCCTCCGAACTTGCCCAGAAAGCAGCAGGTGCGCGGGGGCCGTGCCACCTTCTCCCAGCCGCTCCTGCGACCGGGAGATGCCTGACAATCGCTTGCCATGGGGGGGCCTGCCACCTTCTCCCGGCCGCTGGAGTGTCCTTGCTGCATCATGGACATGGCGAGGCCACTCCAGCGTCCCAGAGAAGGCTGAAGATTGCTGTCGCCGGGGCAGGGGCACACCGCCTTCTCCCGGCCACTCCAGCGGCTCGGAGAAGGCTGAAGATCGCTGCCGCTGGGGGGGCGCACCACCTTCTCCCACCCGCTGGAGTGGCCTTGCCGCGTCCTAGCACCCATTTTATGCCTGGCTAAAATGGGATTTATTTCTAGTAAATACATAAATAAGTAAATTCAAGGCATGAGCTTTCGAGTACAAGCACACACTTCCTCGGACTCAAAAGCTCACATCTTGAATAAATCTTTGTTGGTCTTAAGGGTGAGTTTGTTTTGTTGAGCTGCTTCAAACCAACACGGCTACCCACTTGAATCTAATTTCTGCAGTAATTCAATAAAGACAACTCTGAAGTAAAACGAGAACATGCACTGATTTTAGTTCTTGTGTTTCAGACTAATGAGAGTTTTGTAAGCTTTTCACACTTACTTAAATAGTTTATGTTGACAGGCTTTTGTACCAGTGTTTCCCCAAACATTCCAGTACACATTCTGTGAGCCAGCTTGGTGTAGGAGGCTTCTTATCTGATGAACTGAGTTTGATTCCCTGTTCCTCTATGTGCTGGGGGACCTTGGGCTAATCACAGTCCAGATAGTATTGTTCTCACAGAGCAGAAAGTTGCTTTACTTTTCAGAAAGTTGCTTTACCTTTGTTTCCCATCCTGTTAATGACTCCAGGCAATCATAGAATCATAGAGTTGGAAGGGACCTCATTGGTCATCTAGTCCAACCCCCTGCACTATGCAGGACACTCACATCCCAATCGCTCCATGTACTGTAACCTGCAACCCCTTTGCCTACACAGAATCAGCCTCTCTGTCAGATGGCTATCTAGCCTTTATTTAAAATTTTCCAAAGATGGAGAACCTCCCACCTCCCAAGGAAGCCTGTTCCATTGAGAAACTGCTCTAACTGTCAGGAACTTCTTCCGGATGTTTAGATGGAATTTCTTTTGAATTAATTTCATCCGATTCATTCTGGTCCGTCCATCTGAGGCAAGAGAGAACAGTTCTGCTCCATCCTCCATATAGCACCCTTATAAATACTTGAAATTGGTTATCAGATCCCCTATCAGTCGTCTCCTCTCTAGGCTAAGCAGACCAAGTTCCCTTTCTTCATATGTCTTCAAACCCCTCACCATCTTTATTGCCCTCCTCTGGACATGTTCCAATTTGTCAACATTCCTTTTCAATTGGAGTGCCCAAAACTAAACATAGTACTCCAAGGTTTATTGTAAATTTTATTAACCTATTCAGAGACCATTTGGTCTCCTTGATCTGCATGTTGTGACTCATATTCAACTGGGCAAGTGACTAGAAGATCTATCCCTGGTCTTTACCTATTCTAAACTTCCTTGCCAACTTTCCTGCAGTTCTCCATCATTGTTAAACTGCTTTCAGTGTAGGCTAAAATCAGACTGTAAGTGCTCAGCTCAGCCAAAGCAGAAATCTGTCTGACTCTCCTCTCAGCATTCAGCACTCAAGTGTTTCTCTGCACAACTGATGCTAACCAACCAGATTGCTTGGAGCTGCCATCCCACAAATCTTTTTGTTTTTGTGAAGAATTAACCCTTCATAGTTCTTCAACTGCTTGTACAGTACATCTAAGTTTTTTTTTAAATATAGTCCATCACATCATGATTGGCTGTTCTTATGGCTTGGTCACATTGGCGACAGAGGTGAAGGGTTCATGGCACCTCACAGCAGATTTTTTGTTGCTGAAGAAAAGTATGCAAAACATTGCCCCAAATATACTTGTCAAAGTGCTAAAATATACAGACATATCTCACTCATATGCAGTATGTAAAAAAGATCAGAATAAATCCCTATAAACTCTTAGTCCTTCATGGCTTAAACTTTCTGTTTTTGTGACACATTTAAACATACTCTGTCATAGAGTGCCAATATTAATAATTAAATTCTATGGCACAAGGAGAATTATTAGCATATTTGGGGAGTTTAATCAATCATGCTATCATTTTCATCAGTAATTACTACTGTGGAAATTTAAACATTTATTCCCAGCAGTGCTAATATTACTTTGGACAATACTATTGTGATCATAACAATGCGACTCTAGCTTTTCCTCACCAAAGCAAAGGAATGAAACATCCTGGTGCCTCATGCAAAAGTAGTGACAAGGAGTAAATAGAGAGAGCATGCTAATGGACACACAAAAGAAGGCCATGCCACCATTGTTATACATCCAATTTACTAAAAGATTTGTTTATGCACAGGAGCCTCAAAAGCACTGGCGTAAACAGATACATTGTATATTCAGCAGTGATTGTACAGTCAGTCTCAGCGTTTGTGTGGAATTATTCAGCCTTGCAAAATTGTTATGAACATTCCAGGAGTGTGCCCGGGAGACACACTATAAAAACCTGATCACCTTTCTTTTACCATTGCAATGGGAAACATAAACATATTTTATTCATGTGAATGGGGAAAAAACACAGCTTACCTCAAGTGAGTAAGCTTATGCATGACAGTTTATATCTGACAATGTAAATGCTGGGCTGTGCATTGGAGATATTACTGAAGACATTTTCAGCAAAGAAAAAGAATCTGGTACATATATTTGATAGTTTCTCAAGCCTTTTGTAGATACAGAAAAGCTCCAGAAAAAAGTAGCCCCCTGTGAAACTGTCTAGCAATTTGATTTTCTATGTTCATGTACCTGTAAGCATGCATAGGTTGTGTTTTATAAAGTGGCAAAAATTGTTGCATGGTTAACAGGTTCAAAATTTTTAACAATTAAAGCATCACTTGGAAGAATATTAAAACATCTACCAGAGGAGTTCCATTTTGCAGAGCAGATTTCAATTTTTGAGCTAGATTTTAATTAAAAATGGCTTCCAATTCATATTTGGTGGGTCAGTAAATTACAAAAATGCAGATAAAGAGAATATTTTAAACCATAATAACAATACCTGAGATAATTTATATACTATTAAGTAAGTAGGGATGATAGAAACAATGCCATGAACAGGCTAGTACAATTAACAAGTGGAGACCCAATGAAGTCATAAAAGACAAGGCCTTTTAAAAGTGAAAGTGTAACCCAAAAGTGGAAAAACTGAGGGAGCACAAACCTTGGCAAAAGAATTGTAGGATCATAGTAGGGTAAGGCAAGTAAAAGGATTATTTGAGGAATACATTGCTAGAAGCAACAGAATAAATAGTAAGAATGTCTTTAAATACATCAGAAGCACAACAACAGACAGGGAAGCAGTTGGACCATCTGAAGACAAAGTATGAGAAATTTGCTGAATAGGAATGGTGAGATTTCAGTTGACCAGAATGGATTATTTGTGTCTATTTTCACAGTGGAAGATGTTAAGGAGAGTACCAGTTCCTGAAGCACTTTTTTTTTTAGGCAGGGTGTGTGAAGAATTCAGTCAGAGTGTCCAAAGATAATCTATATCTATATACGTAACTGACAAATTACAAATTAACATACCATAGGATCTGGACTGTAAAAACAAATAGCCTTATAATTAAAATACCTTTTATCATAGAATACGTTTTTTGTATTAACACCAACTTATGTGCCACAAAACTGGAATAGAACCAATGTCACACAACTCTTTAAAAGAAATCCAGGGGGGACCTAGGAAACTATAAGAATGGTTAGCTGAACATCTGTCTCTGGAACAATTGCTTAAAATTGCTATTAAAGGCGGAATTGTTAAATACACAGAAGAAGAAGTGTTGCTGAAGAGTAATCAGCGGAGCTACTGTAAAGGGAAGTCCAGCCTTGCTTTCCAACTCCAAAGGACCTTTTCAAATTTGGTGAATAGGCAATTAAATGCCAAATTGAAATAAATCTAAATAAGTGCAATATGATGTAAATAGGGCATTTGTTTTCCAGATTTCACATATATTTGAATGAGATCTGAGTTGGCAGTGAAAGTCAAACCATGGAATTGTGAATAGCTAAGACATTCACTCAATGTATAGTTTATCTACTTTCTCTATACCATGTATAATTGTGTAGACCTCTGTCATGTCAGGTTGTCTTCCAGACATTCAGACTGCATACAATCTAAGAGTCAGTAATATGAATTGTGCCTGAAAACAAAAGGAAAGCCAGAAAGGTTCTGTTAAATCTGAAAACATGTAGTCCCTTCTATCTTTATTGTTGACAGCCTCATAGATCATAGCTTCTGAACACAGGTTATACATAGCCACATTCAAAGTGTCTTGTCAATTATCCAATTCTGAATTTGACCCCAGGTTTGCAGAACAAACCCAAAACCCAATGAAAGTAAGGTTTGACACAGATATATACATCACAACTTTAGAAATAATGTGCAGAGAAGACTCACCACAGCCGCTGGTTGATGCTGTGGAGGCAGACGCAAGTGCCCCAGTGGCCCTGGCGGGATGTGTGCTTTCAGCTCACGCAGCATAAAAAAGGAGAGGCGGGACTGTGGCCTAATAAAGGCCTATAAAGGCATCACATGTGCGGGTTCCATCCTCTTCTCCAGGACGCTGCGGAGCAGCTAAAGTCAATGTTTGAGGTGGATGTTCTCTGTTAATATTTTGCCACAGTTGCGGGTTTGCATGGAATGGAGCCGGTTGACAGGGAGTCCGATCGGACTTCCTGGGGTTCGGGACCTCGGTAAGAGGTGGCATGTAAATGAGCGCGGCTTACCTGGCTGGGAGGCCAGGGGCTCATTTTGCCAGGCGGCCTGGGACAGCCAAATGAGGTGGACACCCATTGGCTCCTCCACATAGGTTGCTTCCCGTTGGGCAGACTTCAGTAGGTAAGGGGATCTACTCTCCCGGCTGGGAATGGTGCAGGTCCCCAGGGCGTTTCTGGACTCTGCGGGTTGTGGTGCAGTCTGCTGACTGCTAGGTCAGGCTCCCTCTCGCATGCGGTGCCAACCCTCACGTGGGGAGGTAATAAAGGCTGTGGCCTTGTTTATCCCAACAGTGGTGTGTCGTGTCCTATTCCAGCCCAAAATGCCCTCCTGCGAGTCAATTGTCAACTGAAATCTCGTGAGATGAGTGGCTGAAGAAACAAACAATGTGGGGTCTGAGATGAAGAAAAAGTAGTGATGGGAAGGTTCTATGGAGAGAGAACAAAAAAGCAGCAGGAGAAGAGAGAAGAGAGTTGGTTTTTACACTCTACTTTTCACAAACAGAAGGAGTCTCTCCCCACAGACAGCCTGTGAAGTAGGTGAGGCTGAGAGAGCTCTGGCAGATCTGATGAGAACAGCTCCAACTTGGTTGTGACTAGCACAAGGCCACCCAGTTGGTTGCACATGGAGGAGCGGGGAATCAAAATTGGCTCTCCAGATAGACGCCACCATTCTTAACCACTACACAAAGCTGGAATGAGGGGGATGCAGCATTGGTAATAGAAGTGTTGGGGAGAAGGAGAAAGCAGCAACAGAAAGTTGGGGAGAATTTTTGAGAGACTGGGAGAGTGGGAATTTAGGAAAACTGAGGTCATCAGGACCTATGAAATTTCCCCCCCTCCCAAGCTGGTTCCGCACATGTGAAAAAGGCAGAGAGGGTGGTCATATGGAAGCAGGACAAATCCCTGATTACACAAGATGCAGCCACAGGCAGCCCCCTCCTAGGCTTGCCATGGATCAGGCTCTCAGTTGCCCTGGGCTAAGGGAGGGCAGGTGAATCCATTTTCTCTTAGCTACTGTGGGGGCTAACAGGACCTGTCCCTGCCCTACAGTGGCCCAGATGAGGGCAAAGAATGCCCCAATTTGCTTCACTGCACTTTATGGCACCATGGGGTAGACTAGGACAGTGGTCCCCAACCCATGGGCTGTGGCCCGGTGCCGGGCCGCAAAGGCCTTGACGCCGGGCCGCGGCTCCTTCTTCCCTCCCCCACGAAGCGAGAAGCTCGCCAGGCCGCGAGCAAATCGGCCACCAAAGCGGCCGATTAGCTCGCGGCCCGGCAAGCTTCTTGTTTCGGGAGGGGAAGGAAGAGAAGCTTGCCGAGCCGCAAGCTAATAGGCTGCTTTGGCGGCCAATTCGCTGGCGGCCCCGAGGGGGAGCCGCCGTAGGGGGAGCCACGGCCGCCGGCATGGCAGCGGCGCAAACGCGAATGCACGGACTGCTGCGCACGCACGTTTGCACCCCTGCCGGGCGCAAATGCGCATGCGCGGTAGTCCACGCATGTGCGTTTGCGCTGGGGCCTGCCGCGCGTTCGCGGGCCCCCGGGCCACCCTCTCCCCCCACTCCGGAGCAGCAGTCCGCGGCAGCCGAAAGGTTGCGGACCGCTGGACTAGGACACCCCCTCCCCCCCCGTGGTCCCTCCACATGATGGAACTATTCTGCTACAAATAGGGAAGATCAGCTGGGAGAAGTCTGCACCTGTCTTCTCCAATCCTCCAGGGACACAACAAGTCTTGCTTGTTACAATGCCACAGTGTTGTAATGTTTTTTTGTTTTTTTAACCACCATGGGTGGAAAGGGGATGATCAAAGGAATGTAGAATGAAGGGGCACTATTGGGGGGAAAAGAGAAGCAGGGCATATGGAACAGACGAGTGTTATGGCACTCCCTCCCATAGGAAGGAGAGGGAAGGAAGAGCAGCAATGAGGAAAGGGCCATGTCCAAACACTCAAAATGGCAGACAACATGAACAACTAAGTGCATGCATTTTTGTACTGAACAGCCCCCAAATAGTCCTTATTAGACCCTGCTTTAAAAAATTAAAGCTGGATTTCTGGGGATTCCTTTGCTTCAGGACAAGAAGATGAAGAAGAGTTTATTCTTATATGCTGGCTGCTTTTCTCTACCAAAAGGAGTCTCAAAGTGGCCTACAGTCACCTTCCCTTTCCTCTCCCCACAACTGATACCCTGTGAGGTGGGTGAAGCTGAAAGAGCTCTGATATTACTGAAGAACAAGAGTTGTTTTTTATATGCTGCTTTTCTCTACCCAAAGGAGTATCAAAGCAGCTTATATTCGCCTTCCCTTTCCTCTCCCCACAACAGATACCCTGTGAGGTGGGTGAGGCTGAGAGAGCCCTGATATTACTGCTTGGTCAGAACGGCTTTATAAGTGCTGTGGTGATCCCAAGGTAACTCAGCTGGTTCCATGTGGAGGAGCGCAGAATCAAACCCAGCTCACCAGATTAGAAGTCCGCGCTCCTAACCGCTACACAAGTGAGTGGGCAATTTGGGTCTGCACCTGAAAAGGCAAATTTCAGTGCAGAAACTGACAAAAAACTTGACCTTTTAAAAATGCAAATCCAAATGCTATCTCTAGTGTAGAAATCATGTTGGGTAGAATTAGATTACCAGCAATGCTACAGAAAATTAGCTGTGACAAACTTTTGTTTCTATATATTTCGTTGCAGGTTTGATACATACAAATGCAGTAGTTCTTCAAATACAGCTCTTTATTAGAAGTAACATTTCTCAACTTCGACAATACTGAACAAGGAAAAAGGGAACACATTCAAGCTTATGGTCACTTTTTAATGGCCTGCCAAGAGCTCTGAATGGCCCTTAACTAACAGAGCACACTGATCGGTCCATATGTTCAGAGTTTCTAATTGTTTATTGAATGGTTTCTCATGCCCTGTTTTGCATAGTGTGATCATTAGCACTGCAGCGTCAGCATACATTACATATACTTCAATAGTGGACTAAAAATTATTAAGATTTCAGTTTTCCATAAATGATTCTTCCTATCTGACAAAATATGCTCAATATCAGATACAGAAGCTGAAGGCTGTATTGGGGAGGGAAGAGGAAGTGAAATCCACACATCTACGCATGTGCATACTTAACATGATAAAAAGAGATCAAACTCTTGCTTATGAGCTGATTTGCTCCTCTCAGTTGATGCATGTAGTGCACTGAATTATCTTTCCCCAAGCACCACATATTAAATGAGAAGCAGTCCTGAGGAAGCACATTTAAGTGATTTCTTGAGGTTCATAGAATCAATCAATGATATGAATAGAAAGACTATCAGAGTTTTTGTACTTCTTCTTTCTACCTTGCTCACTTAGTCATGCTACCACCAAGCTCTTTTAGGAAAAGATAGATGTGTTGCTCTGTAACACATAGCACGTCACACCACATTTTGGAATGTGCCTGCTGTAAGCTAGTCCTCTGTCACAATTTCCCCTCATTCTGCATTGAATCTAAATTGGAAATTCTCATTTGGACACTTGCAGCCAATGAGAGAGGGAATTAAAATGTAAATTTTCATGTTAGCCAGCAAAGTGAGGATTAGGAGCCTTTTCTGACAAGTGAGATTTAATTTACATATTGCTAGGCAGAATTGGACCATTTCTGTTTGTTGTTTCACAGCTGAAGGGAAGTGAGCTACTTTCTGTTGTGATGTTGCAAGTAGGAATTTCAAGCTAAATGCTTCCGCCAGTTTTGTACCATTTATATTAAGTATAATCTCACAAAATGGTTAAATGGTGACAGTTATAGGATTTTGGCAAAGATGATTTCCCTCTTTCTCCCTAATAGTTTCTAAAAGATTGCTTTCCTTTCTTTCCTGTTTCCTCTGTAACACATCTCATTATTTCATATTAATTTCCTCTTCCTGGTGGAAAGGCAAAAGTAGCAAATATTAGCAGTAATATATATAAAGAACTATTTTAGGCCTGCCATGACTATAATATTCCAAGTAGCTATTTATGGTAATGATTATAAATCATTATATTAATGATATAAATCATGATATAAATCATTATAAATCATGAAGAGCCTCTTGTGGCGCAGAGTGGTAAGGCAGCTGTCTGAAAGCTTTGCCCATGAGGCTGGGAGTTCAATCCCAGCAGCCGGCTCAAGGTTGACTCAGCCTTCCATCCTTCCGAGGTCGGTAAAATGAGAACCCAGCTTGCTGGGGGGGGGGGGTAAATGGTAATGACTGGGGAAGGCACTGACAAACCACCCCATATTGAGTCTGCCATGAAAACACTAGAAGGCATCACCCCAAGGGTCAGACATGACTCAGTGCTTGCACAGGGGTTACCTTTACCTTTACCTTTATACATTTACATTGAAACATATCTACATCCATAGGGTCATCTATTCTTTGGATTAAGAGTTTGGATTTTAAGTGTCCTTGCCTAGAGTTATATCTCCCTTCTAGCAGATACAAATTCTTCCTCTCTTCCCTGTTTTGACACCCTGGCCAATGTTATTTAGCACCAATTTTGCCAAATTAGGTGGACGAATTGAGCATCCTTACAAAGCCACTCTGCCTCCAGCCAGGCTTTATCTGAGGATTAAAGATTTGATAGTACGGAATCAGCTGGTCAGTTTAGGACTGAACAAGAATTTTTTTTGGGAGGGGTGTTAAAATATTGGATCTGTGTTCCTCCCTTGCCTGATTCATATGGTAAGTCTTGATAGAACAATTGACAGCTTAAATAGTTTTGTCTTGGAATTGGTGAGAACCAAGCTAGGTTGACAGAAATGTGTAGATTAATATGAGATAGGCAGTTGAATCTGGAAAAAACTGAAGGGAGGTCACCCAAACCAGTCATATATCAGCTTTGTGGCTGGTGGGAGCATGCAGAGGGAGCTTTTACTCAAACAATATGTGTTTATGTGTGTTCTGTCTAGCAACAGCTGACTTATGGTGACCCTGTAGTGTTTTTAAGGCAAGAGACATCTAGAAATGGTTTGCCATTTCCTGCCTCTGCATCACATGCCTGGTATTTCTTGGAGGTTTCCTATACAAATACTAGCCAGAATGAATCAAGAAAAGTTAGGTTGACTTGCAGGTGGGCATGTAGGCTAAAAATAAGGCTCATACTCAATTCCATGCTTTTAGCAAATGGGCCACAACATTATTAACCATGTTTTGGCTGGCAAGGGGATATGGAGCACTAACACCATCATTCACTGGGTCATCCGACCCAGTTCCCTAACCTCAGTGGTGCCCTGGGGAACCCATCCTGGTCCCCTTGCCACTGGGCATACCCTAGTAGAGAGAATCAGGGAATGCTTCAGGAGGCATAGACCTCCTTCTGCTCATCCCCTTTCCAATAAAGGCACCTTATTTTGGGAGTACTTTAACTCTGCCCTCCTTGTTCCTCCCCCTTTTCAGGCTCCTTCCCCTTGCCCTACCCCCCACAGTTGTGACAAATAAGAATTGCAAACCAGCAGAACAGCTATTGAACAACACTTTTTAACAGCCAGCATACCCCAAAGAACATAACCATGACCACAGGGTGGGAGGGAGAGAAGCTCTCTGCTCGGCTGCTACGCAAAAAGAGGTTGGCCCCAGCTCATGTCAAAAAGAGGTTGGCCCCAGCTCACGTGGTGCCTTATAAAGGCCCCACTTGCCCGGCCTCTCCTCAGCTGCAGGGTACACATGTCCTGCCTCCCTTTCTTGATGCTCCGCACTGAGTGCCTTCCTCTTCCGCCCGCCCACCGCTGCTTCAATGGCAGCCGCCAGGTAATTCACAGCCGTGTTTTATTAAGACAGTTTGTTTTGTGTGCTGCAGTTAAGTTCTAATAAACCTAGCTTAACTCATTATTTTCTTTTGTCTTTGTGGTAGGGTATATGGGCAATTCTGAAACAGGGTGGGGTTTTCCAGGTTGAAATAACTGGAATAAGAAATTCAAAAAATAAAGTATAATTTAAATTCAGTTCTGCAGGAAAATTTTGACATGCAGCATTACCCATTTGGGAAGAGACACTTTCTGAACTTGTAGATGCCAGAATGATAAGAACTGTAAAGGTCAATTGCAGCATCCTAGATATACTATTCAAGTTTCCAGTAGCAAAGCCAAGAAGATCCTACATGTACATGCAGACACTCAATTTCCTTTGATAGAGCACCCAAGAGAAGAGTCCAGTGAAAGAAACCTCACTGATTCTTCAACACCATAAGTTATATTTTGTAGGGATTCAACTTCAGTCTAGTAACTTTATTTGATATGTAGACCTAGGTTGAGGGCAGAAACAGGTGGTCTTGGTTGCTGTGTAATATAAGACATATGCAGTTAGGTGTAATGGAAGGTGTTTTTAATGACAGAAATTCTTTAGATAAATGTGCCTTCAGTTAAGCTTTAAAAACAAAATTATGCATGAAACAGCACTGTGCTGTCAATGATAACATTGGCAGAAAATCTGTTATATTTAAACATGCTGGATATGGAAATAGCATACAGTTATAATAAAGAAACATTTCTCTTTATCCATTGATCCTTTTAATGTTCTATATATTATATCTACAGTGGTATCTTTATTAATAGTTCTATAGTGGTTTGGTCTGCGGGATTCCTTAGATCTTGAGTATATGTTGTCCTGCTGCCTTTAAGATCTGCTAAATCTAAGAACTTTGAGAAAAGTATGCCCTTATTCAAAGTCTTCTCTTTCTCTTTGACTATTATTATCACAGCTCTATTTCATTATGAGAATAAAAGTTTTTCTTCCCACCTGATTTAGCTCTTCCCAAATTAGGTACATTGAAATGGTAAATATTCTCACAAAGGGTTTTACATTGTAGTTCATAGTTCAGAAGAAACTTTTAAGAAGGGATAGGAGGAAAAGGAAATAGAAATGGCCATTTCCTGTTTTCCAACACTTGCCCTTTTCATATCAACTATGCATTTCTCAGAGAACAATTGAGGATGTAGAAAAATGGAAAATTATTATGACCTTATTCATGTAAGATATATTTATCAGTCAGTTCGTGAAACTATAATGAAACTTGATCCCTAAATAAAAGTCACATCTAATCCTATCATTAAGTCAAATTCCTGCTATCTATTCAGTTTTCAGTCTGGATGGTCCCACTTTCATTAACTTTATTATCCTACAGAATTATGAATACTAAATCTCTGAGTTATGGCAGGTTTTGATCAAAATATTAATGTACCATGAAAGATAAATGACAGTGTTGTTAAAGCAATGCCATCTAGAGATTCTTAACTCTGTAAGGAGAGGTCACATGGCCATCCTCCCTATTTCCCATTTCTTACCTTGTTATTAAAATAGCAGCGTATTTTGCATCACTTAAAGCTTTGGAGATGATCAGAGAAAGATGAACTGACAATATAGTAGAAGCAACCATCAGTGAGGAAAAATTCAAGAAGCCATATAGAACAAAATTTGTTTTAATCACTGTAGGTCCTCTAAGAAAAACTGTGAGAACCAAACCCCCTTGATCACACAATGTCCAGGAGTTCTAGATCATCAGATCAAGGCATAAATTGCTACAGGAAGTGGTCTCACTATGTGTGGAAAACATTTATGAAACTTTTAATCATGGTTGCTTTATTGTCCATAGATATGTTACCTTCCAAAACATACACTTAGAAGATGCTGCAGGAATTCATATATCATCTAAAAGGCAACCCCCCCCCCAGGGATTATCATTATCTCAATAAGTTATAATAAGCAGGCCTAAGAAACCTATTCAGTGGGGCTTACACATGGGAAAGTGTTTTTAAGGTGCTACTGTAGATACATTTCAGGTGGGTATCAATGTTCTATGGTAGTAGCACAAACTCTGAGTCCAGTAACACTTTAAACAAAAACAATACTCTCCAGGATATAACCTTTCATGAAACAAAGTTCACATTTGTGAAGTGAGAGATACTCATTATCTATAGTAGCAAGAGATTATATCCACTTGAGTAGATCATGAGTTGGCCAAGCTAGAAGTTGAGGCTCATTCCTATAGACTAAGGGTGAATGAAACTTTCCTGGGTGTGATTTACTGTGGTGGGGGATCCCTATACTGTACAAGGACCTGGAGTTAAGAGAGTCTACAGACTCAAAGTGTCAGCACCCCTCAGGTGGTGTTGACACAAGGGTGGTAGGGAACAAAGGCCACTGGTGGCCCGGGGAAAATGGCAGCCTTGCCAGATGGACCTGTGGCAATGCCTGCTGAGGTCATCAGGCTGCCTTGTAGTTGGCGGGTCACAAGAGGGCTGCCTCCTAATACCCCATGCTGTGCAATGCTCTGTTGTTAATAAAGTTGTGGCTGGTTTTACACCAAAAATGTTGGTTGTGAGTGTCCTTATTGAGGCATAGGTGGTGATCCCCCTACCATCACAACCTAGCCTAAAATGTGAAAACAGAGTGACTTTGCCTAATGAATAAGAAATGTACATACAATATTTACATGTACCCATTACTCAACTGTTTCAAAACTGTGAAACAATAAAGTTATTATGTGTATGTTTTATCCCAGTAGAACAGTTTAATATAGTTGGTGTATTGCAATTGTTATGATAACTGTTAATTTGATTGCTGCAATGGTTTCTGTAGCAGCAAGCAAAAACCTAAAACTCATTTGGGAAATTCTTCAAACAAACTCTCTTCCCTGCATATATCCAATCTTGGAGAGCTTGAAAAACTGGCAACACATTCCTTAACAGAATTCATATCAGAGTTCCTGCTGTAACTATTAAAGTACCTCTCAAACAAGAAGAAATTGCTCTAGTGATGCTCTTGAGGTACCAGCAACCAATGAGAGCATATATTTTCTGCAAGGATGGTTCTGTGGAGCAATGTCTACAGCTCTATTGTCATCAGCAAATAAGAGTGAAAAAAAATCAAGGTTTCACAGAGATGGAAGCCAGACAAAGGGCCGCTAGAAATAGTAGAGCTTTTCCGTACAATGAATTTGTTCTGACTTTTTTCTGCTGTCAATTATATTAGAATTGCATTGGACATGGATCTTCTGTTCATCTTCTTTCCCATTGCAGTTTTCCAATTCTTACACATTGCCATAATACTACTAAGTTGACTGAGTAACAGTGTTGTCATCATCAGCACTGTCACAATAGCACCACGTATTTCTGTGAACCTGTGCTATACCAGTACATCAATGGGTCCCTAGAAGAATATTATAGCCTGCCCTCTTAACTTCTTATAATTTGTTCATTGGACAGTTTCCTTTCCACAAATTTATTTTAAAAAAATTGTTTAGGATAGTTCTTTTTAAACCTGTTTAACTGATAGTTGATTCTTTGCATTGTGAATTTCATTTGGTTCCTGTTTGTGAGACAGATGCCAGAGTTTTGTTGATTTTGGTGAGCTATGGAAATGTTGAACAAAATGCTATTGATGTTCGCTTATGTTATTACCTTATGCCTCAAAAATCCCATGTATTCCTACTTTGTTTCTTCGGTGTAATTGTTCCAGGATGAGGATTTTCTGTTGGTTGACTTAGCAAAACAGAGAGCAGTGTGTGGCACCTCAGTCAAGTTTGCTTGACAGGCAAGGTTATACCTCCACTAGTATGCACTAGCAGAGGTATGAGAATCCTGCCATTGGGCCTACCCTTGGAGCCAAAGCCAAAGAAATGACGGGGTAATTTTGTCTCGCAAGTCTGGAATGATGAATGGTAGTTGGAGAACATCTTTATGACTGACCAGATTTTGAGACAATCAAAGCCCTTAAAGGATGACTTTAAGACCACCACCATATGTGACCCTGCTTCCATGGCTTCAGGCAGCTCTCTTCATCCAAAGTGGACAAATTGCTTGGGTCACTGAGGGTGGCTACTTGCCCCCTTGATCTCAGATTGACCACTCAGATTGAGCAACTGGTGGATAGGTGGTCTTCCAAGGGAGATTATCAACCTCTCCCTTCTTTTGAGAGAGTTCCCTCAGAAGCTGAAGGAGGTGGTGGTACATCCCCTCCTGAATAATCCATCACTGGACTTGTGGGAACCTGCCAGCTATCACCCGATATCACACCTTGTGTTCCTGGGTAAGGTTTTTGAAAGGGCTGTGGTGGACCAGCTCCTAGAATTTTTGGAGGAAACTTGGGCCCTGTATCTGTACCAGTGTGGCTTCCATCCTGGTCATGAAGTGAAGACTGTGCTGGTCATTCTGACAGATGATCTTCAGCACCAACTGAATTGAGGTGGATTGGCCATTCTCATGTTATTAGATCTGTCAGCCGCATTTGATGTGGTTCAAGCATGAGCTTTTGGTTCACCGTCTTGCTGATACAGGAATCAGAGGAACATCCCTGAAGTAGCTGACCTCCTTTTTAAAGAAAAGGTCTCTAAGGGTAGCAATAGGGGAGGAGAGGTTGGACCCCTTTGCACTCCCTTGCGGGGTGCCTCAGGGGGCAATACTCTCCCCTACCTTGTTTAACATCTATATGAACTCTCTGGCCCAGTTGGTCCATACTTATGGGCTGGGATGTCACCAGTATACAGATGACACCCAGCTCTATCTCCTGATTGATGGTTGGCCAGATCTCCCCTCTGAAACATTTGCCAGTTGTTTGGAAGCAGTGGCTGGATGGATCAGGAAGAGTCGCCTGAAACTCAACCTCCAAAATGGAGATCCTGTGGTTGGGAAAATGGGGGAAAGACTGGGAAGTGTGTCTACCCCACCTGGATGGGGTGGAATTGAGAGCGGCACCATTGGCCAAGAATTTGGGAGTGATCTTTGATGCTTCACTTTCCATGGAGGCTCAGATCATGAAGGTAGCCCAGATGGTGTTTTTTCACCTGTGCCAGGCATGGCTACTACTGCCCTACCTGTCTCCTAAACACCTAGCCACAGTGATCCATGCAACGGTCACTACCAGTTTAGACTTGTTACTCGCTCTATGCGGGCCTACCCTTGTCCTTGACCCAGAAATTACAACCGGTGCAGAATGCGGCTTCATGGGTCCTCACTAAATCATTTTGGAAGATTCCTGGCCAACCATTGCTGAGGCAGATGCACTGGCTGCCAGTTTGTTTCTGGATCAAGTTCAAGGTTCTGGTTCTGGGATCGCTTACCTCCCTATGCCCCCCGCAGGACACTTTGCTCAGAAGATATGAATCTGCTGATGATCCCAGGGCCAGGGCCTTTTCAGTACTGGCCCCAACCTGGTGGAATGAGCTTCCAGACAAGTTGTGGGCCCTGTTGGAAGTTCTGGGTTCTGCAGGGCTTGCAAAATGGAGCTTTTCCACCAGGTGTTCGGTTGAAGTTGGGCGCATGGAGTACAGGGGAGTGTGATTGGGTTCCCCCCCCTCCCCTGGTTTCAGGCTGAGATATTAGATCGGCTTGGATCCATTGGTTAATCCACCCTGATTATTCCATCTCTCCCCCCCCCCAGCTTTGCATTTCTGGCTTCCCAGCCCATACTGATTCAGCTGCTTGTGAGTTTGGGATAAGCTTTTACATTAATCCACCATCTTGTTTTTATGTCCTTGTTTTTATATTTTTGTAATTTGTTTATTATTTATTTATTTATTATATTTATATACCACCCTCCCTGGAGGCTCAGGGTGGTTTACAAGGAACATATAAACAATACATGAAACAATCTATAACATATGAATAACCATACTCCAGAAGATAGAGACAGAGTTCAACGAGATCTGAACACAATGGAAAAATGGGCAAATGAGAACAAGGTGCAATTTAATAAAGATAAGTGTAAAGTTCTGCATCTGGGTCAGAAAAATGAAAAGCATGCCTACTGGATGGGGGATACGCTTCTAGGTAACACTGTGTGTGAACGAGACCTTGGGGTACTTGTGGATTGTAAACTAAACATGAGCAGGCAGTGTGATACAGCCATTTTCCTTACCTCACTTAGTTGCTCAAAACTACCACAAGTATTAACAAAAATACAGTCAATAGCACCTTTAAGACCAACAAAGATTTATTCAAGGCGTGAGCTTTCGAGTGCATGCACTCTTTCTCAGAGTATAGCAGCAGGAGCAAGAAGAATTGCTGCTAAAAAATTATGCAAGGGCCACATCAAGATTTGTTTGGACATGATGGCTCAATGAAGCAGTTACCTGTGCACTACTTTTTCAAAAATATCCCTGGTGGAAAAAAAAATTACATGGCGGATTATTGCCCAATCTCTGATCTCCCCTTTCTAGGCAAAATGATAGAGCAGTAAGGGACCAGCTACAAGTCTTCTTGGATAACTTATCTGCTCTGGAAACTTCAGTAATACTTCAGGTTGGCAAAGAGACAGCCATATCCATTATAGCTGACAAAATTTATCTAAATGAAAACAATGTAAATGGCTCTTTGTTTCTTCTACTGGAATTACATGCAGCTTTTCATAGAATCATAGAATCATAGAGTTGGAAGGGGCCATACAGGCCATCTAGTCCAACCCCCTGCTCAACGCAGGATCAGCCCAAAGCATTCTAAACCTTTGATCCTTGGAAGCAGGGGTTGGGCACTAGACTGGTTCAAATGGTTCTTCACCAGCTAGACTTACAGTATGTAATATTAGCTTTAGAGTCTCATTATCTCCATAGTGTTGGACCTATTATGTAGAGTCCAACAGGGCTCAATCCTATTCCACATGTTTTTCAGTATATAAAACCCTTAATATTAATCATTTTGGGGATGGCTGTCTCAATATGCTGATGATACTCAGGGCTAGATCTCCCTATCAAAATGCCTTGGTGATGCAGTACATTTGGAGTAATGAATTTCTGTTTCCTTATTGGATGCATGAATAACATCTAAAGACATACCAGAATACGCTGCTTTCAGAGCTGAAAATCAGCTAGAAAAGTCTGTGTGTGTGTGTTGGGGGGGAGGGGTTTGATAGTGAAGGATTAGGATAGTGATGTACAGATATGTACATTTTCAGTGCCAGCTGGCTTTTCAGTTTATAAAATCCCATGCTTCCTGCCTATTTCCTTTTTTAAAAGTCTTAATTTTGGTTGTTTGTGTTCGAGTTAGTTTGTCATCTTTTTATGATTACTGGATATCTATCTTTGTGACACCCATATGAGGGAGAAAGCACTAGCTTTGCTTGTGAAATAGAGTAACAGGAAAAAAATACTAGTTTATGAGATCCGTTTTAAAATGAAAAATGGTGTGGTAGCTTGATATTGTTCTTATCTAGTTATTTTTATTGCTCAAAACCTCTCTATCCTGCTGCCGCTTTACTCAAGGAAGGCTGGTTTCTATTTTCAATGTACATGTTTGCAGTACTAAGGGTATGCCTTTCTTTTGGAAGACGAATATGAAACGTTATCACATTACTATACAGATAAACAAGGAAAAGCAATGAAACAAAATGCCACACCACAACAGCCATTGCAAAGCTGTACAAGAGTCATTCAGAGTGGAAGGTGGACAGGCAAACAGATTGGACATTGAATTAATGACTGTAAAGTTATTTTAACTTTTGGGCTGTATTGTAAGGCAGGGGTAGTCAACCTGTGGTCCTCCAGATGTCCATGTACCACAATTCCTATGAGCCCCTGCCAGCATTGGCAGGTTGACTACCCCTGTTGTAAGGGAAAACTGTTACTGAGGCCATGAAATCTGGCTGAGTTGTCATTTGTAACAGGACAGAATGGGAGTGGGTTTCATACTGTTAAAACAGTCACATAGTCTTACTGTAGCCCTTATATGGCAAATAATAAGTGTGTGGGGGGAACTCGATGTTTTTTTTATCAGTTTAGATCAGCCTTTCCCCACTTTTTAACCATTGAGAGCACCCTGAAATGATTCTTCTGGCTTCAAATCCTGCAGTAGTGGCACAATCTTGCAGAATATGGTTGGGAAGCATAGTTATATACATGCCCACCTGGGGGTCCTCTCCTTCCCATCCCCTCCAGGCCCATCATTGGCCACTGGGTGTGTGTGTGACATAACCATATATGGTCATATCACCTAATAATTTTTAAAATATATATAAAAAATGAATTTCCATTCAAGAAATCCCAGGGTTTCAGAAAACCCTTGTTGAGAAAGCCTATTGTTGTTGTTATTATTAACTTTCAGATGTTCAGATTGTGATGGTTTTATATGTAAAAAAGAAAAATTTAACTAGGCTGAGTATGTCACTGTATAGGTCATAGCAAGCTGATAGGGATAGGGCAAGTCTCTCATGATAGGTAAGGATGAGTGGCAAGCCCCCTGAGCCACCAGGTGTGATGAAGGACGTGTACTCAACAGACCATTACTGGCTTAACAGTGGGATGGGGTTCAGGAAGCAGCACCTTTGGTGCTGAGCAACATCTTGCTGAACCTGGCATGGCTTTATGGTGCATCAGGCAAGGGGCTGGAGCTGGGCACCTCTCAGCACATTATGTGTGAGCATGGACAAAAAGGCCAGCAGTAGCCACTAGAAGACTTTGGAGTCTGGGAGGAGGGGGAGAGATTTGCTTGAAAAGGCATCTATGGTAGGCTGCCTAGCATAGCTCACTCTCAATTTAATATGTGCATCATTAATTGATTGCATAGATCAACTGATTTAAGTGACCTAGTTAAACTCATGCTATGGATTTTTTGTCTCCATTTGGATGTTGGAGGAACACATTTTTGGGGGGGGCTGAATGTAGTAATTAATTTTTAAAAAACACAATTTTAATAAATATTGGTAATATGGGATTGAAATCTGGGAAGCAGACAGTCTCCCAATGCAGCACAGAGTGATTCTGCACTCAAGTCTGTGGTATGGTACAGAAGACTATTGTTGTATGTGGATGAGTGGTTTGTTTAGTAGGGAGTCTCACTCCCAGATGGTATGTTTACTATCCATAACATTTTTCTTACTTACATACCACAAACTATTGTTCTGCATGTGCATGTGTGTATGCAATTAATATTGTCAAATAAATTCTACTATGAACAGATTATCACTGTTGTATGATGTGAGGCACCTGCAAGCTTTTTTGTTGTTAACAAGTCCAGTAGTAAAAAAATAATAATTTTAAACCTGATTTCAGTATCCAGTAACAGAAAAATAAAATATCACAAATGATTTTCATGTGACAATAATCTCATAATTTGGTGACCTTAATTGCTGGGGTTTGCAGTATACAAACTGTTCTATGATTTCCACTTCTTTAAGACAAACATTTGCATGTCTCCAACAGATTTATTTAAACATGTCACTTATGGTTTCCATTGAAATGTGTATAAATATATACCGTAAAGTAGCAGCATTATTTTCACATAGGATGCGTACAAAAAGTCAATTTTGGAAGCATACATTCAAAGCTGCATTAATATTGTGCCCTATAATATTTCATCTGTACTTATATTGAAATAGCTTGAAATGAAAAAAAGATGAGACTGCAGCTGAACGGACTGTAATATTCATCAAGTTGCTCTTCTTTAGGTCCTTTATGTGGAACTAAAATAGGAAGGCTTGCTGGATCTGCCATTAAGAATCTGTAGCAGGAACAGTGGGAGAGTAATCCCTTTTTCAGATTCTATTTTAATTCAAATCCTAGTGTGTTAAATAGTACCATAGTTCTTAATAAGAGAGGTTCAGAAATTGTATTTGCCAGGCTCCATACTGGGTATATTATTACCCCCACTCTTTACTTGTTCTTGGGAACCATGAATCTGGGCTTTTCACTGAGTGATACACCCCTTAAACAGTTGAAAGCTTTCCCTGAATTGTTGGATTTCTAAACATTGAAGACTTCAGATCCTATCAAGTTCAAATTCCCTTTCAGTTTCACTTCTCTTCAAAAGCTACAGCACTGATTTTTATTTTAACTGCTTACATTATCAGTCTATGTTATCTGAACTATTTTAGATTTTTCTAAATCACCCAAGATGGTATCATAGTCCTGTGAAAGTAATGGAAATGGCATTCTGTGTGCTTTAACTGGCAATCTGTAGGGATATTTACAAGTGCTGCAGTTCAGAGAATCTCATAAAATACAGGCTTTTGTTTGATAAACAGTGTCATCGCTCAAGTATGGAACATGTCTGCATTATCCACACTTGTAGAACTGAAGTAGCCATGGGTAGTAATTCAAGATAACAAGGCAATTTCCAGCTCTACCCAAGTGACAGGATTGTAACCTTAGTGTCATGGGCAAACCCAGTGTGAAAATTTATACTCAGGGCTTAGCAAAAGACGCTGCCCTTTAAAAAAAAAGACCCTTTTATAAAACTTTTTGTCTTGATCTGTTCAAGCCAAAGCAATTCCCTATATGAGCCACAACAGGAACAGTTTCTAGCTTTCACTGAGAGAATTTTCACTCATTATGAAAAACAGAACTGTAACAACAACAAGAAGAATTGGTTTTTATACCTCGCTTTTCTCTGCCTGAAAGAGTCTCAAAGTGGCATACAATAGCTTTCCCTTCCCCTCCCCAAAACAGACACCCTGTGAGGTAGGTGAGGTTGAGAGAGCTCTGTCAGCACTGCAAGGTCAGAACAGCACTATCAGGACCATGATGAGTCCAAGGTCACCTAGCTGGTTGTATGTGGAAGAGAAGGGAATCAAACCCAGCTCACCAGATTTGAAGCTGTCGCTCTTAACCACACTAGCTCATGTAGATCTATGTATTGTTGGCAGAATTTAGATTTGCAAAGAGAAGCAAAGCACCAGGTTGCTTAAAAATACAATAGTTTTATTGTGAAGAGAAACAAACTTGGTCAATGGGAGAGAAGTGAGAATCATGGAATCATAGAGGTGGAAGGGATCTCCAGGGTCATCTCGTCCATCTCCCTGCAGAGCAGTCTTAACTGTTGTTTTCTATTCATTCAGTCTGTTGTGGAGGCTAGCAAGGAGGAAGTATGCTCAAAGGAGCAGAAAGTCTGTAAAACCAATTAGGACCCTGGAGTAGACTATTTGAAAAAGCATAGTTCCTATGCTAAAAACTCTATTTTATTTATACCGCCCTCCCATATAGCTCAGGGCAGTTTACATATAATGTTGTGGGGTAATTCCATAATGGCTTAAGCATATAACATAGTCAGAATAACATCAACAATAATCCAACAGTGGTTTAAATTAACATAGTATCAATGATTTTGATTAACAATAATTTAGCAGGAATGACAACTTAGATAAAAACCCCCAGAGCTGCAGGCTATGGAGGAGGTATCTGAGGGGGGAACCTGTAGGTTTTATTGGGTTGGTCAGTCTCAGGGGAATTCCTGGTAGAGGAGCCCTCTTTTACAGGCCCTGTGGAATTGTGGGAGTTCAGGCACAGCCCTGATCTCTTCAGGGAGCTTGTTCTACCAGGTGGGGACTAGGACAGAAAAAGCTCTGGCCCTTGTTGAGGACCAATGTACTACTTTGGGGCCAGGGATCACCTGCCAGTTGGCAGTGGCAGAGAGTCATGCTCTTTTGTGAGTAAAGACAGAGAGACCGCCTCTCAAGTATACTGGGCCCAGATCATGTATGGCCTTGAAGGTAAGAACCAAAACCTTAAGCCTGATCTTAAATTCAACTGGGAGCCAGCTGAAGTATAGGCCGGATGGGGGATCTCCAAGGTATATCGGTGAGAATCCTGGCTGCGGTGTTCTGAACCAATTGTAATTTCTGGATCAAGGAGAAGGGTAGGCCTGCATAAAGCAAGTTGCAGAAGTCCAGTCTAGAGGTTACCATCTCATGGATCACATGGGCTAGGTATTCTGGTGCTGAGTAAAGCGCTAGTAGCTTGGTGTAGGTGCTAGAAGGCCTGCTGCACTACTCTCTTGACCTGTGCCTCCATGGAAGGGGAGGCATAGAGGATCACATCCAGGTTTCTGGTGGAGTGGGCTACTGCTAGATGCACTCCGTCCAGGTTGGGTAAGTGTGCTTCCTCGCTTGGTCCCTTCCTACCCAGCTACAGGACTACCAGAGTAGCTTCAGACTACTCTGCTTGAGCCATTTCATCCAATCCCTTCTGCAGGAATTATTTCAGACCACACATGGAATATCTTGCCACATGCTTTTAAATATGATGAGACTGTGTTTTAAGTAACTACTGGATGTAAAATCTTAGGAATTAAGTGTTATTAAGAAATTAAGAAAATTTTCAGTGGACCATCCAATTACTACCAAATTTTTAAAAATCTGCTCAAGAAATACAACCAATAAAAATTAACCCCTTCCCCTAAAGAAAGCCAATAGGGAAGAGAGCCTAATAATAGTCACTGGAATCTTATTTGTGTGTGTGTGCTGTCAGTTTGCTTCTGACACATGGTACCACTATTAATTAATGATGTACAAAATGTCCTGTCATTAGCAGCCTTTCTAAAGTCTTGCAAACTGAAGTCCTTTATAAAATCAATCAATCTCAGGTTGGATTTTTCTCTGTTACTGCTGCCTTCAATGTTTCCTAGTCTTATTGTCTTTTTCAGCGCTTCTTGTATAATACCCTCAGTTCAGCCATTTTAACTTTTAGGGAAAGTTCAGACTTGATTTGGTCTAGGTCTCACTTATTTGTCTTTTTGACAGTCAATGGTATAAGTAAAACTGTCCTCCAACACTACAATTCAATGGAATTTATTTTCTCCCCATCAGTTTTCTTCATTGTCCAACGTTCATACCCATTCACAGCAATGGGGGATATTATGGCATGTTCTTAGTTGCCTGATACATAGGGATCTTTTCTGGCTCCTTCATGGCTGGACTCCCCAATTTCAATCTCCTTCTGACTTCTTGGGTATGGTCTCATCTAAATCTAATCCATCTTTCCTTATGATGTGTTCTGCATACAGACTGAAGAAAAAGGGAGATTAAATAAATCCTTGTCTGACACTTTTAGCAATTGGAAACAGTTTGGTTTCTCCATATTCTACCCTAACAGGTGACCTCTTCTCCAGAGTATAGATTGTGCATCAAAACAATTATTTTAATTATTCTGATCATATATAATGATGTGATTGCAACCTGTGCTCAGAAACACTACTGCTGAATTCCTCTCAGGTAGAAATTCTCTCTGAAAGATAACATATGAGTTTCAAGTTGCCCCCGTCAGAATAGAATGGGTATTATTCATTTCAATTTAGTTTGTGTCGAACGTCATAGTGGATTGTGACCTATGGAATTTCTTAAGTTAATTTCTTATTTAAGATATTGATACAGAATAATATTTAGTCACATTTTAATTGTGAAGAAATGCAATTCAGAGGCAAAACTGATATGAACAGAATCTATAAACATGAATAATCCAGTGGATTTTGGATTAGCTTTTCAGCTGTCAACACAGAAATACATTGTTTAAACCAGCATACACTTTGAGAACATAGGACTATCTGAATTCAACATTTCAAAGGAATCCACCTTATTTCTGTCAGCTTTCTTCATGGTCCAACTTCATTGTTCAACTTGAATTAAACTGTCAATAATCAGAAAGAAATAAGATTTTGAAAACCATTCAAATCTTAAACAAAGCAGGCCAGTGACTATGGTACTCAATGCACTACAGATAACAAAAGAAAAATGTATGGAAACCTCCATTCTACTTCACAATGTATTTGTCATTATCATATTTTAAAGTGCATGGCAAAAATGGATTTCATATACTATATTCTAATGAAATATTTACAGAGCATGTGAACTCAAAACCATTAGAGAAAACCCTTTAAAAACTTACCTGAGGGGAAAAAGTAACAACACTTACTTTATGGTAGCTTGCTGTACTATAGCCAGCTGCATTGCCAAGGAAATAATGCATAATGCATTCATCCTGAGGTGCACTTCATCATCAGTTTGATACCTGGATATTTATTTGTTTTCTAAGTAGTTCTAGCAAGAGAGAATTGGAATTCTTGAACTTTAAGAAACAAGCTAGACAAGGGGTAACTTTGGATTTCTCTTACCATTTTGTCCCTAATCAATAATTGATGTTTGAAATGTCTGTGCTGCCAGAGCACCTAAAAGTCTGTAAATATCAAATGAACCCACAACATGATAGTTGTCAAAGAGGCCTAATATGTTAGGACTGAAATAGTTGAATCAGAACTAAAAAGTTAGTCTGTTCTAACATAGATTTTCGATATGTAGATAATACTTCTGAGTGTACATTGAACTATTATAAGATGATCTTTACATAAATGATAACCGTGATTTTAATAGGGATGCTGCTAAATTTTGCCCCATTACCCACACTTTAACTCAAAATATCTTATTTTGGTCTTGCTTCTCTCTTTTAGAAATTAACCCACAACTAGCTATGGGTTCATTGTTAATAGCGTATATATATATTTTTGTGTGTACCTTTTCTTGCTTATTGTTTATTAGTTGGTTGTACAACCACCAGCCCGAGGCAGCAAGCCTGAAAGCGGCATTATAAAAATCTCTAAATACATTTTGAAAAATAGATGTACTAACCTCAAGTTGGGCCTGGTGTTTCATCGAAATTATAACCCATCTCTAGGCTACAAACTCCCCTTTAATAAATGGTAGCTTTAGAGCAGGGGTAGTCATGGGAATTGTAGTCCATGGACATCTGGAGCGCCGCAGTTTGACTACCCCTGCTTTAGAGTATGGACTGTCAGAATCACATGATTACTGCCATGATTTATGTTTGACCTGAGTGGTTCCATCTTGTATCTGTGTATTCATGTCTCCTTTGCTGTGTAACCCTGAAATTCTTGTGTAGTGATTTAGTAACTGTAACATTTATTCCAGACTGTTATCTCTGAGAATGGTAGCTGTGATAAACTCACAGGCTGAAGACGGGCCTGTTATCATCTTTGGACGGAGGCCCAGGATGGCACCTGTAGGAGGGGGCTTTCAGCCTCTGAGAAATTGTCTGGTTTGGGGCGGGAGATTGAACCTTGAAAAGGGGATGTATTTCAAGTATTGATCAGATTCCACTTTTGAAGTCTAGGAATCTGAACTGCTATGCAATAAAGGCTTTCTATTAATCCAGAAGTTTTGTTGCTAGTCTGTCAACCTGACATGGACTCCATTATAGTACAACCTGGCTGAATTCCCATTTGTCTTTGCCTTCCAAGGCATTGCACCCAGATTTCCAGGAATTTCCCAAGCCAACATTAGAAACCCTTGCGGTTGAAAGTGCTATGGAATCAGTGATGGATGATTGTTTTTGCTCCTTTTTCTATTTTCTTATGTTAAATTTCCACCATTAATTTTACATGATTTTAATGTCATTTTGCATCAGTTGCATAGCAATGGCACATGACATTACAATGAAGTAATAGACAGCATAAGCAAAATGAACTAATGCCCATGAAAAAGATCAAAATGTAAACAAAAATAAATAACAATGTCATCTTCAATTTTTTTTAACATTACAGTATAGCTTTTCATAGCATGTACTCTGATCGACTCACCAAATGTAGACTGGTAGACATATTGAAATTTGTAAACATCTACCATTAAAAAGATAAATACACAAATATATAAAACCCTAGTTCTGTTTTTAAAGGGATAAATCAATGATGCAACTGAGACTATCATCAGATCTCCCTGCCCCAAGTATGGTATTTTCCTGACACAACACTACTAAGATGGAAGTGCTTTTTTATAAAAAGCAAAAAGAAGAAACCTGCATTTTTCTATTCATCCATTCATGTGAGATGATAATAATTTCTGTTCATCATTAGTTGTTTTATTTTTTGCATTGGACTTTACCCAGATGTTCTGAGATAAAAATTTGTACCTTCTGTAAAATGCTAATTTGAGAGATTCCTCTCCCGAACAATTTTCAATAAATAATTTATTTGGAGAGTAAACAGCTGCAGCATGATTTAGAGCTAAGACTGTGCTTAGGGCAAGAAAACAGCAAAGCATTAATTCAGCTGAAAGAGATTCTGTTTTCAGTTAGGTTGTCTGATTTATGCAGTTTGCTTAGAATTCCAGCATTCAGAAGGAAACTAGTATTCCCTGTTTTAAGCAGCAGGAGATTCATTTGCTTAAAGGCAATGATCCTTAGCCTATTTATTTTTGAAGATCACAGTCCCCAATAAGCAAAGCTCCAGGCATGTTTATGGCCTTTTCCAATCACCTGCCTTAGAACTGCTCCACTGAAATATGTGAGGGTGCACACTTTCACAATTGTGAAGAACACACAAATATGTCTTTGATATTCTTTGTCGAAGCTGGTTTGTCCTTTGCTGATTTTTAAAAATAAATCTATGCTAAACCAAAAAAGGAACAAAACCCAACCTTAACAGGTAGGAACTCAAAAGTTGAGCTGAACAATAAAAATAATGTAAAACTTGTTAATTATTTATTGCACAATTAAAAACAGAATAAAAACTTCTTAAAAACTATAATGAACTAACAGCACATAGGACCAAGGACCAAACGCGTTTCGACCCTTCCGGGTCTTCCTCAGTGGTCAAGATTATGATAATACACTCTATATAAAAATATACCTATATAGAACTCTCTATAGTGTGTAGCTGAATGGTTGAGTGGGATCTGTACATTATGGCTCCAACCAATATGTGTAAGCTAGCTTTTTCTGACGCACATGAAATTACACTGAGTACAGAACTTAATGATAGCGAAGAGTGGTGACTTTAGGGACATAACATAGGAATTGGTCTCCAAAAAGGATAAAATTTACACATATTGGTTGGAGCCATAATTTACAGATCCCACTCAACCATTTAGCTACACACTATAGAGAGTTCTATATAGGTATATTTCTATATAGAGTGTATTATCAGGAATGACTCTTGATGGGTAACAATAATTAATATCAAAACACTCATCAAAACCCTCCACTAATCCTGGACAAAAGGCCAGGAGGAAGGAGAATTGCAATATAGGTCTGCAACAGTTTTTGCACAATCTTCCAGCTTGTCTTCTCTTCACAATCCATAACCCTCCCCCCCCATGTAAGTCTGCCTCAGCACACTAGGGGCCATTTCGCACGGCTTCAAAATAGCACAATGGTTGCTAATTGGAAACGCTACTAATTTGCCATAACCCACTACGTCGTAGACAATCTGCAACAATCCTGAAACCGACCCGCAAAAAGCGCTTCGTTGTAGCGCTTTCAGGGGAATCCAGAAAAGTGGATTCACCCTCCGGATAGCGATACACTCCTGCAACCAATCTGCAACAGTAGCGCTAAAGACCTGTGCGTTACCATTGTTGCTGGTTCTTCAAAGTCCCTCCCCCTGGCTCTCTCCTCCAAACTTCCGGCGAAGCGATCGCCATTTTTTTTTCTCCGAGCGAGCGGGGATAAACGCACCAGCGAGCCTCTTTCTGTTTAGAGGCTTCCCTGGCTTCAGTCCTTCACCTTTAGTCACTAAGCACAAACCACATAAAAGCCCGTTTGCTGAAATAAAGTCCCTTTATTTTTTACACATAAATTCAGCCGAAAATCGGGCCCGTGAGAGGGGGGGGGATTTTTTTTTTATCACTCGAGGCAGCGTGCAAATGATCATACAATCAAACGACAGCTAACATTAGGCAGCTGGATGGGTCTCTCCGTAGCAACGAATCTACCTAGATTCATTGCTATGGGTCGTTTTTTTTTTTTTAAACCTTTCTTAAAGGGAAAGGGGCTGTTTGGGAGCTTGCTAACGGCTGCCCATTGGCTGCTTGACGGCCAGGGGCGGGACGAGCTTGGCAATAGCGCTTCCTTTCTAGCGATTTCTGCCGAGACCGGAAGCCTGTGGGAAACGCTAAAAAACGCAACTGATTCCACTACAAAGGCAGGTATGCATAACGACGAATTCCACTATTTTAAATGGCGATTTTTCATTCCGCAAACAATTTGCAACAAAGATCCCCGTGCGAAAAGGCCCTAGCTATTCTCTCACCTACTCTCTCATGTAGCATTTCTGCTTCTAGGCTACTTTCCTCCCACCTAAGTCACTGAAGAGGCTGAAGGTTAGTTCAGAAAAAAATAAATACTGGAGACATGATGGGTGGCGGTGTGGGCAGCAAGAGGACATGCCTTGATTATGTGTAAGGGTGGCATGCGTAGCACTCTGCACGTAGCATGGTGCAGAGGCATCAGGCCACAAAGGGGACTGAGCATGCAGGCCTGGCCTTTTTCGCCTGCTGCTGCAACTGGATAGCTTCCCTCCCACTCACCCTTTTATGGGATCATGATTCTGTGTGTTTGTTTGGTCATGTTGCTTTATTGTCACAGCTGGTGGGTTGGCATAGGGAGGAGCCTGCTTTTGGGGGGAGCCTGGCTTGCAACCCTGACTCCCAGATCAGGGGCCACCATCAGAGGTGGCTGGGTGTGAGTAGAAACTGACCTCCAGGGGAAGGCACTAGTGGCTCACACTGCTAGGTGACCTGAAGGGGACCAAGGGAGGTGTGCATGCCCTGTGGTACTTCAGGTGGTACTTCCCTTGTGTGGGGTCCTAGCAGCAAGTGAACTGCAATTTCCGAGGGGGAAATTGGTGAGATTCCCTAAGAGCTGCCAGGATAATAAGCAGGGTGTGGTCAGCTGACCACAGCAGTAGGTCTCCTCCCATGCCATGCCAACACTCAGAGCCATTCCGCACCGGGATCCATGTTGCAAATTGTTTGCGGAACGAAAAATCACCATTTTAAATAGTGGAATTTGTCATTATGCATACCTGCCTTTGTAGTGGAATCCAGTTGCGTTTCTATCGTTTCCCACAGGTTTCCGGTCTCGGCAAAAATCGCTAGCCAGGAAGCGATGTTTCTGAGCTGTGTCCCGCCCCTGGCCATCAAGCAGCCAATGGGTGGCCGTTATCATGCTCCCAAACAGCCCCTTTCCCTTTAAGGAAGGTTTAAAAAAAAAAAACACACACACACGTTGCAACAAATCTGCGTTGATTCGTTGCAACGGAGAGACCCATCCAGCTAGCAGGTGGTGTTTGAGCTGCCGTTTCATCGTTGCCACGCTCCCCCCAAGTGAAAAAAAAATCCCCCCCCCTCACGGGCGCGATTTTTGGCCGAAAATAGTGTGAAAAATAAAGGGAAAATAAACCAGCAAATGGGCCTCTGTGTTGCTTATGCTTGGTGACTTTAAACAGAGGGACTGCAGCCGGGGAAGCCTCGCTGGGTAAACGAAGGCTTGCCGGTGCGTTGATCTCCACTCACTCGGAGAAAAAAAAATGGCGATCGCTTCACCGGAAGATCAGAGGAGAGAGCCAGGGGGAGGGACTTTGCAGAAACCACAACAATGGTAACGCACAGAACTTTCCCGCTAGTGTTGCAGATTGGTTGCAGGAGTGTAGCACTTTCCGGAGGGTGAATCCACTTTTTGGGATTTCCCTGAAAGCGCTACAATGAAGCGCTTTTTGCGGATCAGTTTCAGGAGTGTTGCAGATTGTCAACGACGTTGTGCATAAGGGCAAAACTGTAGCGATTTCAATTAGTAACCATTGTGCTATTTTGGACGAATGCAGAACGACCCTCAAAGTTATGTGTGTTAATAAATGCTGTGGCCATGATCTTCTTGGTGCTGGGGATGCCTGACTGGCAGTCAACTGAGACTTTTGCTGCCTCATTGAGAATGGAACAGTGAGAAAGGATAGGGTAGCCTCTATATTATGAGGAGGGTGGACTCAATAAATTAAATGAATTTCTACTTTTTACAGGATTGGGGGAGTGATCAGTGAGGACACAGCAACTTGAGGAAACACCATAATACTAACATAAACATAGCCATTGCTAAGTGGATCAATCAGGAAGTTTATTCAAAATGCTACTCGCACCCCCACTTCACTCACAAAAAAATCAATTATTTTTGTTTTGGATACAGAGATTGTACTCTGGAAACACAGGGGGGAAACTGAAGAAAACATTTTTGTGCATTGCTGTTCACATAACTACTGAATTGACCCAGGCCACATCCAGCACTGTGAAAATCGAGAGTAAATGATGAGTGCAGAAAGGGCCCTGAAGTCTCAATTACATCTGCCTATCAGCATGGTTGGGAAGGTAGGAATAGGGAGAAGACCAGCTTGGTAGCTATCACTTGTATTTTTTAACATTATTTTTGATTGATTCAGGTGGGTAGCCTTGTTGGTCTGAAGCAGCAGAACAAGGTTTGAGTTCTGTGGTAGCTTTAAGACCAACCAAGTTTTATGCAAGGTATAAGCTTCATGTGAATAGAACTTTGTTCTATTATTTCAGATTGCTATGGAAATTCAAAATGCTAATCAATCTCTTGGAGGGTGGCAAGATACTGCTATAGACATGGTAGTAGTGGTAGGAATACCAGCCTCCAGGTGGGACCTGAAAATCCCCTCGAATTGCATTTTATTGCCAGACTACAGAAATCAGTTCTCCTGGAGAAAATTGATACTTTGAAGTGTGGACTCTATGACATTGTACCCATTGTAACCCTGTCCTTCCCAGGCTCTACCCCCCAAATTTCTAAGAGTTTCCCAATTTGGATTTGGCAACCCTATCCCCACCCTATGCCCCTGGCAAGGAGGAATTAAAAAGCCTAGGTGGTAGGGTTATATTCCCATTCCCCCCATTTACCTACAGTGCTGGGGTTTCCCCTGGTTTGTACAATCTCATTATGTAGATCTAGCTGGCCTCATTATGTAGATTTGTTTTCTACTTAAAGGCCAGATTTTGACAATTTGATGTATTACAGACTATTACATAATCTTCTTAAAGCAAGGGTTTTTACTGTAAATTATACAAGAAATAGTTTTATATATCATTATAGTGATTACAATGATTTAACTTCATGATTTGTTTTAGATTTATGTAAAAGAAATATTTACATTACTACTATTTATAAGACCCATAGATTATGGAAGCAAAAACTGACATACAACAAAATGAAGGTCAACTGTATCTCATATTTTTAAGCAATAATAAAGTGCAAAAGAAAACGAATCTATGAACAAATATATTTCTGAATTCTTAAGCACAGCTAGCATCCCAGTACGGGAAAATGAGTCATAAGATAAAAAGAATTCTGAAACACTAAATAAATGAGAACTGTATTCATGGAGTACAGAAAAATAAGCAATATTCTATAGCTTCAGGAAACCTTTTAGTTGATAAATTGTTGATTTTTAGAATCTACACCAAGCTAAAAAATTGGTCTTATTTTGGCAGTTCAATCTCTCATTTTATCAGTTCTACTGTAGGCAAAAGAGATTTGTCATTTTAAGAAAAGAATATGGGAATCTTAACTTATTCAATCTTATACAGATACAATCTTTCTTGTTACATTCCTATGTTATGGATGGAAAAAGAATCACAAAATAAGGGATGGGTTTGTGTATTTCTGGATACTATTAGTATACATATCTGTCTGTGTATGCATGATAGATATCACAGAACAGAATCAAGTTATAAGCTAAAGATAAAAAGAAGAGTACATTCATCTCCCTTGAATTGCGGGAAGTTAGTGGCCAATATAGCACTTTTATTCCAGGAATAGGATGCATACTTTCAGAAGCCTCTGCCAGGAATCATACTTAAAATTGTTTAATAAAACAAGAGTCTAGTACCACCTTTAAGACCAACAAAGATTTACACAAGATGTGAGCTTTCGAGTGCAAGCACTCTTCCTCAGACTAAGAACTCCCTACATGAGAGTGGGAAAATATAGCAAAATTAATTCAGTTAAATTAGTAAACTGTGTCACACATCCAAATACAGCCACATGATAATTCTTTGTCAAAACAGCCAATCAATCCCTTGTTATTCAGTTGTAATTCACAAAAACATAGGAGAAATAAGAGTGCTTGCACTCGAAAGCTCATGCCTTGAATAAATCTTTGTTGGTCCTAAAGGTGCTACTGGACTCTTATTTTATTGTGCTACTTCAGAGCAACATGGCTACCCATTTGAATCCATCCTTTTAAAATTGTTTAATAAGTTTGATTATTAATAGAGATGGGCACTAACCAAGCCATGAATTGATATGAGCCAGGAGGTTGACTCACAAACCGAAGTAGTTTGTGACCTCCACTTTTTGCTCCCTGACACTCAATAGTTCTTCATGAAGAGCAAAAAGCAGGGGGTTAACAGGCTTAGATTCAATGAAACCCCTGCTTTTTTCTCTTCATGAACTGCTATAAAATACCTTAAAATTTATGAAAGTTCATGACAGACCTTAAGTTCACAAACTTCAGTTCCCAAACCAGCCAAAGTGCATCAAGAACCTTCATTTGTGAGCCATATTATGTCCATTCCCAGTTATTAAACCACTTTTCCCTTTTGGCTTTAGAATGCCACTTATACTTACCAAAGCTTCTTCTTCTTCATATACATCTGATTCACAGCAAGGCTCTTGGAACAGATATTTTCACTGGCTGCTAAAAAGTTTATGCCAATCTAAGCCCAAGCAATACAGGTTCCCACAGGAAAGTCATGGATCTCAGGCAGGCTGATATAGTGATTTACATAGCAATGCTAAACAGACTTACATCATTGGGGTAAATAGACTTTGAAGGTCATAACTCTGCTTAGGACTGTTAGAGCTTTAAAAGTCAAGTCACATAATCAGTTGAGCTCAGAAGTGAAGTAGAAACTGGAAACCATTACATTTGGTTAAAAGTCCTTTTCTTCAGCTTTCAGACCATCTTCAAGAATGTGTTACAAAAATCATGCATTCTAGATGTCAACAAAGATGGTCACAACTGGATTAAGATAATAATGTATAAGCAGCTCTTATAAGTTCTGGAAGGATCTCTAGCCTATGTAGTGGCTTGTACTCCTAGCCTATGTACTAGCTTGTTTAGGGGGGATATGAGCATATTTAGAACAGGTTGTATACCCTCTCCTGTGTCGGATTTACTCCCAAGTCACATAGCTTATTTTTTCAGAGAAATTATTACTCATCTTTCTCCTGCTCCCTTCACTCTGCAAGACTAAAGGAAAGTTAGTATTAAAGAATGGACTAAACGCAACATGTGGGTGGCTTGTAGAGCCACAACTTCTTCCTAAACATGCATTGTAGCTATTCAGGGCGGTCAAAAAAATTAATCGAGGACAGGAGAACACAAACCAATGGAAGTCAACAGTGTTCACCCTTGGTACTTATTGTCATGCTTATCAGAGTGTTTTATTTCCCACGTGCTTAACATGAACAAAATTAACAACATTTAAATAGGCCAGCTATCCTACACCAGCTTGTTTCCAGAGGAACCAACTGAAAATGTCAATAGAACCTGCTGCAATAGTTGTGTAGAATATGGTACAGAATTGGAACTAACAACTCTGCTGTATTGTGGACTGAAGGAAAAATTTTACTCTGGATTTGCAAATACTGAGCCATCATGACATAGTGGTTAGGAGCATGGACTTCTAATCTGGTGAGCCAGTTTGATTCCCTGCTCCCCCCACATGCAGCCAGCTGGGTGACCTTGGGCTCGCCACAGCACTGATAAAACTGTTCTGACTGAGCAGTAATATCAGGGCTCTCTGAGCCTCACCCACCTAACAGGGGGTCTGTTGTGGGGAGAGGAAAGAGAAAGCGACTGTAAGCCACTTTGAGACCCCTTCAGGTAGAGAAAAGTAGCATCTAAGAACCAAGGCTTCTCTTCCTAAAATACTGCAATCAAAATATTTTTACTACATACTGCATGGTACAAATGTCCTCAAGGTTTTTGACCCTGTGGCCATCTTTGGACTTTTGGCACCGGGCTGATGCAGGAGGAGGATCCACTACTAAATGTGTCACAAATCTATAGCATTTAAAGCAGATGGTCAGTAGACAAAATGAAAATATTTTAAATAGTTTCTTGCCCCTGCACACTGTAGCAAAGTAGAACAGAATATGAGCCCAGTAGCATCTTTAAGGCCAGCAAAGTTTTATTCAGTTGCAGACGTATTTCATCAGATGGTCCTAAGGGTGACATTGGGCTCTGCTGCTTTAGACCCACCTGAATCTATCATAGAATCATAGAGTTGGAAGGGGGCATACAGGCCATCTAGTCCATCCCCCTGCTCTACGCAGGATCAGCCCTAAGCATCCTAAAGCATCCAAGAAAAGTGTGTATCCAACCTTTGCTTGAAGACTGCCAGTGAGGGGGACCTCCTTAGACAGCCTATTCCACTGCTGAACTACTCTGACTGTGAATTTTTTTTTCCTGATATCTAGCCTATATCGTTGTAGTTTAAACCCATCACTGCATGTCCTCTCCTCTGCAGCCAACGGAAACAGCATCCTGCCCTCCTCCAAGTGACAACCTTTCAAATACTTAAAGAGGGCTATCATGTCCCCCCTCAACCTCCTTTTCTCCAGGCTTAACATTCCCAAGTCCCTCAACCTATCTTCATAGGGCTTGGTCCCTTGGCCCCAGATCATCTTTGTCGCTCTCCTCTGTACCCTTTCAATTTTATCTACGTCCTTCTTGAAGTGAGGCCTTCAGAACTGCACACAGTACTCCAGGTGTGGTCTGACCAGTGCCATATACAATGGGACTATGACATCTTGTGATTTTGATGTGATGTCCCTGTTGATACAGCCCAAAATGGCATTCGCCCTTTTTACCACTGCATCACACTGCCTGCTCATGTTTAGTTTACAATCCACAAGTACCTCAAGGTCTCGTTCACACACAGTGTTACCTAGAAGCGTATCCCCCATCCAGTAGGCATGCTTTTCATTTTTCTGACCCAGATGCAGAACTTTTCACTTATCTTTATTAAATTGCATCTTGTTCTTATTTGCCCATTTTTCCATTGTGTTCAGATCTCGTTGAACTCTGTCTCTATCTTCCAGAGTATTTGCCAGTCCTCCCAATTTGGTGTCATCTGCAAACTTGATGAGTAATCCCTCCACCCCCTCATCTAGATCATTAATAAATATGTTAAAAAGTACCGGGCCGAGCCCTGAGCCCTGAGGTACCACACTACTCACCTCCCTCCAGTCTGATGAAACACCCTTAACAACAACTCTTTGAGTGCGGTTCTCTAACCAGTTCCCTATCCACCTATCTGAAAATCCAGATTGCAGTCCTTCAATTTGGATTTTCAGATAGTTAGGTGGATAGGGAATTGGTTAGAGAATCGCAATCAAAGAGTTGTTGTCAATGGTATTTGTTGTCACTGTGAATCCATAGTACACAGTGAAGATTTTTGTTGATGTGCTGGTAGTTGTTGCTAAAGTAACTTTTAAAAAACCTGCAACCAATAATGTCTTCAGTGGCTAATTAGAAGCCCTGCTGGGGAAAAGTCCCACCTGGTTTGACCCATTTTCACAAAACAACAACAAAACACTTGGTGGGAATCAAGAGATGTATCAATGGCTGCCATGGTACCTGTCAGTACACCGAAGGCCCCCTAATCTGGTTTCAAATCCTCACTCTGCTGTGAAGCTCCCTGTATGCTCTTGGGCCAGTCAAACATTAATTGCTTTACCTCCTCTGCAGGGTTGTTGGTAGGATAAAATGGGGAAATAGTGTCTTCCATCGCTTGCATTCACATTGGTGTGTTCTCTTACTGCAATTTTCTGATTATTAGAAATCAAGCTATAATTATCCGGTCATTGTACATGCTTTTCATGTTATAGATCTTTGACTTAAAGAAATGTATTTAAAAATTAAGATATACTTTTTTCTTTCTTGAAAAAATCCCTATAAAGAGTTGTATATTTCCTATGAAACAAAAGGAAATGTACTTAATAAATTTCTAACATTGTACTAGTTGCTTCACGATCACTGATTTTTTTTCTGTTAGATGCATTTTTTTTTTGCACAATGTAGCTTCAAACAGTATACGGAAGCAGAGAATGTCAGCAAAAGGCAGATCTGGGAAACCATGTTTCCTTGTCCTCTTTTTCTTCATCAGTGTTAATGCCAACTTGTATGTTGCTGAACTACATAAGGCACTCAAAAGAATCTGATTATTTTGTAACTTGAGCCACTCCTTCACAGTTTGACATAACTTTCTGTCAACGGAAATAAGACCCACAACTCAAAATTAGCATGTCAGAATTCAAGTGGAATAGTCAAACAATATTAGGAGGTTTTGCACAACTCCTGTCTCCATAGCCCTGATCTTATGATGCTGCAGTTAACTAAATTATGGAGCATCTGACAGCTGCTCTACTTGATCACATGAATATTCTGTGAAGGTTGACTACTATCATGGGCATCCACGTGGGAGTAGAGATGCAGAGCCATATGTATTGTGTTTCGTTCGCTACATGTGCAGAGCTAATTATAATTAAATGGGCAGAGTACATTTTTAAACCCTTTTCTTCACAATTCCATTCCCCACTGATACATCTGCTCAAAGGAAACATATGTGGGCCATTCAAATGGTTTAAAAGAGAATGTAACATAATATAGTTCTGCAGGAATTTGAGATTTAACACTGTACTTGGGGTCATATTCCATGGTGTTCACAGCCTGTCACCTTAATGAAGGAAAATTCTAGTTTCCTGTAAAAAAAGAAAAAGAAACCAATTACTAACTCTTTGTCTATGACTTCCCAATAGTACTTTATTACTATCATTGTTGGCCCAGCAATATGAAAAAGGTATGTGCTTTAATATTTGATTAAAACAGGACTTAACACTTTCCACTCTGTATTTTATCCTTGAATCATCTTTCAGTGATCACTGGAAGCAGAATATCCTAACCTTCTGTTGCCCACAGTATCTATTCATTTTTGTACATGTTGTATGGATTAGAGGTGTGAACTTTTTTTCCTCAGTATTTTTTTTTATTGAGGTCCATTGAACCCCCAACATTTTAGGGAAACCCCAAA
This sequence comes from Paroedura picta, assembly GCF_049243985.1. Classification (NCBI taxonomy): domain Eukaryota; kingdom Metazoa; phylum Chordata; class Lepidosauria; order Squamata; family Gekkonidae; genus Paroedura; species Paroedura picta. The sequence goes on from NC_135374.1 coordinate 45,422,432, forward strand.
AAATCCTGCATACCAATACCAATGAAGCATGTGGATTTGGGATTTTTTTTTTGTTGGAAATCCCATTTTTTCCTGGTCTAATAGATCCCAGATGAAAAAAATGAGAGAAAAAAAGCAATGGCAAGGCTGCAAAAAGCAGCTGAGATATGGGAATAGATTTATCCTTTCACTTAGCTTTCCTGTATAGTCCCTTCAAACAGAATGTTTACTGATAAAAATTGGGGGGGGGGGTTATTTTCAGTTCGGGTCGATCCAAATGCACACCCTTTGTCACCATCCTTTCCTTCTGACACACTCCATGGGATATTGCTTTTGATTACCCCATGAAGAACTGGGTGGCTTTGCCAGTAGGTACGTGAACCAACAGGACCACAGTCCATCATGGCTACGTTTGCTTTCCTTATTGTGCTTTAGTTTCCTTGCATTATTAACACTGAGTTATTTTTTTTAATCATCTTCTCAAAAAAAATTAAGTATGAAGGAAAAGAATGACCTTGTAGTGGAATAACTGACTAACCCTGAACTAGCACTATATACTTTTCCTGGTTGTGCTATACATTTTGCAGACGTTGCACTGAATCTTGCATACAAATGTAAAGGCTGTGTTCTGCTCTGCTTTGCTAGCACTAAAATGTGTTCCCCTGATAGTTTTCAGTGCACTGGCTATTATTGAACTAGTTCAGACTCACAGCTTTTCAGAAGACTAAACGCAAAATCCTTAGTGTTTCAACTCTGCTCAGGTGGTGGGATCTGAGTGAGTACATGAAATGCTTTCTCTCCAAAATATAGAGGGAATTCCTCTCAAAAGTTCAAGAACCAAGACCCATAATAAATTCAGAAAGATACAGAGAAACACTCTATATTAATTTTTTCATATCTTACCTTTATAAATGCTTGTTGAGTATATTGGTGACAAGGCCTCTCTATGCCTCTACAGCTTTTGAGAGTTCAAGGACTCCCCTAAAGTAGCTCCCATCCCTTGCATTAATGTTCATTTGACTGAATCACTTCACATACATTTATTATCTTCCCACGCCAAAAATAATGACCACTCTGATGCGTTTATCAAGATGACAAAAAGCTTATCAATATAAAACACACAAATATATGATACCAAATGCTTGTGATTCCTGTTCCTTAGTTTCTAACAAACCCTTAGTGGGATTGGGCCTACTTAGTATGTGGATGGGAGACCAACATAGTAATTCAGGGTTGTTATTCAGAGGCAGGTGATGGCAAGCCACTTCTGAGTATCTGCCTTGAAAACCCCAAAGATTCCTATAAGTTGGCTGTGACCTGATGGCAGTTTCCACCACCATCAGTAACCAACCAGACTGCAGAGTATTGCTTTAAATGTAGATATGGAAAGTTTACCCAGCTCCTAGAATGTGGAGGGGAATGGAGCAGAAAGAGAACAGGGGTAGATTAGGAAAATGAAAGGGGGGAAATACAGGTGGTCCGTGAAGCCCTGATAAAATTGCTGGGTTGCCAAAATTCAGGGGAGCCAAGAAAAAGAATCAATAATTGGCTGTACAATAAAGTCTATTTTGAATAGACTTTATCACACAGCCATTGTCAATTTGTTTCCCATGTTCTACTTTGTGGGATTGACGCATTTTTGTTGCTAAACTTCATGGGGAGGCCTGGAGATATCCAGAAATTACAACTGGTCTCCTGGCAAGAGTCCCCATAGAGAAAACAGGTGCATTTGAGTGTGAGCCTACCCCCCTTATGCTCTGGATGCAGAAAGGGCAGGGAAAAGCACTTGCCCAACTGTTGCTAATCTAGTGTAGGCCTTCCCAGGGGTAATTCAAGCACACAAGCGTGCATATCATCTCAAAGTGCTCAAAGTATAAAGATCAGCTCTACAGGGGAAAGGGCAACAGTGGAGGGGAGACTGTAAGGCATTGTGCCATCTTGAGGACCCAGCTCCAAACCTCGAGGAATATCCCCACCCCAAGGGTCACTAACTTCCACAGGGCCAGTAGTGGGACTTTTCTGGGCTAGTGTCATGGCCCTTATTTCTGGAACACCACAGGGAGGCTTCCTGGTCCCCTCAGAGTGCATGAGCACCTCCAAGGCAGGGTGGGGGACATGCCTTCATGGGGTCTTCCCAGCTTCCCCTGACACAGGCACAGACAGAGGCCTTGGTAGGCCCAAAGGGGTGGGAGTAAATGCTAATGATAAAAAACATCAAATAATGCATAAACTTGTCACCGTTCTTTCCTTCAATGAAAATTCAGTATCAATGTAAATAAAAAAACAGTTGTATATTACAATCAAACATGAAAACATTATTTATTCATTCAATTTGTTACACGCTAATGCCAGCAAGCCAGTTTGTAGTGTGTTACATAGAAAACCAGTACAATAACCCCCCCAGTAAAATCCCCCCATTAAAACCCAACAGTTAAAATAAAATGCAGCAACAACATGGCAGCAAAAAATAAAGATATAAGCCCTCGCTAAACAGAGGGCTACTAACCAGGGTAGCAAAGGAGTACAATACTGGCCACATCAATGATGGTAACAACGTGGCAGTATGTCTTTTCTAAGGGGTGGGGGCATTTGATCTCTCTCTAGCATTGGCTTCATCCATAGACCTGATGGAAGAGCTCTGTCTTGCAGGCCCTGCAGAATATCAAAGAACTTACAGAGGGTGTATCAATTAATTCCTCTATGTCAGCTTTTCTCATCTGACAAACCACTGAGAAACCCCTGAAATATTCTTCAGGCTTCAAGAAAGCCCAGAAGTGAGATTATCCTGGTCCCAGCTGCAGGCTAGTGTTCCTGCCATTGTTCACGGATGTCAGCCTCCAGGTGGGATTTGAACCCCCAGAATGAGAGCTCTTCTCCAGAGTGCAGAGATCAGTTTTCCTGGAAGAAAGAGCTGCTTGGGATGGGGAGAGAGGGCTGTATAGCACTCCCCTCTACAGAGAGAGAAAGACTGAGAACGCAGAAGAGAAAAGCATTCCTCCCTTCTCCAATTGCTAACCTTATGAAGAACACAATCACCTCTCCATGAAGAAACTTGTTAAGTATCTTCCTCCTTGTAATGCTCTGAGAAGCCATTGCCCAGAAGGCCCATATTTAAAGGAAAAGAATCCCATAACAGTTAATGAGCAAGTAAAAAAAGACTTACACCATCCTCCTCCAACAGTTTCTTCTACCTGTGCTCTAGCTACATCTCTTTAGAAGAGTTGGTGCTTATATGCCACTTTTCTCTACCTAAAGGAGTCTCAAAGCAGCTTACAGTCACCTTCCCTTTCCTCTCCCCACAACAGACATCCTGTGAGGTGGGTGAGGCTGAGAGAGCCCTGATATCACTGCTTGGTCAGAACAGCTTTATTAGCACCGTAGTGAGCCCAAGCTGGCTGCTCACCAGATTAAAAGTCTGCACTCCTAACAACTACACCAAAATGGCAGTGACAATTTGTATAGCTTGGTGGAGTGGCTAAGAACAGCAGCTTCTAATGTGATGAGCTGGTTTTGATTCCCTGCTACTCCACATGTTGGGTGACCTTGGGCTAGTCACAGTCCTGTTAGAAACTGTTATCACAGAACAGTTTCTCTCAGAGCTCTCTCAGCCTCACCTACCTCACAGGGTGTCTGTTGCGGGGAGAGGAAGGGAAGGCTAATCTAAACTACTCCTTTGGGCAAGGAAAAGCAGGGTATAAAAACCAACTCTTCTTCTACTGGGAAAGTATTCAGGGGGGAAAAAATCATCATGGCCTCATGGTGCTTCTGTGCCCCATCTACAGTTTCTTGATCTTCCATGTCATTGATCTCAAATTTGCTTTGTTGTGATGGTCTTGGAAAGATTGCAGCAAATCCAAGGTGGTAACCATATGGAAAGAAAAACCTATACCTATAAGATTATTTTTCCTGCTGCAAATGCCAAAAGCATTTCTCCCTTCTGAGATTGCAAACTGCAGACCTCACATAACTTACTCATGAGTAAACATTGTCGTGTCAGAGACTTTTCCTGGCTGCCCTGGGTCCCAGAGGGCTGTCAGGGGGCCATTTTTGGGCCTCCCATAGCCACCCTTTCAGAAAGTGCTCAGAGAATGTGCCAGGAGACAGCCTCCCTCCATGTCCTCTGAGTTGAAAGAGGCCAGGGCAACTTTAGCAGGGCTCTGGGGCTACCTCCTCTTTTACCCAGCAAACTTCTGAAATTGGCAGGAAGTTGGAAGCAACGAGTAGACTACTTATTAGCCTTTTCTGGCTGTTAGCTTCTTCCTGATTGGAGCTAAAGGTGGGCCCTTTCTGACTGAGAACCATTACTTACTCATGATTATTTCATGAGTGGCTTTTCCTGGCCACTCTGGTTCCCAGAGGACCATTTGTTGGTCTTCTGCAGCTGTACCTTCAGAAGGGGTATAGAGGCTGCTCCAGGAGGCAGGTCACCTCCCATGTCCTCTGAGTTGAAAGAAACCAGGAGGCCAGAGCAGCTTACTGACAGCAGGGCATGCTCTGAGGCTACCTCCTCTTCCACTCAGCAAACCTCTGAAACTGGACGAAAGTTGGAAGTGGGTAGTGGTTCACTTATCCCTTCCTGGCTGAGGTATCTCTCCTCATTGGGGCTAAACTATCAGGGTGGGCCATTTCTGGGTGAAGGCCATCTCTTAACTGGGTAATATTTCCAGGAGGGTGCAGGTAAAGATTGAATCATCTGCATGCAATTTGAACTGATTGGCCCTCATTGGCAGAGTGCAATTTGAACTGATTGGCCCTTGGTGGCAGAGTTTTCTGTATCTATTGGTGCCACACTCCCAGAGAGGCCAATCAGGTAGCAAGTGACCTGTCCTTTTTGGAAAATATATGAATTACTGATATTTGAGAACATTCTGAAGGTATTGTTTTGCTAGGACATTTTTTCTCCATTTCATTTTCCTGATGTCTTTTATACCTTGAATTTTACCTGATGTGGAGAAATATTATATATGTGTGTGTATATATATGTGTGTGTATATGTATATATATGTGTACATACATACATACACATACATACATACACATACATACACACACACACGCGCGCACAATACATGTCATGCTAATCTACTCTGAATTCTGGACAGAAGGATGTGTGTTCCAGTGCAAGTTTAAATTAGTTACTCAAACTATAGGTGTGATCCTTGTCTGATGGATACTGTACCTGTGTGTGTAGGCAATGTACATTAACTTACTTCATATGTACTCATGTGGGTGTTCTGCCCACATGCAGAAAGATTCTCAAAGTGCAGAGCTTCAGCCTGTCATCTTCTGAAGTGTATATTATTTGGAGTGGGAGATACATATGTTTCATTCCTTCCCTATTTCAGACTTGAAGAAGTAAGGATGAGGGAAAATAGATCCTAGCTTATTGTATTTACAGAATGCCTTTTTCCTCCTCTCCCTTGTAGATTTAGGGGGGAAACTGTTTTGAGTTCACCGGCATTTGTATGTGTATGTGTGTGTGTGTGTGAGTCTCCAATCTAAATGACTTTCTTTCTCCTACTATGCAGGATCTTGGCTGCAGATTAGTTTGTAGTTCTTTAAAATCTCCAGGCCCAACCTTGAAGCTGGCAGTCCTAGCAATGCAGACCAGTCATGTTTAGCTGATGCCACTTCCAGTGAAATGTCATTTCTGGGGGCAGGATGGGGAGACTTGGACAGCTGACATAACTTCTAGGATATACTGAAGCCTGAAAAATATCTCAGAGGTACCTCCATGGTCAAAAAGTTGAAAAAGTCTGTGGGGTGAGTAGTAGCCTGGTAACGGGGCAGAAGGAGGAGGGGGAGAATCCCAGGAAAGGGAAGCAGCCAGAATAAGAAACAGAGTTGTTTTTCCTCCTGAGAGTGGGGAACATTTCTAAATAAGAAGTTCCTGGGGAAAAGAGACTGTGGAGATGGAGAAAAGCACTTAGCATAGGAATGGTCATATTATCATATGAACTATCAGTTATTAATCTGATCCCTTCATACCTACTTCTGTCTCCAAACTCCTCAACAAAATGTCATGGACTGCAGAAAAATCAAGTAGGAGCAAAAAACATATTCATTGCATATTATGTAGGATGAATCAAGGCACTATCTGATAACAGATCAGAGATGCACAGTCTAGTGCTAGGTGTTACTGGCTCAACATCTTCCCTTGCAGCCTTGCTTGAATTACTCTACAACCTTTACATCTCTACTCCACCTCTCTGCTTGGCACTTTGCCCTGTGGTTATTTGAGCCAAGATTCACCCAAGCGCTCCAGTGCTACCACGGAGGAGTGAGCCCGGCAGCGAAGACAGGGACGCATCTCTTCTGATGCACCTTCCAGGAAGTGCCTCTTTTTGAGGCTCAGACGAGGTGCATTGGGCGGGGGGGAGGTGTAGGCATCTCCGATGCCTAGAAAAGAGGCCAGGCTTGTGTGCTCGGCCTGTTTCCTCCTGAGTGCGGCTGAAAGAAGCTTCCTACCCTCCCGCCATATTTTTCAGGTTTGTTTGCAGTTGTGGTTGTATTAGAGCTTATTGTTAGGATTTATTCTATTACTAGGGGCACAGCCCATTGTATCCAAGAATACAACGGGCGCTAGAGCTTGGCAGTGGGAAGAGGAAGGGGAGGAGTTGTCCAGTCTGTAAGGGCATGGGGATGAATGTGTGTTGTGTGGGAGGTTGTGGTGGCATGATGGCAAATGAGGGCATGAGTGTGGAGATATGGGTGTCAAGAACCTGTGGTGTGGAATGTTCATTGAGTGTTGGAGAGGACTGACCTTTGGGAATTGCGGCATAGTGGTTACATATGAGCTTTCCAGAGCCATGTCTTCAGATATGTGAAGGGAAAATCAGACGGGAGACTCTTCTTAGGGGAAGATTACATGGCAACCAATTCCCCCCAGTTCTGTGTCATTTCCCTTCTTGTGTGAATTAGGCCATTAGGCCAAAATGCCCCTCTCCCCTAATACACATGGGTTAGTCACAGTACACAGGTGTCCACCCTGTTCCTTCTTTTCCATTTTTTCACTGTTGAGAAATTGTTATGTGCCCACATGCTTCTTTCATGGTTGCTCCTTAGAAGAACGGATTTTTGTACCCTGTTGTTTACTACCCAAAGGAGTCTCAAAGCGGTTTACAAACCACTTTTCCATTCACCTCCCCACAATAGTCAACCTGTGAGGTATGTTGGGCTGTGAGAGGTCTGAGAGAACTGGGAATGGGCTGCAGTGACCCAGCAGGCCTCAGGTGTCTCAAAGTATTTTCCAATCGTCTTCCCGTTCTCTCCCCATAGCAGACTCCCCATGACGGAGGTGGGGTAGAGAGCCTCACAGGGAAGCTGGCCAACCCTAAGAGGAAGACTCTCTGTGCACAGCAGTCTTGACCTTAGTAAGGTTTTTTTTATACTGGTTGAAAATAGTTATTGCAGTTCCCATGTGTTTCAGTTATTGCAGTTCCCATGTGTTTCCAGCCATTTACTTGTTCACTTTTTACAGTTTCAGGCTGTAAATATTTATTTAGATCTTCCTGCACTTTCTAGACTCACAGGACTGATGCTGGTCTGCCTGTCTGTGCCCCAGAATACAAACAGTTGCTCTTAAGGGCTGGCCATAGCCCATAGCCCAGGAGGGACACACCTGCACCACTCCCTCCCAACTGCTGGCATAAATGGCTCCTTTGAAGGCTGGACTCTGAGGCACTATACGATTTTGAAGTCCCACCTCCAAACTTCCAGGAATGTTTCCAACCCAGGGGTAGCCAACCTCCAGGTGGGGCCTGGAGAGCTCCTGGAATATCAGCTCACCTGCAGAGTATAAAGATCAGTTCTCCAGGCAGAAAGGGCTACTTTGGACAGGGTTGTGATAGAGAAGAAACATTTAAGGCCTCCCACGCAGGTTGTTGTTGTATTGAAGACTTGAGGCCTTCTGCACATGGTTGGTGTGCAGATGAAACAGGAGACAAAAGAACAGCATCCAGTTTTGTCTGCATAATAACACTGTGCAGTAGGCCTCAAATCTGCAGAGAGTTGCAAAGAAGAAAGATACATGGCTTGGCTGTGTCTAACCCCCGTCCAGAGCAGTATTTTAAGTGAGAAAGGGCTTTTCTGTGGCTTCCCTGTCAGCCAACTGTTTGGCAGAAGGCAAAGTTCCCCACCCTCAAAAGGAATGCCCTCAGGCTCCCCTGCGTTGTTCTCTGAAGGAAAATGCCTCCCTCCCCTCAGTCAGGGCCTGTCAGAGGCTCCTTCGCAGATCTGAAGGGAGGGGGAGGGAGAGCACTCACCAGCCTCCTGCCAACTCTGTCAGGGTTCTGAGACAATTTACAGTTGGACATGACAGTTAGGACAGCTTTGGGGCGAAAAGGGCTGGCACAGCCTGTCCAAGCCTCTGTTCTCATCCCCCTTGGCAGCCCTTTTGAACTCCTCTCCCTGGGATGGTCAGGAGCAGACTGGCAGCCATGTCTCCTGATAGCCACTGGCTGGGTTGACTGAATGGAATTTTGGTCTGTCATGGTGAGGGGCCAATCGGAAGGTGCTTTGGGCCTTCCCATTGGCCCCTTCGCTTGTCAGTCCGGGCCAAGGGGCTAATTGTTGCCCCCCATCCTGGACTGAGCCCACCCCAACACCCCTTACTGTTTTATTAAGAGGGAACAGATTGTCACAGTGGTGGGTTGGCATGGGGAGAATCCTTTTGGGGGGAAACGGGTTTGCGCATCTGTTTCCCTCCATCTTTGGGGGTCTCATTAAGAGATCGGTGTGTATGTGAGCAAAATTCCAACCCAGCTGGGTAGGCAGGTTCACATTGCAAGGTGGTTTGGGGAGACAGATAGAGGCTTACACCCATTGGTGCCTTCCCAGGGTGTGGGTTTCAGTTGGCGAGATGTTTTTCATGCTATAGGCTTATGCCTAGGCTAGTTCTCCAGGGCGCCATCTGAGATCCTATTCATCGGTCTGCTGACTGGATCCCTGATTGATTTCTCTTCATGCCACGCAAACTCTCCTTGCTAGAAGAAAATAAAGCTGTGGCCTTATTTTTCCAAATATCTAGTGTGGTGTCTTCTTCCTGCGGGCTACAAACTGTCCTCCTGCCAAGCAATTTCAAAAACTGGGCCAGAATCATGGCTTTTCCCTTTTCTTTGTTCTACTTGTAAAGGTCAGCACTTATTTTACTACCACTTGGCTAGGGTCATGTTGCATGTAAATTTTGGCTTATGTGCCACCAGCCAAATCCACATTGTAAACTAGTACCACTCTAATACATCCTATAGTATGTATGACATTGTTATCTTTCAAGTTAAGCTTTTAAACCATCTTATTGCTGACCAGGTGTGCTGGAGCCATCATGTTGCTTCTGATACTGTGGTAAGCATAATACAGGATAGTCATCCATGCAATAAAGAGCAAGAAATTTATTTCCTTCTTTTTATTTTATTGTACATTTGCTTGGTTCCTGATATAATAAATACCTCTCTATGGATTACTTTGCAAGCATATAGCTTAAGTCATATGGAATCTGAACACTGTATTTATCTTCTTAAAAAATTAAAGCTTCATTGTTCTCCTTTACAAATTAAGCCACACGAATCTTCCATCATGATCTTAAAATATGTTAAACAACCTATAAGTATATTGTTTGTACCTTTGGGTACTACTGAAATGCCCTTAGAGAATGTTAAGAGCATAATCCATTTCAAAATTCTGTTTCTGAAATGTTAAATTATTAGCTTGAGCATTTAACTATACCTTGAATTGATGTGGCAGGTCTTTTAAAAGAAGCAATACCTCTGTGGGATTGATAGCTATTATTTCTAACATTAAAGCTTCTCATTCTGAGACAAATAATGAAGTTAACAATAGCCTAAATCTCTAACTTCAGTAATACCTGCTTGTATAGGGGTTAGAAGGTAAGGCTTATGTTTGTAATAATACAAATGTGACAGGTGACTTGGTTTAAAATGCTACTATTATTCCAGTAAACTTCAAGAATTATTGATTTTGTCTGCAACAGGAAATAAATAAATAAATAAATAAATAAATAAATAAATAAATAAATATATATATATATATATATATATATATATATATATATATATATATATATATATATATATATATATATATATATATATATATATATATATATATATATATATATATATATATATATAGTTCATTTTTATGCATCATTTTATTGCCTTTAGCCCATAGTTATTAATACCAACATTCAAAAAAAGAACAAATACATTTTACACTTCTTGTTTAGTTTTCCTGAGAAACAGAAATTATCCTTGACCTGCTGGGTAACCATTGTAGTGCAAACCTGCAAAATGCCTTCTCTTGTTGCTGAAACAGTAGACCACCCACATAACAATTCCCTAAATGTTCAGGATGTAATTAGCAAATCAAAGGGTTAATATACAGATATGAAATTCTTCATAATAATGAGGGTTAATTTAATTTCTCGTGGGAAATTATTTCAATTGGATTTGGGAGAGGTGTGAGTATTTGAAATGGATTAATTATCTTCCCAATTTGGGATATCTCAATTGAATAAAAATTGAGCTTTAGAAAAAGCTTCGTGTAAATTACATCTTCATGACTTTAATGCAGGTCAGGGACAAGAATGGATTTTGAGGATAAAGGCCATGCTGAAAAAAGGAATTCATAAGAACAGAGACTTACCTTTAAAGCTCATAATGATATAACAGTAGACTTCTCATATTAATTTGTCTTTTTGCTTGGAATACATTCTATTATAGATGAAGTAGTTTCTTGGAGAAGTTACATAGCATACTACTGTACACACTACTCCTCCATGTGTTTACTGAATGTGTGAAGAGATGTGTGGTCTTTCTTGATACTTCTATATGAAGTAACCATGGTGCCTACATGCAGATGAAGGACCTGTGCAAATGCACTTGGCCATAATCAAAAACATTTCGAAATCACTGTATACAGTTTTTGAATTTTTTTCTATTCTTTTTCTGTATACTTTTATATAGATGGTATATAATACCCAAAGTAACTGCAAAGACTTCAGAGTGATTTGATTGTAAGTGTTGGAAATGTCATGACAAAGTGGGGTTTTCCTTTTTTCCTTTCTTTTTATAGATACTGGGCTAAAGTTTGTCCTGTTTTGTTGTTTTGCTTTTCATATGTGGTGAAGTATTAATTAAAATTGCTGAGCTATTTAAAAAGGTAAAATTGACATCTATAGGCAACAGAAAACCCACTGAAGAATTTCAAGAATAGTGGAATACTTCTCTGGAGCATTCGGCAAAATGAAACTTCAAGCAAATGGGGACTCTGGGGGGTAGAGGGAGGGGTGATATTGTAACTAATAGTTTTTTTTAACTTTTTCTATATATATATATATATATAAATTATATATATATATATATATATATATATATATATATATATATATATATATATATATATATATATATATATATATATATATATATATATATATATATATATAAAACATTTGGAAAGCAGTGCTTCCGCTCAAGGGATGGGAGGGAGATAACATGATGAGGGTGAGAATAGCCTGCCAAGTGCCACAGAGCTGCAGTCATTTTAGTATGTTAGAACTGAGTCATGCCACGTGCCAGACACTTCTTACAGTCCTCCTTGCTTTCCTGATTTTTAAAGGCAACACTTCCAGCATTGTCACATTTTGTGATAACCAAGAAATAAGAGTTGGTGAATACACCAAGTTGGTGAATACACACTAATGAGTGTGGATCAGATGAGACTAAGATAGGGATGTAACATGTAATGCTCTTGATTGATTGCATTTGTCTACTGCCCTCTCCTAAGGCTCAGTATTTTGAGGAAGACAGACTGCATCTACATAAAGAACAGTGGACTACACAAGCTCTCACTGCCCACTAGCAAAACCAGGTTCATTACTGCTGCATGCCAGCCTTCTGAGGGTCATGAGGACGAAAATATTTTGAAAATGATAATATGCCAACAGTATAATGTCATTTCTGGCAAATACCCAGGAATGACATAATGTCACTGGCATGCCCTTGATCAGATACTCCTGGATTTGGGCAAACCTCTATGGTAAAACGAATGAAATAAGTCTTGTCTGTGTTGGGAAGAGGGTTGAAAGTCATCAACAAGCAACCAGAGGAAGAGGGAGGAAGGAATGAAATGGTGCCAACACCATGATGTCACTCCTAATGGATATCTAAAAATGAAGTCACATCATTCTGTACCAATACTAGAGCACTGATATCATGCTGACAGTGTGGATTCACTTCTGGGAATTCACTTGAAGTTACATACAGCCATTGGCATGGCATCATCCTCTCATTGCTGCCCTTCCTGCTGGTTGCCAGCCAATAGCTACCAATATGACTCCCCATTCACACACATTCACACACATGCTGTCAAGTCACACCTAAGAAGAAGAAGAGTTGCTTTTCATATCCCACTTTCCACTATCAGAAGGCATCTCAAAGACCGATTATGCATGGTGGCAGCCATACCGGGCTGCCACCATTCCATTGTGGCAAGGTGGGATGCCCTGCAGTTCCCCACATATGTACAGGAGGAGGGGCTCCCCCAAAATATGTCATCTGCCCCGCCATAACAGCCATGCATGGACAACGTGGGGCCAAAAACACCAGGTGTGCTCCACTGTGGCAGCACGGTGGAGGAGCGGGGGGTGGAAGCACCTCCAGGAATGTGGAAGACTTTGCGTTTCCTTACCATGGTCCTTCCAAGGGCCTGGGTCGGGCCAGAGTTTGGCGGCACCCGAGGTGACATCATCATCAGGCATAATCAGGGTTTTGCCCTAAAGCCCTGTCACTGCCAGCTCGAGCATTCTGTCAATGGAAGTGCATAATCGATCAAAGTGGCTTACAATCACCTTCCTTTCCTCTCCCTATAGCAGACAGCCTGTGAAGTAGGTGGGGTTGAAAGAGCTCTGACAGAACTTTCTGTGAAAACAGCGCTATCAGGAATGTGACTAGTTCAAGGTCACCAGCAAGCTGCATGGAGGAGTGGCAAATCAAATGGGCTCACCAGATTAGAAACTATTGCTCTTATCCACTACACCATGCTGGCTCTCAAGTTGAATCCAGCCTAACGTTTTCATGGCAAGTGGAAAGCAGAGATAATTTGCCATTGCCTCCCTCTGCAGAGTCTTCCTTGGTGGTTTCCCTTCCAAGTATTGACACTGCTTAACTTCTGAGATCTGATGGAATTGGACTGTCCTATTCTTCCTTCCCACCCATCCCTACATACATTTTTCCACTGTATTAATAAAAGCCCTATTTTGAGAACTCTTATCTGTGTCTCTTTTCAACAGCACAGTATATTTTACTATAAACTCTAGATCTACCATTTTTGCTGACATATCTCCATTTGGGTGCAAATACTCCATTGGGGTATTAACTACATTTTTTTAAAAAACATATTAAAATTCCTATTCATGTGGTCTTTCCCAGTTTTCTACTTGGGCACATGTGGTAATATTTCGAATGCCTTCATTGAAATGCAGCTCACACCAGTTACCCTTGAAGAAGCAACGGCTGCAGTCTAATACTGTTTAGCATGGGTATCCAGAGTAATAATATTATATCAGAACTCTGGAGACAGCCTCGATTTCTTGCTTGCATCCAGGTGTTGAAGTTAATGTGTTGTGTCCTATGTGGGAGGCCAGGCAATGTGAGTGGCTGCCTCCCTTGCTCTTTGCGCTATGCAACTGAACCATTGTCTTTCAAGCTCACTTTTAAATTATATTTTGCCGTGACACTCACTGCAATGTGCAGGGGAGAATATATTGCCAGAGACACAAAATAAAATTGATTTTGACAATGAAAGTGACTATTATAACACTTTAAAGCTAGACATAATTCAAGCAAAACAAGTCTATAGTTAATATTGTGAAAAGTTTTTCAGTGTGTGGGTGTGATGGTGGCTGGAGAGAGATTAAGTTTATATGCTTTGTTTGTTTGTTTGGCATTTTTAAGTGTGTTTCCTGAGAATCAATAGGAAGATTAATTGTGCTTCATCTATGTTTCCTCTGCATTTTTATCTGTTTCTTTGCTGCAAGAATCAGTCCAACCAGTATGCTTTGTAACACATCTGTTCTACAATGAATAATCTGAGTTTCCTAATTTTTTCAGGTTATAACATTTTGCTATGGTAATCAATGTGATGCCACAGAGATCACACTGATTCTACTTTTTATTAAACACCATCACAAAATGCTCACTGCCTTGTTATTGCAGGATTAAGCCTATGAAAAAGATAAGAAGTAGCCTGAAAAAGGATATAAAAATCAACTGTTACAAATATGGCTGCAATCCAGACCTGAACTTCTGGATTACTCTCTGTAGAAACTATAGCATCTACTTTGTTTTTGTAAAACAAATGCCTGACTTAGTGCACTGTGAATTATTACTTTGAACCATAATTTGATGGATGCATTTATTTGACAATGATTCAGTCTGGGTATCAACTAAAATTAACATCAATGGGAAAATTCTGAATTCACTCTCAGAATTGTACCTATTTGCTGGTTCCAAGACATGATATCTTGGCAAGATGCTAATTGATGGTCACCTACCTGGTGCCTCCCCCCCCCCCCCGTACCAGTAAAGGAGAAACAGCATGGTAGATCCTAATATCAATTTCTCCTCATTTGGGTGAACAAACAAATGGCAATAGAACTGAAGATCTTCCACTGTCCTAAAAGGAACAGCTAAACCCTTCTGGAAGTGAGGCAGGAAGTAGGTATAGCTTTTTTCTCAATCAGTATGAAAAGGAACTGCATACTATAGCTGCTGACCCATGTGCAGATCCACTAGCCCACAAAGTACATAGAATCATAGAATAATAGAGTTGGTCATCTAGTCCAACCCCTTGCACTATGCAGGCCACTCACATCCCAAACCCCATCTATTGTAACCTGCCACCCCTTTGCCTTCACAGAATCAGCCTCTCCATCAGATGGCTATCTACAGATGGGGACAACATTTGCCCGCCTCCAGTCGCCTGGCACCTCACTGTTCTCCAAGAAGTGCAAAAAATAATGAACAGGGGTTCAGAGATGACATCTGCAAGTTCTTTTAGTACCCTTGGATGCAGTTCATCTGGCCCAGGAGACTTTGTTTCATTTAAAGAAACTAGGTGTTTGTGGACTGCTCCAACAGTGATCCTAGGCCAACATTCCCGTCCCCCATGTTGTGTTACGCTTTTGCCACATTGATCACTATTTCCCTCACAAGAGAAGACTGAGGAGAAATAGGAGTTAAACAGTTCAGCCCTCTCTTCATCAACTTGGCTTCCTTAGGCTTCTTCCATATTTTCTTCTCAAGGGAATTGTTTGTGATTGAGCCTTCAGTATTTCACTTTTAAGAAACTCCCAGCCCTCTTGGACTCCCATCTCTTTAAGTCTTTCTGACCACGGGACACTACACAACATACCTTTAAGTCTGTGAAAATCAGCTTTCCTGAAGTCCAGTCTATACGTACGACTATGTAAAGGTTTTCTCTTTCCCACAATTGAAAATTCCAAAAGCACATGGTTGCTGCTACCAAGTGTGCCCACTACTTCCACCTCATCTAGCAGTTCTTCCCTATTGATGAGAATCAAGTCTAAAATAGCAGAGCCCCTGGTTCCCCTCTCTACTTTCCGGGAAATGAAGCTGTCGGCAAGACAAGTTAAGATTTTAACATAGTTTTAACTCTGCATTTTTAGCAGAGTTGGTCTTCCATGCATGCAGTGGTGTGTGTATCCAGTAATGATTACATATCATATCTTTTATACATCCTCTGAGAAAGCAGAGTCAGGGGCAGCTGCTCATTGCCGTTAGGCAAGACCACCTTAAAAGCAGTGCATGTCTTCATTACTGAAGACTATTTTGAGTCTTCCTATTTTCTTCCCTTGTTTCAGTACACTGGACACCATGTTCAACTCCAGTCTCAAAAAGGTCAGTGGTCAGGCCCTTCATTCTTCTCTAAAGAGAAAGAACTCAAAGTCAGCGGACAGATTTTTAAAAGCAGACATAGTGTACCTATATGTCCCAGACATTACCTCATTTCCCAATAGGGAAATCATTCAAATCATGACAAATTGAAGATGAACCTGTATTACTCTAAAGTATATCTTCAGAAATGTGCTGAACTTCCTAAATGTCAAGCTGGAAACAAAACAAAAACTCTAGGCACCATTTTATCAAAAAGAAGCTGGCCTTGAAATGAGAATCCCACAAAACAATGTCACCAGCATTGAGCCAAGCTCAATGTCACATTTTGCAAAAAAGGCCCTGGGTTCTTATCATCTAATCACTCACAGTGTTGAATCAAATGAGATGTAACAAACAAAACAGAGTTCAGGACGGAAAGCATCATTGACAGATGTTCCTTCAGGGCATGACAAATGATTAATTTTACAAAACTGATTGGGGCTTGTTTTGGAAACATATGCAAGGGGGGGAAGTCTCAGACATAACAATGGTGGAATATTAAAAGTGCCTGCAACTACTGCGGCATCAGGACTGCTACAACACATTTCAAACAAAAAGGAAAGTCTATCTGTTTTAGTCATTTGTATTTCCACTCCCTTTTCTTATATGTTGATGCTTTGGGTCCATCTAGAACAACAACTAGTTTTAAAATGCTTGATTTTAAAATGTATAAGCCATCTCCCCAAGTACCTCCTTGAGGTGGTTCACAAAATAAAATATGATAAAGTCATAAACCAGCATAAAAATCAGGATACCATGGAAGGAAATGCTTGGTTACAGATAAAGATGGCTACATGATGAGTGGCTTATGCTGAAAGGTCTGTATTTGGATGGAATTGATGCATGTATGCAGGCAGGAATGAATGAATGATAGGAACTATTTGATGGTAAAAAAGGGAGAAAGTTGGCACTGCATTAGCAGTCATCAAAAGGCTTGTATCTTAATTATGATTTAGTGTTATTAATAGGGTTTGATGTGGTTTATAAAATAGTAATGGTTAGTTACTTCAGAAATTTCTAAAAGTTCAAAGATCTACATTGTTATTCCAGCTTCTGACTTCTTCATACCTGCTGCTACAACATCTGTAGCTGTGCACTTTGTGCTTAGAAAGCTGACAAGTGGCTCTTTTCCAGAACCTGCTGCCAAAACAAATAAATACATACCATAAGAGGCACCTCTAATGATACAAGTGTTAAGCCCTGGGAGAAAATGCAGAAGCAATGCTGAATGGTTTTGGCTCTCAAACAACAAATGGGAAGATGTTCTAATGTATTTAACTTTAATTAACTTTCAAGTATTCGTTTTCTTTCTCTGAGTACTATTGCCTTTGTGTCAATCAGCAATATTATCATTCTTAGTAGGTTGCAGAACCTATAGTAAGAGAATTAACTGGTTAATCATTTAACCAGATAATTTAAATGTTTTGTTCAGCTTCATACTTCCCTTTCTTTATTTCCCCCAAGCCTCTTAAACCATTTATTTACTGTATTTAGTCCATTCATTTGTATCCTGCAATTTCCCCCCAATGGTGGCCCAAAGCAGTTTACACAGTTCTCCTCTTCTCCACAAAAACCTGTGAGATAGGTTAGGTTTGTAACTGGCCCAAGGTCACCCAGGAAATTTCTGTGGCAAGAGTAGCAATCCAAACCTGAATCTCTAAAATTCTACTCCAACCACAGGCTGTCTAATATAGTATGTTATTTTGGTTTTTCAGTCCCAAAATAAAGATAGCAACATTTATTAAATTAAGGTCTATTGAAATTATGAAACAGCTGAACTGCAGCAATAGCCTTTTCACTCTTTTTAGTGGATTCCCTTAAAGGCTACTATGATGGTCCCATCCACTTCCCTCCCTCAAAGGCAACATTATCCATTTTTCATTCCATTTTGTGATTGAGCTGCCCTAGTTATCTGCTTTGTTCTTTCTTGAAAAATTATGGCTGTTCCACTCTGTCACAGTACAGTGCTTTGGCTGTTTGCTCAGCCCAGGAACCTGAGAGAAGAAATGAGAGCCCCCTTTAATTTATATGACTTAAACAGCACTCAAGAATTTTTCATATTCCAATTAACAAAATATTTTAATTAACATAGAGGAGAAAAGTCAGATGACACCAGGCATTGAAATTTCTAAGGTCAAATCAGTACATGTGCAGACTTCAGTTTTTATGTTTCAGGCTAATGAGAGTTTCTTAAGCTATTTAAAGTTACTTAGATCATTAAATTAGAGGCTTTTGTTCCAGTGTTTTCTTTGCCTATCCTCTGATTCTTTTGGTATACTCTTTCCAGAAGAGAACCTTCTTTTGAAACACCAGTGCTCATCCTGAGTTTTTAACTTAAGGACTTAAGGACATTCCTACCTTCACTCTTCAGAGATAATTTCCTGTTTGACTGGGCAAGGAAATTATCCTCCCACTCGAAGATCAATCTCATTTTCTTGGTCTTCATCCTTCATCTACTCATCCTTGCCAACTTTCCCCAGTTCTCTTGTCTGTTTTCAACTACTGTTTTCAACTACCCCCAGTTTTCAACTACTCTTACAGCTGAATTCCAAAGCTGAATACTCATCTTTTCTCAGCTAAGGCTGAAATCATTCTTAATTCTCCTCAGCATCCAGTTCAAAAGTTTTTCTCTGCTCAGTTGCTGCTTATATAGGATAGCTTGAGTGTGTTACTCCAAGTATGACAACTGGTAACAATCTGCTAGCCTATTTCAATCCTTGTTGCTGTCCAGAAATTGAAATTAAAGCAAATGGAAGCAGAGTGTCTCTCTCACACACAGTGCAAAATGGACAACCACTATGGGAAGGAAAGGGATTTCCTTTGCTAGTCTGGTCTCTCATTCTACCCTGTAGGGAGAGTGTGAATAATTGGGTCAGGTGACAATAGTGAGGCAGAGGAATCCTTCTGAAGGCATTTGATTCCTCTATTTCTAAAGCTACTTCTGCAAAAATGTATTTCTTTTGCTAATAGAAAAGTGATGATGGTAGGATAAAACTTGTTTGAGTTAAAAGATCTGGGAGGATTTCCCCCGATTTTCAGCTGAAAGCATTATGAGCCAGTGGTTGAGGCCAACCTTCCCATAGGATGCAAAGCACTTACATTCCAAAGTAACTTTCATTGGAGCTTGCATGGATATAAGTGCTATGCTAGATCTCTGCCCAGAGGTAAATATTGCTCATAGCAAATGATTTGTTTGTGTCATTTTTCAAGTTATGAATCTGTAAAATAAAAATCAAACAATTCACAAACAGGAAAGTGTGCTAAATTGTTTGTTTGAATAGCTACCCTTTCCTGCTTTAGTGACAAGCCTGGTATTGATTTGGATCTATGCTGCAGACTATTATAATTCTGTAGTCTGAGTTGCTTCACCTATTGAATATGGATACAATTTAAAGAAGCTTTTAGATACCCTTACAGCAATTGCACACAACACAAGTCAATTACTGAATGCTATAAAGGTTTTTTCCCATTATTAAGCATGCTGTAAGTGCATGTGCCTGGCATAATTATATAAGTTTAGGATACGACTTAGGAAAGCAGATGGAAAATAAAAATATCAGAATAAAACAGCAACCTAAAATCAGTGATCAGAATTTTAATAGATCATGTTAAATGTTCATAACATAGTGTAACAGAGCTTCTATTAGTTTTCAATGGAGTTGGAGCTTTTTCTGTATCATATGTATGGGAGAATCCACTGAAGTTAAATGTCCTGCTCAGGCTTTCTCAATCAGGGTTTCATGAATCCCTGGGGTCTCTTGATGACCCTGGAAGGGTTTCCTGAATGGGTGGGAATGAATTACATTAAAATATATTTGTTCACCCCCCCCCTCCGATGGCTGATGGGCATGGAGGGGGGTGAGAAGGGATGGGACCCAACCATATTCTGCACGATCATGCCACTTCTGGGGTTTCTCGAAGTCTGAAAAATGTTTCAGGGGGTTCTCAATGATAAAAAAGTTGAAAAAGGTTGTTCTAGTTTGTAGGCATATCTTTGATCACTGAAATAATTAAACAGAGGTAAAGACCAAAACCAAAAATGCAAGTCCATCGACTGTTCTTCGGAAGAATGCAACACCTTTTTCATGGGTTTTAAGTCTGGCCTCCTGTTTTCTGTTTCCCAGGGACAGAACTGGAGAGATTTGTGGAATTATATGTTTGTGTGTGAATGATGATTATAGTTACTGTATACCTTGGGCTGGAAGATTTTGTGGTTTCCTTGTCCCTTTCTTGGCTGCTGAGTTCTGACAGTTTTAACGTCAGTGGATTATTTACATACACTTTAATGGAACTATTATTACAGAGAATGAAATTAGTATTTTCCCCATTCTATGCCAGAATGATGAGATTGTAAAGAACCTCTTATGTTAATCAGACATGAAAATAATTTTGAAAATAAATGGTTGCTTTGATTTATTGCTTTGATTAATTAAAAGTAATTAAGTTAACAATAAATGAGCTTTCCTAATGAATCCAAGAAACAAGAATAAAGTGCAGAGAAAGAACAGAATTAACACTGATAGTAACTCTTACACACAGAGAGAAGAAATTTCAGAGAAACACCTTCAGATCAGAATTACTGTACATAGTAAATACACTGCTGAAAAGACTTTCTACATGGTTAACAAGGCTTTAGATCATTTAGATTATTATTTTAGATTATTTAGATCAGGAAACACACAATAAAATGCATTTTAAATTGGGTTTGTATCTTTGGAGTCAAAATATGAGAACAAGAAATGTAATCAATTTGTAAAGGAAAATACCTGTACTTCCTAGAGTTATAAATACACAAAGACATACAGTTCTTTTTTAAGTGTGTTTCTTGTAGTTATATTTACTTGTAGACAGAGATTATATAAACTCATTCTAAGACCATATAAACATAGAGATCCATGGAAACTTCCTGATGCAGTGGCACAGAATTAATGTTGTATGACAGCCTGCTTCTTGGTTTGGAGGCTAAGAATTCCTGGAATGTGAAGTGCTCATCACCAGAGACTCAATAACTCAGCTGGATCAGGATGACAAAAGCAGAGAAATATATTGAAGTGGCTTTGAAAAACATAGTGACATTATACCAGATGTGATGGGTGAGCAAATTTATTGGCATGGTTAGGCATATCATAAAATGAATGAAGTTACGACTATAAGTGAAACATCACTTGCTACAGATTACAGAAAAATAGGTACTTGGATGATATTGTATTCCAAGGAAGGTTATCTATTCTAAATAAAAGTCACTTTCCTATAGAAGAAGGGTGGTACAAAAATTTCTATCACAACATAGGAAAAAAATATGTTACTTGGGTTATACTGTTGACCACCTGATGTGACATTTCTTTGTAACAGTAAATCTAGTTCAGTTTGAGTGAATAAATGGGAGCTCATTTAATGCAATCTGAGGGACAAGTGAAACTCTTTTTTTTAAAAAAAACTGAGTGATGAAGAGTTTTATTTAACTGTCCAAAGTAATGCTAAGTTTCTTGAAGCTTTACAATCAAGGAAAGTGTGCAAAGAAAAAGAAAAGCTAGTCTGTCTTTTTCTTCACTGTGGTGTTAGTTCTTTTGAATTCAAACAGATGTAATTTGTGACAAGTTACTATTACCCAGTTCCTCCCTTTCTACACATACCTCTTTACAATTTCTTTCTATAATGCAGCAATAAATACCTCTTGTCAAAGGAGAAGATAACACTCTACTTGATGCATCCTCCTCAGCTTTACTACAGAAGTCTTTCATTGTTGTTTGATGGGGTTTCGTGGGATGGAAAGGTACTTTTTTTTTGGGGGGGTAGCTCTCAGCAGAAGATAAAGCAGCAGAATTCAAAGCCATAGTGAATGTTACTGGTTCTCCATCTCAGCATATCTATATCTTAAATACTCATTGTGCAGCAAGATGGTCTAGCTGTTTTCACAAACCTTAGGTGACCTGAAGCAAAACAGAACCTTTTAGAGTTTGCAGTTTGAAAGCCTTGAGTGTCCAATAGTTATACCAGTTATAAAAAGTGAATGCACACACGCAAACAAAAACAGAAAAGCCCTAGCCCTACAAGTAAACTATATCCCTAGATAGAAACACTGGCATTTCTGTGAAGCCAAATATTCTATTGAACTAACAAGGTCGTAGTAGCAGATACCGTGGCATGTGCCTGAAGGAATTGTTCCTTTTGACTGGGATTAGAATTACCTTTTTAAAATTTTACAGTTCTGAACATTTGCTTCAATCACAGTGACAGAATATAAATGTCGTTTCTGCCCTAATGGACTTGGAGGAAAATCTTTGAAATATGTAACTTTAGGGGATTCATAGTCAGAAGGTTTATTCTTTACCTAGTTTATTTGCAAGATTTAAATACCTGGGTTTCCTCATCAGGCAATTTGTCATATACTATTTCTCTTGGTCAGTAGATTTCTTCCAAAGCAGATTCCTCTTTCTTTTGTCTTGCTCAGTCCCATGGCATCTCCCAAAATATAGTGCTGTCATTCCTATATCTTGTCATCAGTTTCACGTAAAAACACAATGGTATTTCCTGGCCCAACTCATTTGACTGGCATAAAAGCAAAAGTACTGAAACATCAGCCAATGAATCCTGCTCTTTTTAAAGACAATTGTAAAAGGATTACTTTACTGCCTTTAGAGCAGTAAAGGATTACTGCTCTAAAGGCAGTAGTTGGAACAAATCTGAGGGTACAACATTCTTAATAGACGTGTGTGTGCCATCAAGCCACAACTGATTTGACATGGTTTACCATTGCTTTCCTCTGAAGAATTGTCCTCCATTGAGGATCAACTTTGCTTAATTTCCAAGATCTGACAAGTCTGACCTATACCATTCCACATCCCTCTTTCTTAATATGTAGATTTTTTTAAATCATGTATTTACCAGTAATAAACATACAAAGTAACCATGATTAGTTAGTAACCATGATTAGTTGGTGCTTCTAGCCTGGGTACTTGTAAACACACAGGTAGCATGTCAGAGAAATGATATAAAGTAGCTCTATTTGTTCTATATGTGTCTTGATAACTACTATTTGTCCCAATAAACATAGATTATGAGTCCCTGCTGCTCTGACAAATAATTGTTCATGTTTGTTGTAGACTGTTTTATTCCCACAACATTGTCTAGGATCCCCCAAAAAAGAAATTAATAATGACATCCTCTACAGAATAACTTCTCTGATTTCAGTGGGCAGAAAAGTTTCTGTGTGCAAAGGAATGGAAAAGTTAGATTGCGGGGTTGAACAGAAACCTCCCATTACACATTTCTAATCACATTCGAGACTTTAAACAGCATCTTGGCCTATTAAACAGCATCTTGGCCTGCCCGAACTTCCACAGTTCCACAGGGCCTGCAAGAGGGAGCTCTTCCACCAGGCATTTGCTTGAGGCCGACCGACTCAGAGCACCTGCTGGTCCCCCCAGACTCACACCCATGACTCTCTCAATGTTACTGTTAATTGTTATTTATATTATAAATGTGTTTTTGTAATCTCTTGATGCTTTTGTTTTGATGTTATAGACTGTATAATGTTCCATGTAAGTTATATAATGTTCAGTGTAAACCACCCAGAGCTGCAAAGAAATGGGCAGTATAGAAATCTAAATAAATAAATGTAAATAAATAAATATTAATGGAATGGGTGTTCAGAATCAAAATTCTTACTGCACATGCTCAAATCTTTGCTCATTTGAGAGCCGGGTGGTGCAGTGCTTATACTGTGGGGCTAAGAGAATTCAGACAACCAGGTCTGAATTCTGGTTCTGCCATGAAAGCTTGATGGGGACTTAGGCCAATCAAACACCCTCAGCCTTATCTATCACACGGTTGTTGAGAGGATAAAATGGAAACTATCAGGATATAAATGAAGTAAATAAATAAAAATAGTTAAAATAGCTCTTAAATGCCAGTTGTTATATTATGAATCAACCCTGCACACCAGTACAGCTATGCCAACTGGGGCAACTATGACCAGAGCAAACTGTTTGAAAGACATTTCAGCTGCTACTAAATTGACTATATGCCAGCTTGCCTGCCTTTTCTGCTGTCAATGGTGACTCTGAGGCTCCCCAGGCCTTATGAGGTCACAGGTACAGAGAGAATCCAATTTATATCGGACCAGAGCATCATTATTGAAACTGCATGCAATACCATCTGATCAGAGAATAAAAAGCCCTATGCTCGTAAGAAGGCTACTAAACGTCTTAATAAAACGTCAGTGACTCTCGGAGATCCCTCACAGCCAGGCCATGAGGAATGACCACTATTTGTAGTACAATAAATAAGCATTTTTGTTCCACTCATGGATATTCTATACAATGCAGGCCAATCAAATATTTGATCATGAAGATAATCTCATCTGCCTCACAGCAGTGGCTCAAATTCCCCTTGAATTTCATTTTCCTGGCACTGTCAGGACAACGAAACAAAGAACACAGCTTTGGCTCTAGCATGCTGAATTGGTTTTGCCTCCGAAATGTTTTCTCTCCTCCCCTTCTATTGGGGGGTTAGTTTTATATTTTATGTGTTTTATTTTTTATCTATGTAACCCACCACAAGATGGTTCACCCAAATCAGCAGGAAATAAATTGAACAAACAAACAAATGGACAGACATACAAATAATATCTCTTTAAGACAGGCAGAGTATGACCTGATTTTTCTCATTCTATGTTCCTCCTTCAAAGCTTAACTTCATGCTTCTCATCCCTTCTTTCTTAGCTCCCTTGTTCTGGCTTTTCTAATCCTGGCTGGTGGTCTTCCTGTCTCTTGGTACTGCCTTCCTCTTGTTGTTGTTGTTATGTGCGAAGTCGTGTCTGACCCATCGCGACCCCATGGACAATGATCCTCCAGGCCTTCCTGTCCTCTACCATTCCCCAGAGTCCATTTAAGTTTGCACCTACTGCTTCAGTGACTCCATCCAGCCACCTCATTCTCTGTCGTCCCCTTCTTCTTTTGCCCTCGATCGCTCCCAGCATTAGGCTCTTCTCCAGGGAGTCCTTCCTTCTCATGAGGTGGCCAAAGTATTTGAGTTTCATCTTCAGGATCTGGCCTTCTAAGGAGCAGTCAGGGCTGATCTCCTCTAGGACTGACCGGTTTGTTCGCCTTGCAGTCCAAGGGACTCTCAAGAGTCTTCTCCAGCACCAGAGTTCAAAAGCCTCAATTCTTTGACGCTCGGCCTTCCTTATGGTCCAACTTTCGCAGCCATACATTGCAACTGGGAATACCATAGCCTTGACTAAACGCACTTTTGTTGGCAGGGTGATGTCTCTGCTTTTTAGGATGCTGTCTAGATTTGCCATAGCTTTCCTCCCCAGGAGCAAGCGTCTTTTAATTTCTTTGCTGCAGTCCCCATCTGCAGTGATCTTGGAGCCCAGGAAAATAAAATCTGTCACTATCTCCATTTCTTCCCCATCTATTTGCCAGGACTTGAGATGCCATGATCTTTGTTTTCTTGATGTTGAGTTTCAAGCCAACTTTTGCACTCTCCTCCTTCACCCGCATCAACAGGCTCTTTAGTTCCTCCTCACTTTCTGCCATTAGAGTGGTATCATCTGCATATCTGAGGTTGTTGATATTTCTCCCTGCAATCTTGATCCCAATTTGTGACTCCTCTAATCCTGCATTTCTCATGATGTGCTCTGCATACAAGTTAAATAGGCAAGGCGACAGTATACAGCCTTGCCGAACTCCTTTCTCAATTTTGAACCAGTCAGTGATTCCATGTTCAGTTCTCACTGTTGCTTCTTGACCTGCATATAAATTTCTCAAGAGACAAATAAGATGCTCTGGTATTCCCATCTCTTTAAGAACTTGCCACAATTTGTTGTGCTCCACACAATCAAAGGCTTTAGCATAGTCAATGAAGCAGAAGTAGACGTTCTTCTGGTACTCCCTAGCTTTCTCCATGATCCAGCGTATGTTGGCAATTTGATCTCTAGTTCCTCTGCCTCTTCGAAATCCTGCCTGTACTTCTGGAAGTTCTCGGTCTACATATTGCTGGAGCCTAGCTTGTAGGATTTTGAGCATAACTTTGCTAGCATGAGAAATTAGTGCAATGGTGCGGTAGTTTGAACATTCTTTGGCATTGCCCTTCTTTGGGATTGGAATGTAAACTGACCTTTTCCAATCCTGTGGCCATTGTTGAGTTTTCCAAATTTGCTGGCATATTGAGTGTAGCACTTTTACTGCATCGTCCTTTAAGATTTTTTTTCCTCTTATCATCCATAAAGTCTTCATTCCTCCATCTATCCTCTGCTTGCACCCATCCTTTCTCACTTCTTCGGGGGCACACACAGCTTCTCCATTTCCTGGGTGTCATTTTTCTGGACAAGCCAAATGGGAGGGATATGTTTAAAATAAATCGGAAACTAGGAATTTGTGATTGGTTGTCACTACTTGCTATTGGTAAAGTGCTTGAAACTATTGTAGAAGGACGACATTTTTATTGTTATCAAACTTGATATCATATCTAGGATCATTTATTTTCCCCTCCCCTCCCATTTGCTTTCTGTATCTCTGGTTAGGCTAGTAAAGATAACTGGTTAGGTGTTGGTGCCTGTCCCTTCTGTTTCCTTCTGGAAAAATATTAAGCCATAGCTGCATCTGTGCATACGCAAACCTAAGTTGGCTGGGAACTAGAGTTTGAGGCTTGCCCATGTTGGGACACTCACACTGTATGAACTGATACTGGTAACATCTTTGATAACACTGAGCCACTTCTTACTTTATGCTTCCTAACATACTGTCAAGAAAAGCAACTCCTGTCCCTCTTCTCAAGGGGTTAATATGTCTAATTGGTTCCATCTTGCAGATGTTCCTAGTTGGGCCTAACAATCTTCAGGGCCCTTATCAACTTCAAGGCCAAAGCATGGAATAAGTTAAATTGCTGTTAGCTTTATAGGACACATAGTTGAACTGAGATCTGCAATTGCAAGAAAGTTAAAGTGTGCTGCCTAATGCAATATTCCAGGTGCTAGGTAACAAACCAGCTATTGTATTTTCTGAGTTGCTTGTTTTAGAGAATTGTGCTGCAGCTAATATATATTGATAAATTGATATTTTAAAAATTCTTCTAATAAACTATATTTTTACAGGAGTTTGTTTATTTGTAGACACCTGTTCTGAGAACTCATGTGGATCAGGATAGAACTCTGTGATATAGGTGCATCCCAGCCCTGTTGAGAAATCATAACTACACATTTAAATCACTACTGTTTATTAGTGAAATTTATATATTTCATTTCTATGTATCATATGGAGAAAGGAAGCCATTTCAGTATGCTTCTTACAGTTCTTATATGTGCAACGTGCAATTTGTGCAATCCAATCGCTATACCCAAGTACGGTGTGTAAAATGAAAAGAAGTCCTAACCATTTGAGAGTAACTTTAGTCAGTCAATGTATTATGGTCCTCAGGCACTACATAGTAACTATTGTAATAAATTTCAAAGGTTTTGATGCTGCAAAACTATTCTTCTGGCACCTTGAAGGTCAACGTATTTATTTATTATTACAGGTTTTTGTAGGCCAGAGCCTAAATTGTACTATTCACCAAGGGTTACTCTTAGTTTGTGATTATATAGATTAATAATACACAGATAATGCTAGAAAGTAAGGTCATAGGTATGTTATTTTACTATTTAAAACAAGCTTTGTGATGGTATCTTGTTCTTTTCTTCTCTTTTTTTGCTGAAGTATGGCTTATTTCTGGCCCATTGCCATTACTGTAATGCTTCTCATGATAACTTTCCTAAAGAGATTCCTACTAACATGGAGTGAAGAAAGTAAATCAATACCCAAACTGAAAATAAAACTTGCTAATTGGTTTATCAATTGTTATTATAGTTTAAACATTAAAAACACTGAATTACACCACTAACAGGACATTCGTAAAAATATGTTTGCAACTGGGCGAGTGTGACTAAAAGGAGACAAATGGAATTGGAGGGAAGAGTTTCAGTAAGAGTTTCTGGAAGAGTTTCAAAGAGCCTTACTTTTTCACAGATCACTCTTGCTTGAAAGAACAATCCCTACTAGTTTCATTCAGTGGAGACACACAAAAGTTAAAAGGATCTGTAGTCTTCAGGCTCCTTAGCACTCAGACTAAGAGAATACAGTAAAATAATTTTAAAAAGTTAAACATTGGATTCAGGCATGCTATTTAAAATAGAACACTTCTGAGAGTAACTAAAAGACATTGACATGAAATACATAGGTCCATTCCAAATCACTTTCCTTTGTGGAAACCTATCATAATAGGGATCAATTTTATTTTACCATGATGACTAATCATAGTAACTTCCATGTGCTATGGGACCTACAAAAGGAATGACTAAATCCCCTGTACTATAAGTAACTGGATGATTCAAACTACACTTTCATATAAGATCATGCACTTCCAGAGATTCATGGAATTGAATAGATTCCAGGCTGGGATTTTGAGAGCCTCGAAAGTGGATATGTAAAGGTGCTGGTATCCTCTGGGGTTCTACACAGGTTCACTCCCTGGTATTCTGTCCAAATGAGCTAAATAATGAAGAGAGAATGCCTAGAGTGTTGGCAGTGGAATGCTTGGGATGAATCAGAAAGAACATGGAGGCCTATAAGATAGTAATTTTAGTGGCATTGGTGAATTTTGTGGCATGGGTGAATGACCTCTATGAGGAAGCAGTATGACTCAGTGACTAAAAAGGCAAATGGGATTTTGGGCTGTATCAAACAGAGTATCGTGTCCCACTTTGCTCTGCTCTGTTTCAGCCTCACTTGGAGTATTGTGTTCAGTTTTGGGCACCACAGTTGAAGAGGGATGTAGACAAACTGGAGCATGTCCAGAGGAGGGTAACAAAGATGGTGAGGGGTTTGGAGACCAAGACATATGAGGAAAGGTTGGGGAAGCTTGGTCTGTTTAGCCTGGAGAGGGGACGACTAAGAGGAGATCTGATAACCATCTTCAAGTATTTAAAAGGCTGCCATATAGAGGATGGAGCAGAGTTGTTCTCTCTTGCCCCAGAGGGACAGACCAGATCAAATGGGATCAAATTAATTCAAAAGAAATTCCGTCTAAACATCCAGAAGAAATTCCTGACAGTTAGAGCAGTTTCTCAGTGGAACAGGCTTCCTCGGGAGGTGGTGAGTTGTCCATCTTTGGAAATTTTAAAAAGAGTTTGAATAGCCATCTGGGGGAGAGGCTGATTTTGTGAAGGCTCAAGGGGGTGACAGATTACAGTGGATGAGCGATAGGGTTGTGTCGTGCATATATCTCTATGTTATTTACATAAGCCTCTAATTATAGCTGTTTTGGAAGCTAAATATAAACAACATGGAGGTGACATTGACACTTTAGAGTGGCACCAACTGGATATTTCACACAGAGAAATCCAGCTGCAAAAGCACATTTAAAGTGCATTAACCAATTTGTGCACAATGGGTTTATGAAGTAGACTTAATTTTTCCAGATCAAGTAAAATGCTCAAGGGTTATTTTTGCTGTCTGTAAATCTGTGTGGTCCAATGAGGAAAAATATTTTTTATCAACTCCAATTGTTAAATTAAGGTGAGCTGGCCAAAATCTATGCTTTTGTAGCTCTTCCACCTGCATTATGCTGTACACAGGGGTTGAAGGTTAAAACTGATGAAGAATGTAGTAGTCTAATTACTGTAGCAAGACTATGGCTGTCCTATTTTAAGACAGCTATACTGGCTATCAGTCTGTTCAGTTCATCTTGTTGATTATTATTTTTCATAGCTTGACAATGGTATACTTATATGACAATTGTGTTCACTTGGGCCCTCTTCTTCTCACTAAAGCAGCTTCATTCAGAGCGGCCTGTCTTCACCAGAACCTATTGCCTTACAATGTTAGGTCCCATGTTGTATGAAAGGTCAAACAGGATATAAAGAGGGCATCACATTGGAGGCTTGTTATATGGCAATGTCATTCATCAGAGCTTGTAATGACTGTGGATAATGGTAATTTAGTGCATTGATGTAATTTTGTATATGTGATTTTAAATTAAATGAAAGTCCATATGTTATAATAAGTGAATAATCCCCAAAGAGTTTCTCATCCAGATACAGTTTCTTTATAGTAACTGAAGGGGGGGGGGGAAATCCATTCAAAAATTAATAGGCAGATACTTAAAGAAATCTATTTTATTCCAATGTAAGCCTACAATCAAAGTCATAAATTACTGGCTGATCTATAAATAGACAAATAGCTAACTCCTAGCCTCTCTAAGAATACATACTATTAAAAGTTGATAGTTTTCAGAAAGAATGAAGAGTCTATTTTATGAGTATGTAAAACCGGGATATAGCGGCCGCAGCTTGGCGTGGCCGCTGTTGATGCCATGGAGGGCGCCCAGCGATGACGCAGCTCCTCTCGGCGTCATCAGGCTGCGCCGAGGAGCAGCCGGAGAAGGGCAGGGGGCGCCCAGCTTTAAATAGGCCAGGCGTACACGTGGAGGCCCTCTTCGCATCGGCCGCCGTCGGGACAGACACCCCCCCACCCTCCCAGTTTTCATGTTGTTAAGTTTCATGTCGCAGCCGCGGCTATGCTCGGTAGGGAGCCTGTTGGCAGGGAGGCCCGTCTGCATGCGGGAATCCCCGAAGGGGGGTCTCAGTAAGGAGACCGGCAGTTCCCCAGGTGCGGCTTACCCGGCTTGGAGGCCAGGGGCCCGGAGGCCAAGCGGCAAGGGGGCACCAAGGGAGGCGGACGCCCTTTGGGTCCCTTGCTGCCTCTTCCCAGGAGATTCTGCGGTGAAAGTCATCCCATCCTCCCAGCTGGGAGCAAGGCGTGGAGCCTGAGCGCTGCAGTTTCAAAAAGACCGCTGGACGGCTGTTGGGGGTCAAGCTCCCTCACCAGCATAGGGCCAACCCTACGTTGGGGTTGTTTGTTAATAAATGGCTGCGGCCAATTTATTTGCCAAACAGGACTCGTGTCTTCGCTGGATTAGTCGCCATGTGCTAGTCAAACAATGCCTTAACCACAGGGAAGTCACTAACCTTACTTTTTTTATACAGCAAGGGAAAAACACCCCCTCACAAATGTATGGACAAAGACAGGACTGTTAGTAGCCAGACCCCTCCTCAATTTGAGGGATAGTTTATAATTAGCACAAACATAAATGGCCTTTCATAACATCCCCAATAGTAGTTTGCATTGCACTGTCTGGCAGGACAGGACACTGGAATAGATGGCAAATGCATCTAGAATCAAAGGTACATGATCTGCTCCCAAACAGTAGACATGGAAGCCAACCAGATGTCAGATCTTCAGGCTTTACCTGAACTCTTTAAAATAGATTAATGAGATTTCCCTCTCCACCCAGGACAGGGATGCATACCTGGCACAGTAGGCTCTCTGGGAAAGGTACTACTAATCTCATCAACCTCCCAATCCTCCCTTCACATCCACAGAATTCAGTTAGCAATCAGCCTGTCACAGCTTGAAATCTAGAGGCTGTCAAGAGACATTAATATATTTGGTTCTACCAGCAGAGCAGTCATGGTTATTGTTGGGTTCCCTGGAAACTTCCAGGGTTCCACCATGGATATTGTTCTCACTCCAAATAAACCCAATCACATCTTTCCTAGTTTCTTTATCATATACATGAACTTTCCCAATAGAAGTAGAGCAGCTAAAACCAGATTCTCTGTGTGTGTTCCTTAGGTAGCCTGCATGCATTACTTGTTTGCATGTGGGCTATTTCTTTCTGCTGGTCATTTTAATTGAACCCATGGACTTCTTCTCCATATTGTAATGGTAACTATTGCTTTCCCACTTTATCGAAGGTGCTGAGGTACCTTCCCTCCCACCCACCCTGTGATGTTGGATAATACTGTTTATGGTTTGCTGTGGGCCAGTGTCATATGTATTTGATCTGGATTTTGTCACAGCTCACGGTTTGGCATAGGATGGAGCCTGTTTGGGTCTACACATTAGACTCCCCAGGTAAGGGACCTACTTATGGGGTGGCAGGTTTGCAAGCAGGGGCCAACCCAGCAGGGGAGGCATGGGCCTTGCAGTGCCAGGTAGCCTGGGCTAGGACCAAGGGTGCCTCTTCTTGGCATCCTAGGGTTTACCATGCTGGGTGGTCAGGGGGGGACATTAAAGTGTGTGCTTCCTGTTGGCACCCCAGGTGGAACACTTCCCTATGGTGGGAATCCAGTAGCAAGGGGAACCAGGTGGACCTCAGGGTGCCACTGGGGACTGGGTTATTGTGGTCAGCTGAATGCATGTCTGGCTCCCTCTCCCATGCTGCGCCAACACTCCTGCAGAGCTGATAATAAAGCTGTGGCCTTGTTTAAGCCAACACAAATGTGTGCGCATCTTAAGGAAGTTTGGGCTTAAGGTGCTCTCCTGCCAGTCAATTCCTGTTCAACCCTGCTTTTCCTTAGTTCATTTCTCATGTGTATGTAACAAGAGCTTTAGTGTATATGTTTGTAATTCTTCTAAATAAAACAACTTTACAGTTACTGCAGACTGGTTTATTTAAGTGTTTCTTAAAGGAATAGCCTGATATAAATAGGTGAAGAGCACATAGTTACTAAGTATCCAAGTAACTTGCTAATTTCCTCAGCTAAGTTGGAAGATCTCCAATTCATTATCTATCTGTCTGTCTGTCTGTCTGTCTATCATTTTTACTTATTGGCCACCACTCTCATAACTGGCTCATAGCGGGTTACAACAGTCCGTATTAAAAGCCCCCTTAAAACACTTCTGAACATTCATCCAATACAAATCAGACTCCTAAAACATTTAAAAACCATGGCAGTCAACAACCCACTAACCCCCCCCCCATCTAACATAGGATTGGGAGGAGGGAGCACAGATTGCATGGGAGGTGCTTATGCTCTTGACACTGGGGGGTGGGGCATCAGATCTTCCTTGCCATGCCAGCCTCAACCATAGACCTGGTAGAAGAGCTCTGTTTTGCAGGCATTGCAGAATACTGAAAGCTTGGGTAAGAAGGATTTGCAGAAATACAATTTAAAAAACCACAAACCTACTACTCATAAGAGTTCACTAAAAGAAATCATTAAGTTAAAATGTCTCATTGTTTCCCACTTGGTATAGTGGTTAAGAGCAGTGGCCTCTAATCTGTGTCGCCAGCTGGGTTACCTTGGGCCATTCACAATTCTTTTAGCACTCTTTCATTCTCACCTGCCTCACAGGGTATCTGTTGTGGGGAGAGGAAGAGTAGGTGTCTGTAAGCTGCTTTGAGACTCCTTTGGGTAGTAAAAAGTGGGGTACAAATAAATCCACTCTTTTTCTTTGGAGATTAATGTAAACTTTTTTAAAGCTTGATTTTACCCATATCTGTACTATTATATGACTGTGCTATACCTGCAAAGCCTACTTATGGAGAGGAAATGGATTAAATTTTATCAGGGACAAAGCCTCTGGAGTAGCTCAGCCTTGGCTCCAAACCCATTGCCAGTATTTCATTTCAGATAATTTTTAAAACAATTCTTCCATGGCTCATGAATGCCTATATTTGGGAGGGAGTCTTCAAAAGCGGAGAGAGTTGTTTCAAGTTTGTATTGTGTCCAGAGAGATTAAATGTGGTCTTGCTGCAATAAAATATAGAAACATTTCACAAAATGTTTACTCAAGGGCTGTTCTGACACTAGATTTATAATCTTACCTTTGTGTTCTGAACTATTAATCTTAAATCAATGCTTATCAAACCAACACATCCTTAGTTTTTTTTTTTTTCATTTCAGAGGAATCAATTATTGGGACTCTAGCACAGCTTAATGTCTTAACCAAAACAGGCTACTCTCCACCATATTTTGCAAGTGATACAAGCATGGGGGGCCTTCCTAATAGACTGATTCATAATGTGAAATGCCTGTGAATGGACAGTGGCCAATTTTAACAGTTTACAGGGTGGTATTGGCAGCTTCAGACAGCTTTGCGGTAATGCATGGAGCTGTTTCCGGAGAGTTCTGCAGGGATATGCATCCAATGCCATTAAGGACTTTATAGGTGATAATTAGAATCTTGAATTGAACCCAGTATCTGATTGGTAATCAGTACAGTACCTGAAGAGTGTGAGTGATATGCAGATTCTACCAAGCACCTAATAGAAGCCAGGCCTGAAAGTGTTCTGAAATGGGTATGGCAGGTTATTTATCTAGGAAGGACAGGAGTTGCTTGTAGTTACCTTTTCCATAATTTTGCCCAGGTAGCACCAATTGGAAACTGGGCAATAATTGGTCACATCACTTTTCTCTCTCTCTCTCTCTCTCTCTCTCTCTCTCTCTCTCTCTCTCTCTCTCTCTCTCTCTCTCTCTCTCTTTAATAACTGACAGATTAATGCCTCTTTCAGAGCACAAAGAAAAAATGTTCTGATGCCATAGTTAACAGGAGGACACCATGTTGATAGTTTCCAGGAGCTGAACTGTTCTGGTCCTACGGATTGGGGTGAGGGTAGCCAGTTTTGGCTGAGATGCACTCTTTATTGGTTTTCAACTGTGTTTTGGTGTGTATCAATTTTAACTTGTTTGACCCTTGTGATATTTATGTCCTCCAGCTTTTGTTAATTTGTTAGACATTTTAAGATTCTGTAAGTAAAATGGAGTAAAATATATTTTATGTAATTTGTATGTAGTTCTAACTCGATATGCAGTTCAAATATATATTGAAAACCAGATTAAACCTCATTCAAGAGAATATTATAACAGAGAGATATATCATTTAAGGCAACTAAAAACCATGCACTGTAAACTATTCTAATCAATGATGATTCTAGGGTTGACTGTTTTCCCAATAAACTTAAAAATCTAGATTGCTATATTTCTCCCCAATCTTATCAATATCACTTCATCAATCAATCAGAACTTTTCACAGAGAACTCTGCAGGTTTGGTTTCCTAAGGATCTATTACTACAACCTTTAAAGGGAATTTTAAAATTAATTATACACAATATTACCAGGATCAGGGCCTTAATGCATTTCTTGAAGTAACTATTGTATAGCAGTTCTTTTTTTTCCAGACTGTGCCTTTATCATTTGAAATGCTTGAGTATGAAATGTGTTCTGTAATGGATGTTATTATTAAATCTATGACAGACAGAACAAAGAACTCTTAAAGAGAGTGTACTTCAGATAGATAGGAAATGAAGAGGTAAACGGATTTTTCTTTCTTTTCTATCTTTTTTTTTTTTACCACTGAAGCAGAAGTATTTCAATTTTCTTTGGAAAGAGTTGTATTTAATGTATAACTTTTTTGTTCAGTTACCTATGTCTACATTTTTTTTCTCATCACATCAACCATACCAGTAAATGAATGACAAGGTGGTTCACCTACAGTGTGTATTGCACAGTGACTGGTGCATGAGTGGGCTTTAAAAGCAACATTTTAAATAAACTCACTTTTCTCCTTATAAATAAAGGCCCTGACTTACCAGGACCATGAGTTGACGGGCAGTGGCACAGGTGGCAAGAAGTTGCACCTTGATGATGCATAAGGGTAGTACGTGTAGGGCGGCATGACACGGAGACATCATGTTGCAAAGGGAGTGGAGCAGTTGGGCCTATATAAAGTGCCACATGCACTGGCCTGGCCTCTTTCACCTGATGCTGTGACTGGACAGCTTCCCTCCAATCCACCCTTTCATGGGATCATGGTTTGTGTGCTTCTTTTGTTCTGTTGCTTTATTGTCATAGCTGGCAGGTTAATATAGGAAGGTCTAGTTGTAGGTGGTTTTAGCACTAATGTAAGCTGCCCATCCGTCCTGACTCCCGCGGGACACTAACACTTTCCTGGTCTTTGTCCCGGATCCCACCCGTGTCCTTAAAAGTCCCGCCAGCCGGAGCCCCCACCCTGCCTCCAACCCTCCCTGCTCCCCAGCCAGCAGGATGGCCGGCAGCAACGCGCTGCCCTGGCTGGACCTGTGGTTGGCCTGCGCAGGTGCACCAGGCAGAGGCCCGCCCTCACCCCCCACCTGATCTGCACGAATGCCACGCAGGTGCACAAGACAAGCTCGCGAGAGAGGCACGCAGGAGGCAATGTGAGCCCAGTCAGAGAGAGGGAGGGAGGCCGCTGCCGCACCGCTGATGGTGGCGGCGGCAGCATGTCCCCAGTCCCTAAATTCTGGTCACCTTACACTAATGCTAAAATTGTAGCTGCAGGCCTGTTTTTGTTATGAAACATTTATGGCTTCTATCTTATCCAGAGAATGGGTATCTAGAGTATAAGTAAAAAAAGAATACCTTCAGTTAATTACTAAGTTAATTATGGAAAAAGGAAGAAAGTCTACACCCACATATTACACGATTATTGCACAATAGCAATCATTTACAAATGGATTATTTTTTTCCATGAAAATAGTCCAATTATTTTTTTTTTATTTCATGTATACCCCACTTTCATCTCCAATGGGGACCCAAAGGAGTTGACATGGTTCTTATCTCCTGAAAAACATCAGGGCCCTGACAGAACTAGCACAGTTCCACAGGCCTGCAAATCAGAGCCCTTCTGCCAGGCTTATGGTTAACACCAGCAGGCACTGAATATTTAAACATCATGTGGATTTCCCCAGCCGATACACCACTCCTACCCCCCAGTGCTGCCTTTTTTAGGACAGAAATGATCAAGTAAACGGCTCAGCATAAATACCAAGTCCAGGTTGTTAGCTCTTTGTTTAACTTCATAGATATAAATTTTAGGAATGGTTATTGAATTTTTAACTATTGTCTGTTTTATAAAATACTGTGTTTTTATATTATGTTACCCACCTTGAAATGACTGTCAAATGGGGCAGGCTAGAAATCCAGCTATAAATAAATATTCTGCATAAGTAAGAAAAATATTAAACCACTTAAATGCACATCCTCTAATACCAATTCCAGTCAACAGTTGTCTGAGCCTGATCTTGTGGTCTACTGTATCAATGCTGACAGATCCAATGAAAACCATGGGGAGGAACAACCTTTATATATGGTGCAGGTCTAGCGTTACCAGTTCCTCAGCAGGCATTTCCATTTCATTTTCTGAAGAAGTGTGCAAACACAGAAATATTCACACCTTGAATAAAACTGTGTTGGTCTTAAACTTTGTCCAGTTTACCCTTGATAGACATTGTCACAGAGGGCGAAAGGGGAAGGGGTATTGCATCCAAATCTGAAAGAAATCATGGAGCATCACACAGAAGTGACATCACTTCCTTGTTTGGCAGCAACCCCCTCCCCCCCACACACACACATTTTGACCCACCATTATGATCAGTAGGTCTCACAACCTTGTGCTGATCATTCACCAAGGCCACTAGTGCTGTGCTACCCCACATATATGGATGCTACAACTTTTGTGTAGAACATTTTCAATATTTAAGCTTAATGTGTTTGAATGAGATGATCACATGTGAACTGAACAGCTAATACAATCACCTGGGATTGCATAGTTCAAATGTCTGCCAAACAGGCTTGCATTGCCCCTTAAATAAAAGCTGTGTATTTGCAAAGTGCTACTGATTCATGAAGATTAATATCTATTAATGAAGGATTTCTTAGATGAACATCAAAGGGGATCACTGTTTATGTAAAAAAACAATCATCTATTAATGACTGACCCAAATAATTTGGGACTTACATATGGCTACATCCACAAAGTTAGACAGCATTTCCCTTACATTTTTTCACCTGCCACGTGAAGTGGTTGTTTTAAAGTCAGTAATTGCTATTATACAACTGGTGACTAAGGTAAAAGAAATCTGAAGGATTTTATTAACAAGAGAATTTCATAGCATGCTGGATGGTGACAAACTAGAGGAGGAGAGGCAAATAAGAAAGGTTGCTTGTCTTGTTACAGCCCCATCCACAGTAAAGGTGCATGCATGTAAAAAAAGAGAAAGAAGAGAGACAAGCTGCAATAATTTTAAAATGGAATGATAAGTGACATAGCAACACTTTAGCAAGGATGGAGAACTGACTTTAATTGCTTGGAAATGAGTGGTCAACGATAAAGTGTATTAATGCAAAGGCATTTCTACACATGCTGAAAAGTGTACTTTTAATCCACTAGCAATCAATTGCTAAAGTGCATTGAAAGTGGACTGAAAGTACATTATTCAGCAGGTGTGAAAGACCTCTGTCTATAGCTTCAGGGGAAGGTGGTGAATAAATAAATAAATAAATGAGCAGAAGTCAGAGAAACATGTTCATTGTTCATTCCAAAATGAGCACTGGAATTTGTGCAGATAGTGTCTGAGAGCTGAAGCAATAACTTATGACTTTTTATATTGCTGTTCTGTTCTAGAAAACATTCTCTCCTTACTTCTCAAAAATATGTTATTTTTGTTCCTTTGTTTATCTAAAGAATGGAGGGGGGAGTTAATCCCCCCCCCCCAAAAAAACAGTTAATTTTGGAAGTTTTAAAAAATTCACTGAGTGCT
The DNA here is from genome assembly GCF_049243985.1 of Paroedura picta. Taxonomy (NCBI): domain Eukaryota; kingdom Metazoa; phylum Chordata; class Lepidosauria; order Squamata; family Gekkonidae; genus Paroedura; species Paroedura picta. The sequence continues at coordinate 45,460,790 of NC_135374.1, forward strand.
CATTAAAACAAGGGATTAAATCACTCCTCTTTACAGCCAGATGTAAAAGACAGGTGCTGTATAATCTGACATAGCTCTATAAATATGTGTTTGTTTTGATCATCAGTACCACTCTTGATCTCAGTTCTAGGATTTTATGATGGAGAAACTGCTAATTGCACCAAATTTTGCTGTGATTTGTAGCACTCATATGGGTGTAATGGATTAGGCCATCAGAGTCAGCTTTTCTTTTGTACTTCCCAGAATTATGTTTAAACTTTTTATGCCAGAAGACTGCAAGGAGAATTGTGGGTCAAGATAGCAAGAAGAAGTGACGTTCCTAGGAGGTTTAAAGAGGAGGAGTAGATCGGTATACAAGGAAGAAAGAGGCTGAAATCTTCTAGAGGAAAGTAGCACACAGACAGAATGCTTAGTATAGCAAACCTGTATGTCCACCACTGTAGAGGTTAGGGGAATCATTGTAAGAAAGCTATGCCTCTTCTATTCAGATATTTGTTATGCATGGCTGACATGCATTGTCACATGAAGCCAGTCACTTCAGGACCAAGCAGGAATTTGGGCTTCTTCCCCCAGGGACTTGGTACATTAGAAGGATCATTCTTAGTACCCTTCATGATTTTGCAGGAGGTGAATTAATTAGGTCTTGGATGGATCAGTCCTGGCAGTTCTGGACCCAGCAGCAATGGCTGCACAGCCTGGCAAAGCCCTGGGTGGCACACGAAGGAGACAAGAAAGCCTCAGTGGGGTAATGTGGAGCAGCTCTGAACAAGCTTCCAAGAGTATGGGGAGGGGAGAAGTAGGTATCAGCAAGCCCACCAGGAGACTATTTATGCACTGGGAACTTCACTGCCCCAGCTCCCGTGCAGGAGCACAAATCGGGAGTGGATGAGGTGCACCAGGCCAAATGCGCCCCTATGTGGGTGCAGGAAGAGGTGGGGTCACCTGCCACAACTAAAAATCCAGCCTGCAGCCCGGCATGAAACCTCCAGTGCGTAAACGGTCCCAGTGAGCTGCCAAGCGCAGGAAGGTGGGAAAAGGAAGCCACAGCGAGCCCACCCCAAGCAGCTCCAAACAGCTGCTAAGTGCAGCAGGGGGGTGCTGGTTGTGGGGAGGTGAGATTCCTCCTTCCAACTAGTATAGTGTGTCCTTCCAACCAGTATAGCACGTCCTCAAAAAACTGGTGGTGGCCCTAGGGTTCCTGCAAAAGACTGTATAAGGTATTTTTTAAAACTGTAGAAACACTGTGATAAGCAATAGTGAGAACAAAACAGTTTATATTGTAGACATGTACCTCCAGTGTGAATAGAGAATTCTGTGTTGTATGTGTTTCTGCAATGCTGCTTGATTCTTTTAAAAAGTTGTCCTTATCCCTCTCATCTCAAAAGACCCATAAAATATCCCATTTGTGATCACTGTTAAAGGGGGGGGAGCAGCCCATCTCTAATTGTCATCATTTTTCACCAGCTTAGAATTTCATCAACTTTATCATCCTACTGTTTTTGTTACCTGGATGAAATATCGGCATTTAAATACTTCATTTGTTCTGTGAACTATTCTGGTATCCTATACTATGCTGACCTTTTCAGAATTTTATAGTTTAATTGGATGGTTGTTTTTTCACTCTTCTTCTTCTTAACAACCTCTCTGATGCTCAGATGAGGAAGCAGTACCTGGCAAATCAAGATGAACTTCATTGAATTGAATGCAAGATAACAGAAATATAGATTTTTTTTCATTATCTCGTCAGTTTTAAGATCACAGAGTCTGACACTTTTCTTATCCTGGCAAGATCCACGACAGGATCAGTAAACAATGTAATCTTCACTGTTCTTTTTCCTCCACCCTTCTGTGGCTGTAGAAAGCAGCTGCAAGAAGAAAAAGGGGAGTGGCTTGGAGAATAAGAATAGGATCTATTATGGCAGTTCTTTTAGATGGAGCTATTTGGTGCTACTGCAATGAGGTAAGAAGACAGCTGTTTATGCAAATAAAATGTCTCACAAATCCACATGAGAAGGTGGGCACAGTACTTATCAGAAAAGAAATATTCCCTCATGCCCATGCTGTGTCTGCTTCCTGAATAAATCCCATCCTCTCTTAAATTGCTATCTGCCAACATGTCTTAATGAATATGGAATTCCACAAGAAGCCACAGCATGATGAATAACAAGGCCCAACTTTGCTTTCAGTTTAGAAAGAATGCATGACTAATCCAAACTAGATATATAGCTCTGGCCACTTCAGAGGTCAGGAATGTTTGCTCACTATAGTGAGCCTACCGCCCTATCCTGCCACCAAGTCACAAATACAGTGTGAGCATGTCTATGTGCGCATGTCCTCACATTGAGGGCACTGGTAAGGAAAATAAGCTATAGAGCACAGAAGGTGTGCCATTTTTAATGGAAAATCTAGTTTATATAGGGATGCTAGTGACCATTGCTAATTTAAAAATGCTGACTCCAGCATGTAGCTTGCCTTTCCACTCTCCCCCTTTTAAAAACCTGTTTCAATTGGATATTGTGTAATTGCATTTTGTTAAACTATGTAAAGCACCTTGAGCACAAATTGCATTTTATTGTATTACATAAAATATTCAAAGCAGCAACTAGGTAAGGAACTCTGTGCAAATAAAATTCTTAATTAATTGTTATCATTATTGTTCATGTGATGAAGTCTTGGGACTAGCCATAAACTACAGCACTGTTCTGCATTGGAGGGGAAGGATTGTTTTGTGGCCCCTTGTGTCCCTAAATCCATACACATCCTTAAACCTGTTCTTCACTTTGGGTGCATACATTACAACAACTATAGTCAGGTAGCTGAACATACTGTTTTTGACAGCTGTGGTCATTTATAATCACTCACCTTGCTGCTGTCCAACCAAGCAGTGGTTGAACAGCTCTGTGCCTGTGAAGCAGCTATGGGGGTGAAGTTCCTTTTACTTCTGCCTTGCAGTCATTTTTGCATTTGCATGGTGGATGAATTTGATTTCCCCCCAGGACTATGGATGTTGGATTAGGGAATCATGGATGTGTGCATGTGGAGGGGGCTGGAACTAAGGCTGTGCAAAAAAATATGCATCCCCAAATAATATTTATAGCACAAACTTAGATAAACAACAAACTGTAAGATGTTAAAAGGTGTGGCTATACATAACTGATTGTCTTAAATAGTTTAAATTATTGGTTGTAGGTACAAACTAGGATTCCTACTGGGCTGTTAGAGAACACCTAAGCCAATTGGAACACAATCTAAAATGTTGTTTAAATATAGAGAAAGAAACCCTTTGGACAGACTTGACATGTTCACAATCAAACTGTCCAACTAAAAATCAGCTCCTTTCTTTCAACTGGAAATATAACATGAGGTGAACTGGTGGGTACTTGAGAATTCCAACCTATTATGTAGTTTTTCACATACAATTTATATGACATTCATATGCTATCTGTATACGACATCTGTATATGACATACAATGACATCTGTGACAGCTTGTATGTTATAATAATTGAGCAAGGTCCTGGTGGACAGCCCCTGTCTGGACTTCACTTCTGGCCCATGGACCAGTCGCATCCACTCCCACTAAGCTGACCAGGGGCACTCTGGCACTATTGGCACCAGTATGCTCCTGCCTGCTACCAGGTATGGAGGTTGGTGGGGCTCCAGGGGGGGAGGAGGAAAAGGGAGGCACAGAGTTCCTGCACACAGTCCCCCCTGGGCCAAAAAACCCCTGCAACACTGTTGCAGGGCTTTTCGGCCCACTAGTGAGTGCGTACTGGCATGGCAGAGTTCCTCAGCCCCAGAAAAGCCCCACCAAGCCTCAGAGACATTGCACCAGGCAGCCATCCCAGCCACAGGTGAGTGCAGGCGGCAGGCCTTTTTATTTTCCTTTCTCTCTATTTTTGTCTTTTTCTCTCTCTTTCTTTCTTTCCCTCTCTTCCTTTCTATATCTTTCATTCTCTCTCTACTCTGTAATTCTCTCTCTGTCTTTCTCTCCCTCTCTATCTCTCCATATTTTTCTCTGTTCTTTTTTCTTTCTCTCTTTCATACTTTTTTTCATTCTGCCTATATTTCTTGCCATCACTCTCTTTTCTTCTATCACACTATTTCTTTCTCTTTTTCCATTCTCTTTCTCTCTCTCTCTCTCTCTCTTTAGATCTGTCTTTCTTCATTATTCTCTTTCTACATCTCTCTCTTTGCTCTTTTTGCCCCCTTCTCCCATGCTAGCACTCTTTTTATCACCTACAATGGGCCTTAATACTAGTATATATATATATATATATATATATATATATATATATATATATATATATATATATATATATATATATATATATATATATATATATATATATATATATATATATATATATATATATATATATATATATATATATATATATATATATATATATATATATATATATATATATATATATATATATATATATATATATATATATATATATATATATATATATATATATATATATATATATATATATAGCCTATGTACAAATAATTTTGAAAAACATATACATTTTATATAAAAGGATGTATAACATGTCATGGGTTCAAATTATGCAATTGTGAATGAAAATCCAAGTGCTGCTCTATACAAATATGAATCAAAATCAAAAAAGTTATTCTGGAATCTGAAGAAGCAGGAATAAAACATTCCAAATTATCCCCAATGAAACACAAATATTTTTCAGATTCAGAGGCAGGACAACATATGATCTGTATAGGAGTGGGTCATACCTTGGTGCTAGTACATCAGTTTTGCATGTACAGATCTCAAGTTCAGACCAAAATATCTACAGTTAGAAGACTGTCTATATGACAGAAGACATGAGGCTATTGAGCTACTGCCAGCCATATAGACAACACTGAGCCATGTGGACTAATGTCTGATTTTTGTGGGGTCCTGAACAAGAAAGAAACATAAGTTGCAAGTATTATGAACCAGTCCTTCTAACCATATTTCATCTTGTCATGAAGCATCTAGAGCAATGGGAGAAGATGGCCAAATCTAAGCAAATATAAGCTGAATCTCACTTTAGACTCTAATTTCTAGTAGGGTTGATAACAAACAAAAACATATTTTTGCACTATTGTTTCAGTGCAGGGCCATCCAGCAACATTATTCTGACCTGTAAGAGGCATGTTTCATCAAGGTCCATGTAAAACCGGGGGGTGGGGAGAGATTTCAAAAACTCTTTGTGATCAATTTACTAAGTACTTCACCGATAAAATCATTCAAATCTAACCTTCCTCAGATACCACATTATACTGAATCTCTTTCCTAAGATTTCTGCTGGTCAGATTTTATGAATTCATTTCATTTGGTGCAATCTGAAGATACGGAAATAATATTTGAAACATTAATTGAGTCTCCACACCTGCTAGTTAATATGATTGGGAAGGCTGTCTCTGTGTCATTGTCAGAGGGGGCAGTCCCCATCCATTGGAAAAGGTCTTTCAGAGAAGCGCATACAGATACACACATGTATCCACACACAGGTACACAATATATTGGATCTGTCATATCTAAATGCTTGCAGGCTAGTGTCAAATCTGCTATTTTCTGCATAAGATCTCAGAAATCTTATGCACTGGATAGTTCTTCAGCACCTGATAGTTCTGAATGAAAGTAATTATCTTTTCATCTGGCTTTCGACTATGTTATGACACAGAAACAGTTTTGGACATCTATGCCCCCCTCGATGAGGGGTATACATCTCCCAGAGTACTCCCATATGCCAGCTATATTCATGGAGCACCTGTGGTGTCCTCTGTTACGATGGTAGCAATTAAGTCCTGGGATTTTTCTGTACTAGGCCCAATCCTATTGATTTGAATGCCTTACTACAGTGGGCACAGTGGGTTGTCTTCACTCAGTGAATTCAGGAACGCAAGGAAGACCATTTATTTCATAGGATTTACTCTGTATTTCAACATGCTGTCTCAAAGTATAAGCAATACTAAATGCTGCAGAGAAAGTAGGCATGGTAGCAAGATTTATTCCAGTACTTGCTGTTCATGTTAAGCTTCCAGTGTCCAGAAGTTAGAGAAACATTGATCTTGAAAACCATATTCTTGGCCAAATTGACTTAAATTTTTAAAGCTTAATAACTGTGATCATGCTGATGTTTTGTCCCCATATTAAAATTAATATGAGAAATGGAAAAAAGATGTTCCTTAGCCCTTTTACCAACCATTGGTGGTTCAGACATCTGTATATGTCCCATACCTGTCTCTATTTTATACCCTATTGCTCTCATTGCAAATATGTGTAAAGGGAAAATTATAAGTGTACCCAACACTTAAAAAATTTCCATCAGTTTAACAGTCAGAAGCATTGCACTTGAAAAGGGCTTGCCTAGTCATTAAAACCTTTTAGACTGCAGACTTTCAAGGTTAGTTTAATATAGTCTTGCATATTAATAAGATAATCCAGAGTGCTTAATGAATAAAAATGATCATTGGGACTAGTAGACTTCTTTGTATATTGACGGTGAAATAGTTATTAAAAGAGTATTTTACGGAAACAAGTAAAAACAAAACAAAAGAGTGCTGCATGTTTTCTTCCGCATATGATTATTCTGTGCTAGGACTCTCAAAATGACCTTTAAAGTATGGAATGTTGTCAGGTTAATAGCCCTCCAGGGTTTTCCTTTCCTGTATTCTTGGATGCACAGACACTATGTAAGAGACTTGCAGTGTGGTTGACCGATAACACAAACTTTTGAAAGAAAAAAAGGGTCTAAACATCAGCTGTTAGACTTCTCAGGACAGAGAAAGACATTGCATTGTATATTTTGTTGGAATATGCAAGATCTGTAGTGTGCATGATTCAAGAGCATGCAAAGAATGTTCTACAGGGGGCATCGGAGGAGATGTGTATTTAGCCTAGTTAGATAAGGAACTTCCTGCTATTTTTATTTTCCTCTTATGTCCTAATATTTTCCTCTTATGTCCTAATTGGCTCACTTGGAGATTTCCTGCTCCCTTGAATGTTCTAAATTAGCGATCCCCAACCTGTGGGCCGCGGACCACATGTGGTCCTTTGACTAATTGGAGGTGGGCTCTGAAGGATGCCTTCTCCCCCCCCCCCCCCCCGGCCCTTTACTTCATCCCCCCCAGCCCTTTACAACACACTTCATTGTTGTGGCGTGTCCGTATCTTATTTTGAAGGGATGTTTAAACATTACCATAGAGATCAGAGAGCGTTAGGGCAGTGGTTGAGAGTAGAGGAGTAAACTACCCCCCCCACCGGGCCTCAGTAAAAGGCGTTGAGTGGTCCCTGGTGAGTGGTCCCGGTTGTCCGGGAAAGCAGGCATGTGAGCCAGCATGACCCGTGAATGGAGACCTGCCTTGTGGTCGGCTGACCATGAGAGGGTGTGGCCACTTCCAGGCTACGCCACTCTCAAATAATAAAATGGCTGTGGCCATTTTCATGCCAAAAAGAGTATTTGTTGAGTCCTTATTTGGTGCGACTAATTCAACCCCTTCCAAGCAAGGGGAACATTGTCCTTTGAGACAATGCTTCCTTTCACATCTCAAGAAGATACTTGCATGGTACCAGAGTACTAATAAGATTTCTAGAATTGTATGCCAGAACTCATAGCAGTAAGACTCTTGACCTCTTGAACCAGAATTGGGAAATAGCACTTGGGCTTTCTCACAAACATGAGAATGTAGCTAAAAACTTTTGTTAACTAACCTCTTGATATTCCACTACCCTAAGTGGTACTAGGGGAGGAAATCATTGTTATAGATTTTTATAAGGATTGGGATATGGTCTTGATCAGCAATCTTTATGCAAAACAAAGTTTGAAATAGTAAGCTATGTATGCTTAAAGACATTGAATATATCATTCTCATCCCTAACCATTCATAAACAAAGAAGACACTATAGTTTCTGGTTTTTCATAAATGAGTGACATGCAGTACAATCATAATCATGCAGCAGGTAAAAAACATTGAAAACAATTTTCTTTCTTTCTTTCTTTCTTTCTTTCTTTCTTTCTTTCTTTCTTTCTTTCTTTCTTTCTTTCTTTCTTTCTTTCTTTCTTTCTTGTGAGCTGTCCTGAGCTTCTATAAATGCAAAAATAAAAATAAAATAAAATTGTACCCTGGTTACAGGCTTTTAAACACGTATACCAGGAGAGAGAGGAACAGAATAGATGTTTCAAGCAGATAGCTGTCTTCCCTCAGTTCTTCCTCCTATTTGAAAGAGACTAAGAAATGTTACTCTTAACCCAATAGGGCTTAGACTAGAATATCTCCAAGATGGTATTGTTAATCACTAGTACATGTACATAGGATCATCTAATGCATTTGTAGTGGTAGCAAGTCTTCCATCATAGACGGAACAGCTGAAGGACTTGAAAAAAATGACTGTTTAATCAGAGTTTTCTTCATCTCTGGCTGAAATATCAACAGTATAACTATTAATTAGAGATGCTTATAAAAATTCTTCTAGGGGTTCTAAATTAGTGGAATTATTTCCTTGAGAATCTGTGGTTTTTCTGAGTATAAAAAATTCAAATGATGTAAAATAAAATATTACAGAACTCTGATCTTGTTAGCATCTTCTTTTTTACTCACAAACAAATGAATAATAAGAATCGATATTTCTTCTGAAGAAGCATTTATTTAAGTTTGTTTTAGTTAGCCTACCTTCAAACTGGAAAATACACAACTGGATTTGTAATGTGTTGTATGGAGGTTTGGTATAAAGAAATAACATCAGCCACCTCAAGTTCTTTAATTAAAAATGTATATTTATATTTCTGATATCTTTCATTTGATAGAATATAACCAAACCCTGAAGCTCCCAAGAATAAATAGGTATAATACTATGTCTAAAGCATCTATCTTTGGCTCACAGAACAAATAGAGCTATAAACAGTCATAACTAGCATGACAGAAAATGTGTAAATGTATACAATTCTCTAAAATTGTACGTGCATGATTTCTTGAAGTCATCTTACTCTAGCAATATTGTTAGCTAATTGGGGGGTGGGGGATTAAATTGTGTTTTCCTTCTTGTTTGTAGTTTTCTAGTCCAGTTTATTATTTCCTGGCTGATTCCGTTTTTGATCTTGGGTAGGGATGGGCATGAACCAGCTCACAAATATAAATTCATCACAATTTTTGGGCAGTTCATGCTTCACAAATTGAAGTTCACAAACTGAAGAGCTGCCATGAATTTCCATGAATTTTAATACAGTGTGAGACAGTGCATAAATAGCAGAAAGCAAAAGTTTACATTGTTTGGAGCCATTTAAACCCCTTCTTTCTAGTCTTCACTAAAAGCAACTGAATAGTGGGGAGCAGGATCCCCCAGGTTCTAAGACATTTAAACTCCTGCTTTCTGCTCCCCACCATTCAGCTGTTTTTGTCAGCAGAAAAGCAGGGGTTTAAATGGCTTAGAACCTGAAGCCATTTAACCCACTGATTTTTGCTCCCCCTGCACTTTTCATGGGGAGAACCCTTGCTTTCTGTTCCCCACAAAAAGCAACCAGGAGCAGAAGGCAAAGGTCATGAATGATAATGAACTGGGTTGATTCTCTAACCAACCTCATAGTTTATATTATTTTGGGATTTGGTTCATGGTTCAGACCAGAATCATGAACCAAAATGAATCACAAAAATGGGGTGTATGCCCATTCCAAGTCATGGCAACAAGCAGGCCCTATCACGAGTGCGACTGCTGGATTACCAATGGATGCCATTAATGATGTGGCTAGAGCCAGATGATTTTCCACAGACATCCACATTCTGCAATCCATCTACCTAATACACCGAAAAGAAAAAAGGAACTATAATAGAATCATTTCCCTTGAATGCCATGTTCCTTTTGAAATGCATGGATTTGACGGGAAACTTCATGGCATGTTTTTCTAATATTATCCCTTCCCATTTGGCCTCTGCTTGCCTCCCAAAGGAGGACATCTGACTCAAACCATGGTCAATTCTCAGCATGAGTAGTCGTACCGAATGGTTAACACTGCAAGCTGAGCTGGTGAAAAGACAGCACATACCCTTCACTCATTTCTATGTGATGAATCACTTCTCCATGGATGGCTCTCAAGTAGACATGAGCAAACCACTAAAGTGTGAGCACATGGACAGAAAATAGTTGGCCAGCCACCATACTGAATGCTACTAAAGAACAGAAACAAAGCTGTTTTAAAATGGAGCACATTTGCGTTGTGAGCAAATCACTGAGGTGATCGTATGACATGCGTGACTCGTCATTGTAAACAAGGAATTATTGAGTCACAGGGCACTGCACAGGATTTTTGAACAGAATGAAGAAATTTTCTAGGTGACTTGCCTATGCTAAACCCACCAGTATGGCAACAATTTTGTGAGTCAACCTCTGTTAATTCCCATGGAGAGGGAAAATGTAATTCCAAGCTGGCTTTTTTTAAATGGTTACTTTCTGGATTAATATGAAAATTGAAGAAGAAAGACCCCAGATTAGATGAAGAATTGTTAAGAATGACAAAAGAAATCCTGATGCTTTACAGATGGGTAAAGTGGCAAGAGCAAGATGCAATTTAAAAAAGAGGGCTTCTATTTTTTTTTGTTTTTCTTGATCATTGAAGTCAAAACAAGATCAAGGAAGAGAAAGCCAAGGGAAAAGGAACATGAGTGGGGCAGAGATGATCTAATCACATACAAAATCTGTCTCTGCCCCAGGGACAAAACAAGACAAAGAAGGATATTTTCTGTTTGTTATATGGTCCATAGATTCAGTTATCAATAACCGTCGAGATTGGCAATGTTTTGACGCATGCACTTTGTAGGTCACTAAACTTTTTTCTCTCCTCAGTGTTTTCAGGTTTTGTAACAAAATAGTGACGGATATAGCACTTAAAAACTAATCCATACATTAAACACCACAAATTATTACATAGGAATTAAAATTAAGCATTAAACTTCAAAAGGAAACAAGTCTGGGTCACATGAGGATTTTCCATGAATATTTTCCATGATCATTTCCATTTTGCCACCTCATAGCACAGCACCCAGGCATTTCTAAGCTCCAGCAAGTTGAGGAGTTTCCTCTTTATTATCTCATCAATTGAGCACTAGAGTGTGATTGCCCTGGAAGTTGCTTACTTAACTCTGAAAGTCAATAGCACAATGCAGGGAGATAATATTCTACCTCTCTCCGGCTTCCTCCGTATATGGATAAGTTTGAGGAATGGAAAGCTGATGTTAAGAACTGAGGGGTTCAAGACTCTGCAAAGAAAATGTTGTTTCTTTGTATAGTCCATATTCCTAATTTGAGTTTATTGCAGCTAATTCAACAAGAAACAATGACCATTTACCCAAATACCACAAGGATGATTTGCTTTTCTGTACTCAAATCCTTTGAATGTAAATATAGAAACAACTATCTGCAAACTTAAAGGTCTAGGCATTTTTAATTTGCAGAGATGGGACTGAAAATTAAAGGCTAGATATCAGGAAAAAATTTTCACAGAGTAGTTCAGCAGTGGAATAGGCTGCCTAAGGAGGTGGTGAGCTCCCCCTCACTGGCAGTCTTCAAGCAAAGGCTGGATACACACTTCTCTTGGATGCTTTAGGATGCTTTGGGCTGATCCTGCGTGGAGCAGGGGGTTGGACTAGATGGCCTGTATGGCCCCTTCCAACTCTATGATTCTATGACTGTATAAGGAAGCAATGAATGGGTGGGGAGAGGAAGATGATGCTAACAAAATAGGCACAAAACCCCCAATAGTGTGAAATATTTAGTGACTGTTTATAAATTTGCCTTGACATGAATGGCTCATCATAGCTATGAAACTAAGCAGAGTTGATCCTGAACAGTATTTTGATGGGAAAGTTTCTGCACAGAGGCAAACCACCCCTGAACATCTCTTGTCTTGAAAACCCTATGAAGTTGCCATATGTTGACCAGCTGGATAGCATGTTCCATCCCACCACCACATCCAGTTATTTGGTGTGGTTGTATAGCTGAAATTGCAGTTCATGACTTATATAGTTGTTATGGTAAATTCATTTCAAAAGAGGATTTGGTGTTGCCCATTTTGGTGGCATCTCTTTAAGAAGATATGGGAGAGAGGCAGTTTAGAAATATAATAATAATAATAATTATTATTATTATTTATTTACTTATGATTCAATTTATACCCTGCCACTTCTCCAAGGACTCGTGGCAGCTTACAATAAAAACATTGATGTTAATACAATCCCAATAAAAAACCCCAGCAACCCCCCAAGAATAGAGCCCAAAGGTGCCCTCAAACTCCCAAGCAGGGTGAGAAGCAATGATGTGTGTGCTCTAGCCTGGGGGGGGGGGGAGCACTTTAATAATTAAAATCCTACTTATGAGGCTTCTCACAAATCCTGCTTCTATCCCTCTGTATCTTTATCATTGTTTCTCTGTTCTTCAGCTTGTTTGCAAATATGCTTTGTTCTGTATTTTATACCTGAAAAATACAAATTTGTGATACCACTCAAATATTCTCCTACACAAACCTCATCCTCTTTGAGCCCATCACTCACACACACACAATCAACAAACATTAATGGAACTTCTCCTTAACTCACAAGCCAAATTAAACTTCCAATTAGAATGATTCATTTTGATTTACCCCATCTACTATGTTTCTTATTTTGGTTCTCCAAAGTCTTTTTCCCACTCAAAATACAGCTATTACTCTATCAAGACTTGCATATTTGCTATATTAAAACTGAAGAAAGGACTTGAGCAAACATGCCATATTGCTGTGCAAGGAGAAACAGGCGCAAACTACAAGTCATATACCGTTGGGTATAATGAAGCACAACAAAACCAGCAGGTCCCTAAGAGGTGGTAAACAAAAGAGCAGCAAGAGGAGTAAGGACAAGGACAGGGCATTTTGTAACATCCTCTCCAAGTCCTATATATATTGAACACACTGAACATCTATTTTTTTCCCCTGTAGAGATCCAGGCACTTCCTCCCTCCCCACCAGGTGTCCCTTTCTTTGCTAGATTTTGAAGATAGTCTTAAGCAATATACAGGCTCATTATAAGCGTGAGCAAAGACTTTTGCAATGCTGAGGAAATAGCAGTGTTGCTTCCAAAAGGAAGGACTATTGCCCAACAGTGTTTTGTTTACAGGTGTTGATTACATTTGTATTCCTTAGGAGCAAATGTACTGTGATAATAAACCTTCTGTTGTTTATTTCAGCTAAGCCGCAGAAGAGTGTTTATCAACCACATAGTTAGAATTTAATGCTATTTGTACATTTGTTTTTTGACATTTCACCGCAGACATGACCCCTAAAAAAGAAAGCTGAAAAAAATCCCAATACATATACACTATGTGAACCTATTAACTAATTGGCATTCTTTGTGGATCAAAGTCAAACAAAAGTCTCGTTTTATCAAATTCATCTAATCTGTTAGAGCTTATTTCTTATCTATGCTATTCTTTCAGGTTCTTATTTGCACACAGCTTTCATTTATACCTTCTTGAATTAGCTCATTTTTCTACTCACCTGTGATTAATTTAACCTGTGTTCAGATTTGTTCTGTCCCAATTAAAGGGAAAAAAGTTTTGCTCCTTTTTCTTTTCTATAAAGCTACCCCTGTCACCCCCCCTTTTTTTGCACTTAGCACACTACTACCAGATCTTATTGCTCCCATGTAGAATGGGGTCCTTAGAAAATATCCTATAATTGTATGTTAGGTGTTACTTATATTTTTGTGCTCCCTTTACAATTCAACCTGATGCATGCTTACTCAAGAGTAAGTCCCACATCATAAAAAGTTTCTGTAAGAACAGGGAACAGCCCTTAAATGACTAATTTCTTTCCTCTGGGGTCGTGGACAGAGGGTAGCGATAGGAGAGAATCTAACCCTCATCAGCGCACAATCTTATCCTATCTTATTTAACATCTTTATGCGCCCTCTGGCTCAGCTGGTGTGGAGGTTTGGGCTGGGTTGTCACCAATATGCGGACGGCACCCAGCTCTTCCTCCTGATGGATGATCACCCTGACTCTCCCCATGCCTGGAAGCAGTGACGAAATGGATTAAGCAGAGTTGTCTGAAGCTCAACCCTGCAAAGACAGAGGTCCTGTGGCTAGGTAAGAAGGGACCAAGTGAGGAAGCTCATCTGCCCATCCTGGATGGTGTGCAGCTCTCAGCAACTCATTCCACCAAGAACCTGGATCAAATACTGGGCACTTCCCTTACAATGGAAGCCCCGGTCACAAAGGTAGCATGGATGGCATTTTACCAGAATGCTATGGCCAGGATTCTCAGACATCATGGAGATCCCACATGCGGCCAGCACTCCAACAACTTGGCTGGCTCCCAGTTGAATTCCAGATTAAGCTTAAGGTTTTGGTAATCACATTCAAGGTCATACAAGATCTGGGCCCACTGTATCTGAGAGACAGCCTTCCTGCCTATGCCCCCAAAAGAGCCTTACACTCCGCCACCTCTGAACTGGCCCCAGATCCCTGGTGGAACAAGCTCCCTGAAGAGATCAGGGCCTTGCCCGAACTTCCACAATTCCACAGGGTCTGCAAAAGGAAGCTCTTCCACCAGGCATTTGCGTGAGGCCAACTGACTCAAACATCTGCTTGTCCCCTCCCCAGATACCGTTCCATGACTGACAAATCTGACCTTCCCAGGGATTGTCATTGTTCTGTTAAAAATCATTTTCAACGTTAAAACACTGTTCTGGTTTTCATGTTATGATTATGTTATGCCATGTTATGTTATGATTGTTATTTATAGTATTATTACAATATTCTAAGTATTCCACAATGTTTAATGTAAACTGCCCAGAGCTGTAGGGAAGGGCAGTACAGAAATATAGATAGATAGATAGATAGATGATAGATAGATAGATAGATAGATAGATAGATAGATAGATAGATAGATAGATAGATAGATAGATAGATAGATAGATAGATAGATAGATAGATAGATAGATAGATAGATAGAGGAGGTATTCTGGATCTCCAAATGAAAAAGCAAAGTTAGGTTGGTTATTAGATATCTTAAATGGGACTCTGGGGAAAATTCCTGAAAGTAATAGGCTAAGGCCAACAGCTCTGAGGATAAAATGGTCTTTTCTGAAGGACGTATTAATGAGTGCTTTGTTCTAAACATAAAACTTCTAAAAAAAGGGCAGTTAAATAGCTTTAGATTCCTGATTTAATGGATAAATGGTTCCTGTTCTTTGGAATAGAGGCCCATTCATTGATTTGAAATTTAAAAATTAGGGACATGTTTATAAATGTGTAGAAGATGAAGGAATTCAAGTCATGTTACTGTCAGTACAAATAAAACCTTATTCAGAAATCAGCTTTTTGAGGGAATTCTGCATTGGCCATATTAAACCAACTAATTTTGTTACATTACCCAAAGTTCAGGTCAAAATACCCACACAAGTATTTATTGTCTTAGATTCTAATAACCAAGTTGCTCTAGATTTGTTTAAAATCTAGTGACTAGAGCTGTGACCAGGGAAGACAGATCTTTATACAAACCTGAAAATTGCCCAGGTTTGCAAAAAAATGTGAAGTTATCCTTATCCATGGTTCCTATATATATTTGGGAAACTGCATGGGGGGTGAAGTGTGTCTGGCCCCTGGACTGGACGTACCCTGATTGGGCCAGCCCCTATGCAGACCACCCTAGCAGGAGCCATTGACCACAGAAAAAGGAGGAGGAGGAGGAGATGGCGGTGAACAAGGCCACAAAAGCAGCAGGAAGGAGGCAGCAGGAAGAACGAGCCGGTGGCAGTGATAAGGAGGAGGCAGTGGCGAAAAAATGGTGGTGGTGTGAATAAGGCAGCAGTGCGAGAATGAGGATGCAATGGTGGCAAGGCCCCTATCCTGGAGATTGCTGGGAGGTTGCAGCCACACTGCCGGAAGAAAGTAGGTGCCTGTGGTGCAGGACCCTGAAGGGAGCCCATGCCGCTGGCGGAGCACAGGAGGCAGCATAAGTGGAGGACTGGTCATCTGCAGCTGACCTAGGGCCCACCACCGCCATACCCGGTGCATCCTCGACCTGCCGTATGGGAAGGGGGTGCTGGCCTAGTAGCTGGGAGCCCTCTCTGTGCCTCCCCACACCTGCCTTCCCCCATTTCCTCCCAGTAGCACCTGCTACATATCTGTATGCAGCGGCCTTTACAACTACTACTAATTGCTACTAGAATTAAAGCATATTTTATTTGGAAATAAAATGGGCGCTAGGCACCCCTCCCTTGGGAAACTTTCACAAGCCAAAGGTTTCCCGGGGCCTGGTGTGCCACAGCCGCCCACCCGCAACCTGGGGCGTTCTTGTATCTGTATTCTGTCTCCCAGCCATCCTTCTCCTGGCTAGCTTTCTCACTGTATGCCTGTCTGTGTGGGGTGGGAGGGAGGGGGTGAAGGGCTGTAGCATGGAGTGGCTGGGATCTCTTTCTGTATATCGCCACACATCCTTGTATCGCAATGCTGTCTCCCATGTTCTCACTCTCTGTCTTTGCGCTCTGCGTTCTGCTATCCCTGTATCTGTCCATCTGTGCTTTTCTCTCTGTTAAGGGGGGTGGGTGAGGGAAGTGTGAGCTCTCTATCTCCTGTGTGTATATGTCTGTGTCTCTCTATTTGTCTATTAGTGTGTCTCTTCCTTGGTCTCTTCGTTCCCTGCATGTTGGGTTCTCCATGCTGTCTGCCAAAGATCCGTCTCCCTGCTTTCATTGTGAACTGTCTGGCTGGCTAGAGGATGGGGAAGAAGGGAGGGGGAAAGGCTTTAGCAGGGACTGCTTAGGACTTCTAGCCATTTGTGTGAGCTAACTCCTTGCCATTTCTGTCTGTGTCTCTGTGCTTGTATCTCTACAATCTATTAGTGTCTGTCTGCCTGTCTGCCTGGGTCTCTGCGTTCTCTGCTTGATGTGTTCCCTCCATGCTGTCTGGCAAAGATCAGTGTGTCGGCTTTCTTTCTAAACTGTCTGGTTGGCTAGGCAAGGGGGAGAGGAGGGAGGGGGAAGGGGGGAAGGGCTTCTGGCTTTGCAGATGGGAAAGGAGCTTTGCTGGCAGCAGAGGGCTCTTGCCGGCTCCCCCCACACCCCAGGCTCCTGGCTTTGTGGGCGGGAAAGGAGATTTGCCATTCTGAGTATAATATTTCTATGAGGGAAAAACTTGAATGAGAATGGGATAAACTATTGGAGTGGGAAAGAAACTGAATAAGTTCTTTAGAAGGGGTTATTTATTGATGTACAGTGAAAACAATAGCAAGGGGGAAAATCTCTCTACTCAGTTTTTTCAGGATGAGGAGGCTAATAAGCTGTCTTTTCATTAACATTTATGTGTTTAAGTACAGGCAGCAAGCACAGTAGGCAGCTGCTTTTTGCCATATGTTAGCTTGCATTTGGGGTAGGAGACTCTGGGGCCCATTCCGCACAAGGACCAATGTTGCCAATTGGTTCCTGATAGCGGAAACACTATTTTTAATAGTGCAATTCTGAGTTACGCATACCTGCCTTTGTAGTGGAATCCAGTAGCGTTTCAATCGTTTCCCACAGGTTTCCGGTCTTGCCAAAAATTGCTAGAAAGGAAGCAATTTTTTCTGTGCTTTGTCCCGCCCCTGGCCATCAATCAAACAAACAGCCAATGGGCGGCCGTTATCATGCTCCCGAAAAGCCCCTTTCCCTTTAAGAACAGGGTTTTTTTAAAAAAGAAAAACTTACATTGCAACGAATATGCCTTGATTCCTCCTAACGTAGAGACCCATCTAGCTGGCAGCTGGCATGTGAGCTGGCGATTCATCGTTACCACGCTCCCCCGAGTGAAAAGAAAAATCCCCCCCCATGCATGGGCGCGATTTTCGGTCGAAAATAAAGGGAACTTGCAAACGGGGCTGTGTTGTGCTTGGTGACTTAGGGGAGCTTTAAAGCAGTTTTGTGGAGGGACTGTAGCCAGAGAAGCCTCACTGGGTGAATGAAGGCTCACCGGTTCATTGCTTTCTGCTCACTCCGAGAAAAAAAAATGGCGATCGCTTCGCCGGAAGTTCGGAGGAGAGAGGCAGTGGGAGGGACTTGGCTGGAACCGCAACAATGGAAATGTTTTTTGCTACTGTTGCAGATTGTTTGCAAGAGTGTAGTGCTTTTCAGAGGGTGAATCCACTTTTTGGGATTTGCCTGGAAGCGCTACAACGAAGCACTTCTAGCAGGACTGTTTCAGGAGTGTAGCAGATTCAGGAGTGTGCGATGTCGTGCATAGCTGCAAATTAGTAGTGTTTTCAATTTGGAAGCCTTTTGCAACATTGAAGTCATGCGGAATGGACCTGGACTTCCACCTCGATGACTGGGCTACTGCTTTCTATCATGTAAAAGCCATTTTTTGTTCTAAAAAGGCAGGGTGGGGACATAAGATATTATTTTCAGTTGTCCAAAGACCACGTTTCAGACATGCTATACAATCTACATTACAAGATGATCTCCAAACTTCTTATTCAGAAGAATGAATAAGTATCTTTTCTGAAAGGGGAAGTTCAGGGATGATTTGGCATTTCTCACCCATGCTGTTTTAACAATCAACGACATATCTCGTTTGATTCAAAGTTACAATTTTTTATTTTGTGCGTGTCACTTCCTATTTTCTTGCACAGATTTCACCCCACAAAATGCACACATTTCTCAATATGATTTGTATGACATTAATTGAGTGTTACCCATATATTACATGTAGAAATTATATATCAGATGCATGTAAATTCGATATTATTTGTACACTGCAACCTTGCAGATGCATCAAGAACACAAACCAATCTACAAATCCAAAAGCAAAAAATACAGAAACCTGAAAATGTGGACAGATATATATGAAAGAAACTAAATAGGGGACACTTACTCATCATCCCTGGCTGAGTTTCAGCTATGCTTTGCCCAGTCAGCTCCTGCAGCCTGTATTTGAGGCAAAGTGATCCACAGGAGAAGGGCATGCCTGGAGCAGCCAAGGTGTGGGTAGAAGGGGGCCTATTTTCCACTTCTATAATATTTAGTTGAAAATGGACAGGAATTGCTGGCATTGCCAATTCACAAGCTTTTATCACAATTTTTATTCCTTCAGATAGCTCCCCTAAAGGCAGAAGTTACTGTGTTGTAAAAAAAACATTTAACCCATGCAGTTTAGAACAATTTTCTGGTTGGAAAATAAAGCTCAAATAACACATGAAATAAAAACTCAGACATTTTGTTCTAGCAGGCAATGCCACTTCTGCCAAGTGGATAGGCATAAAGTGACCCCACACCTTGATATTGATATGGGCTGCATGGTACAAATACTACATATTCAGATTCCTAGGTGATTACACAGTGAAAGGCTGAAAGTATATTGGTGCTTTTGTGAGCATGACTGATATCTTTTCATCTTTGCAAAACTATGCATTAATTGATTTATGTTTGCCTGAACTGATGAAGCTGGCAAATAGAACTTCTTGCCAACTAGGAGTCAAGGTAAGGGGAAAGGGATATTGCATTAGTTCTGCCATTCAGAAGGTCAGCTTGCCTTGGAAAGCTTCTTATGTACAACTACTTACACAGGATCAGGATTAGAATAAAATGAAGTTAAGAAGTATGGTTGCAGTATTCCTAGGTTTATAATTTGCTGGGTAGTAGCAGACAATATTCTGTTCTGAATCTCAGCTCCCAGCCCTTGTTAATTTGTAGAAAAAAGAAAAATAGGAAAGGAATTTATAGTAATATTCTAGCAATATTCTGGGATTTTTTCCCAAACTATGGTAAAAGCTACGGAAATTGGGGGATTCCTAGAGTTTCACTTGGAAGTGAAATCACATCCATCAACCTTTTACCTTGACATGACATCATTTATTTATTTATTTATTTATTTATTTATTTATTTATTGAGATTTATATACCGCCCTCCCCGAAGGCTCAGGAATTTCAGTCTAGGAATTTCCCCGATCTCTGTAGTAAGATGTATGAAGCCCTCATCCACTTCCTTCCCTCAGAGGCAAGATTTTATCTCCATTTTTCTTTTCCATTTGTGACACACATCTTTTCTCTGCTTTCTTCTTTCCATAAGAATTTTGGCTGACTTACCCTGCCATACGGGAAGGAACAGGAACCATCTTTAACGTATATGACTTAAATGACACTTGAGAAGATTTTATACTCCAAATTAACAAAACAAAAGTCAGTGTAGAGATTTCATTAGTGGAGAGGGGAGAAGAAATTTAAACTTTAAAGGGAATGTCCCTTTAAAATTAAATGCTTTTTAAAGCCACAAGGAGACATGATTGTACTCTGCAGGCCATTAAAGAGGTCACAGTCCCTATACATTTTTTCTCCCAGCAGAGTTCTAAGGGACCAAGAAGCATTTGAATGCACTCAAGCTACAACTATACAGTGGTCCTGAAAAATCCAGAATATTTTTGAGGCCAGCCATTTCAGATAGCTGAAAAAATAGCACAAAAAAAAATCTGGGTGAATTAATATCTGAAAAAATACCAATATTTTTTTTCAGCTCAGATTAACTGAATGCACACCCCTATTGCCAACTTACATTTAATTTGTTCTAACTTTTCTAAGAGGTCAGCCTCAGGTGCTAGTGATTAATTGTGGCAATTGCGTTGTGCAATTTTTTAGCATCCCCTATCCAACCCCATATATCAGGCAGATGCATGATATTACAGATGGTCTATCGTCATATCAAAGAAAAAAAAATAAAAACCCAGATACATTTGGGATGCCAACATATATCTAAAAATATTGATAATGTATTTTCCATTATCATTTTGGTTCAGGTAACTTCAAATGCATACCACTATTTGTTTCATTCACAAGTCACATTTCTCCATGATGGGCACACAAAGTAGTTTACATCATTCTCACCTCTATTTATATTTGTAATAAGCCTGTGATGTAGGTTAGGTAGAGAATGGCCCCAACCACTGAGTGAACATTTGAAAAAGTGAGGATTTGAAATGGGGTATCCCAGATCCCAGTCTGACATTCTGATGACTGAACATTTTGTAGGCTTCTGTTCATAAAAGCTTATAACACAGTACTCTGAATGCCCTTTAAGGATTCTTTACAACAGACTAAAATGGCTACTCTGCTGCAATAAGCCAAATCACTTGAATTCAAGGTAAAAAGGTAAAGGTATCCCCTGTGCAAGCACCGGGTCATGTCTGACCCTTGGGGTGACGCCCTCTAGCGTTTTCATGGCAGACTCAATACGGGGTGGTTTGCCAGTGCCTTCCCCAGTCATTACCGTTTACCCCCCAGCAAGCTGGGTACTCATTTTACCGACCTCGGAAGGATGGAAGGCTGAGTCAACCTTGAGCCGGCTGCTGGGATCGAACTCCCAGCCTCATGGACAAAGCTTTCAGACGGCTGCCTTACCCCTCTGCGCCACAAGAGGCTCTTTTGAATTCAAATATAGTCAATTACAACTGTAGGAAGATTTTGTTCTTTGCTTTTGGAGTTATATATCTCCTATAACTTGGATATTATATTTGGTTTACACTGATATTTGTATGTAATAGCCAGACTGATGAAGATTCCTGGAGAACTCAACATAGGCTGCATTGTTTTTTGTTTTTTGTTTAAAAAAAACAGTGCTAGACTGCTATTGCTTTGGGTTGTTTTCTGATAAACATTCAATATTTGCTAAGGGTGAATAGGACATACCCTGTGTATGATTTGCTGTTGTGGGAGAGCCCCTCACCAAGTACCTGGCAGGGTGGACTGGGACTTCTTGAGTTGGGTTGCTGCAGAATGGGGATGGGCCAGGCCTCCCTTTATAAGGGGGCTGGCTAGAGGCACATGCCTCTTTCCCTCTTCCCCCTTGATGAGGCTACCCACCCAGGATTTGTTGTTGTTGTTGTTGTTGTTTAACTAGGTTTTACATTGATATATGAGGTCTATTTCAGTCACAACTTTGGGAATTTGAGCATTGGTTGCACCTGTTTTTGGAGCAGACCGCATCTGCATGCTGGTCTGCTCTATAGAGGGAGCCTTTCTATGTGGTCATGGGCAAGCATGGTAGGGGCCCCACTTGGTGGCAAGGAAACACACCAGAGGCTCTCACCTCAAATACTGACACCTCCTTGGGGACCAGCTGGCCATTGATTTTAACATCAGATGCTGTGCTATGAATATTTAAAATTAAATGGGAAAAGCTTGGAGTCTAACCTGGTTTGCCCCTCAGCAATCAATGGCAAAATCTCCATTGTTTTCTGTGAAACAGGAATACAGCCTTGGTCAACAATAGTAGTTAGCCTATGAGAAGCTATAACTGACATCTGGAAGTATAATGAAAACCTTGGACTTCCAAAAACTGTATATGGGTAGTATCTCTTCTAATTTGAATTTAGTATCTAAAGTGGGAATTTAAATGGCAAAGGTGGCCTGGGTTTTCCAGAAGCCCTGGGGCTCCCTTCTGTACCTACTGTGGCACTTTGGGTACACTCTGCCTTGAGCAGGTTCTCTATTGATCTCTCCATTTGATGTTACTTTGCCAGCATATATCAGGGCCTCCTACTCCCTGTCAGCTCTGTAGCTTTTATGAACAAAAAAAGACACTGTAATAATAGGTTCACCATTCCTATAAACCTCACGTTAAAACATATATTCATATTTTCAATATAAATTATTATGGAGTATTGTCCTATTTGTTACTTCTAAAGATTAATAATAAACCTCCATAAATTATTAAATAATAAACCAACATAATTTGTTAAACACCAGTATTACTGCCTAATAGCATAATTCCATGGGGCACTCAACAACAATTTAAAAGCTAAAGAAGAGCAATGCAGTTCTCAGACATTTATCACTTTTAAAGGAACAGATCAGTTCTAAATCCAATCCCACAGGTAGTATCTGTTGTCATCAAACACTGTCTGTAGATTATTAATCTAATGCCATTAATTTTCCTGTAGTAAAACTGAAGCTGCTAGCTGCTCCTTGAAATTTTGCAGTGTCATGCTCATTATTTCTTCCTTAGGAGTGAGCAACTGGGTTCCTTATATTGACATTTTCATGCCTTGCGCTCAAGCTTTGGCAGCCAGGAGCAGTCTGTGGGAAAGTGGAATGAAAGCTCAGAAGGAAATTATTTGGAGTTTCAGAAAAGACTGGAAGGCAGCAGACCAAGACTGGAGAATAGGCATAAAAACTGCAAAGTAGAGGTACTTGAAAAGTAGCTAGAAAGTCATATAGAAAAGACCAGAATTTGGTTATTGCCAGACAAAGATACTAGCCAGATCCAGAACCATTATTTGTCAGGTGTGTCCTGAAAGAACAATTGTATAACCTGGGTGGGCAGAGTGATACTCATTCCTAGAAGAAAACCACTTCAGATTGTTCTATACAAATGTAAGGGACAAGCAAATAGAACATGAACATGAAGCTACATTTGTGAACACTCTTGATTATCAACATCTGAGTGGGTGGAGGGGAGGCATGATTCATGTTGAAAGGAACACAACTGCAGTATTTCTGATCTAGCCTCTGTTCTCAGTTAATGTGAGTAAACTTGCTTATGAATTTGGAATGAACCAGTCTCCAGAAAAGAATGATGCGCTTTTTTTTTTTGCATGGTACCGAAACTATGAGCATAGAAAGTTTCCTGTGAAAAGGCAGACACCTGGAAAATCAAGGACAATGCAGCAGATGCTAGACCACAGCTGTTCACGGAGAGGTATCAGCATGCAAAGAAGCATCCCACAGATATGGGCTTTGCCAATAAACAATCTGTTGATTTTTTCATCTTGTAGGGATGTCTGAAATGTCCATAATAAGGGATTAGAAAGAGTCCATAATGTTATGGTTATCTAAATTATATGCTACATTAAAGAAAGTGAGAATCTCACAAAATGGATCTATTTTACTAGAGAAAAGGAACAATTCAGTATACAGTCCATTTTTTATTTACTTGTTTATTTATAAGTGTAATCAAACGTAGTCCATGAGGTAGGCAATTTTGCAAATGACTCCTGATTATTTAGAATGGCACCTTCAGATTGTGAAGATTTCAAAACGGGTCTCCCCAAAGTGACCAGCAACAAAGAGGCCAGCAAGTGGAAAATGATAAACTTCAGAGAAAAATACCTCTTAGCATGGGATCAAATGGAATGAAAAAGGCTATTCCTTTCCTTTGTTAGGGCAATGAAAATGAAAGTAAATAAAACCCAACAGGCAAATGCATTTTATACATTCCCCGCCCCCTTATAATTACTCTTCTTATTCCCATCTGACAGAAATACTTTCCCCTAAATTAAATGTAATCTGGTGATGCAAATGAATTTGTCTGTGTGGCTTTGCACATGTGGTATACATGCTTAGTAAGCACACTAGAGAAATGTTATTGCCTCTTCTCTTCTACCTCCTCCTGATGCTTTGGATGTGTGCTATTTAACCTATACATTTTGCTCCCCCCCATTTTCAATTGGGTAGAAGTGAAAGCGATCAGTGAAATAGCTCGCAGCCAGTTCAACCTAACAGCAGATGGCTGCACCCACACCCCTGTTAGGCTGAAATAGCTGTAAGCCATTTCATGGATTGGATTTACTTCCCCACACTTGGAAGTAATGGGAAGCAAATGGGCCCATGACATGGCTCACAGCTATTTAACCCTTCCTTGTGATCCCCCTCTTTCAGTTTCATTTGAGAAAAATCCATCTCGGTTTGGTTCGGAGCCCCTCAATCCTGAAACAGAAATTTTTAGGTCCATGGTAATCTATTAACAGCTGCCAAATAACATTAGCTAAATGGGAGTTCCATGTTCCAAGTTAGAATGACTGTGAATACCAGTTGTTGGAGGTTGTTGCTATTATGGTCCAGTTATAGGTTCCATGGAACATTTGGGGAATGTTCTAGCTCAGTGGCAGAGCACCTTCCTGGTGTGCAGAAGGTTCTAGGTTCAATCCCTGGCATCTCTAGTTAAAAGAATCAGGTAGTAGGTGAAATGAAAGACCTCTGCCTGAAGCCCTGGAGAACTACTGCTAGTCTGAATAGACAATACTAATTTCAGTGGAACAATCACCTGATTCAATATAAGGCAGCTGCATGTGTTCATTTGATTGGCCACTGCCAGAATGAAAATACTGAAGTATACAGTTAATAGTAGTTGGATCATTCTAAGCTTTAAAAACTATTGGGAAAATCTCAGAAGCCCATCTGCTTCCAGTTGAGACTGGTAAATCCCCCCCCCCATCTCTGAGTACCATTATGGTAACTTCTCTAATCACAGGTTTTTAACCTTCTGTCAGGATTTTCTTTTTGAAAAAAATAATAATCTTACTTTATAGTCCCAGGGCTGTATGCACTTATTAATGTTCTAAGATTTATAAATATATCACAACTTTTGTTTACAGAAACTAGTACTTTCAGTGTCTTTTTTACCATATGTTTATATGTTTATTTCAAAGGTTCCACTCAAACAGGATATGCCGAGTCCAGTAATAGGATTATTTTTTTTCCTATCAGGTTTATATTAGACTTTCACAGTATAGAGATTTCTACCCTGCATCATTTCCCTACTGTTAATTTAGTGCAAGCCCACCAAGTTCATGTTTAAAATTTGCATTGGTAGGCAAGGAGAGGATTGACTCTGATCTTATACTGTTACCCTAAGGTGTAAGATAATGCTCTGCACTAGACCAGGGAAATAGCAAATCCAAAATATATTTCTCAGAATGATATATTTGCTTTCAACTTTCCAAAAACAGGATTTGAGCAAGATCTACCTTAAGGGCTAAAGTTCTGCCTGCAGATGCCATATTTGATCTCTTGGATTTACTCTTCCTACCTGAAAAAGTTATCAATTATTTCAGATGGAAAATTGGCAGAAAAGAGCAGCACACAATTTTTGGCAAACATAGAGGAGGCAAAGGAGTCAATTTAATTCTGCATTTGCATAGTTAATTTATTTAGGGCTGTGTACATTGTGCAGTTTCTATAAACACAAGTTTGGTGTTTTATATCATTTGATGAATTTGACATCTTAAGGCACTCGGATTAAAAACAAATAATTCTGATATGGAAAATTTCAAATGATACTTTTAAAGTAGCATGTGAAGCTTTCTTCTGTCAAATCAGATTGCTCAATATTGTCTACTCTGATTCTAACTTGTACATATTACCAACTATTCTCACATTTTCATACAGATCCTATTCAAGTTTTCAATTCTGCTTCTATAGACTGTCAAGGATGTGTTTGTTGGAAGTCTCCTGCAGCATTCATTATACAGGTAGCTAAAGGTTTGGTTGACATCTCACATTCATCCAGGTACTGGCTCCTGGTTTCATGCAGGTCATATATGCATTCACTGTAATGTGTGGACAGGCCTGCAGTCATTCCTGTCCACAAGGTAGCTAGTTGACATGGGAAAGCGAGGTCATGGTCACTGTGAGGTGCCACTACAACATGAGGCTTACTCTGACATCATTTACGAAGACCTCCTTCATGCTCCTGCTAGATAATTTGGTTTCCTAGAACTTGGGCAGTTCATGCAGGCTGAAGTGACCCAGTTCTTCAGGGTAAGAAAAGAATGTGTTATATTGAGGCTCCTCTGGGTAAAATATATAACTTTTCTTAGGTGACTAGAAAATTTTACCATCTAATTTAGTCCCATTGTTAAAGTTAATTAAGGTCTCAGTTCTGAAGCAATTCCCCAGGTTTGCTGCAGTGAAGCGGTCTTTCCCCCCAGACCAACCATCTGTACGGGAAGGAGTGAGTTGATTAGTCTAGCTTTGTAATGGGGGTTAACACCTTCTCCTTTGATATTTAAAACACATTTCAATTGAGGGATGTGATCCACCATTAGCAAGCTTCACTAAAATGAACAACTAGTGCAAGAATAATCCAGAGCTATGGATCTATACCTGACACCTGCAATCCTCTGGTTTCCTTTAGGCTGTGGTGGCAAAAAAGAAAAAAGAAAAAAAAGGGAAAAAAGCCAGCTGTTAAAAGCCAAAAAGATTTTTTTGCAAGCTTGTGAGGTACTCTAGTCTTATTACTGCAGAAATAGACATTTTTTCCAAACAGCAGGTGCAAGAAAATAAACCACCCAGGAGGAGCAAATAACTTCGGAATAATATATTGCTTTAGCTATTTCTTCACCTCTCTAAATCTCTAGTTAGCTTTCCATGTAAGTATATAAAAAACTGATAACTTCACAAATTATCTTTAAAATAAGGGGGGAAAGCTTTGATGGGGAGATTTCTGTGGTAAAACAAACATTTTCAAACAATTGCCTTTCTTGGAATTTAAACTCTTTTATTAGAACGGGAAGCTGAGTGAACAGCTCCTGTGCTGAGCAATCTAGTGAGATCAAAGGTGGTTTCAGTGGGTGAGCCTTTTAAAATCTAGCTTTTACCATCTGATCTGTTCTCATTATAAAGGATACACATTATAATTTACAAGTCTGTCATAAATAGGAAGGTGCACACCTCCCCCTAGAAATGATAGAAGGAAGGGGGCTTGGCTTTGGAAGCAGCAACAGCATCAAGCAATGTGATGTTGTGCTGCTGGGCATTGAATTGAACAGAATGTGGATTACCCTCAGAGACCTATACAAGTTATTGGTCCTGCAAGCACAGCTCAAGAAACAATGTTGCCAGCGTATGTGGTTGGGTGTGTATGTGTATAACAAGGAAGAAAGAATGTGCTTCAGAATCTCCTGAATATGCCTCCATTTTCTCTCCAGGCAGAATGTCTTAAATGTAATAGGGTAGCTTTACTCCATATCCCTTCATTCTTTTGTCTAGGAGGAATTCAATAAGTAACAATCTTGGAGTTAGCACCTGCATACCAAGTGGCAGCCGGTGCTTGCTTCAATGGCCAGAGCCTCACTGCTAACTTGGGTCAGAGTCAAACTATTGTTTCTGAATGGAGGGGAGGGGAGGGGCGTGGAGACTGAAACACATCTGCCGTATTTAACAAGGCCCAAATTAGTTCTGGATTAGGTGAATATGAGGCTATGCCAGATCTAATTTTGTGCCATGTGTTTTCAGTAAACACGAGGGCAACTTGTAGCAAAATAAATACCGGGCAGCAGGACAGGATTAACTATTGAGCTAAATAGACTATCGAGTGGGGCCCAAGTCACGCTAGCAAAGTGCTGCTCTTCTGTTCTGTGTCAAGTTCCTCTATGTGAATTCTCTAGCAGCAACCACATTACTGTGGAACCTGCTACAACAGGGGTAGTCAAACTGCGGCCCTCCAGATGTCCATGGACTACAATTCCCAGGAGCCCCCTGCCAGCATTCGCTGGCAGGGGGCTTCTGGGAATTGTAGTCCATGGACATCTGGAGGGCCGCAGTTTGACTATCCCTGTGCTACAACATGCTTTCTTTCATATTGCTAATATGCACTTCCACGGTTAACATATCATCTAAATCAGGGGTAGTCAACCTGTGGTCCTCCAGATGTTCATGGACTACAGTTCCCATGAGCCCCTGCCAGTCCTTGACTCCCAGCCCCAGCATTCCTGGGGGACCATGCAGGGCCATGTTAGGGTCATGTAGGAGAGGTGGGTCCGGCACCCCTTTTATAAAGGGCTGCCTGGCTACACCTGACCTCTTTCGTCTCACCCACATGATGAGGCTTCTAACCATCCCTCTTTTGTATTATGTTTTTTTTAAGGAAGTTGTAGATTATTTGGGTGTGAAAATGTTTATTTCAGGTTTTAGCAGATTCATTTGTGCAGTAGGTCATGCATGCTCATTAGCCTACCCATCTGAGGGGGCCCCCATAAGGGAATGCATGGGGGCTGAGCCAGAAGGTCTCCACTCCTGGAGGAGGAGGCCTTGACAACTGGCCTGTGTTGCCAGGTGGCAAAGGAATGCAACAGAGGCTGATGCCTAGTGGGTTTCCAATCATCTGCCATCCCTCTCCAGGTTTAGCAGGCCTCTCCCATTGGTTAACAAACTCCACTATTGTTTACTGTTCCCATCATGTAAAATTTTGAGGTTTTTACCAAACAGGATGAGTCTAGATATGTGAGTTTATATCTAAACTTGAATCATTGGGGGTAAATATTGACAGGGAAAAGCAGAGGTACAGGTGGGAGTCTCTTATAAGTTAAACAGAACATGGCTTAGAAGAGGTGGTTTGTGTGTGTGTGTGCGTTCAGAATGGGCTAGCAAGCATTTCCCCCCAAAAATGCTTTATTTTTTATTTACCCATTCTGTCTCAGCAACCCCACAGAATCCCTGTTCTTTCCATTGTCCCCTCTATCTCCAGGCGTTCCTTTTCATGCAGGAGTATGAACCATGAGGATTTGAATAGAATGGTGGAGGGAGGGACAAGGCCAAGACCGGCATCAAGTCATGTGCCACCAATCAAGTCCAACAGTTGTCAGGATTGCTGCTGAACCCTGCCATGAGTTAGCATGAGTCTCTCCATGATTATTTGTTTAACCTTTTCTCTGTTTTGTTCTTGAGGCCCCAGGCCCATATATTATGCTTGCATGCTTGCTTGAAACTGAAACTATGTTGTTGCATCCTGTTATCACAGAGAGCTGTGAATTATTTGTCTTTTGAACCTCTCGGCCGGGTCTGCTTTCTGTAACCATAACATCTTATCTTGTCCGGAGAAGACCAAGGACGTGCGAATTGTAACACTGTGTTTTATGGCACCTGCCGCCTCCTTTCCCCTTCCCTTGGGAACTTTCAAGTTTTAGGCGGGAGAACTGCCTTGATAAGGGAAGGCAAATCTGTCCTCAGGCAGATTTGACTTTTTTAGCTTAGGTGTATGAAGTAACTTCTCAATAAACGTTTTCTTTATCAAAGAAGCTTGTTGTGAGTTCTTGCAACGCTTGACAACAGTGAGGGCAGCAGCCATCCATAATTGGAGTGTGTGTACAGTTCAACATTTTAAAAGATGCATTTAATGACACCATAGCCCATGATGGCAGCTCAACACAGCCCAAGTAAAATAAGGCGGTGTTTGTGTGGCAATGAAGGGGGTTGGTGTTAGAGAATTACCTCTAGAAATAAATAGAGCTTCTCAGCTGCTATAAACATGGTGAATTTTTTCAGCTTGACTGCATTTCTTTTTGTTCCCTTTCATGCAAGAGACTGAACCATGAGGATTATAATGGGAGTCGTGCTGTGTAGAGCCACCATCATGGGTAATGGTTTTGTTAAATCCATCTTTAAAAACTTTTAACTGCACATGTAAACATACACACGCAAAATGAGGATCGGTAGCCACCATGCTTGCTGATGGGCTTGATCAGTGACACACAATCCAATGCTAGTCTTGACCTTCTCTCTCCCTCTGCCGTCCCATTAAAATTTTGGCAGTTCAGTCCATTGAAAGGGAACACTGGGAGACAAATTGGCCAGTGGACAGAATGCAGGAGATGTGAGGAGTTGTGAGGTTGCTGAAATGGGAGGGGGAATAATGCCACATTTTGTGAGAAAGTACTTGCTAGCCCATTCTGTATGTGGGCACACACACAAATGCATCACCACTTTCAAACCTTTTTCTCTATAATTTCAAAAAGACTCCTGTCTGCCTTTGTCTGTCAAAATTTTTCCTAGCGATCCAAGTTTAACAATGAACTGATATTGCATTTGTAAAAATTATGATAGAAAAAAGTAAGCAATCTTGAAGCTTATACACTGATGAAGGGGGGGTCTAATATTCTGCTAAAATGGCTACCCAAGGGTAAATACAGATTTAAGAATCTCTATCCTATTTCAAAAAACATGCCCATCATGAAACTGACCAATACGAGAGACCAACCACACCACATAAAAATGAGGACGTTTGAGTTTCAGAACACATGGCTGTTTTTTCTCATTGGTATATAGAATACATAAACCATGATTCCTAAGAGAAAAATCAGAAGGAAAAAAAAAGATGCAGAGAACACACATAATTCGAAGCAAAGCCCTACTGACAGTAAGCTGTGTGTGTGAATTAGGCCTGAAGGAGAAAAACCTGACTATAAAGAATGTGTAAAACTCATAGAAAAAGGAAAGCTTTCAAAAAGGCAAAGCCTCTAACATGTGTGGCTTGCTGTTCATTAAGTTGCTGCACAACATAATGAAGTAGTAGACTATATACACTTTGGACTGAAAACATTATATGTGAACAAGCACACTGAAGCAACAAAATAACCTCAGTTGTATTTCCTTTTCCATTTGCTTAGAATGCATGCATATATTACAGAATGAACACAATTGCAGTACATTTTATCAGAAGAAATAATCAGAGTCAATTGTCATTCAAATGAGTTCCTGGTGAAATATTTGTTATGCCTTTAGATATGTCTTGTAAATGATATGTTTGGATCAGGGAGAGCTTGAAAAGGCTGCACTACTTTCTAAAGCTCATTTCAGTGTCTCTACACACAGTCTCCAGAACTCTATAGCAATTTTTTGTCAAAGAAATATAAAGTTCCATGGAAAAGTAGTAATCTCCCAGATTTTCTAGCTGCATGCTGCCAGTGCTATATGGGTGTTCAGGACAAATTCTTTCTTGAGCTACATTTATAAGGGGGTAGTCTCTCTTCATAAATGCCAGGACTTTGACACTGGAACCTTAGATCTTAGGGCCATTCCGCACATCTAAGAACATAGTGTTAAGCCAGTGCAATTACTTAACGCTATTAAAAATTGCACCGGTACCATTTCTCACGTTCTCATGCTCTCGCTTTCTTCTCCCGCTTTCTCACTCTTCCTGACACTTTGCACAGCTGATTAAAATGGCAGAGGAAAGGCACTTGCTATACCCATGAGTCTGCCCCCGCCTGTCAATCATGGCAGCCAGCCAATTACCTTTCTCCCAGTTTTAAAGCGATGCAAGCAATCTCTTTTTTTAATGTAAAAATTCTCAGTTGCTATGCCTATGCATATAATCATAGATGCATAGTGCATAATTAATGCCAGCCCATTTTGGAAGTTTGACACTTGAAGATGAACAGAAGTAATTTTTCCCCAATTTTTTGGGGGGGAGGGAAGGTTGAGAGGCATGCTTTGTGTGCCAACTGGTGAGTGGGATTTTTTTTTGTTCTGCCTCTATGGAGCAATGTGTATTAATTGCTCCAGGCAGCTTGCTACATTAAAAAAAGCCCATTCCAGGGAGAAGGGAAAGGGAGGCAGGCACAAGGGCCAGTTTGGTGTAGTGGTTAGGAGCGCGGACTTCTAATCTGGCATTCCGGGTTCGATTCTGCACTCCCCCACATGCAGCCAGCTGGGTGACCTTGGGCTTGCCACGGCACTGATAAAACTGTTCTGACAGAGCAGTGATATCAGAGCTCTCTCAGCCTCACTCACCTCACAGGGTGTCTGTTGAGAAAAGCAGTATATAAGAACCAACTCTTCTTCTTCTTCTTCGAGGGTGGATGCTGGAGATAGAGATCATGCTACTTCTGGCCACTTTGGTTATGCTCATCCATTTCGCTTGTGGCTGTTGGTTGCTCTCCTCCCGCTTGCACAATATAGTTGTTTTGTGGATTCCCCAACTACCACTTTAAAATGGAAGATGTAGCTGCTGGTTTGCTGCTGAAATGCTGGATGCTGACGATGTCATGTAAAACATCAGGAAAAAAACTATCTGCAAGAAATAACCCTTTCATGTCATTTTCTGGGTGCAGAATGGCCCTTAGGATTCTTCTGGAGTCTTGATGAAGGATTTAATATGATGCTTGACATATCACTCAGTTCTTTTGTTTGTTGCAAAGTATTATAAGAAAAATCTTGGTTTGTGCATTTGTAGAAGGATCTGAACAGAACTAAAAAGCCTGAAATAAAGCCAATGATTGCTTATAGACCTTGCCATCTAAAAAAAGGTTAGATTACTTTCCTAAAATCCTACTGAAGTAAGAGAATATTTTCTCATAAGCATTTGGGTGGAGAGGATCTTGCTACTGACCTGATTCTGCACTCCAGAATGGGAAAGAGAAAATTGATTGATGAGACTATCAAATTGTTTATATAAGAATAGTCCCAAGATACTAGTCTTTTGTGTACTCCCCAAGGTGCATAAATCAGTGTTAAATCTACTTGGCAAACTTGCTCAAGATTGATTTACTAACTTAGCCAATTTAACAGTTTATAGACATTTTCCACATGCAACCTGATACAGATGCTCCATTCTTGTATTTGATGCTCATCTCAAGTAGTGTCTGAGAGTAGGATAATGTATCTGTCAACTTAAAATCTTGTGTTGTTTCTTAAAATAGATGTTCAGATGTCCAGCCACTGGTCTTGCTTGCATTATTGTTTTCTTGGGCAACTTAGTGGTTCTGTGATAACAACTTCAAGTTTTGCAATATCTATGTTTTAATAGCAGTCCCTATTGTGCTATATGAATACACATTCATTTGCTGTGGTCTTGAATTCCACTGGCAACACATGATTCTAAAATATTGGCATATGCAAAATATTTCTGGAATACAAAACCTGCTTAGTTTTTAGTCTTTCTGTATTTTCTTCCATGGGGTATCCTTTTCCTGTCATGAACAACATGAACAAAATATTTCTTATCATTTGGATCTGCTTCTACATCTTACAGCTCATTCACTTTTTTATATCTGACAGAAATGCTGATTCTGTGAACTTAGGCAGATTGTAATTGGATAGACAAAAGAGACTGTGTCTAAGCTTGGCTCTTGTGGCCCTTTCTTGCAAGCCCAGGGAAATGCCAATTGGCACTTTGGGGTCAGAAGGCTAATTTCTTCCACACCAGACTGATAAAGGATCCAGGGGGGGTGGGTTGGGGGCATCATCTGGACATGGAATTGGGTCACTGTGGGTGGGCTGGGGTAGAAGTTCATTCTCTTTGGTTGTTTGGGTACCCAGTGCTGGTATGTGTGATAAGGCAAAATGTACAGAAACACATCTATAAGTTTCCCCATGGAGCAAAAGAAAGCAAATTTAAAGGGCAAAACCTATGTTATAGAATTTTGGCTCCTTTTGCCTAAAAATTCTTGAAGAAAATAATTTTGAATTTCCTACATTCTGTGAGGGGTTGGACTAGATGACCCTGCAGGTACCTTCCAACTCTATGATTTTAATGATATTCTCTTTGCTATTGTTGGTCAACAGAAATGTTAAGAGAGGTGCTAATGTTGGCCTCTTCAGACTCCACTTCTTCATGATGCTTGCCAAAATAAAAACCTGAAGAGTGACTTCATCCATGCATGATCATTTCCTGATAATTACAACACTAAGAAATTGTTTGCATTATTTGATTAGAAAGTGAAATCTTATAGAGAAACAGCACACACGCCAGAGGCTTGATGATGGCTGTATCTTGATTTGGAAGCAAATGTCATGTTGTAAAATACAAAAGGAATAATAACATATTGTATGACATTTATATCTACAAACTCTTATAAGTTAATTTATAACAAGGTACTATCCAGTAATTTAGATATTAATTTTAGGCATAATTAGACACCAAGCTAAATATGGTGAGAATTATTTTCTTCAAGAATTTTTAGGCAAAAGGAGCCAAAATTCTATAACATAGGTTTTGCCCTTTAAATTTGCTTTCTTTTGCTCCATGGGGAAACTTATAGATGTGTTTCTGTACGTTTTGCCTTATCACACATACCAGCACTGGGTACCCAAACAACCAAAGAGAATGAACTTCTACCCCAGCACAGGAGTCATGATCAAATCCCAACTGTTTTTAAGCACTAGAAAGAAGGAATAAGTTTATGTTTTTTCTGACATCATGGCTGGTTTAGCCTTCAAAGTATATGGCTATACTCTCTCTCTCTCTCTCTCTCTCTCTCTCTCTCTCTCTCTCTCTCTCTCTCTCTCTCTCTCTCTCTCTCTCTCCTCCCCCCAGTTCTCTGCATGGTCCACTTTTGACTTGGAAGATTTAGTATTAAAGGATCCATTTGGGCCAAGTAAACCTGCTGAGTATGATGGGTTTAAGCAAGAATTGATGCTCTCAGAAAACCTGAACAGGCATCTGAGAACCCCTGAGAAACCATTACAATAATAGATACCAGAAGAATATGAATAAAATATTACCCAGCGTGTCCTAAGATCTACAAGAAAGGGGACTTTGTACAAACCTGGAACTTATACTTGGTATACAAAATTCAACCTTTGTGTTGGATCAAATTTGAGTGTCTGTAAAGTCAAGCAGACTATGCCTCAATAGTCTTTTGTGCTTTCCTCAGTTATCTGCATTCCGGTTTCTGTTGCTTCCTGCCTTTCCAATATGCCCCAACAGATTTTGTAGTATCTCATTTTACTCACGTGACAAAGAGATAACATTGAATGGTATGTCCCCTAGATCATATAAATATTAGGCCTTTCTACCTAAAAGATTGTGATAAATTGCTTTGTCCCTGCCTGCTCTCAGTAAACATCTAAACATTCTGCTGTATGCTGTCACATAGCTCCAGACTATGTAAACACAGATTCCATGGTTGTTAAAATGTGAGAAATTCCATTCTGCTATTCTACAAAAGGTGAATTCTCATAGTTCACCTACACAAATACAAGCAGAACTGAACCAGATTAATATAATTCACTGTATGTGTGTGTGCATAGCCAGCTTGGTGAAGTGGTTAAGAGCGGCTGCTTTGAATCCAGCAAGCCAGGTTTGGTTCCCTGCTCCTTCACATGCAGACGGCTAGGTGACCTTGGGTTCATCATAGCCCTGATAGTGCTGATCAAGCAGTCCTATGAGAGCTCTCTCAGCCCCACTTACCTCACAGGGTGTCTGTTGTGGTGAGAGGAAGGGAAGGGACTTGAAAACTGCTCTGAGCTTCCTTTGGGTAGTGAAAAGTGAGGTATAAAAAACAACTCCTTTTCTATATGTGCACACATCTTGGCTGCACTGACATCTACACTATTTGCTGCCTACTAGTAGCTTTAGCAGGGTAGCATCTGGAAGGTAAGTAATTTGGAAGAGTGTCTCCAAATGGAGGAATATAGTCCAAGTTGATCACCTTTTTTTTGTTTGTTGTTGTTAGCTGTTTCTGAATGTATGTCTTGCTCATCCAGTGGCAGTTGTGAAGATGAAAGCATTAGGACAAATTGTATTTTTGAGAGACTTTTCTGTGAATCAAGCAGTTTATTCAAGTTACAGTGTAATATCAGCCCATCTAAAACATGTGTGGTGGTATCAAGTCATACAGAGATTGCTTCCAGGCCTAGGGTTGCCAGCTTCTTAGGCCCATTATGCACGGAGTGGAAGGTACGCATTCGGGGTGGAATGGCGGCGGCTAAAATCACCAATTATGCACGCTGCAGGCGGCAACTGGGCGCAGAGTCAACGTATGCTGCCGAAAAAGCCACGTTAGTGAGATGCAGAAGAAAGACCATTTATGCACTGGAGGTTTGATGCTGGTCTGCAGGCTGGAGTTTTAGTTGTGGCTGCTGGCCCCACCTCTTACTACACCCACACGGGGGAGCATTTTGCCTGGGGCACCTCATCTGCCCCCGATTTGTGCTCCTGCATGAGAGCTGGGGCAGTCAAGTTCCCAGTGCGTAAACGGTCAAAAGCCCATTATGCATGGCCGCCGAAACGGCGATTTCGGGTCACATGGAAAACGCGGAGGGGGAAGAAGCGAAGCAAACCGCTTATGCACGAGATGGGACACAACGGCAGCAAAACCCAGAGTAACCGATTATGCATGCGGCGACCCCGGCGCCACTTCTGGTTGCGCCCCGGTCACCCGGAAGCTGTGCTTTCTTCCATGTTTCGCTAACATGGCTTTTTAGGAAGCATGCACTGAATCTGTGGCCGGTTGCAGCCGGCTCCGTGCATTATCGGTGATTTTAGTCGCTGCTATTCCACCCCCTATATGCGCTATCCCCGCTATGCATACCCCCCCATGTATAATGGGCCAAAGTGGAGCTTCCTGGGACCAGGGCGCAACCAGAAGCGGCTCCGGAGTAGCCATGTGCATAATTGGATATTCTGGGTTTTGCTGCCATTGCGTTCTGTCCCGTGTGTAAGCTGTTTGCTTTGCTTCTTCCTCCCCCGCGTTCTCCATGCTGCCGTTTCAGCGGCCATGCATAATAGGCCCTAGTGGAACTTTGAGATCTCCTATTATTACAACCGCAGACAACAGAGATGTCTCACTGGAGAAAATGACTTCTTTGGAGGCTGGATTATATGGCATTATAATTGGCAGAGGCCTCTCCCCTCCCTATACCCTGTCTACACAAATGCCAGAAAAAATCTCCAGGAATTTTCCAATCTGGAGCTGGAGATCCTAGCCAGTTCTCCTTCAAAAGCAAAAATGTGCCTGGAAAGGACTCAGTTTTCTCCCCTGCCTTTTCATTCACACAAACCAGCCTAGAAATCTGTGGTTGCCTAGCAACAACCACTGAGGGAATCCATTACTTAAAGCAACAGGTGCTTCTTTTATAATTCAATATTGTTGTTATTTTAATTTCACATTTTCTGCAAACCCAGGGCCCTTTTCAAGTTTGTAGAAATGTCTGTCTTGACTGTTCACTGCTCCAGTTATCAGAATTAAGAATCCAAGGATGGGGTATACTATAAAGACCTGTAAGGACTTGTAACGAGCTTCTAATTTCTCTCTTTCCCAACCTCTTTTCCCACCCTCTAATTTCTCTCTTTCCCACCCATTATGCCACAGGAAATCACAACAGTTAGTAGAATAGATGTATAAGATATAATTACCTGTTTTCTAGTGATGCCCCCTCTTCAGCAAATTAATGCTAAACCAAATATTAACAGGATGTGAATGATAAAAGGATGAATTTAGAAACAAAATGTAATCTACATTTGCATTTAATTATTTTATTTATTCTGGCTTCTGTGATATCTAGTGAAATGATCTCTAGTGAAACCTTGGGTTCACAGTTGAAATAAAGTAAAAAAAAATATTTTGCTATAGGTATGAGCATGTTTCTAAGATATGTGTTTATTTAACTTATATTTCATATCTGTATGTAGACACCAATAATATGTATTCTGGGCCATCATTTTCCTTGTTTTACATTCATAGAATACTAGAACAGAGTTTTCTATCAATAAATTCACACTGGTCCTCTCCCCGAAACTATACAGCTACAATTTCTGTCCATGTAGGCAAAACAGAACACCACAAACTGCAAAGTAGAAAATTTAAGTAAAAATTTAGATCTCATTGCAGTTTTCTGTTAAGGATAGCATATGGCCTTTTATTTAATACCAAGGTAACCTGAATAATAGAAGCAGATGAGGAGACTGATGTGATGTTGAAGATATCTCGAACTCTGATCTATCTTTTTTCTGTTTGTCTTTTTAAGTACCTATAAGCCTGAAAATGAATCAAAGTCTTAGATTAAACCAGGAGCACAGCAAAAAAAATATTACTTTTGTGTGAGCTTTGAGAAACCCTAGACTCTAAAATAATTTGCTGCCTAGGACCAAATCTTATGCCCATTCTCTGTTCAGCACTGCCAGCATGTCTCTTCTGTAATGTAGCTACATCCCTTGCTAAAGAGGAACGAGAAGAGTTTATCAGAATGAAAGACAGCTATCGGGAACTTCTGTCAGTTTTCTTTTCTGGCTCAGCAAGCTTGCTTCAGTTGGATTCCACACAACTATCTTGTTTTTATCAACAGCTGTATAAAGCTTTCTGCTTGCATGTTAGCTTACTGTTAACTGTATCCTGTGAGATAGCTGTCAGTTCCAGCACATTCCCATTCCAAATCTTTTAATGCTGATCACTGCTATCTTGTTTTTTTTCTTATTAATATATTAAGAGCTTGTTTCTCTGACAACTAATTTAACTATATTTATGACACTTTAACAAATTTTATTATTTATTTGTTTGTTTGTTTATTATTAGATTTCTATACCGCCACTCACTGTAGCCTCGTGGCAGTTTACACATACAATTCTAAAACAATAAAATCCCCATTAAAATAACAATCCCATACTAACCAACTATGCAATGGCAACCATAATCTCTAATAATCACTCTTATTCAGAGTGGGGCACTGATTTTAATCTAATATTAATCTGATGCTAATCTAATGTAATGAGAGCTGGGGCCAAGATGAATTTGGGAACCAGCTTATTTTTTGCCTCTTATGATAGAGTCTGATATCATTAACTGCCTCCAACTCCTGCATTATTTTCAGCATTTATAATTTACTTTTCTAAAATAAACAAACAAAAAACCCAAGAATGACCAGCTCAATGAACCTCAAGACTAGGGATGGGCACAAACTGAGAAAATGTGGTTCACTTATCAAACCACAAACTAACCAAAATGTGTTACAAACTTTAGGTTGTGAGCTAGTTTATGCTCATCTCTACTAGGAGTGTGTGTGTGTTGTTGTTGTTTTTTTACTTCTGGGGAACCGGAGTTAAGGCATTAAAAGTGGCTGAGTTCACTCTAAGCCACTAAATTGTGGCTCAGAGTGAAGTTGGAGACCATGGCACTCAAAGGGATTTCAGTTCCTTTAAATACCTCAGACTCATGGATAAAAAAAAGGCATTCTGATTATTTACTGAATCTGAATATCATATCAGTACTGGGATTTGGGAATATTGGGAAATACCTATATATTTCAGGTTTAATATACACAAACTTGAAAAAATATTGGTGTGGGGGGATTACACATCCCTAACCAACAGGCATAGTCTGTCAATCTGTGGGAACCTTCAAGACTTGAGGGTGGAGGATTCCAGCTTCCTTCCCACTTGCTTGAAAGTTGGCCACTTCCCAGGCAATACTTCTACTCTCCCCTCTCCTTGTCACACCCCCACCAGTATTGGGGGACGCTAGAGATTCCTTCCTTGCCCAATCACATTGCTGCCCCTCTGCAGGTTACATCATGTTGCTGGTGGTTGCCTGCTGTGACTCTTTCCCTATGACGAGATCCCATTGGGTCGACAAAGTGAAAAACATAGAATAGGTTCGAAGATATGGGAGAACAATAAAAGTTTGAAACTTCAAATTCAGAGTTTCTTTGTTTATTATGGAGAACAAATGCTCAAATCAAATGTCAATGCCACTCGTTTTCAATGTACACATCTTCATCAATGGCACTCCTTAAAGAGTGGCCAAATTGATGCTATAAGTGTGAATGTTCAGGGTGAAATATCTACTAATAGGAAGGCATATAGATTATTACATCACACTCTTTAAGGAGTGCCACTGATTAAGATGTGTACATTGAAAAGAAGGGTTTAATATAGAAACTTGTTTTGGCATTGTCATTTGATTTGAGAATATGTGCTCCATAATAAAGAAAAAAACTTTGGACTTGAAGCTTAAAACTTTTGTTGTTCTGCCATATCTTCATATCTATTCTTTGTTTGTCACTCCTCCCTTGCCTGTCCATCTATCATTCTCCCTGCTGGTCAGTGCCAGAGGGGGTGTACCAGTGGCTCCTGCTTTCTCTTTCCTGCCTGAAGCAGGGCTCAGCAGCAACATCTACTACTACTCCCCACCTGTCATCTAATGGTCTTGCTTCTCTCCCACCTGTTGGCCAATCTTCACAGAAGAGGCAAGGGTGGGCTGAGTCAGAGCATTGGAGCTTGCCTGATTTTTCTTCCCCTATCTGCTGAGGAAGTTGACATTATCTGTGCTTGCGTAAACAGCGTGTTCCTTTGTTTTTGGAGGTTTTAACAGTCCCCTCCATTTTTGTAGTGTTTAGATTAGTTTTTTGCAAGGAGGCAGAGGAAAATATTTCACCTTTTAACATGGCTTCTATCAGTCTTCATGCAGGTCTGGATCAGAATTATATTGTTTTCACAGTGGCAGTTGCCCTATGTAAAGGGGTGCAGTAAACCTGTTCTTCACTTTTATAACATGGAATGGAAGGCTCACAACTGGGCAGTGTTATGACAACTGTTTTCCTGATGAAAAGACACCACTGTATCTGATGACAGTTAAGTAGTCCAATTTGACCAATAGCCTTGAGACAGCCATTGGATGCTTTTCTAACCACACTATAAATTATATTAAATTTGCAAAATTAATAGATTTCATATCACTGACTTTCTAATTTTAGTGACTTTTCTTAAAAACAGTAGAGCTTCAATATTAAAAGTGTGAGCATGATCTTTTCAAGTTTAGTTGTTAATTTATTCTTTGTACCAGTGTCTGCATGAATGGATTATTATTGCAATTCTTGTGGGAAACAGAATAGATTATTTAAGCATCTGCTCTTACTTGTCCATCACTTGTCCAGCTCGAGACAACTTCTTTTGTTAATGTTTAATAAAATAGCAAGAATTATAGATTCAGCTAATTAAAAAACAAATACATGTCCACTTGATTAGTTCCCATGGTATCAGAATGAAAGGTATTTGCAAATTATTGATTTATGTGACATTGGAACCATGTTTATCCATATCAGGAATACCAAAGCCTTCAAAACGTGCTGTTTTTCCCCCTTTTTCAAGTGCCCTGCTCATCACATAAGAAAGCAACAGGCAATTAAATTAACAGTAAAATTATAAATGTAAAATGTTTGGTTTAATCTTCTGTGGTAAAACACTTTTTAAGGATGTTAATTTATTCCTTTCATAAATTGTTACTGTGTATCTTTGATTCCCCCCCTTTTTTTCTTGCTGGTGTTTCTGTTTCATTTATTTTATACTATTTTCACATAACTTACTATATGGTAGGCATTATTTGTAGACATGCAACTATTGAAAAATAATATTAAGATGTTCATAAATTTCATAGGAAATATTCAGCATGGAAAATAGAAAATGCTGAAGATTTGAATTTATAACTTCAGTTTGCAAAAGTGAAAAGCAAATCAAAACATGGATTTTAAAGTAACACCCCCCCCCCCCCCAGAAATTGTGATAGTTGGCCATATTCCTAATATTTTTTCATAGCATATAATGAAATAGTACAGTTTATTTGACTCCCTTCCCTTGCATGTGTGCAGCGCGTGTGGCATCAGGGGGCAAGGCAGGACCTATGGCAGCTATATAGTCACCACATGTGCAGGTCCTCTTTGCCTCTTTGCCTCAGACACTGCAGAATTCAGCTTCCCTCCCACTTACCCTGTGTTAATGTGAAAACAGCTTTGTTCAGTGTCTGAGGTGGATGTTTCATGATTAATAATTTGCCACAGCTGTAGGTTTCCATGGGATGGAGGCTGTTGGCAGGGATCTGGTGGGTGGTCGGACTTCCTGGGGTTCAGGGCCATCCTAGGAGGTGGCACATATATAAGCAAGACTGACCCCGCTGGGCAGCCAGGGGCTTGTTTGTTGGGCAGCTTGGGGGCAGCCAAACAAAGTGGATGCCCATTGGCTCCCCCACATAGGTCACTTCCCATGAGGCAGATTTCAGTAAGCAATGGATCTGCTCTCTGAGTTGAGAATGGTGCAGATCCCCAGGGCGCCTTTGGAGTCTGCTGGTTTTGGTACAGTCTACTGACTGCTAGGTCAGGTTCCCTCTTCCATGCTGTGCCAACCCTCCCATGATGAGGTAATAAAGCTGTGGCCTTGTTTATACCCAACATTGGTGTATCATGTCTTATTTCAGTCAAAATGCCCTCCTGCAAGTCAACAATGT
Organism: Paroedura picta; assembly: GCF_049243985.1. Classification (NCBI taxonomy): domain Eukaryota; kingdom Metazoa; phylum Chordata; class Lepidosauria; order Squamata; family Gekkonidae; genus Paroedura; species Paroedura picta. The sequence continues at coordinate 45,503,277 of NC_135374.1, forward strand.
AGTGAAAAACCAGAAGTTATAGTGCTGAAATAATGCTCTAAAATTAATTCAAAACTATTCAATCAATCCCTTGGCCATTATGGACATGTTAGATAAAGCACTTTCAATACACTTTAGAAGTAAATGATCTTGGTTCACACGAAAATCCTGCTGCAAAAGCACATTGAAAATGCACTATCCAACATGTACATAATGGATCCTAGACTTAAGGTGACTTTGGTAAAGCGGGACACCATTGACCGGGGGAGGGGGGTCTTGATTAAAAATTTGGTCTATATGGAGCAACAAAAAGTTTCATAGAACGCATAGAACGCAAAAATAGTATTGTAATATATATTTTTTAATTTCAAAATAAGCACAATTTGCCAGGTACTTCCAGATGTCCCACCAAAATTGGGGAAAATCTGGTCACCTTACCTAGACTATTAACCTGTTCAGCTCTACCCACAGCTGTGTTGGAGGGATATTACAAGAAAACTCCCCTTGCTCAGAGATATTGTCCTTGTGCCAGCAGTTAGATAGAGAAATGAACATGTGCTTTTTAACTGCCCTATTTATAACACTATTAGATGCAATTTCATCCAGCCAATTTTGAACAACTATCTAAGAACTTCCAAAAGGAGAAAATCAAGATGCTGCTTCAAGATGAAAATAGGCAAGTAACTCTTTGCACAGCTAAATTTTGCACTGCAGCCATGAAATTGCATACTATGTATGTGGATCAGAAAGTTTCTGTTTGATTTAAGATGAATCAAGTATTATAGAGATCCAATTGTCATTGGTATTTTAAAGTATATTTTGAATATTGATTTAAATACCCTAAAGTTCTTGTGATATCAGACTTTTAAATCTTTTATACTATTGTTATTGTTTTCTCTCTTTTTGAATTTCTTCAGTTTTCAAGAGTATTTGAATTTTGGTCTGAATGACTGTAAAATAAAGATAGTATTGTATTGTATACCCTGGTTTGAAAGTTTCTGTTGCTTTTGTTTTTGCCAGGGGTGAGAACACACATTGATGTGATTAGAGCGGGTTCCAGTTTTGCATGGTCCCTGGGTGACAGAATATAACTGGGCCCTTTCCCCTTTTGCCTCTAATCCTTACATTTTTGTTCTCTCCTTTGGCTCTACCTTTTCTTCTTCAGTCACTCTCTTTTTCATTTCAGTGTTCTTACTCTGATAAAAATACGGTACACAATTTTGTTTTTCTTTGTAATTTTTATTACTTTGTATAAAACCAGAGAGAAATTAGCATCACTTGTGTAAAAGCAATACAAATATTGTTCTGCTGGGAACCTAAGAGTATGTGAAAAGTCTTTCCATTTTCATCACTGAAAGTGAGGAGACCAAGCTTTCCACATGGTAACCACAACGAATGCAACTTCAGTGTTACTCGTGGTGGTGGAAAGAGCCTTCAAGTTGGAACCAACCTACGGCAAGGTCGTAAGATTTCCAAAGCAGAGATATTCAATGGCAGTTCGCCATTGTCTGCCTCCGCATTGTAACCCTGGACTTCCTTGCAGGCTCCCATCCAGATACTAACCAGGGCTGAACCTACTTGCTTTTGAGATATGATGAGTAGGGATAAGCACAAATTGAACCACAAGACAAAATTTGTCATGATTTTTGCCCCGTTTATGATTCATGAACTGAAGATTGTGACCGATCTACCATTATGATCTTCCACAAACTTTTAAAGCAGTTTGCAGTGGTTCATGGCAGTTTATGGAGGTTCATGGCTAGAGCACAAAGCATAAACCCCTGCTTTCTGTTCCCCATGAAAGGCTTAAGAATAACTGAGCACTCAGCTGTGTTCTGCTTTCTTGTGCAGCCCTCTAAAGCAGGGTTAGTCAACTTGTGGTCGTCCAGATGTCCATGGACTACAATTCCCATGAGCCCCTGCCAGCAAACAGGAATTGTAGTCCAAGAACATCTGGAGGACCACAGGTTGACTACCCCTGCTCTAAAGAAACCATGAGAAACAACTGAGCTCAGCTGTTTTTGTGCTTTCTGCAAACCCCTTTTAAAGGGACTGCATTTTATGGGGGCCATGAACCACAAACCCACGGAACTTTTCCCCCAATATGATTAGGACTGCTAATAGAGTAAATGTTTCCAAAATTAAAATTATCTAAAGGTAAAATTCTCTCTCTCTCTCTCTCTCTCTCTCTCTCTCTTTATATATGTGTGTGTGTGTGTGTGTGTATGTATGTATGAATGTATGTATATGTATATGTATAGTGCACTTAAAACAGTTAATTGCATACAGGCTTGAATTTATGCAGACCCTTTTCATGTCCTGCCTCATGTCCTCCCCCCCACCCACTAAAATCATTTTCATTATAATCTACAAGTGACTTTGTCCCATTCTGACTCTTTTAAGTTGCACTCTGGAAAAGGAAAATAATATATAGATAAATATTAATTAAATAATAGTATATTTCTAATTTGTGAATTTACCTAATTCCCACTTGCTACCACATACTCTTTTGCAGCTTGGAAATGACTTGTAATGACTTAACAAGTAAGAATGTTTCACACCCCCTCTCCTCCTAATGAGACTAGAATTGATATATTTGAAGGGTGGGTAGTATCAGATCATTAGAGACAATTGTACAATAAACAGCAAATTTGATCTGCTCCATGTTTCACATGGCAGATTATCCAATTCAATCTCTATATTCACATGAATTAAAATAAATAAAAACATCATAAAACCCACACGCAACCAACCAATATAACGTCACAAGTAATCTAGTCACATAAGCACCACACAGAAAGAAAGCAAAGCTAGCAGAATTGCAGAGCTGCTGAGCATAATCAAGGATTTCCTGGGAAAGTTCTTCCCTTATCCTATACCACAGTTGGGTCCTTCCCCCTCAAGGTACTTGATTAGAATAGATACACTATTATTTTTGTCCAAGATTGAATTTTTAACGATGTAGAAAGACTTTTTAAATGTTACTGACCAAGTATTTCGTATATATCCATCTACTAACTCAGATATTTAATTTAATATCCAAGAATCGTATATATCCATCTACTAACTCAAATTTTTAATTTAATATCCAAGAATCAGCAGAAATAATTTAACAATGTATTTTCTTTCTTTCTTTCTTTCTTTCTTTCTTTCTTTCTTTCTTTCTTTCTTTCTTTCTTTCTTTCTTTCTTTCTTTCTTTCTTTCTTTCTTTCTTTCTTTCTTTCTTTCTTTCTTTCTTTCTTTCTTTCTTTCTCTTGTTTATAGTCTGCCTTTTACTAGGACCTTTTCTGCACTTGCTGCTGTTTGACTTGCAAGGGAGCATTTAGGTCAGAAAAAGGACACGACTACTTATTGGCATAAATATGGCCGCAGCCTTTAATGAAACAACCACCCTTTGCAGGGTTGGCCTGGCACGCGAGTTAGAGCCTGTTCCACAGCTGTCTTGCTGCTCATCTCATACCCATAGGTATCCTGGGCCCACTGGACCCAGCCGGGAGAGAGGGTCCCTTGCCTCACCTAGTCTGGCAAAGACCTGAGCCACCTGGCAGACAAGCCCCTGGCTTCCCAGCCAGAACAGCTGCACCCATTCTGTGCCAGCCTCATTAATGAGACTCCCAAAACCCACCAGGGAATCCTGTTTGCAGACTGGTTCCCTGCCAACAGGCTCTCCCTCAAGCCTCAAAACTGAGGCTGTGACAAACACACTTATCAAGTCTTACACAAACATAACTCCAAACTGTAAAACACAGGGTGGGAGGGCAGGGAAACTGTCACTGTGGCCGTCTGGGTGGAGAGGTGGGCTCCACACATGTAGCAGCTATAAATGGCCCAGCTGCCTTCCCGCTCCTGATGCCACATGCCGGATGCCCCCCCCCCAGATGCCCTTCCATGACTGACAAATCTGACCTGCCCAGGGATTGTCCTTGTTGTTCTGTTAAAAATCACTTTCAACTCTTAAAACACTGTTCTGGTTTTCATGTTATGTTATGATTATGTTAGGCCATGTTACGTTATGATTTTTATTTATAGTATTATTATAATACTAGGGGCAAAGCCCGTTGTATCCAAGAATACAATGGGCGCTAGATCTTGGCAGTGGGAAGAGGAAGGGGAGGAGTTGTCCAGTCTGTAAGGGCATGGGGTTGAATGTGTTGTGTGGGAGGTTGTGGTGGCATGGTGGCAAATGAGGGTATGGGTGTCAAGAACCTGTGGTGTGGAATGTTCGTTGAGTGTGGGAGAAGACTGACCTTTGGGAATTTTGGCATAGTGGTTACAGATGAGCTTTCCAGAGCCATGTCCTCAGATATGTGAAGGGAAAATCAGATAGGAGACTCTTCTTAGGGGAAGATTACATGGCAACCAATTCCTCCCAGTTCTGCATCATTTCCCTTCTTGTGTGAATTAGGCCACATTCACCGATTTTGAAGTCCCCCCTCCAAACCTCCAGGAATATTTCCAACCCAGGGGTAGCCAACCTACAGGTGTGGCCTGGAGAGCTCCTGGAATTACAGCTCACCTGCAGAGTATAAAGATCAGCTCCCCCAGGCAGAAAGGGCTACTTTGGACAGGGTTGTGATAGAGAAGAAACATTTAAGGCTTCCCACACAGGTTGTTGTTGAATTGAAAGACTTGAGGCCTACTGCACAGGGTTGTTGTGCAGATGAAACAGAAGACAAAAGAGCCAGTTTCCTCTGCAGAATAACGCTGTGCAGTGGCCTCAAATCTGCAGAGAGTTGCAAAGAAGAAAGACACATGGCTTGGCTGTGTCTAACTTCCGGGCAGAGCAATATTTTAAGTGAGTAGGGGCTTTTCTGTGGCCTCCCTGTCAGGCAACTGTTTGGCAGAAGGGGAAAGCCCCCCCCCCTTATCTGGATGCAGTGCTGTATTAAAAAAAAAACTGAAAATCCCCCCCCCCTCAAAAGGAAGGCCCTCAGGCTCCCCTGCATTGCTCTTGGAAAGGCCTCCTTTCCTCAGTCAGGCCTGTCAGAGGCTCCTTCGCAGCAGGCCTGAAGGGGGGGAGGGGGAGCACTCTTCAGCCTCCTGCCAGCTCTGTCAGGGTTCTGAGGCAATTTACAGTTGGACATGACAGTTAAGACAGCCTTGGGGCGAAAAGGACTGCCGCAGCCTGTCTGTTCTCATCCCTCTTGGCAGCCCTACTGACCTCCTCTCCCTGCGGTGGTCAGGAGCAGACTGACAGCCAGACTGGGCTGGGTGAATAGAATTTTGGTCTGTCCTGGTGAGGGGCCAATAGGAAGGCGCTTTGTGCACCTCCCCATTTGCTGCTTGGCCCAGGATGGACACTCGGAGGGCCCAATCAGGAGCCGCGAAGCGGCTCCTGATTGGGCCCTCTGAGTTTTTATCCTGGACAGGGCCCACCCTAACTCCTCCCCAGGTGGCTTACCCTTTTATTTAATACCGCAGTAGCGGTTAAAGATTCTAGATAAGTATTCCACAACATTTAATGTAAACCGCCCAGAGGCGTAGGGAAGGACAGTATAGAAATATAAATCAAAACAATAAATGTCAGTGCGTTGGGACCGTTGTGTCCTTCTTCTCCTGCTCCCTGTCTCATCAACTAGTGCCCCACGTTTAGTCATAGCCGCCTATTCCTGGGGAGTTGAATTCCCAGCTGATGCTCTGACATAAATCATCACTTCTGCAAAAGAGCATTTATTTCAGGGATATTTTTTCTTGAATTCAGATCTGAACCTCCTTGTACATCCACGTCATCATGTACTCCATCAGCAACAGAACCTTTTTTTCCCCCCATTCATGTGTAGTAATATTATGACATCGTAAAAAAAGGAGGGGACTGGATGTGTCAGGGGGGAAAGGAAAGGAAAAAAAGAAAGAAAACAAACTGGGAGCTACAGAGAAAGAGAAGGGGAGAAGAATGAAGAACCAAAAGCATAGCAGTAATGGGTTTAAACTTCAAGTACAATGATATAGGCTAGATATCAGGAAAAAGTTTTTCACATTCAGAGTAGTTCAGCAGTTGAATAGGCTGCCTAAGGAGGTGGCAAGCTCCCCCTCACTGTCAGTCTTCAAGCAAAGGTTGGATACACATTTTTCTTGGATGCTTTAGGATACTAGGGTTGATCCTGCGTTGAGCAGGGGGTTGGACTAGATAGCCTGTATGGCCCCTTCCAACTCTATGATTCTATGAGTATCAACCCCCACACACCCCAAAAAAGGAAAGGAACTTAATAGACAAATAATCACACAGTCAAGGCTACATGAAACTATACTACTTGTTTTGTCCCCACATTGTAAAGTTGCTTTATTATAATGTAAAAAATAATCATAATGTCATAATGCAATCAAAATTACCAGATTGCTTAGATGACAACCTGGAGGTTGGGGGTTATATGCAGGGTGAACACATGACATTGACAATTCAAAATGGCAGCACAGCAAGAAACCAAATTTTAATATGGGAGTGTCTCACTGGGAAATTATGAGTTAAGATCCAAAGGGAGAAAAACATTGCTGTAAAGGAAGATTTGGAATTGGTGGGGTAAGGGGACATAAAATGCAAACCTTCTCATGGAGGGGCAACATTTTCTGTGGAAAGTTTTACATCGTTTGATTCTGTAAGAATACCAGTGTTGAGCTTTGTTATCGTGTGGAAATGTATGGGACAACTGGAGAAAGCTACATGGAACATTTAACTTACAGGCCAGTTAACTTACTGCCCTAGAAGACATTGTACAGGGGTTAGACTAGATGGCCCTGGAGGTACCTCCAAGCTCTATGATTCTAAGACTGCTGGGAACCAGGAATAACCAGTGTGAAGCCCTAGAATACCTCAGTGCAGAGGCTACTCAGCCTGGCTTGCTCAAGGACCATTTTAACTTTCAGGTCCATTACTGTAAAGCAGCGGCCACTAAAATAGCTGTCATATTTATATATGCAACATACAGTCAAACTGTCTCTTTTATTCCTAACATGTATATGTTGTGCTTCCTCTAAGGAGCTCCATACATAAGAACTTTCATATTCCAGAACAAATAGGAAGGCTGGGAAGAAACACCTTCAAACAGGCAAATGTAACTCCAAAAGTATAAGGGAATGGACAAACTAGGCCAAATCAGTCCTAGAAAGGGCTCAGACCCTTCTCCCTACCTTTTTTGACAGAAATCAAGGTCGGACATATGGAAATACGATTGTAGTTGCTCAGTAACACCCACCACACATTTGTTTCTTAAAACTACAGATGTTGCTTCTATTATTTTGAGGGTTTAAAACTCCCACGCCCATTTTTAAGATTCCAGATTTTTCTGCAAACATGGATTTGTGGAAAGATCTGTCTTTTGTATTCATAGTTCCAGCCTCCCAATTTAAGTGGGTATTATATTAAGAATTATATATATTGATACCAAAGTCATTGCACTGCTACTCCCGTTTTATTATCATAATTTTCCTTCCCTTTACTGAGACACATTAAAACCACATGAGCTTTTAGGAGAAGTTCAGACTGGCTATTTAATTCCAGAAACTATGCCCAAAAAATATGAATATGGAAAAGAGGAATTCACAGCCTTTAGAATTCTATGTGGGTTCTCATTAACTTAATTTTGTTCCATCCTTCCTTTTTTCTTTGTACTTTTTAATGTGGGACACATCTTCTGGCACACCTCCTGAAATGGATATGAATATGGACATGATGTCCATAATCACACCCCAGGGAGCATGTCAGAAAAGGCAGAAGAGGCCAAAGCAGTTAAGGAGGCAGTGGCCACTTGCCCCCAAGGACCCAGCCAGCACTTGCAATGCTGGTAGGGGGTGAGAAAGCAGTCGTGCTGCTTCCTAGGCTGAGGTAAAGGCTGTGGCAACCCCCAGGGACCCAGACACACTGGCAGGCAATGAGGAGGTAAACATGCTGCCTCCAAGGCCAAGGCAGAGGCTGCCCCACCCCCCTGGGAGCCCAGCCAGGATCTATGTTGCTGGGGGGGGGGGGTGAAGAAGCAGCCATGCTGCCTCAGAGGCAAAGGCCGCCCCACCCCCTGGGAGCCCAGCCAACATTTGCCATGCTGTCAGGTGAGGGCAAGGAAGTGATGGAGGCATCCCCAGAGTAAAAGTGTAAAAGGGAAGGGAGAGGGGGGAAGGGAAGGGTGTGTGTGTGTGTGCATGTTTGCTAGGGAGGGACAGGGGTTGGGATATCAACAGGTAAGGGGAAATGGGAGAGGGGAATAGAATAGTCTCTGTGTGTCTGTGTGTTTCCTTGGGAGGGAGGGAAAGGTGGGGAGGAGTTGAAAAACCAACAGGTAAGTTGGGAAATGGGAGGGGGGGAGGGGGTCTCAGTGTGTCTGTGTTTGTATGAGTACGTTTGTGAGGGAGGGAGGGAAGGATAAGGAACTAAGAAGTAGGTCAGGAAACCAACAGGTAAGGTAGGAGGGGGGAAGAGAATAGAGTCTCTCTGTGTGTTTATGTATATATGTGTTTGTGGGGGAGGGAAGGGGCCCTGACCAAGTAGCCCCAGAGCAGGTATGCGTGCCAAAGACCCTCTGAGAGTCAGAATATATGATTTAACTGGCTGATATAAACAGTGTCATTCCCCCCCCCCCACTGTAGGTGTCTACTTAGATACACATTTATACATGAAAATGTTTTGACTCTTGTCTTTTACAGTCTACAACAACTGTACAAGGCCATGATGTAACAGAAACAATTCTGAAGCAGATATCAAATCGGCATCTGAATCAACTGTCAGAATGTCGAGTGTTATACTTTACTATATTGTCATATCTTAATTGCCGTACTTCACTGTATACAGGGACTGTTTATACTGATTCCACTGCACTGTTTATACTGTGCATATAAAAAAATGGTTTGTATACAGTTAAGTTTATCTACCCCCACCCCTTTTCTGTTTAGGTTGCAACTAGAGGTGTGCAAAAACCACAGCTGTATTATTCAGGTTATGGTACACTGAACCCCAAAATATCAGTATTTCCTGATATTCCACCATCGTATTGGGATTTGGAAATCATTGGGAATGCTGAATTTTTTGGTATTTCACTTCCCTCGATTCTCCATTAGGAAGGGAGAAGTGAAATGGGGAAAATGCTGGGTTTAAATAACTGTCAGCCATTTAAACCTAACTGCTGATGCGCAGACCCTCTAAATTTTTAGGTTTAAATAGCCATTTCAGCAGTTCACTTTGTTCCCCTCACTTTTAGGGGAGGGGAGGAGCAAAATGAACAGCTGATTGATATAGCTGAATATGCCCAAATTAAAGCTCGAGTAACCCAGTTTTCATTTGTGTCACCTTTACCAGCAGCTGAAACTGATCAGATAATCTGTATTCAGCCGTGAAAATACCAGTAAGGTATTTTATCTGTATGTTTTTTTTGTTCAGGCAAATGAAATGCACATACCTAGTCACAACTAGTATAGCCTGGATAGGGCGGGTAGTTCATTTTGGTGAGGATAAGCAGTGTGCACTCGGAGGCATCAAGTGTGATGGAAGGCATATCCTGAGCAAACTATCACTTGCTAGACAGCAGGATGAGGCTTACTAACATACATCTTTGATACTGAGAAACATCTTCCCAAACTTGTTAAAAACATCCAGATAAGTGACTGGACCTGGGCACATCTCTGCTTTCTGTGCATGGGCAAGGAGAAACAAGGCTAATAAACGCCACTGACTGAGTTTGGAGCCAGGACAGATTTGCCAGAACAAGGGCAGTCATGGACAGGCTACATAACACAGCCCTTCCTTAACTAAATATTATCATAATTAATAGATAACATGGATCAGCAGATCAGAATAAATATGAACATGCTAGTTAAACCCACACTGCTGTCTTGAGTCTTCATTTGGGTACAGGGCAAGGAGTGTCTATAGCAGTATGAAGAACTGAAATGCGACAGAAATGCTGGTATAGATTTTAGTAGGGCGGCAATGTGGCTTATTTGTAAATCATTCTACCATCCATGAGACTCACCACCGGGGGAAATACACTTTCATTACACTATTAGTAGGGTGACACATTACATGATGATGTGTGCACCATGTATTCAACAACACCATGCATTTTTATTTATTTGGTTTTATAGTAAAAATATAATGGAAGGTCTTGAACAAGTACATTGTAGTGAATTGTTTGAATTTTATCCAGTAAGATGATTCCCATTTTATTTGTATTAAACCTGTTTTTTTTTTCCTTATACACAAAACTGTTGAAAACTTTTACCGTGTGTTGCATTCTTGTATTTGGCTAAAGGCCCAAACTGAATGCTCTCCGGTATTGCATGTACCCCGTTAAATAATGATAATGGCGATTTGGCACATCACTTATATTTAGGTGCGACTATTTAAATAGGCATAGAAAATTGCCTTAATACTGTGTGCTTGATAGTCTTAATAATTTTAATATATTTGTTATTGAGACATATGACCAGAATCTGGCATTTATATGTGTGTGCTTTGTCACTCTTGCTTTTAATTCTGTACTGCTGAGCATTTTCATATATCAAAACAGCAAAGTAAAAGACAATATAAAAGAATTAGGGAGTATTGAACAGGTTTTAAATTGTATAGCCTGATTGTTAAAACTGCATTCATATTGTCTTTGTGGGAATGTCAAATGTTGCTGTCCATCTTAAAAAAATAAATAAAAATCTAAAATACTTTAATGATGACTAAATATAATTAATATTACTCAAGCTTCCACACAACTTAAAACATATGCTTAAAATAAAACACTTTATTTTACTTCCCTCCCTATCGGGTGCTCATATTTCACAAACAACCTTCTCAAATATGACTTCCTTTGTCATTTGGTCATGCATGGAATGGCCTGAAACCTGGGTAAAATGTTCACACAGTCACCCAGCACATTACTCCCTCCTGCCCAAATATAAGTGACTCTTGCTTGCGTGCTCCCTCCAACAAGAAAAAAAAGTGTCTCCTTAATAGTAGTTAATCACTGTCAACCCTATCCTTTTCAGCACCTCACAAATAGAATTGTTGTAATGCTTCCCACCTCAGTATATTTCCTGAGAAAACAGATGTTATTTTAGTTTAAAAGGGTTGGTTATGGAGGCCAAACTCATCCATAGTGGGGACAATATTTTATTTTTCTTCCCTTCATTTGCCTTTACCGTCACTACCATAACTTTCTGTCTGTCGTGGTTCGGTCCTTGGTGGCTTGGGAACGGGACCGAACCCCGCCATCAGAGGCGCCCGCGATCACGGAGGTAGGGCATGGTGATCATAGGCAAGCCAGCAGCTGGGCGCCCCACCCGATCGTTGAGGTGGCAATGGCCGCTAAAGAACCTCAATGTCCTCCTCCACCTTTTGACAAGGGCCCGGAGATGGCCCTTTGTTCCAGGAAAATGGGCCATCAGGAACCCCGGAAAACCTCGCATATGTGCATGAGTCATGATTGTATCAGCATGTTCCCTCCGCAAGTACTGGGTGGGGCAGTACAGCCTAAGGAGGTGGGTTTTGTATAAAAGGGAGCTTCCACCTGGAGTTCGGTGGAAGCTCTTACTCCATACCAGCGGACTCCACGTTGCTGAAATAAAGCTTGTTCCTGTTGTATCGTTCACCAGGCCTGGCGTGACATTTTCTTCAAAGGGGCACCCTGTTTTTTCAGTTAGCAAGCGGGTTCCCGACATCGTAAGAGCTTCCCACCGAACTCCAGGGTCGGCATCGCATCCGAGCGCTTATCGGGACGGATCCAGAGATGGCGTTTTCAAGCAACGGGGCGGTCTCGACCCCCACGAACCCCGGGAACATGAGTTTAATGTCCCCGGGAGATTTCCTCCGAAAATCGGGGGCCCAGGAGCAGCTGTCCGGGACCCCGAGACCCTCGGCAGCGGCGGCCAAGGGAAGGCGCCGGGCCATGGGTTTCCCAAGCACGGCGGGGAGCGCGCCGAGGTCTGGGGGGTTGGCCCCAACCTGGGACACCCAGCTGAGGCAGGCGCTTCGCCCGGTAGGACCTGAGGAATCCCTAGAGGACCTGCGGCGGGCCATGGCGGACTTGGCCAGGCGCTTGCAGGCAGCTGAAGCCCGTGAGCAAGCTCGGGCCGGGCCCGGAGGGACTGGTAATACAACGGCGGAGGGGATCGCGTCGAGTGAGGACGTCTCCAGCGACGAGGACGAGCCTGGTACTGGTGAGCGGGCCCCGGACCCCGACCCGGAGCAGTTTTCAGTCCCGAGTAGGCGAGACAGCCAGCGGAGAGGCGAGATAGCAGAGGATCTCGGGGGAGCGGGTGAGCCGACGGGGCGGCGAGAGCCGGACCAACGCAGGAGCGACGTGCAAGGCAGGGAGCGGCACGGCGTCGTTGGGCAAGTTGGTAGCCGGTGGAGCGGAGCAGGACGAGACGGCGGACGCCGAGAATCCCGGATCCGGAGGGGGTCGGACTACTCTCCAAAACGTTCCCCCCCAGAGCTTAAGGCGCGTTTCGACGGGACGCCGGACGACCTCCCGCAGTTCCTCCTCCACGCGCTGACGCATGCCCGGAGGTATGGAGACCGGTATGAGGACTCCGAGGACTTGGTCTGGGGGGTGGCCTCGTGTCTCCAGGGCAAGGCGGGTCAGTGGTACCTAGGGTTGGCCGAGCGCGGCGACCCGGCAACTCGGGACCTGCAGGACTTCGTGGTCGCGCTCCGCCGACGATTCCAGGACCCCCAGGCTGAGGACAAGGCAAAGAGTCGGATCAAGGGACTTCGACAGGGTACTAGGGGGGTTATGGCTTATATAGACATTTTCCGGAGGGAAGCAGGCAAGGTGTTCTCCTGGAACGAGGAGACCCAAATCGAGTACTTCCGGGAGGGCCTTAACCCGAAGCTCAGGGAATGGGCCGTGATCAAGGGGACGGAAGAAGATCTGTCTACACTGGAGGGGTGGTGTTTTGTGGTCGCCAAGCTGGAAGCCAGCCTGGGTTGGGCCGCCGCACCCCCCCGGGAGGCCAAAGGCGGGTCAGCCGAGGCGCCGAGACCGGGCCCCGACAACTCTCGCCCCAAACGACCCCCGAACCCCGAGCGGGAAAGGAGACGCCGGGAAGGTCTGTGCCTGAAATGCGGGGGGTCAGGACATTTCGCAGCAGCGTGCCAACGGCAAGGGGGGGAGGACCGCGGGCTCTCCCAGGGGGGAGGTGCGACACGCCCCCAGCAGGCACGCCGGGCGGAGGACCTCCGCAACGAACCGGGAAGCGCCCAGGCGACGGGAAACGGCCAGGACCTGCTGTAGACGGCGCCGGGCAGCAGGTCCCGCGGTGCGAGGGAAAACCCCTACAGCATGAGGCGCGACCTCCGAACGTGGTAATTTTAGAGCTCCGGAACCCGGAGAACGGACTAAGTTGGGTGGGGGAGGCTCTTTTGGACTCTGGATGCGACCACAGCATGGTCCACCCCCAGATAGCCCGGGCTTTGGGGCTACCGAAGCGCATTCGGAAGGTTCCCCTGGTTTTCGTCCAGATGGACGGCAGCCCGATTCAGGGGGGACCTTTCGGGGAGGAGGTGGGTCCTATCGCCATCCACATAGGGGACCACCAAGAGCTGCGGTGGCTGATCCAGGTCCCCGTAGCGGGATATCGGGCGGTGTTGGGCCTGGATTGGCTGAAGGAACACAACCCCGTGGTGGACTGGCGGGCGGGGACCCTGAAGTTCGACTTGACGGTGGGTGCACGGCATCGGGTCCCCCACGAGAATTCCAGCCACAAGAGGACGGCGGCGCGTCCCAGGGGAGCGGCGGCGGCGCAGCAGGAGAAACCAGAGCCCGAGGTCCCGCCAGAGTACCGAGACCTCGCAGCCGTTTTCAGCGAGCGGGAAGCGGACGAGCTACCCCCACACCGCCGCACGGACTGCGCTATCAACATCCCAGAGGGGGCGGTACTACCCAAAGGGCGCATCTACAAGATGAGTGAGGGTGAGCTCAAGGACCTCCGGGAGTTTTTGGGTAAAAATCTGGCCCGAGGTTTCATCCGGCCCGCTTCCAGTCCCATGGGAGCTCCAGTCTTGTTCGTCCGGAAAAAGGATGGGTCCCGACGGCTGTGCCAGGACTACCGGGGCCTCAACGCCATCGCAGCGGGGAACGCTTACCCCCTCCCGCTGATCCCGGATTTGCTGGCCCGGCTGGGCAAAGGGACTCTGTTCACTAAGCTGGACCTAAGGGAGGCGTACTACCGGGTACGCATCCGGGAGGGGGATGAGTGGAAAACAGCGTTTAACTGTCAATTGGGACAATTCGAATTTAAAGTGATGCCGTTCGGTTTAAGCGGGGCACCTGGGGTTTTCATGAGTCTAATTAATGAGGTGTTGCAGGACCTTCTGTTTCAGGGGGTGGTGGTTTATTTGGATGACGTCCTGATCTACAGCCAAGATCCCCAAGAGCACGTGACCCTGGTGAGGGAGGTGTTAAAGCGCCTGCTGGCAAACCACCTATACGTGAAGCTGGCTAAGTGCGAATTCCACCGTCCCTCCCTGGACTATTTGGGCTACCGCATCTCAGCCCAGGGCATAGCTATGGACCCCGAGAAGGTGCAGGCGGTGCTGGCCTGGGAAAGGCCCCGCACCCGGAAACAGCTACAAAGCTTCCTGGGGTTTGCTAACTTTTTTAGAGGCTTCATCCCCAGATACTCCTCCGTAGTGGCTCCCCTCACGGACTTGCTAGGTACCAAGGGGAGAGGTCCTCGCGCCACGCGGCCCAGCGCAGCGCTCGGCTGGAATGAGAAATCGGAGGCAGCGTTCCTGGCCCTCAAGCAAGCTTTCGCGTCTGAGCCCACGCTACTGCACGTCGACCCAACCCAGCCGATGGTGGTACAAGTCGACGCCAGCGAAGCAGCAGCCGGGGCGGTTCTCCTGCAGCGAGACAAGGCGGGACAGCTGAGGCCGGCGGCCTACCTCTCACGAAAATTCGCCGAAACGGAGCGGAACTGGTCTACCTGGGAGAAGGAGGCGTTTGCGATTAAGTTCGCCCTCACCGAATGGCGGCATTGGCTGGAGGAAACAGAGGAGCCGTTCGAGGTCTGGACAGATCACAAGAATCTGGAGGCGCTCCGGCAACCGCGATCCCTGAACGCCAAGCAGATGAGGTGGGCGGAGTTCTTTTCACGGTACAATTTCAAGCTTGGTCACATCCCCGGCAAAGAGAATTTCCTCGCGGACGCCCTCTCCCGTCTGCCGCATTATGGGGAGGGGTACGCTCCCTGCACCAGGTCCGTGTTTGGTGAGGAGCAGCTGGGACGGGGGGTCGTCACTAGGCGTCGGGCCAGGGAGGAATGGGAGCCCGACCCGGCGACCGCCCCGCTCCGAGACCGCCTAGTGGCAGCCTACGGGACAGACGAGGAGCTGGCTGAGCTCCGGGACTCTTTGATTTTGGACTCCGGTCTCTGGCGGAGGGGGGAGGCTGTCTACGTCCCGGAAGGGCTACGACGGGAAGCCCTCAGCCTCTGCCATGATGCTAAGACCGCCGGGCACTTCGGTTTCGTAAAATCCTGGAAGTTGGCCCGGCGGCGGTTTTGGTGGCCCAGTCTGCGGCGGGACACAAAAGCTTACGTCAGTGGTTGTCCTGTCTGCCTGACCTGCAAGCCGGGGGTTGGCAAGCCGAAAGGTCTGCTGCACCCGCTTGAGGTCCCGACCCGGCCGTGGTCAGTGATCTCCATGGACTTTATAACAGACTTGCCTCCCAGCAAGGGGAAAACGGTGATCTGGGTGGTGGTAGATCTATTTTCCAAACAGGCCCATTTCATTCCTTGCGCCAGTGTCCCCAGTGCTTCACAGTTGGCTCGGATGTTCCTGGATCACGTTTTCCGACTGCACGGGCTGCCGGACAAGGTGATTTCCGATCGGGGCTCACAATTCGTGTCCCGGTTTTGGCAAGCTTTCCTGCGCCTGTTAGACATCGAGCAAGGGCTGAGCTCCGCTTACCACCCCCAGACGGACGGGCAGACCGAGCGGGTTAATCAAGTACTGGAGCAGTACTTGCGGTGTTTCGGTTCCTATCATCAAGACACCTGGGTGCCCCTGCTCCCCCTGGCCGAGTTCGCGTACAACAACGCAGACCACAGCAGCACGGAGATGTCGCCTTTTGCCGTCGTCTACGGGACAGACCTGAGACACTTCCCGGAGCTTGGAGAGGTCCCCGCCCAGGAATCGGCCGACCTTCGCGAGTGGGGGAAGCGTGCCGGGAGCTGCTGGAAGTCGCTGCAGGAGCAGCTCCACAAAGTCAAGGCAGCGCAGAAAGAGGACGCCGACCGGAAGAGACGACCAGCTGAGGAGATCCGACCGGGGGATCGAGTTTACCTTTCCACCCGGAACCTACGGTTGAATTTGCCCAGCAAGAAGCTAGGCCCTCGGTTTTTGGGGCCTTTCGAGGTCTTGGCCCCGATCAACGAAGTGTCGGTCAAGCTCAAGCTCCCCAAGAACCTCCGGCACATCCATCCCGTCTTTCACGTGAGCCTTCTAAAAAAAACTCCGGACGGTGACGTTTGGCACCCCGTGTTTTCCCCGCCAGCGCCCGAGGTCCTGCCGGGGGGGGAGCACCACGAGGTGGCGGATATCCTGGACTCTAGACTCCACAGGGGGAAGTTGCAGTACCTCGTGGAATGGAAGGACTTCGCTTTGGGGGACCGGGAATGGGTCTGGGCAGCGGACGTCCTTGCGCCCCGACTCACTGAACGTTTCCACAAGCGGTATCCTGGCCGTCCCGGGGGGTTGGAGAATGGACCTTTGGGGGGGCAGAATGTCGTGGTTCGGTCCTTGGTGGCTTGGGAACGGGACCGAACCCCGCCATCAGAGGCGCCCGCGATCACGGAGGTAGGGCATGGTGATCATAGGCAAGCCAGCAGCTGGGCGCCCCACCCGATCGTTGAGGTGGCAATGGCCGCTAAAGAACCTCAATGTCCTCCTCCACCTTTTGACAAGGGCCCGGAGATGGCCCTTTGTTCCAGGAAAATGGGCCATCAGGAACCCCGGAAAACCTCGCATATGTGCATGAGTCATGATTGTATCAGCATGTTCCCTCCGCAAGTACTGGGTGGGGCAATACAGCCTAAGGAGGTGGGTTTTGTATAAAAGGGAGCTTCCACCTGGAGTTCGGTGGAAGCTCTTACTCCATACCAGCGGACTCCACGTTGCTGAAATAAAGCTTGTTCCTGTTGTATCGTTCACCAGGCCTGGCGTGACGTTTTCTTCAAAGGGGCACCCTGTTTTTTCAGTTAGCAAGCGGGTTCCCGACACTGTCAAGTGGCAAAATCTCAAAGTGTTCAGGAAAAGAATATTGATTTGGGGGAAAATGGCACCAGTGCAGCAGACAACTGGGGATTCTAATTCCAGTGAAAAATGTGAAAGCACTGGAAAACACTGACATCATGTCTTCCTTTTGAAAAGACTTTTTCATAACAACAATATTTGCCTTTGAACATTCAGTGAAGTCCTGCTTCACATGAATACTGAGATTCAACCAACATTCCTTTTTGACATGAAGCTCCATATATTAGGTCAGAGGCTGCTTTGTAGGGAACAGATTGAAAATGTTCTGTAACAGTATTTGTGTGAATGAAGACTTGGGTGAGAACATGGGCAGCTGCATTTTGGACTGACTGTAATTTCTGGAGCAGGGATAAGGGAAGGCCCATGTAGAGTGAGTTGCAGTAATCTAACCTAGAGGTGACCATTGGCTTGGTGGATATGGAAAAATGCCAATTGTGCTATTTTCATGACTTGAGCTTCCATGGTTAGGGACACGTCAAGGATCATGCCCAAGTTTGTGCAGTTTTAAGTTGTATATCGTTTAGCTAGGGAAGGCATGCCTCCTGACTTGGCCCTTTCCCACCTACCCAAAGGACCTCCATCTTTAAGGGTCTGAGCTTCATCCAACTACACTGAAACCATTTCACAACAGCTTCCAGTCATCTGGCTAAGGATTCAGGAGGGCTATCTGGCTGTCCATCTGGATTTTGTTGACATATTGGTAGCAATCCAGGCCATAGCTTTGAACCACCAGGGCAAGAGGTTGCATGAAGATGTTAAATAGTGATGGGGATAGGTTCACTCCCTGTGGGACTCCACATTTGATTTCTCAATGGTGCAATTGGTCCTCATTGCAACTCTTTGTCTTCGACCTTGGAGAAAGGCGATCAACTGTTTTAAGGCTGCTCCCTGGATCCCCACATCAAGGAAGCAATGAGCAAGGAGCTCGTGGTCAACAGTGTCAAACCCAGCTGTGATACCTAGGAGTATTAGCAGCACCAAACCACCTTGGTCCAGATGGCACCTAAGGCAACCAACACTATCGCTACCTCATGGCCAGGTCAGAAGCTGGATTGGAAAGGATCAAGGTCTGAAGTTTCATCCAGGCATGTTAGTAACTGGTCTGAAACTGCTGACTTCACTACCTTCCCCAGGGAAGTCAGGTGTGAGATGGGACTGTAGCTGGCAAGGCCCTCTGGGTCCAGCGATGGGTTCTTTAACATGGGATGAACCACTGACTCCTTCAGCCCACTTGGGAAGATCCCTGATTATAGGGGGAAATTGATAATCTCCTGAAATGGGTCTCCTACTATCTCGTGGCTTGTTCTGAGGAGCCACAATAGGCATGGATCTAGTGGTGGGCTTCATTGAATCTAGCAGCCTATCAACTTCATCCCAAAATAGGTACCTGAATTGATTGAATTCTTCACTAAGAGATGGACAAGGGGCCTCTAGTTCTATTATTGTGTTCAAAGTTGGGTGACTATCATGGCAGAGTATTGATATTTGATCTTCTCTGCAGATGCAATTGAAGCTGCATAAGTACACTTTGCAGATTTCACTACTATCTCAGAGGCTGGTATAAACGTCCTATAGGATGCTCTTGATGCTTTGCCGTGAGTCTTTTTCCAAGTTCGCTCTAGTTATATCAGCACACTGCTTGTTTATTTAGTTATTTATTTATTATTTATTATGAAACTTTTATAACACCACTCCTTGTCCAGTTAGCCTGCGGCAGTTTACAGCATTGGTTGAAACAATAAAAGGCCCTGGTCAAAGCCAGTCAAATTTTATGCAGCTCCTCAATGTACCAGTAAGCTGGCTTGTGATGGGGACAGAGAGGATGTCTGGGAACAATCTTGTAGATGACAGTTGATATTTGGTCATTCCAGTCATCAACCATCACATTTAAGGAGTCATTAGGAAGGTTTGGGTCCCACAGAGTATTCAGGAATCCTTCTGGACTCATAAGTCTCTATGGGCAGGCAGAAATGCACCCTTCACCTAGCAGAGGAGGAGATGGGATACAGAGGCAGACTTTTAGGGCATGATGCTCTGACCATGGCACTGCTTCATTTGCAACCAGTTCTACTTCTATTCCTGCAGAGAAGATCAGGTTGAGGGTGTGGTCAGCTTGGTGGGTAGGGCTGATGACAATTTAAGAAAGCCCTAGTGTTGCCATGAAGGACACTAGACCTGGGCCTGAGAAATAGGCAGGCTCATCTATGTGGACACTGAAGTCGCCAAGAAGATGCACGTGGAACTGAGGTCTGTTAGATTAACTTGTATTGCAGAGGAAGCCAAACTATCTGAACCTTATTATTGTAGGCTTGTGGCAGATTATTTCTGTCTAATAAAATGAAACAGTGCTTTCAGAATACATGCATGTAAAGTAATCTCTATAAAATAATCTCTAACTATGAAGATAGCCCTCTTTTTTAGGCATGTTCCTTGTTATCTATTTTTGTGAAAGCTGCTGCTGCTTTGGTAGCTTTTAAAAATAATTGCTGGATCTCTTTCCTATTGTTAGCCAGTTTTTGAGATGGGAATCCCATGATTGTGAGATAATGTACTCTCCTTCACAGTCTAATTTATTAATAGAAGCTTAAGAAACAGGAAAATCTATTTTAGCACCAGGATAGTTTAACATTTGTCACTTGCTTTTTTTTTTTTTGCCATCAAGTAACAACCAACATATAGCAAGCCCGTATGGTTTTCAAATCAAGAATTATTCAGAAGTGGTTTGCTATTGCTTTCTTTTACATAGAAACCCTGGTATTTCTTGTTGATCTCACAACCAAACACTAACCAGGCCTAACCCTACATAACTTCCAAGATCTGATGAGAACAAGCTAACCTGAAATGCATTCATCTATGAATGTTACATTTGGGGGATATTCTTTCATGTTCCCACCCCCCCCCCAAAAAAAAATCTCAAATCCTTTTGATTTTTCTATCTAGCAGTACACTGAATGTATTTATGCTTACTTTCAAAATACCTTCCCCCCAAAAAAATAAAATGTATTTCTCTCTGTGAAGTTCTTTAAAAGACCTTAGTACCCAGAGTTGTGAATGAGCTGACATTATGCTGCATTTCTTTTCTAAAAACTAGAAAAATCTATTTAAAAATCAATTGGATTCCTTTGATTTTTCTTTAAATTTTATAGAAATAAAAATGAAGTAAAAATTGGTTACATTCTTAGGATTTAATTGATAAGCACTTAAATGTGGTTAAACTTTGTTTTAATTAAGAGTTCCTTACCTTTTCATGCATCTATGGCACACACATTACCCTTCCATTCTGGTATGAGGATTCACCTCCAAACTCCCATGAATACTTTGTCCCTAGCAATATTTATGTTCTTATCTATCTGAGCCCTATTACTAAACATCAGTTAACAATTCTGAACCTGATAAAGGCGTAGTAATCCAACATTTGTAACAATAGAGTTGCTGAACACAGTGGGACACTTGGTATATAAGAGCCCCAGTGGGAAAATATGCAACAGGATACCATAATAACATCCCAACTTTTTAAAAAAGTGGAAAGATGTAAAACAAGATAATGTTCATTAGAAAACAGACAATAATATTTATGCTGTTGCTCAAGCTCAAGCAATTGAACAAGTATGCTTGTGATTTCTCAGTACAGCAATTCAAAACAAGGCATTGGGGATGGGCATAAACCAAACCATGAAGCAAAATTCAACAAGAATATTACCTTGTTTATTGTTCATGAACTGAAGTTCTTAATGGGTCTACTGTCATTAATATCCATGAACTTTTAAAACAAGTTTGTGGTGGTTCGTGGGTACAGCAGAAAGCAGGGACATAAGTGCAGTCCGAGTCCCTCTAAACCTCTGCTTTCTGTTCCCCATGAAACCTGCAAAAAACAAACAAACAAACAAACAATCATCTGAGTGCCAATTGTATTGAGATCCTTTGAACAGTCTCTTTAAACTTTAAAGGGACTGCAGATGATGGCTCACAAAACAGCTGAGCCATCATGGAGTATTCTCCCCACTGGTGAGGTGCTTTGAGCTCTCTTGTTCAGTCATTTTAGATGGGTTCAGCCTCTCCTGTGTTTTAAAGGGGCTACAAAATGGAGCCAAATCAAGCTGAGCCTGTGGTGGGAAAACTTCTCTGTGTGGGCTCATTGATATTGGGCTTTCTTGTGCAGCCCCTTTGAACCTGTCTAAAGGGCCTGGATAGGACTGCCCAAAACTGGTCCTGTCCCCCCGCTGGCCAAATGTTTTTCAGGCTGCAGTTCCTTTCAGGAAGGTTTGTGGGTCCATGAATTGGATATGAATCACAAACCAAAGTGCATTTTCCTGGTCCATGCACATTCCTACTTCAAAACTGAGCAGCATACCTGAGAATTTCTTTTGCATCCTCTATGATGATGTATTACAAGACTCTTTTTGAAGTGACTAACTTAAAGCCAGTTTATAACATACTTTTTTGTGTATGTAGATACAAAGTCTAAAGTATCTACAACATGCATTTTTACAAATCATTTCTAAGAAAAAGAAATACACACACAC
The DNA here is from genome assembly GCF_049243985.1 of Paroedura picta. NCBI lineage: Eukaryota > Metazoa > Chordata > Lepidosauria > Squamata > Gekkonidae > Paroedura > Paroedura picta. The sequence continues at coordinate 45,525,010 of NC_135374.1, forward strand.
ATACCCATTTATTTATTTTAAAATTTTACCCTTCTTTCTCTATCAAAGATTCACCTGGCAACTAAACAGCAATAACCGTGATTTGTTGTTGTTGTTCTTAGGTGTGAAGTCATGTCCAACCCATCATGATCCCTGGACAATGATCCTCCAGGCCTTCCTGTCCTCTACCATTCCCCGGAGTCCATTTAAGTTTGCACCGACTGCTTCAGTGACTCCATCTAGCGACCTCATTCTCTGTCGTTCCCTTCTTCTTTTGTGCTCAATCACTCCCACCATTAGGCTCTTCTCCAGGGAGTCCTTCCTTCTCATGAGGTGGCCAAAGTATTTGAGCTTCATCTTCAGGATCTGGCCTTCTAAGGAGCAGGCAGGGCTGATCTCCTCTAGGACTGACCGGTTTGATCGCCTTGCAGTCCAAGGGACTCGCAAGAGTCTTCTCCAGCACCAGAGTTCAAAAGCCTCAATTCTTTCATGCTCGGCCTTCCTTATGGTCCAACTTTCACAACCATACATTGCAACTGGGAAGACCATAGCCTTGACTAGATGCACTTTTGTTGGCAGGGTGATGTCTCTGCTTTTTAGAAGGCTGTCTCGATTAGACATAGCTTTCCTTCCCAGGAACAAGCGTCTTCTAATTTATTTGCTGCAGTCCCCATCTGCAGTGATCTTGGAGACCAGGAAAATAAAATCTGTCACTACCGCCATTTCTTCCCAATCTATTTGCCAGGAATTGAGAGGGCTGGATGCAATGATCTTCATTTTCTTGATGTTGAGTTTCAAGCCAGCTTTACAGTCTCCTCCTTCACCCGCATCAACAGGCTCTTTAGTTCCTCTTCGCTTTCTGCCATTAGAGTGGTATCATCTGCATATCAGGTTGTTGATATTTCTCCCTGCAATCTTGATCCCAATTTGTTACTCATCTAACCCCGCCATTCTCATGATATGCTCCGCATACAAGTTAAATAGGTGAGGCGACAGTATACAGCCTTGCCAAACTTCTTTCTCAATTTTGAACCAATCAGTGATTCCATACCCAGTTCTCACTGTTGCTTCTTGAACTGCATATAGGTTTTTCAAGAGACAGATAAGACGCTCTGGTACTCCCATCTCTTTAAGCAGTGGTCCCCAACCTTTTTATCACCGGGGACCGGTCAACGCTTGACAATTTAACTGAGGCCTGGGGGAGGGGTATTCTTTTGCCAAGGGACGTCACTGCTGCCACCTGAGCCCCTGCTTCGCTTGCTTTCCCGCCGGCACCCCTGACTTCTCGCTGCCCACTGGGGGGTGCTGCCAGCAGCAGCAGCTGTGCAGTGCCATGCTGAGGGAGAGCCCCGGCCATGGCAGCTGCTGGAGAGCACCAAAGGTGAGCCAGCAGCAGAGTAGCAGGGCAGCCCCCGAGGCAGCAGCTGGGGAGGAGGACAAGGAGAAGCCATGGCCCAGTATCAAATGATCCATGGACCAGTCCCAATCTCTGGACCAGGGGTTGGGAACAGCGGTCTTTAAGAACTTGTCACAGTTTTGTGCTTCAAGCAATCAAAGGCTTTAGCGTAGTCAATGAAGCAGAAGTAGATTTTTTCTGGAACACCCTAGCTTTCTCCATGTTCTAGCGTATGTTGGCAATTGGATCTCTAGTTCCTCTGCCTCTTCGAAATCCTGCCTGTACTTTCTCGGTCCACATATTGCTGCAGCCTAGCTTGTAGGATTTTGAGCATAACTTTGCTAGCATGAGAAATTATTACAATGGTGTGGTACTTTGAACATACTTTGGCATTGCCCTTATTTGGGATTGGAATGTAAACTGACCTTTTCCAATCCTGTGGCCATTGTTGAGTTTTCCAAATTTGCTGGCATATTGAGTGTAGCACTTTTACTGCATCATCTTTTAAGATTATGAATACTTCAACTGGAATGCTGTCACCTCCACTAGCTTTATGGTTGCTCAGATTTCCTAAGACCCATTTGACTTCACATTCCTGGATGTCTGGCTCCATGTCAATGACTATCCTATTGTAGTTATCAGGGATGTTACGCTCACTCTTGTATAGTTCTTCTGTATAATTTTGCCACCTTTTAAAAATATATTCTGCTTCTGTTAGGTCTCTACCATTTTGGTCCTTTATCATACCCATCTTTGCATGAAAAGTTCTCTTCATATCTCCAATTTTCTTGAAGAGATCTCTGGTTCTCCCTATACCATTGTTTTCTTCTACTTGTTTGCACTGTTCATTTAAAAAGGCATTCTTATCTCTTCTAGCTATTCTCTAGAATTCTGCATTCAATTGAGTATATCTTACTCTTTCTCCCTTGCCTTTCACTTCCCTTCTCTCCTCAGCTATTTATAAAGCTTCCACAGACAGCCATTTTGCTTTCTTGCATTTCTATTTTGGGGGGTGGTGGTTTTGGTTGCTACCTCTTGTACAATGTTGCAAACCTCTGTCCATAGTTCTTCAGGCACTCTGTCTATCAGATCTAATTCCTTAAATCTATTTGTCACCTCTACGGTATATTTATCAGGGATATGATTTAGTTCATACCTGAGTGGCCTAGTGCTTTTCCCTAATTTCTACAATTTCAGCCTAAATTTTGTAACAAGAAGCTGATGATCTGAACCACAATCGGCTCCTGGTCTTGTTTTTACTGACTGTATATAACTTCACCATCTTTGGCTGCAGAGCACATAGTCAATCTGATTTCTATGTTGACCATCCGGTGTTGTCCATGTGTAGAGTCATCTCTTGGGTTGTTGGAAAAGAGTGTTTGCTATGACCATTGTATTCTCTTGACAAAATTCTATCACCCTATGTCCTGCTTCATTTTGTACTCTAACACCAAACTTGCCTGTTATCCCGGTTATCTTTTGGCTTCCTACTTTCGCATTCCAATCCCCATGATGATAAGCACATCATTTTTTGGCGTTGCTTCTAGAAGGTGTTGTTGGGCTTCACAGAACTGGTCAACTTCATTCTCTTCAGCAGCAGTGGTTGGGGGCATAGACCTGGATTACTGTGATGTTGAATGGTTTGCCTTGGAGTCGAACTGATATCATTCTGTCATTTTGGGGATTGTATCCCAAGACTGCTTTTCCTACTCTTTTATTGATTATGAAGGCTACTCCATTTCTTCTGCGATATTCTTGCCAACAGAATTAAATTCACCTATTCCTGTCCATTTGAATTCACTGATTCCTAAAATGTCGATGTTCAGTCTTGTCATCTCCTGTTTGATGACGTCCAGCTTGCCTTGATTCATGGATCTGACGTTCCAGGTTCCTATGGAATACAAGTCTTTACAGCATCAGACTGTCTTTTCACCACCAGTTGCTTCTGAGCATCCTTTCGGCTTTGGCCCAGTCGCTTCATTGATTCTGGTGCTACTCACACTAGCCGTCTGCTCATCCCCAGTAGCATATTGGACACCTTCCAACCTGAGAGGCTCACCTTCCGGCATCATATCGTTTTGCGTTTTGGAACTGTCCATAGAGTTTTCATGTCAAAGATACTGAAGTGGTTTGCCATTTCCTTCTCCAGTGGATCATCTTTTGTCAGAGCTCTCAGCTATGACCTGTCTGTCTAGGGTGGCCCTGCATGGCATAGCTCATAGCTTCACTGAGCTACGCAAGCCCCTTCACCACAACAAGGCAGTGATCCTTGAAAGGGATAACAGTGTGATAACACCATGATAACATCGGCTAAATTAGAAATGCCATTGTGGCTATGCATAGTGTTATACTTGTAATAAACAAGTTTTTGTATTTGTCTGTGTACAAAGATATCCATGGATAGCTTCTATGCTCCTCCCCCAACCCTGCATGAATTATTTCCAGTGTGATTTCAGATGAACATCTGATTACCTGTATCGCCATTTGACAATTTCAATTCACTGTGCGGAAATGTGCTGTGGAAATTAGTTTTTACAGGATGGCAGTAATACACCACAGGTGTCATTATTACTGCCTTTTCGTCAGTTGAGATTTCTGCAACTTTTAAATGAGGTATGTCCCACAATTCTTCTAAAAACCTCTGTAAAGTATCCACAGGGATTGACTTTAGTTATTGTTACAGTAATTGCTCAGTGTCATTAGCGATGCAATCCTGAATAGGCTTACATATGAATATGTCTAACATATGAATTTCAATACATTTAAAAGAGTGTAGTGCTATTTAGGGTTCATGGCTGACTGGAAATTTGAACCCTAATTTCCACTATCCAAGTAAACTCTTTATGTTATACCAACCTACCTCAGTATTGCTTTAACTCTGTTTGAGGAGAAGGGGTGCTACAGTACATGACAAAAGTTCTCAGACTGGCTTCATACTGATTCTTCTACTCAAGGATGTCAAAAACATAAATAATAATTCTAAGGGGTCATGAACTGATAAACCACAAAATCATATTAACATATAAAAACGGGATTATTTGTTCTCTAAGCATTCACTTTTGTATATTATGAATGGAATAAAAGCATTTGGTATGCCCATTTGTATGTCAGCTTTATTTATATTCTACCTCTTTCTTCTCTGCATACGTAACTGTGCCAAGAAAGAAGAAGAGGACCACTAGAGAGCTGAGAAAGAGAATGGAGAAACTTGTAGCAGGTGATACATACCACTTGTGCTTATCTTTAAACAGCTCGAACAAGCTACATCTGAATTATCCTGATACCAAGCAATTCCAACTCCAAGTTGGAGGAGTAAGGCTCTGGCTGTTGCTCCGAGCCCATTATGCAGGATTATTATTATAATGAGTGTCAATGGATGTGGACAACACTATCTCTGTAAAACAACTGTAGGGGAATCCACAATAGATCTGGCAACAGCTGCTAGCTGAGAAGTACAAAAACACTTTGCATATGACTTCTGGGTGTCCATGTGCCAACAAGGAATCATGCCAGTTTCTTTACTTAGGGGAAGAGGAAGAAAGATGGAGCGAGGAAAGTTTTCTTTTTTCCTGCCTTCACAGCATCGCTGCGGCAGAATGCCATTCATCACCAAAGAGACAGGAGGCCAAAAGTGACTGTAACAATTTTTTTAAATTGCAAAATAATGTTAAAGGAAATATACTCATATATTGGCAAAGGTCCATTCACAAGTAGCATTGAAGCCATATAGGCAAAGAAATATATGCATACCAGCATGTAAAACTACGAAGTTTGACTGAGACCATTATCAAAGAAACTACATTGTGTAATTCGGGAAATCATCAGCATTTGGTAAAATAACGCAGAACAAGTTAATTTAGTCTAATGTTTGCTTTTTTGGTGTGCATTTGAATATATTTTGGCTCTGTTGTGTGGTTCTACATGGTTGGAACAACTACAAGGCCATTGGGCTGACATATTATGAGGAGACAGACAGCAAGGACAATCAAAGAACACGGAGACTTCCTATTCGAGACCACAAACCAAAGAAAAAACAAGAAGCAGAAACAGACTCTGAAGTACTATAGGAAAATTCCTGCATAGGAGTCAACTTCCTCCAAGTTTGAAAGCTGTTCTTTAGTGTGTCCAGCTAGTGTGACATGTATTCCCTGATGTAACCCAGATGCTTTTGTTTGATACCCTGAGGTTAATTTCCTGCTGTTGTATTTTATGTATACCAACCGCCTCAAACATTTCTAACCTCCTTTCCCTTATTGCCCTCTATTTACCTCCCCATTTGATTACTTTAGTTCCACGTCTTCTCACCCCTTGATGCGTGTCCTGTTATCTCCATATTATGACTTATTTTGAACTTTGCCTGATTCAAGTTCCCAGCAGAGGGGGAGCCCTCTCAAGCCCCTATATCTTCTACCCTATACTTTGTGAGTCAGTTCTGACTATGCCTTCAATGTAGATGCTTGCATTTCTAATAGTTTAATTCAAAGTTTGCTTATTTAGAATTCAAATTCTCTCACACTTACTGAGGACTGACATCTCAATACAAGCACGATTATCTGTTTCAGATGACATCTCTTTTCTAAGACATGAGAATCTTAAAAATAAATTATTGTCCTGTGAAATTTAGCATTTTGTCATCTCTTAGTGATTCTTGCTTGACTCTTTCATAATTTGGCTGATATCATTAGGCAAATGGAATGGAAATTCATGGAATTCTGCGTATATAGCATAACAATTTCACCTTGGTAGATCATCTATTCTGAAATTCTATCATTTTTACTGTGTAGAGAATATCTCCATCATCTCTGGACTAGAAACAAACCATGTGTTGTGGTATAATGCACAGTGTGTTTGACTTTGATCTAGAAGCCCCAGATCTGAACCCTCAGCTCTGCCATGGATACTTGTTGGATGACATTGGGTCAGTCTGAGTCTAATCCACCTCACAGGGATATTCTTGTATAGATAAAATGGAGGAGAGGGAAGTGATGATGGAGTACAAAATAGTATAAGATATCTGAATAACAGAGTTGCTGATACCTGCTAATATGGGGAAATAACACTTTCTGTTGGGATATGATGGAACTTCCCCCTAAGAAAATGTGCTAGCCTTGATTGAATTTTCCTTCCTATAAAATTCCTAAGCAACCCTTAGCTTTGCTTTGACATTTCATTTTGGTTGGATGAAATTTGGTTGCATTTCCCTTGGCTCAGTCCCTAGCAATCCTGTATTCTTCTGCATGATATATATAGCAATAATTTGGTAGCTCATATGTAGCACTATTTGCAGATGTGCAATTTGTTATCATTACTGATCATGTCATTGCTACTGATTCTATCCACATATATGTCTCCAAATATTCCACCCATTTACCTGAAATTATTATATAGATTACCTGTCCTAGGGAAATTAAACACAAGCACCCCCAGTTCCATAATTCTTGATGTTGTGTGTGCCATTGAATAACTCACCTACTGGTGCTTTATCACTCCCCTGTACACGTGTGCCAGGGATTCTGACTTCAACAAACAAGACTCTTCTCTGTTTTGCCACAGCAAAAGTTATTGCTTTCAGCATTCAGGTGATCAGATTCATAAGACTGATTGCTATCTAGGTGCGTGTTCATACACACAAATCCACGTCCAAGAGCTAGACTTGGTCTTTAGTGGCAAGACTAAGCTTGAGTTACACATTCATCATCTTGCTTCCATTTCTGGCATCACAGCCATAAAAAATTACAACAGACAGAAGCCCAAAAACAGTTTATAGCTTATTTTGAACAATTGCAATCAGGAGTCTGACTTTTACAGAGACACTTTCCTGATGAGGAGGGAAGAAAATTATAAGGCTGTGGAATATTTCCAGTACAGATGAAAATATTTCCCAACGAATCTAATTATTCTACATAGAATATTATCTCCTAGCAGGTTTGCTCAGCTAGGCAATCTGATACATCAAATGTATTTTTAATTTCATGTTAAACTAGAGTCAGAAAACATAGTAGCCACACAACATATGTACATGTTCTGAACTGGTTGGATGATAAAGAAACAACACTATTGGGGTTTGTTGCTTTGGATGACAGAGAGCAAGAGGACTGAAGGGATATATGCTTTTTTATACATCTGTGATGTCCACCATTTGCATAAATATATATTTCGAATATAACTATACAATATGGATATGCAATAGAAATGGATCTGTAAGACAGCAAAAAGCTGAAAACTGCATTTGTTGACCAAAATATCAACATTTATTTTTTTAAAAAAATGGGAGCACTAACTCATCCTATTGAAATTAGTGGTTCTTACAAGACCACAACATTGTTTGAATTTAAGCCCATCCCATGAAAATGTAAATAATCTGTAGCAGAAATTCCATATTTAATGCTCAGTGAAATTGAGAAGTGTTATTCATTTCCCCCTCTAAAATAAAAAAGTGTGCACAATAAACTCCATAACTGGGGAAAATATATAGAAATGACTTATGATGGCTTCCTCATCACCGCAGATCCAAGAGTCTGACCTATTTCAGAATTGCTGTGAAGCTTAATGGGAAGGTCAGAAAAGTACAAATAAGTTTTCTTTTGAGTGTACTGGGAATAAGAAAGCAAATATTTAAAACCTACTCTTTTAATAGGGAATATGATTATGGAATAGTACTAGAGAATTTTGATTAATATTTTATGTTCAACTAGAACAGTTTATGAACATGTATCTCTTCCAGAGAAACTAAAAGCTTGATTTTAAAATTAGCCAGATACTACATGCTTCATCATGACAAATAAATACATATCAAAGGCAAATATGCCAACAGGATCTTATTTCTAGTCTATGAACTGACAACATTACAAAAGCATCAATTGACATAGCAAGAGAACAACTAATTACCTTGAATCAGTACTGAAACCCACCTTGAATGAAAAGTGAAGCCCAATGCACTGCTGCAACAGTGCCACACAAGATTCTCATAACAAAAAGAAGTTAGATTTTGTATCCTGCTTTTCACTACACAAGGGAGTCTGAAAATGGCTTACAATCACCTTCCTTACCTTTCTGTATGATAGAGCTTTGGTGGCTCAGTTAATAAAGTGCTTGCCTTGCAACTACTCCTCTATGAATCTGAGTCTGACTGTGGATTGTGAGATTTTTTTCCCCACATAGAAGTTTTTGTTTTTTTTACTTCATCAAAAGTAAAAAAGGTCAAAAGTTTAAAATGGTGCATTTTAAAAACATGCCTTTCCAAAATGGTTGCAAGGCAAGTGCTTTACTAATTGAGCTACTAGGACTCTATTGAAGTTCATTCAATGAAGGCCATATTCAAAACATTCATCGCTGATTTTAATTTTAAAAAAATGATTTTTAAAAATAAAAAAAATGTTTGTTTAAACGAAGTAATTCCAATGTAAAATGTCCTCTTCACTCCCCCCCCCCAAAAAAAAAGACCAGAAAGAGAGCAGGCCTGGCAAGCATTTCTCCCCTCTCCTCTGTGTGAAGCTGTCAGACTGGAAGAAGGGAAGAAGAAGCAGCACAAGGTAAGGAGGGCTAATCTTCACTTCTTCTGATATTAATGCTTCACATCACTTAACGGAGTTGATAAAGCATCAGAACATGAAGCAAGCACTAAAATGGAACCAGCAGAAATAAATGGGGTTGCTCCTGCCGGAAACCAACCAATCAGCAGAGACCAATCAACAGCTCAAACAAAGGGAGGGGAGAAGAAGAAAGTTTTGGCAATCCAATGTGCAGATTTCAACTTTGTGATTTGGAGGAGAAAAGATGAGAAATAATATAGGGGCAGAGTGTAGGAACAGATGTGATCAGGATGTTGATTAAAGAGATACTGCTTCAATTAAGTAAGAATCAAATTAAACTGTGAGTGCAGATAAGACCCTGGTTTTCAGAAGATAACATGGCAATTTGAGTGCTGGTGAGGGGTCTGGAGACCAAGTTGTATGAGGCAATGTTGAGGGAACATGGTCTGTTTAGCCTGGAAAGAAGATGACTAAGTGGTGATCTGATAACCATCTACAAATACTTGAAGGGCTATTGTATATAAGAGGGAGCAGAGTTATTTTCTGTTGCCTTAGGGAGTCAGACCAGAACCAATTAGTTGAAATTAATTCCAAAGAATTTTTGACTAAACACCGAGAAGAAGTTCCTGACAGAGCGGTTCCTCAGTAGAACACGCCTCCTCAGGTGGTGGTGAGTTCTCCTTCTCTGGAAGTTTTTAAGCAGAGGCTAGATACTCATCTGACTAAAATACTGATTTTATGAACTTAGGCAGATTGTGAGTGTTTGTTTGTTTTTTGTGGCCCTTCCTTGCATGCCCAGAGAATTCCTGATCACCACTGTGGGATGGTAGGTAAATTTTCTTCAGGCCAGGCTGGATTCTGGAGATTTTTGGTGTGTGTGTGTGTGGGGGGGGAATCACTTAGGAATGAAATTGGGTCATATAGATAGGCAGATAGTTGTGAGTTCCTGCATTGTGCAGGTGGTTGGACTAGATGACTCTGGATACCCCTTCCAACTCTATGATTCTAAGTTCAATAAGATGCTAAAGCCTACAAAGCAATATAAATGATGAGTTTGTTATGGATCCCAAGTTCTAGTTAACGTAACATTGTAATCTGTATGTGTGTACGTAGTAAAGGTAATTCAGATCAAAGCGCTGTTGATCTGAACCATTATGTTTGTGATGCTAGTTCAGCTTCAGCAATTTTGCAGCAGTAAAACAGCCTTTCAAGAACAGGTGAAAAAGCTTTAATAACTCTCCTGAAGTTGCCAGCTGAGGGTTTTTATACCTGGACTGTTTGGTTCTTGCCTTATGTACAAATCTAGGAATACTTTAAGACAGGAACAGATTGGTTATGACACTGTTTTCCCCCTTACGTTCATAGTCAGACTGCTCAACTGAGGACCAAGAGCAATAGAAAGCAATAGAAGAAGCAGATCAGGGAGTGTTTTCTGTCTTCTGTTCCTGAGTGAATAAAAGATGGTGCTTCTGTTGCTTTATGCCAGTATGAATTAAGAAGGGTGGAGCAAAAGCATAAAAGCACTGTCTGTAATGCTGTGGATTTGGCCCTCTATTGGGGTTTGAGGAAGGTATTTTGTCAGTTTGGGGAAACAGTAGGGACCAAAAAAGCCTTACACCAGCGCAATGGTGTAATGCTTAAAAAAAAACAACGTGTCTCCTGAAATTTCTCACTTGCTGGCTCCTCTGCTGCTGTCTCACGTTTCCTGGCATTTTGCATGGCTACTTGAAATGGTGGAAGCAGGGAACGTGCTATACATGCTCCTCTCTTCCACCTGTCAATCAAGACAGGCAGCCAATCATCTTTCTCCCTCTTTTAAAGGGACTGCAAGCTATTTTTAAAAAAATGACTTATGCGTTTAAACGCATAGATGCCTTTTACTGCAAGCCCTCTTGCAATCTGGAGCCTTGAAGCTTTAAAATTGGGGTGGTGATTTGTTAGTGGTATTTTTGGTGGGGAAGAGTTTATTGGTGGGGAAAAGTTTATTTTGTGCTCTGCCAAGGCGACTGTGTGTATATTCATTGATCCAAGCAGTTTTTCTTTTGAAAAGCCCCATTCCGGGTTAAAAGAGAGGGAAGCGGGCTCTGGAGCTGGAAATCTTGCTACTTCAGCTCTGGTGGTGGGGCAAATTCCCAGTTCTGCATGATGTTAGCTGTGGCCTGGGGCTGTCCCAGGCCTGGCCCAACTCAGGCCCTCATTTTCCCCACAGCAAGGGACCATCTGGAAGGGAAGAGTCGGGCCATCCTGGCTCAGCTCCTTCCTACCTTTGCCTGGGTATGTCATCCTGAAAGGAACAGAAAAAATGCCCCAGGTGGGTCCACTGCACTGAGCTGCATGGCGGAACTACCTGGGGCACTTTTTTGTGTGTTTAAGAATGTTGTGTTCCATTGGTAAGCAATCTCCTGTACAAGCACTGAGTCATGTCTGACCCTTGGGGTGATGCCATCTAGTGTTTTCTTGGCAGACTCAATACAGGGTGGTTTGCCATTCCCTTCCCAAGTCATTTCTTCAACAACAACAAAAAAGCCCACACCTCCCTGCAGTGCAACAGAACCTCACTGCCCTAGCTGCTATGCAGGAGCATGTATCCTGGACAGATGAGGTAAAGGTAAAGGTAAAGGTATCCCCTGTGCAAGCACCGAGTCATGTCTGACCCTTGGGGTGACGCCCTCTAGCATTTTCATGGCAGACTCAATACGGGGTGGTTTGCCAGTGCCTTCCCCAGTCATTACCGCTTACCCCCCAGCAGCAAGCTGGGTACTCATTTTACCGACCTCGGAAGGATGGAAGGCTGAGTCAACCTTGAGCCGGCTGCTGGGATTGAACTCCCAACCTCATGGGCAAAGTTTTCAGACGGCTGCCTTACCACTCTGCGCCACAAGAGGCTCTTGGACAGATGAGGTGCAACAGGCCAAATGGATCCCCCATGCAAAGGCAGGTTGCCTCTCCTCAAACTCCAGGTGACAGCTTGGCAAAGGTCCCTGTCACTCTTTTCTCCGATTTTGAACCCAGTTGGCTTCTGTTTAGTCTTTTTTCTCTCCCCCCACCCTCAGATCTGTCTTACAGTTTCCCACAAAGATACTATACCTTTTCCTTCCAAACTGAAAACAAGGGCCAAACCCACGGGGTTGCAATATCAACACCGTATGTCTCTCATTTGAAAGTAAAACATTAGTTTTCTGAGCAAGTGTCATGTTCGGTATTATAATATCAATTTCCTACAACTTTTAAAATGCACTGGAGAATAAAGATTTTTTAAAAAAATGGGTGTGAGCTGGGAGAGCTTGCCTACAGTATGCATGGGAGACAGGGTGGTTGGGTCCCTACACTTCTGCCCCCAAATCAGCTGTGACAACCCACTGGTTTACAATTACATCTTTATATCTCTTTCAACCAATAAACTTGGAATATTATGTATCCCAATTTTATCTTACCAATAATGCTGTGAGGTAAATTAGTCTGAAAGAGAAGGACGTCAAAGGAGCAATCATAAGAAGGCTATTCATTGGGGCTTACATTCAAGGATTTCAGCCCAACTGAACTTCATGGTTGAATTATTATTGGAACTCAGATCTCCTTGGTTGTATTACAGTCTTCTAAGCACTATGCCACACTGGTTTATTAAATGCATGCTATCCTGTTGTGAAAGTACATTATTTTTATCTACTATTTGGTATTCTGGGCATTTGGTATTCAGATGGTTAATATGTTTATTTTTATTTATTTATTTATTTATTTAGATTTCTATACCACCCATTTCTTTGCAGCTCTGGGCGGTTTACATTGAACATTATATAACTTACATGGAATGATATACAGACTGTAACATCAATAACTTTCAAATAAGGCAACAAAAGATTACAAAACCACATTTATAATATATAAATAACAATTAACAGTAACATTGGCAAGTTAATTCTTTCAGTCATGGAGGAGGCATCTGGGGGCCCAGCAGGTGTTCTAAGTCGGTCAGCCTCAACTGAATGCCTGGTGGAAGAGCTCCCTCTTGCAGGCCCTGTGGGACTGTGGAAGTTCGGGCAGGGCTTTGATCTCCTCAGGGAGCTTGTTCCACCAGGTGGGGGGCAGGACGGAGAAGGCTCTGGCCCTTGTTAAAGTAATCTAAACCAGATATGGGTCTCTGTGGAATGCACCATTGCAGCAACCTCCAACTGTACCCATTCAGTGAAATAAATTGTACCTACTCAAATAAATGTTGCTAGTATTCCTCTTACCTATAGGAGATCTACACATGGAACATGTCTCTGCTTCAGAATTTCACTCTGAAACCTTGATTCCACATCATGTCACCTCTTGTCAGTAATCAAAGTGGAATAAATGTCTTGAATGTCATATTGTTGTGTGTGTTTTTGTTTTAAAGATATAAGCCAATGATAGTCACAACTGAAAACTGATATGAAGATAGCAGAAGAATAGTATGGGGGTGGTGTAGTTGACTGTATTCGACCTTTACAAGGTTGTGCAGTACGTAATGTCTGTGCCTGACAGCAACAGCTATACAGAGTATGTGCTTTTCACAATAGGCAATATTTGCAAAAAGGAATAAAAATGTCTTCATGTTGATGTAATAAAGGAAGAACATCACTGCAAATTAAATTTTGACACGTCTTGTGGTGACTTTCATGGCACTGAGCTGTGATATTTCAAGCAGCTTCTTAAAATAAATATATCTTTCAAAGAAAAATGTTGGGAAAATATATAATATGGTGAAACTTGGCACATGGCAGGGGGATTGATCTGTGTTAAAAAGTATCATCCAGTTTTAACAGAGTAGTGGTAGGGGAGAACATGAACCCATGATTTATGCAGGATGGGAAGCAAGGGAAATTAAATGGCTGGGAAGGGAAGGGGGGAGATTCTGCATGTACACAGTGAATTCCCTCTTCCTCCCCATTTCTGCTCCACCTCATGTTTACTTACCACAGAGCTGATGTTTGCAAAGTTTCATCTGCAACAAAGGTTTAAATCCATATATTAACCATGTAGTTATTTGTAGTTTTTTCTAGCCCTCCTTTCTCTAAAGGGACACAAAGAAACAGATTAATCCATTAAGAACTAATACAATCTCAAGCAAGCCAAAAAAAAAAGTAAAATGTCTCAATTCTTTAGTACACAATGCTGGTGTACACACTTTTGGGAAGGGGTTTATTTATTTCTTAATAAATACTGCTTCTTTATGTTTGCTTATTACTCAGTCCTGTTTGGTGCTGGTCTTGTATATAATGGAATTTTGCTTGCATATACTCAGGCAGAAAGAAAGATTAGAAGAATGGGTTAAGGCCAAGACTGAAAACACTGCACTACCCCTAGATAAGGTACACATCCTTTGCATACTACAGTTTTGGTAATGGGGTACAATAGATGGAAGTGCAACATTTTCCTACCAGAGAACAATAAGCATCTGCTTGCCATCTTCTCTTTGGTGTGTAGATGGTAATCAGTGACAAGACATGGAAACAGAGGCTTAGGACCAGAATACACAAGATGCAGACTGTAAGTGAAAGGAATTTGAGACTGATTCTCCCATCTCTACTTTCTATAACAACTACTTTCTAGAAAGAGGGAAAGCACAGCACCATCCTGATGGAACCTTTTTGCACAAGAGATCCAAATGTTCCTTACCTCTTTAGCATCTGAATGCCATGGTGAATTTGGTGACAGTGGACAGGGACACATTTGGGCACTGCTTTAGTTAATGGATTCAATAACGTACAAGATGAGATGCAGCAGCAGCAAGGGAAACAGATATGCAGCTAGTTGAATTTTCTGTCCTTCCCTCTCTGAGGGTCTTTTTGCTATTTTAACACAAGTTCTTATGTGAAAATAAACACACTTTCATTATGCAGTGCAAATAAGTTTCTTACTCCAGTAGCAAGTGTTTTAACAAGATGTTAGCACATCCACTTGCAGTTGGCAATGGTTTAATCAGTTAAGGTTCTTTCACACAAGGCCATGATGCAGGGATTTCTGCTTCTATTTCTGGAACCCTGTACAGTTTTATTATCTAAACTCAGCATTTTCTCATATATTAATTTCTTTCAGCTCACACAAGCAACGTGGCAATTCTGAAACATTGTTCACCAATAGTGATAGATTTTTCTTAGGTTTATATATCCCCCCTCTACTGTATGTGACAGATTGGTTTCTTGCATACAGTTGCTATTGAGGATTGTGTAATGTATTACAGTTCAGATTTAAGAGAATTCTGTAGGACAGCTATGAAGAAGTGCCCTATTGCTATGAAGGGTCTCACTGCATTTCCACTATTTTTTCTTCCAGGCTGAAACCAGGAAGAGGGGGGAGGAGTTAGCCCAATTGGTCACCTTCATTGAAATGTGATTCAGGGGGGCAGATGTTGATCTTAAGCAGAAGAACACAGGTTGAGTCCAGTGGTCCCAGTAAGTCCAACAAAGTTTTATTCAAGGTATAAGTTTTTATGTACACACACACTTCTTCAGATACAAAGAAGTATGCATGCACACTAAAACTTATCCTTATCCATGGTTCCTCTATATATTTGTGAAACAGCCTGGGGGGTGGAACATGTCTGGCTGCCTGAGTTGGAATAGGGCCAATCAGGGTGCATTCAGGCACTCCTCTTCCTTTAAGCAGGTCTGAAATGCTAGACAGCCTATAGTCAGAAGATTCCTAGAGGTTGCCAGGAAGTAGTTTTTTGACCCAGGCTGACCTGGTCAGTATGGATGAAGAAACAGAGGTGATAAAATTCAGGAGAGCCAGGAAGAAGATATCTTTTGTGGGGAATCCATCAAAGCAGCAGGATCTCAGACCTGAGATCAGAGGCAGGCATTCATTGATCATGTGCTTGCCTAAAAAGCTGAAGAATGCTTTGAAGTAATGAACAGGAAGCTGAACATTTTAAAGTTAGAGGCTCCTGTCCAATTTAACAGCTAGAACAGCTGATGTGCAGTTTCTCCCAGGCAGTAAATTGTCCCTGTGGTGGCCACAGACTGTGGAAGACATAGAGGCCTCAGAATTGTAAGGGGGAATCTGAGAGTTTTGACCCTTTCATTTAAAGGTCAGTAGTGGTGGTGATACCAGAGACAGAGAGACTTTGACAACCCCCTAGAGTAGGCATGGTGAAATAGTGCTTGCATGGCTGAAGGAGACCATTCCACCATATAGTCATATTCATTTCCAGGCAATTATATTATTTTTAAACTAATTAGAAACTTCAACAAAATTAAGTAATGACTGAAGATACAGGTCTGGCATTATCACAGTAGGGTAGGTATAAAAGTTTTGATAGGGCCAACAAACGTTTCAGTTGCCAAATGAAATAATTGTGAGCAGTACCTTCAAACAAACTAAGATTCAATTTTTATTAAAAGGGATATTTCTAAATTGTTGGCACTGGAACACATATCCCCAGTACTGTTCCAATTGTGTTGGCTACCTATATGTTTAGGGATGAATTCAAAGAGTTATTATAAAACCCTTCATGGCCAGGGATCATTATGACCTAGGGACATCTCTCAGTATACTTCCCTGCACCAGCTACTTTCTACAGACAGCCTTCTCCTTAAAACTATTCATTGAAGTGCAGTAAGATCATGGGCCTTTTCTGTGGTGGGCCCAGTTCTTTCAAATGGCCTCCTAGAACAAGTGAGGAAAGTCCCTTCAGAAGTCATGTAAGGCAGCCTTATTCAGAGGTTGAATTGTTTCAGCAGATTTGGCTTGATCCAGTATATTTAATTTGTGTGTACTTTAAAACTTGCTTTTTAAATTGCTTTTTTAATCTGTGTTTTAATTGGATTATTATAGTTTATATCTTTGCAGGTTATATTGCCTTGAGTCCAAAGAGATAAGGCGAAAGAAAATGTAAGCATTTGGCAAATTTGTGTTCTCATATTACTTTCCTCCAGCTGTCTATTTCCTTTTCTCCAAATCATCATTTATTTACCTAACTTACCTGGCAGAAAATAATAACAGAAAGAGGCTTCCACTGGTTGAGCCTATCCTGTGGGACAGTGGTGGCAATGTACTGTGGTATGGGGAGGGAGGGAAATTCATGATTTTTTCCTCTAATATCCAGTTTAACCTGTGGTTTTCCTGACTTCTAAAGCTGTGTTAATCTTCTGACTTGGATTGCAAATATGTTGTCTGTGCTCATACTGCTACCTAGGAACTCTATTTCAATCCAGTAAATTCTGACCATGCGCCAATATGATGAATACAGCTGATTGAAGAACACTGCCAACTATGGAGATGCAAGGGTAGCACATACACTTGAAATATGACTGATTTGGTGCCTGAATTGTCACAATGGAACTAGGCATACATAATCCAAGAAACCCAGTAAATTGTGAGCCTGTGCCAATAGCACCTACCCAGCCAGCCACCATGGGGAATCCTGCCAACTGGACAGCTCAACACAACATAAAATGTTTTACTCTTAAAATTGCAAACAGACACTATTTTGATCATATGCAGGGAGAGCTCATTAAGTTCAGCTATGGATATCCTGGTTTCTACATGTATCCTTGGTTGTTAGGACTAGGGATATTATTAATGCAGACCTTTCAGAAATTGGCTTTTGGAGTCCCCTGTGATCATCCTGGGAGAAAAGGTGGCATGGTATAGCCTGATCTCATCAGATTTTGGAAACTAAAAAGGGTCAGTCCTGGTTAGTACTTGGATGGGGGACCAACAAGGAAGTCCATAATTGCTACACAGAGACAGGCAGTGGCAAACCACCTCTGAATGTTGCTTGTCTTTAAAAACCCATATGGTCATCAAAAGGCAGCTATGATTTTATGGTACTTTACACAGAGAAATGATCACCCAAGATTGATTGATTGATTGATTGATTGATTGATTGATTGATTGATTGATTGATTGATTTCTTTCTTTCTTTCTTTCTTTCTTTCTTTCTTTCTTTCTGCTGGCTGGCTGGCTGGCTGGCTGACTGGCTTTCTTGCTTGCTTGCTTGCTTGCTTGATGCTACTTTCAGTGAGTCTGGTCTTTGAACTGGGCCTTATCTAGTAATGGATGGAACAGGATAACTAAGTACCTTATCTGTGATATGGTGGACTGGGGTGTGATGGAAGACTTTTGGTGCTGAAAAACATCAATCAAACTCTTAGTTGTCTGTGTGGGACATTTGGAGCCAGCATGGGCCACCAGCAGGCCTTGAAGTGGGGCAGCCAAGCCATGGAGGATGGGCTACCAGTGCCAGTATGGCTGACCTCATCCCTGGCTAACCTTCTGCTGCCTCTTTTTCCTCCCAAGTGCCCAGAAGGTGTAGTAAGGAGGAGGAGGAGGATGGGGGTGGGGAAAACCCACAGTTGGCCCTCAGTGGGAGAGTGCACACAAACAGTACATAATCTCAGCCATTTAAATAAGCTACTAAACTACTACTAATTTTAAAAAAAACTACTAAAAATAAACAATAAAATTATTGCTATTGTTTATCTGCAGGTACATATTAGTGCAAATTGTTGAGCAACACTTGTCACCCAAGTCCCTAGTTATAGCAGAAAAATTGGAGACAGGGTAAAAGCTGGAACAGCTCGGAATGACCCAGAACAGGCATTAAACAAACAAGAATACCACAAAAAATAGTGGGATGCATTTCAGATAGTTGGAAACAATATTTTAGAAATGAAAAGGTGGAAATCCTACACATTTATTAACCCATTTTGGGCCAAAATGCATCTGGAACATCACAGAACAGGCATCAAACAAACAAAAAAACAAACAAAAAAGTGAAAATCAGATTGTTGCAGATTGTGTGGAAACACATAATGTGCCACAATCTAATTCTCCTCATGCTGACACTGCTGCCTATCTTCTGTGCTCAGCCAGGAAAAGACTGAGGCCCTCGGCCATGGTTGCAGGATGGATGGGTATGGCAGCAGCTGCCTAGGCCCAGCACAGAGCTCTTCTCCCTGAACTGTCTCTGCTGCTTCCACTGGCTGTCTTCTGCAGTTGGCCCCACACTCCTGATGGCAGGGCTGGCCATAAAAGATGGGCGGTGGAGGGAACAGCAATGCAGCAAGCAGGGCAGAGCACCGAGCCTGGCCAGCTGCCACTGCCTCCACCAACCATCTTTCATGGTTGACCCCACAATATTTTAGAAATGAAAAGGTGGAAATACCACACCTTTATTAACCCTTACCATGCCAAAAAGCCTCTGGAAAACATGGAACAGGATGGAATGAGCAATAAACAAACAAAAGTACTGCAAAAACAATGGGATGTATTACAGAGAACAGTCACTAGAGAACAATATTTAGAAATGAATTGGTGTAACTCTCACCCCTTTGTTAACCTGTTCCAGGCCAAAATACCTCTAGAACACCTTGGAATGGGCATTAAACAAATAGTACAGCAAAACACAGTGGGATGTATTAAAGAGACCTGCCTACTGCATGCAAACCTGGCTCAGAGGGCTTCTGCTGTGTCAAGGCTTAAACCCCGCCACAGCAGAAGCAGTCCTCAGAATCTGTGTTCAAGAATGAAAGCAACAAAAGCGGGAGCTTGGGGTGTTCTTCAGGGCCTGTAAATCGAACTCTTCTCCCAGGTTTATGGCTGAGGTCAGTACAGTCAGAAGATCAGATGGGGCCCCCCTGAGGAAGATCCATCACCATATTGAACAACACTGGTGACCAGTAGGCATTGTCCCCCTTGATGCCCTGCTGGCAGTCAGTCATTGTAGAATGAGGGCTGTTTTTACCACCATGTATTATATTATATATTGTTGTATGTAGTTTTAATGGGATTTTATTATGGGTTTTATTGTAATTGGGGATCAATCTTGTAACCTTCCACAAGCCACTTGTTGGAAGTGGTGGGAAATAAACAAACAAACAAACAAATAGTCTTTTATTCAAGCTCAGCTATACCAGTAGCTAGTCAGATCAGAGAATCTGTAACCATCTTAAATAATACACTCAAAATATAAGAACAAATAACAATAAAAACTGACTTATTAGAAAAAATATATATAAGTAAGGTATTTTTGGGGTATATTTTCAGCTCAGTTTAGCTGAATACACTCCCATGGTTACCAGTTGGGCCTCATGTGAGAAGCTTAATGGACGATTTTGCTACCATTGTACAGATCTTACCACAAATGTTTTAGCTATGTCTTTGTGGAAAGAACCAAAAGCACATACACAATGCTCTCAAGGTTGTACATATGTGGGCATAGCAGTTTGTAATAATTATCAAACAAGGACAGATAAACATTTTCTAGTGGGCAGTTAAATACAATCTGTATTTCTATCCATAATCACTGCCAGCAGAGGTTCTTTTTAGTATTTAGGGCCTTCTTCTTCATGCTGATGGTTTGCAATGAAAATGATGATCAGTGGCTCATGTGAATGAGCTTTGAGTTACAGAGCTAAGAAAGGAAAGTTACAGTAGTTTGCTTGTCTGTATCATAAAATATTACCACTTGATAGAATTTCTTCAGAAATATATTTTAGCCTCCAATATGTTTGTGCACTATGAAAGTTCAACAGTACTTGTCAAAGATAATGACTTTAGTACTTGTCAGAGATAATGACCTTGATGCAACAGAATGTATGTAATAGGCTAATATCTATATTTTAATAGTATTATAAATCAAATTCCCATTGTGCACATGACTGTCACAAGTCTGAAAACGGTGTCCAAACTGCAAAGCCAAGTCAAAGGGAAGATGTATTTCCAACTTTTCGAAATTATGCAATGACTTCTATAAATTCATGCAAATATAGTTCTCAAACAAAGTTCTCAATTTTATAAAGAACAAGTGACCTCTCTTCAGTAGATACATTTTATACAAAGTACAATGAAAACAGGCTATTCTGTTATTGATGCAATGTAGGTATAACTGATACTGTTGACAGCCCCTACCCTAGCTAATGTTACAGTAATGATTAAACTTAGCCTTACACAATAGGGCAGTCTGGTGTGTTCAAGCAGCTCTCAGAACAATGGTAGTCCTGGACCAGGCAAAATTAAGGGTTTGAAGAAGGATTTTGTCTCCAAGCTGAGGACAAACAAGCAGGGTATAGTGTGTGTGTGTGTGGGGGGGGAGGTGTAGTTATGGGCTTGCAAATAATGGTGGGAGAATCAGGGGAGTTGGGTGCCTAAACTGTGCCAATGCGAACGCAAAGCTGCTCCTAGATTGGAAGGCAGGAAAACTGGTCTGGAATTAGCTTGCCGAAATATGGTCCTGTTACTGGTTGGGTTAATATATGTTTATGACAGCTAGCTAAAGTTGCAAAGAAGCAGTGACATCAAACCAAGCTGCTCTTTCTGAGCTTTCTTGGCAAAAGCCCAGAAAGTACTTACATTTTTCTTCTTCTAAGAATTCTTTATAAAAGAAAAACCCATAGGAAATCAAGGTAATTGTGAAGTGAGTTCATCCATTACTAGTATAAACTTGTAACACTTAGTAGTACATGACAGTATTTGGCTGTAATTTTCTAAACATTCTGATATTAAAGTAAACAAAATGTTGCATTCAAAGCTTTCATTTACAAAGAGCTGTTATTTTTAACTAAACTGTGGTTCCCTGCTGTTTTCTTTGATAACAAAGATGGATTATAGTCTATTTCTCTGATAAAATTTCCAGAAAAGAACATATCAAAGATAAATAAAGTCTTCACCTTCTAATAGAACTCTAGGAGAAGATAGTCTCCCCATTGAGTTTTGCACATTTGGGGGGTTAAAAAAATAATTACATCAGAAAACAGTTTGAATAGCTAAGACAATAGCTAACATCAATGAAATATGACAACAATTTAGAATCCTTAGATGGAAACGATAGGCTATCTTTCGAGAACAAAGGTAGCTTTAAAGCATTCTTTAAATTAACAGAGAAATATACACTGCTAAAAATAATATTTATATTTAAAACATAGGTTATTATGAATACTCTCCTTTATGGTATCAAAGTCTGGGGATGGAGGGATCATCTGATTTCTAGTTTGGAAGCAATTCAGAATCACTTCCTTAGATGTATTTTGGCCTTACCTAAAGGAACTCCTGCCGCACATATGCATGCAGAGTTAGGGCTTCCATCGATCAGGGCTCGAGTCCACTTAGCTGTTAAAATTTTGGGCAAAACATAGGAAAAACACTACCGATTCAATATTCAAGCAATGTTTTGAACTAACCTTGAATACTGATCCTTTCCGACTTGCCAGTTATGATAAAATACAATCACAGTATTCCATCCCAGATGATTTATTAAGAGCACAAATTGATGGGTCTAATCTGAGAGGTTGGATCTTTAATACTGATGTCATACTGGATAGACAAACAATAATAAAATCTAACTTCTCTCCTTTGTTTAAACTATTCAAAACAGTCCATCTCAGATCAGAATATTTAGTAACCATTTCTGTACAAAAACTTCAAATGGCGTTTGCTCATTTACGCTTTCAAGTTATGCCATTAGCCTTACTCTCAAGCCATTTTTCCGGTGTACCTTTTGCCCTTCGCCTATGTATTTGTGGAGAACCTGCTGTTGAAGACCTTTATCATTATGTTTTGGATTGCCCACTATACTTGGAGCCAAGAACCAAACATATTGAGAGATATTTGAGTGGCCAGAACTTCCCTGTGAATTTGGACAAAATAGTCTTTTTATTATCGGATACCAACCCCCTAATTAGTTATAATGTTTCACTATTTGCATTAGCAGCAAGGAAAATTCGAGCCAAATTTACGCCACCAGAGAGCTAGAAACCTGAATTATATTGTCTTTTATTATCTATGGACTACCGCATGTAGTGTTCTAATTCTTTTACTGTTTTTATATTAACTGATATGATATTGATTGCATTGTAATGGCCTATGGCTGGAAACAATAAAGCCTTATGTATGTATTATGAATACAATCTAATATTTGATCCTGCATACAGAGGATTTAAGAACCAAGTTGGAACCAAATGTACAGAAACATCATCTGCCTGTAACTTGCAACCTAGGGGGATTTCCACACCTGTTAAAAATAGTGAAATGCTTACCTTTGTTGTCATTATATTCCAGTCCCACCATATGACATCGCCAGCATGCAGCATCTTGGCAGTAACCGGGCAGCTATATTCTCCATTTTAAAGTGTTCGTTGGTGAATCTCAAAAAGTGGATTCACCAACCTATGTAGTGCTAGCTTTTGAAGAACAACTAGCAAGCAACCAGCAGAGGGAAATTATGGAGGCTAAAATGTGCAAAAGGTGCCTGCCTCATCCCACCCTCGCTCCCGCCCTCATATTAATATGAGATTAATATTTTAAATTATCAAGACTCATGATTCAATAAGGGGCAGTGTTCAAAAAGCACCATGCATCTCTGATTAGATGAATAGGCAAAGCACCGGAGAAGTATACATTTTTTAAAAATGGCTTAATTGATGGGTAGAAGAGAGTCACATATAAACCACGTTGCTCTCTTCCGCCATTTCAAGCAGGCGATGTGGAGGGTAAGAAGTGCAAAAAGATGACAGAGAAGAAAGAGACATCAAAAAAGTGAGGAGGGGCTGGGAGGTGTGATTATATTTAGCATTACGCCATTTGGCTGGTGTAATGCTATTTTTACAGATGTGTGGAAATGCTCTAGATATCCACTTTGTGAAAATATGCAGTATTATTACTTCATTATGGACTGCAAAATCCATATGAAGAAAGTAGGCTTGAATTTATGATTGCAAGAGAAATAAATTAACTAGAGCTCATACTTAGTAGTATTCTAGTTGTGTAGGTGTTGATTTCTTTGCTGGCATTGTAGATGCCAATTACAAGATTGGCTACATGCACTGGATAAGATAAAACCTCATTTACTGCCTTATAACAGGTCTCCAAGAAGAGTGTTAATGACAGGATATGTTAAAGTAACAGAGTCTCAAGAAAAGTGCATTACCGTCCAATCTTTTTGCAGTTTTTCAGACATCAAAGAGTCTGTCCCCAGTGAAACCAAGTTTGAAATTGCTAAAAGGTACATTGACATTGCTAATCTAAGCACTGTTGCATCTTCCACTGAAGACAGTGAACTAGAAAGGCAAAACTCTGCTTAGGATGGCACTCTTAAATAATGCCTTCTTTCATTTGGGAGACATTGCTTGTATTGTTGTAATCCATGGTAAGGATGGGCTAAATTACAAGCTTTGTGGTCATATCTGGCAGTATTTTGTGAACTTACCTTTGCATTTCATGTGATTTCATGTGAGGTTCTAAGTCTACTCCTCATTAATTTCACGGAATGCCCATGAATTCTTGTGCTACAAGAAAGGGAGAAAAGTGCATCTTTCTCTACCTTCTCTAACCCATCCATAATATTATAAACTTTTTGTAAATCATGTCACCCTTCAATGGTCATTTCTCCAAGCTAAAGATCCCTCTAGGGCAGTGGTCCCCAACCTTTATTAGGCTGGGGACCGGCAGGGCATCGGGTCGCGCCCGCAGGGACCGCGCCCGCGCGGGCCACGCCCATGCTTCGGGCCGCGCCCGCGAGCCGCGCCCGCGGATCGGGCCGCGCCCATGCTTCGGGCCGCGCCCGCGAGCCGCGCCCGCGGATCGGGCCGCGCCCGGCCGCGCCCGCGGGCCGCACCCACGAGCCGCGCCCGGCCGCGCCCGCGGGCCGCACCCACGAGCCGCGCCCGGCCGCGCCCGCGGGCCGCACCCACGGATCGGGCCGCGCCCGCGGGCCGCACCCGCGGATCGGGCCGGGCGGGCGCGGCTTGCACGGGCGCGGCCCGGCCCTGATTCCCTGCCCGCCCTCCCGCAGTAAGTAGCTTCCCGGGCCGCAAGCTTGCGGCCTGGGAAGTTTTTTACTGCGGGGGGGGGGGCGGGGAGAGGGAGCCGCGGCCCGGCGCCATGGCCTTTGCGGCCCGGCGCCGGGCCGCGGCCCGCAGGTTGGGGACCACTGCTCTAGGGAATGTGTTCCTGCCCTTCAGTCATTTTAATACCACTTGTATACCCTTTTTCCAATTGCATAGTATCTTTTGTGAGGTGTGATGAGCAGAACAGTACACAATATTCCAAATGAGGCTGCACCATAGGTTGATTGAGGGGCATTGTGATACTGGCTGATTTGTTTTTAGTCGACTTCCTAATAATTTTAAGTATAGCATTTGCTTTTTTTATTGTGGTTGTACACTGAATCAACATCATCTAATATGACTCCAAAATATCTCCCCTGTTCAGTTACTGAGAGTTTGGACCCCATCAACATACTTTTTTAGTTAGGATTTTTGGCTCCAATGTGCATTACTTTGCACTTCTTTACATTGAACTCATCTGCCATATACAGAAAAACAGGAAGAGAGAAGATAAGAACTTCCCTTGCTAGGTAGCAAATCACAACATGTTTGTCTCAGCATTCTGTTTCCAATCAGTATAAGCAAGACATTTACAAGTAAGACATGAAGGTAACGACCTCCTATTGCTTTCACAATCATCTAATTATTTCAAGACAATATACTATTATACTAAACCACCTTGGAATGTCAGGAGAATTTTGAATGATCTAAGACAGTGATTACAACTTCACTGAATTCTTATGCAGGGAAACCCAATAAGATCTGTTGAATTGGCTGTGTATTCTGGAACATGCTCCAGAATAATCAGGGACATGCATGGATTCTATGAAAGATACATAGTAGATCATCAGCAGACATGTAGAAAGTATCCCTCTGAATAACAACAAAAATCCAACAACTCTGCTATGTCCCCCCCCCCCAAAAATAAAGTTTGCACAAAACATTATTTATTGGCTGCATTATAACCATATGTAACGGCAAAGCTTTGTGTCTAGATGTGACTTGTTGATATTACAGTAAATTAAATTACATAATCTTGGACAGTATAAACAATGAGGGTATATCCTAGATATTGTATTTATTCCTTTGATTCAGTTAAAATAACTCTCTCAGCTTGCACAGATTTAAATCCTATCCTCTTGGCATGTGTAAGTGAATTCTGGACTGAAGTGCTTTGCCTGGGGATCTCAGCATTATTCAATACAAAAATAAATGTTAATAAGAGGTCTCAATCCAACACTGAAAGCAAGTAAATTACATCCCAATACTATGTCAATGGAAGGTTATTTTCTTGTTTTGTGTAACAGTACTATAAAAACAACTTAGAGTATTGAACACGTAAACTTGAAATAAAACTAAATGTCAGGGCATGTATTATACTTTCAAATGACAGCAGATTCTGATTTAAGTCTGCAATTCAGCTCGCATTTAACTGAATGTCACACAACCCCCTTGCTCTACATGGGACAACAGTGGGCACCATGATGAATCTGTGGGCAAACAATTATTTTTTGAAGGTTGGCTGAATATGTCAAAAAGATATAAACGACTCTTTCATAAGCTAAAGTGTTATTTAGGCAATAATGAAAGAGATATCCCGTGGTGATAAGTAGTAAGTCTCCCGTTAGTAAGTCTTACCCGCCTAGAAACTTGGAATGTCAAAACGCACGTTTGAAATTACTTCCAAAATATTACCATTTACTGGCTATGCTGCACGAATAATTGTTCCAATTACTGAGCTGTAGTTTCAGTTTGAGCACATTGAGAGCAGTAGGTACATTAATATATTTTATCAAAATGCATTTAGAAACTGGAGATGGATCCTTGGAAGCTGAATGGTCCAAGGTTCCCCAGTGGGTTTATCTATTGGCAAGTAAATATAGTGTCCCCAGTTCAGGCACAGACTTACACAACAATTCACATTGAGGGATGTAGAATCCTACCTTCATAGGAATGGACATGGACGTGTGCATGCCCTTATCCATATCATGGTGTTGCAATGAACAGAGCTTATATTGAAATGAGTATTGCAATACAGATGGACATACAAATGAGCACCTTCATGTTTGTATTGGGGAAGGAAAGAAGTTTGTACTAATTATTTATTCATTACTTTATTATTTGGATTTTTATGACTGCCCCTTCCAGCAAGCTGGCTTGGGGCAGTTAACAACATGATAAACAAGTTAAAACACATTTCTCACATCTCACATCCCATTACTGCTTTGGAGTCTGAAGCAATTGCCTATATGAATACCTCATTTATCCAAGGGGAACTCATTGCAAGAGGGGGCAGCTCAGATGTTGTTACTTTCTATTGGCCCCATCCAAATGCCTGACAGAAGCTCTATTCCTTCATATTCTTTTGGTCCTTTTTACCTTGGTGGCGACAGCCACTGGGAATCTATCTGCTGAAGCCATGGTGGGGATAAGATATGGTGGCACAGGTTGCCTGGGTCCCCAGGGGAGTGCACAGGCATGTAGCCATGGCCAATGAGCTGGCTTCCAGTTTTAGAGAAACCATTTTCAAATGGCCTTTGGGATATAAAGGAAAGGAGTGGGATTGCAGCTGCAGGCTTCACCTATGTGTTGATCTGAAAATATACATGTGAGGGCTCTTTCAAGGTGATCAGCTGGTTTGGGCAAAGCTGATGTTGGGCAAAACCATATGTTGGAAATGTCCCATTCAAACATTGTCTGGGTAATTACAGCTGGTGGTAAAGAAGGGTTAAGAGGATAGCAAAAGCAAGCATTACTTCCTCTTCCATCCGTATATATCAGAAGGCAGGATGGGAAAAAAGAACCAAGTCAGATAAAAAGAACCAAGCCAGCTGGAAGTCTGCCTGTCTTACAGCATTTCTCAAGCCTCTATTGGAACAGAAGGGCATAAGAAGCCTTTCTTTGTGGATTCTATTTTGCCCATTACTGATGTGCAGAAAGTTCAAAGAAAGAAGCCAGCTGAAGGTTTTGCACATGTTCAGAATACCTGGATGACCTTCCCCTTACAGTCTTTGTTACTTGCCTGGCCAGCATAAATTTAGATGGCTGCTGCCACCCTTTCCCCATGCCTCTTGCTGTCTACTCCATGTCAGCCAGCTGTAGCTGAAAGAGGAGGAAGGATGTCCCATGCCTGTGTTCCCCAGATTGCTGCCCAACCTAGGTGGCTTCTCCAGGGCTTGGCTGCCCCCAAGAAATGGGATGCTTCTTGGCAGCAAAGTGGTAAAAAGGCTGAAAGGATGGACTTGGGTATGACAGCTAGCTCCTCTTTTTCTTTCCACTTTCACTGGGAGGCAGGGTTGAGCTGTGGGTAGTTGTCCCCTCCTGCCCAGGGAAGCTGCCCTTGCTTGGTGGATTAGGTATATATGTGTGAGCAAATGTTCAGTCCAAGAAACATAGAATCTTTGCTTTCTAGATTCAACAACCCCTCACCCCATCCCACCCATCCCATCCCAAGGAACTTATTAGCTATGTAGACCAATACATCAACAGCATATTTCAATCTGTTGATATCTTTCCATTGAACTGCAGACTGGCCATTTTGTAGACTGCTTCTTGAAATGCTAAATAAAAGCAAAATATTACTTTTGCATACCCTATCCAAGCATAGCTTTCTACTTCAGCATCACCATCATCATAATCATAAGGAATAATATGAAAAAGGACAGATTGAGGGAAATCAAGAATATGAAAGGAGTACAGAGGCATCCCCAAAACATATCACACTGACTCTTTGTCATATGAATGCACGATACTACTGCTCCATGCATTACTTGATGCTGCAACATACCTTTGTTTTTCATTCCATGGCTCAGTCACTAGTGATTCATGGGCCAAAACATGCTAAACATTTTGTTCTCCATGAATGCACTGCCACAACAGACCAATTTGTTGATTTTGTCCATTAAGCTACCACACTTTGCAAAATAATTTCAGAATGGGAATAAAAACAAATGAAGGAATCTCAGGGGAAGGATTGGGGAGAGGGAGTGGAATCCTGAAAGGAGAATGGAACTAAAAACCTGCATGCTTTGCAGTTTTCCTGATCCTGTACTGGCAGCTGCTACAAGTATATCTGTGGGCAGATGTTTTATTAGAATAAGGGTAGCCAATATCAAGTCCTGACTTACAGAGGAGGTCTTGGCGGGCACCCCATTAGAGAACCCAGGTTTCTCTGTTCCAAAACTGTGTTCTCCAAAAGCAGTTATGAGCTCCTTCTGGAGTCTCACGAACAATACATAAAAATTATGGCCTTTCACTCCTGTGTCAGCCATTATTCAGAGACACATTTGTGTATGTAGGGCCCATTTAGTTACTGTCATGGTAATGGCTGTATGTCATTTGAGCAAGGAGTGTGTCAATTCTGCATTAGGTAACCCCTTTCCCCCTGCCTAACTAATTTGCATTGTTTGACATTTTTGGCAAATAATATATATCTTTTGTGATCAGAGTTGCACGATCCAATAAACCTATGGTAATGTTTTCCATTAATGCCAGGAAGATCACTTCTCCCACAGTTTGCCAAGCAAGCATACGTATGATATATGCAACTACATTTCCATTTTTTCTGCCTCTATATTAATCTTTTGGGTAAGACTATCTGAAATTTTGGACAGCAGTGCCATCAATTTGCTGATGACATCCAGATCTATATTTCATTAACTCAGCATCCAGGAGCACTGGCTTAGTGTCTATACTTAGAACTATTGTCTGGATCTGAAGCTGAATCTAGGGAAGATGGCACTGGTAACAATCTGAGTGATTTGAGTGGGATAGAGTTATTAGGGAGCTTGGTGTGTTGATTTCACAGTGCCAGGAGCTTCAGCATGCAGCTTTATTTTTGACAAGCCTGTAGACAGGTAGACGTGGGCAATATTAGTTAGATCTCATAAAATGGACATGCCACTTCCTGTAAAAGAGAATGTTTGCTTGCCATACATTTGCCAGAATCATCCATGTTGTTATGTATCTGATCTCAAGATACATAATCTGGGGAACTGCTAGAAATACAACTCATCTCTAAATTGCAGAGATCAGTTCCCCTGGAGAAAATGGGTGCTTTGGAGGATGGACTCTATGATACTGTACCCCAATGAGGACCGTGTTCTCCCCAGGCTCAAATCTCCAGGAATTTCCTAACCTGGATCCTATTCTTCCATCCCCTACTGGTAGCCAGGGGACTTGGTAACCCTACCTATTAGAAGTCCACAGTAACAGAACAACTGCTTTATTCAGCCATTTTGACTATAACTTCATAAAGAAGATGAGTACTCTATCCCTCCCTCCAGTCAAAATGTAAACTGCACTTTCAATATACATTGTTTATTACACCCACTTTCTTTTGAATAATTTATTTGAATTGACATCTGAAATAAGGATATCTTTGTACTTATGTTATGTTACATAACCTTTCTATAATGTTTGACTTTGTTTCTTGACCATATGTGGAAAGTTGTCCTTTGTCTGCTGCTGTAAGCTGGTGATTTTATGTTTTGTCTCCCGCACGTGTGTCTCTTCCATAGTTGGGCTGGTAGGTGCATTCTGTTTTCCTTTACTTTATGATTCTTTTGGTATATTTGTAGTTTCTTATGGTTTAGAACATTTGCTGATTCTTCAAATTTGCTGGTTCTTCAAATTCACTTTCACGCCTGTTTATAGGTGTATTCCTTTGCCTTTTCCCATATGTTAGTTGCCTTCCATTTCTCCTACATTTCTTTCCTCTATGTATCTGCACTATCTGTAAACCGCTCAAGAAATGGTATAAATAAAACAGTAAGGCTAAGGGGGGTGGACTGAGTCCAGGATAGAAACAGGGGCCAATGACTGGCCCCTTGGCCCCGGATTGACAAGAATTCCAGCCAGTCGGGTGAGGGGCCAATCGGAAGGCGCAAAACCAGGTCAGACCAGAGTTCCATCCAGTTGGAAGGTGAAAAGCACCTCCTGACCTGCCCACCCAGCCCAACCAGTGGCAACATGGAGACATCGCTGTGAGTCTGCTCCTGACCACTGCAGGGATGCCAAGGAGGATGAGAACAGAGGCTTGGACAGGATGTGCCAGTCCTTTTCGCCCCAAGGCTGTCCAACTGTAAATTGCCTCAGAACCCTGACAGAGCTGGCAGGAGGCTTGTGAGTGTGCTTCATCCCCCTCCCTTCAGGCCTGCTGCAAAGGAGCCTTTAACAGTCCCTGACTGAGGCATTTCCGAGAGCAATACAGGGGAGCCTCAGAGCATGGAGGTGGGCATTCCTTTTGAGGGGGGGATTGTTGTGTTTCATCTGCACAACAACCCTGTGCAGTAGGCCTCAAGTCTTTCAGTTCAACAACAAACTGTATGGGAGGCCTTATATTTTTCTTCTTTACCAGAACCCTGTCCAAAGTAGCCCTTTCTGCCTGGGGGGGGCTGATCTTTATACTATGAAGATGAGCTGTAATTCCAGGAGCTCTCCAGGCCTCACCTGGAGATTGGCTACCCCTGGGTTGGAAATATTCCTTGGGTTTTGGACATGGGACTTCAAAATCGTACAATGCCTCAGAGTCCAGCCTTCAAGGAGGCCACGGGTGCGCTTCTGGGCCCAGGGGGAGGGGGGAGGAAGCCTTCCCCCCAGCTCCAAAAGCACACCTAGCACCCACTGTATTTACAAGTACAACGGGCTTGGTCCCTAGTATATGAATATATTGCTTTTGCAACAGCTACTACTGCTGCTGGCTTCCAGTGTCCATCTTTTTCCTGTACTCTGACTGACTCTCCTTATTTCAGAGGTTTAAGTATCTTGGGGACTCAATCATAATACTTTTTCTTCTTGAGCTTTTGCATCGGTGCTACTTTTTCGAATTATTTCTTTATTTATGTTAGGAGCACAAAGGTTGACCTGCAAAAATAATTTTAAGAAATTTTCAAATATTTATTACATAAAGTGCACTAATTCAGCATATTAAAAACATCATAATTTAAATTCATCATACTTTTAAAAAATCACATTTCTAAGTGCACATGGAATAGACCAACATAGAATGGACCAAACGCATTTCGACCCCGAGCGGTCTTGCTCAGTAGTGAAATTACTGTGAGGAATGCATACATGTATAAAATCAAAATCTGTTAGGTGCTGCTCCAACTAGTCTTTCTAATGTAAAGGTATCTGATTTGGAGCCACCTTCTAAAATATGCAATTCCAGGGGCTTTTGCCCAGCTCTCAATCACCAGTGCATTCCCATGTGTGTCAAAAAGAAAAAGAAAAAAGTTTTCAGTTGTGCAGGTGATGCATTTCCCTCTGTTGATGTGTTTCTGTAACTCGGAAAGCTTATGTTTATCTTGATCAGCCTGCTTTGTTTTTTGTTTGTTTGTTTTTTCCCACCATTTATACATATTCTTTTTCTGCTCGTCCATTTAACAATATATCACTCTCATGAAAAGCACAATCTTCAGCCTTATTGCTTCAGCAATAATAAGGTGGCACTGTGTCACCCACTCATCTCTTGGCACCTTTCAAGAAATAATGTATGCTGTATGGAATTTTTTTTAATGAGTATGCAGTACGTAGAATGCCAAAAGTATTGTAAACCGAACTGTGGGTTCCTGTTATATTCTGCTGATAATTTACTGCTAGTACTCTACTTCCTTGACTTCTCTGAACTGGACCCAATTCAATGCAACATTTCCATTTTCAAAGTCCATAGGAGTTGTTTGCCTGGTGTTGAGCCACTCTATTCGGTCCACTTTTCACATCTCCTTCCATTCTGACACCATCTAACAAATGTGGCTTCTCACGAAGAAATGTTCATCACAGGGCCTCAGTAACAGAACAACATCTTTATTCAGCCACTTGAACATCACTTTAGTCAGGGAAGATTCAATTGGGTAGCCCTGTTGTTCTGAAGTAGCACAACAAAATTTGAGTTGAATGGCACCTTTAAGACCAACAAAGGTATCTTCTGAGGAAGTGTGCATGCTTCGACAAATGCAGTTTCTTTATTCGTTTCCTTCATTTTAGTATCCTCCCCTTCATGGTTCCTCAAGTTAGGTGAAAAAATACGTTAGCAATCAAATTATTTTTAAAAAACGGTAAATTAATTAAAATCTTATATACATTGTATCAGTCTCATTCAGTAAAAACTTGGGAGGGGATTCCAGATCTTGTTGGAGAGGCGGGTCTTTCTTATTCTTTGCCAGTGAAGCCAGCACTTTTGTTGCTTTATCTGGCCTCAACTATAGGCCTGGTGGAACAACTCTGCCTTGCAGGCCCTGGTTGAGACTAATTTCACTTCCTTTGAGTTGGGGGTCCTATGCAAGTTTTGGTCTGATGACCCCAATGCTGTTTATGGGTGTAGTGTTTATGGGTGTAGTGTTATGGGTGTAGTGGTCCTGCAGATATGCCTATCCCAGACTATTTAGGGCTTTAAAAGTTAGCACCAAAACCTTGAAACTGATCTGGTCTCCAATCTGGAGCCAACACAGCAGGGAGAGCACTGGTGTCGTATGTGCTGTCCACTGGGTCCCCATTAAAACCCAAGCCACAATGTGGCCTTGAGGGAACCAGCACTGGGAAATATCAGAAGTCAGGCAAAGTAGACAGCTTCGACCATCAATCACGGATATCAATTAGGACCATATGGCAGAATACCCAGGATTCTGACACTCTGTGTCCTTGCCCACTGCCTATATTATTCTTTCTTTTCCTATGAGTTTATATATAAAGAGAAAGAGTTCATGACTTCAGGGAAGGCTCAGCCCCCTTGGATACTTCCCTGGATTTTCCCAAAGCAGGGCACCCTTGGCAAAGACCAAGGTTGCCCTGAGGCTGAGATATGCGAGGCATCTTTCTACTACTTTGGGAGGTGGGAGTATGATAGGAAGCATGTTTAGTTCAAGCAGCCTGGTAGCTAAGTGTGTCATTCCAATCACAGGAAGGAAATGCAAGATTCTATCACAACAACTTATAAGGGAGAAAAAAAATCACAGAGGGTGAAGTCATTTTCCCTTCTTTCCTAACGAGCCTCCTCTCAATTTGTCGTGTCTGTCATTTTAAATTTGTAAGCCTATTGGCAAGATCCAGTGATATTAAATTAATGTTGTACAGTGCTGAGCAATTTTATATGCCTCTTAAATAAAATATAATGATAACGAGAGGAGGAAATGGCTCACTTCCAGAGTGAAAAAGATTCTGCATGCAGTTTGCATAGATAAAGGGAGTTGGTTTACTATACTTTGAGAAGATGGCTAGATCAGAAATGGAGCTAATAAAGGAACAATGCAAATTTCAGTCCAGATTTGCTGTAATGCTATTTCTCGTCCCAACAAAAGACCTTTTGTGTTGAATCCACTTCTGCTATAGAATGTATATCTACAGTAAACCATCTACTGAAAAGAAGCTCCTTTGAGCCAAACCACCAATCAGAAAACTGGACTAGACATGGGAAATATTTGTATCCTTTTCCACATCTAGGTGTTCTTTTCCCTTGTACCACCATAAGCAAATGAAAACAGATATATTTAAATTCTTTGTCATACAAATGAGACGATTTCCTCTGTTCAATTTATACTTCTAAAATTCTCCCTGGCCTGGATGGGGTGCAATTTACACCTGAACCCACAGCCAGGAATCTGGGGTGATCTTTGATGCCTCTCTAGAGGTTCAGGTCACGAAGGTAGCCCAGATGGCATTTTTCCATCTGTGCCAAGCACAGCTACTAACACCCTACCTGTCCACAGAACACTTGGCCACAGTGATCCATGCAATGGTCACTTCCAGATTACACTTCTGTAAATCGCTTTACATGGGCGTACCCTTGTCCCTGACCTGGAAATTGCAACTGGTACAAAATGTGGCTGCACTGGTCCTCACTAGGTCATCTTGGAGGGCCTATATACAGCAGTTGCTGAGCCAGCTGCATTGGTTGCCAGTTAGCTTCAAGATCAAGTTCAAGGTTTTGGTTTTGACCTTTAAGGCTATAATCAGCCTGGGTCCTTTGCATCTGCAGGACCACTTACCTCCTTATGCTCCCCACAGAGAATTTTGGTCTGTGGTTATGAATTTGTTGGTGGTTCTAGGCCCCTGGGAAGTACTCCTGGCCCCTACCTGGTGGAATGAGTTCTCAGAAGAGTTGAGGGCCCTGATGGAGCTTTCAAGGTTCTGCAGGGCCTGCAAGAAGGAACTCTTCTACCAGGCATTTGTTTGAGGCCAGGTTGGAGACCAGGGTAATAATATTTGGTCCCCCACTTCTAGTTGAAACTGGCTACACCCCCAGGCCAATGTCACCTGGCTGGAACATCTATTGGAACATCACAACTGGAAAGAGAAGGTCTGAGGTATTGAAAGATTAGGGGATAGGTATTGTTACTGCCACCTAAAATTATA
Source organism: Paroedura picta (assembly GCF_049243985.1). NCBI lineage: Eukaryota > Metazoa > Chordata > Lepidosauria > Squamata > Gekkonidae > Paroedura > Paroedura picta. The sequence continues at coordinate 45,560,058 of NC_135374.1, forward strand.
AAATCTGTAACCGCTCAGTGGAGCGGTATAAATAAAACAGTAAGGGGTGGGGGGTGGGCGCTGTCCGGGATGGGGGGGCAACGATTGGCCCCTGGCCCCAGACTGACAAGTGGAGGGCCCAATCGGGAGGTGTGATCAGAACTGCTCTGCCTTAATTGTAATTTGATCACAAATTGTAATTAGATCACATATTGTGAAAAGCATCTTCACATGTTTTTAATGTCCCAAATTGTTCTAGATTATATCAAATATACTTAGGGCTTGTGCGCTCTCTCACTTTATCCTCTCTTTCCCTTTCCACGTAAGAGAAAGGAATGTGTGAACCCTCAGATAAGGCTTTCTTTGGTTTCTTTGCTTCCTGAAGTGAGGTGGAGTGGAGAGAACCTGTGTGTCACTATGGCATTCCAGCCTTTCTCATTTTGCCTGCCTGTCTTCCAAAACCAGGTGTGTTTGTGTTAATCAAGTGTTCTAAATTGGATTGCAAGAACTTCAACCATTTTCACACTGCTGTCTAGAAGCTGTAGCTTAAAGCCAATAATTTCAAAGTATGTGCCAACATGATGGATGCTGCTGACTGATGAGTGCTGTTGACTATGCAGATGCAAATGGTACCTTTAAAAAAATGTATGACCTCCTCATGATGTCCTCTGAGGCACCTCTGGAAGACAGTAAATGATGTGCAGGAGCCACAAGCAGCTCCCTGGGAAGGTGCCATGCTGTCACTACTGCATAAACTGAAAGGTGTTTAAAATTCCTCTGTTTAGCAGCTGAAACAGACCAACCATGCTAAATTAGGGGAGGCACAACGAAAGAAAAAGTGCCAAAGATTGCAAGGGATTTTATAAAAACTGAATCTTCTCTGCTGCTTTCTTTCTCTTTTTTTCAATCAAATAAGCAACTCTAAAACTGGAGAGCATTATTTATAAAACACAAAATGGCTTGCTCCAATACCCTGCTCTGATCTTGGAGCAAGCCATGTTGTGTCTTATATATAATGCTCTCTAATTTTAGGCATGCTGTGTTCCACATGATTTAAGCGAACAAAGAATGGACATCAACAAACACTGCTTCTTCCAATGGAATGTGTTGAAACTCAACACTAGCAATTAAGTTCATGCATTTGACAGAGGATGCTTGAAAGACCAGGTTGTGACACCACAGTCTGAAAAATCTGCTTCCCTCTTATATTTGAAAACTTTATTTAGTTTCTATGAAATGCATAACATTAAAGTAACTTTTAAATTAATAAATTATGTGCATTAATAATGTGACTCATTGTCACTCTCATTGCTGCTGATAAACAGGCAGGCTCATGTTTGTTGCCCCCAAGGAACTCAGATGGAGAACGCTTTGGGGACAGCAATCCATTTATTATTTTGGGTTAAGGTGACCAGATTTTAACATTGGTAAAGCGGGACACCATTGACCGGCGGGAGGGGGGGTTTCTTGATTAAAAAATTGGTCTATATGGAGCAACAAAAAGTTTCATAGAATGCATAGAATGCAAAAATAGTATTGTAATATATATTTTTTAAATTTCAACTTAAGTACAATTTGCCAGGTACTCCCAGATGTCCCTCCAAAAGTGGGACAATCTGATCAACTTATTTTGGGTACAACTTTTTGGTACCATCTTTAGCCTGTCGGATAGCAGGGAAATAAATAAATAATATTTATTAATAGGCCTTTTTTATTTGTATGTTTTTATGTTGGTTTTCTAGGTCTTTGAGGATTATTGAATTGTAAAGTTCTAAATCACATGGATATTATTCTGTTAACTGATATGAATACAAGTGGAAAATGTAATATTTTTGGTGGCTGGTTTCATCATGTTCTGCTGTATAGAAACTGTGGGAGTGTGTCATTTCTAGACATGTTTACAGCATCTTTGGAACATGAAAATAATCTTAAAGAAAAGAAAGATATATTCACTGAGCACACTAGTCATATTTTAACTCCTCCATTGCAGAAGCAGAGTGACAATAGCAGTAAAGGTCGTAAAGACTCTGGTTTTAAAAAATAAGCACATATATTTTCCTGCATCCATATTTTACTAGGCCTGGGGAAAAAAAAGATTAAGTTTCATTCTATGCATACTTACACAGTGTAAGGTGATGGAGAAGTAAGCAGAGGCTGATCTCAGCAGTATTCTCTAGTGTGCTTTAAAAAAAAGTCAGTGTAATGTGGAAACTGGAGGAAAAGAAAGAATTTATAATAGTTCGTTGCTAGTGAAACTGGGAATAAATCTGTGTTTTATGCTATAAACATATTGGGAGCCCTACCCTTGCATTCAATACGCTCTTAGCAACTTGAACAGGTTAAATTTCCCTCCCTACTTTCCCCTCTAACTGACAACTATTCTCAACACTGTGCTATATTTAATGTTCTTCAATCAGGATCTTGAATCCAGTTCACCTTTGCTTTACCTTATATTCCATGCAGAATTGTAAGGAAATAATTACTGGCAATGTAATAGTTTATCTGTTAATTAACATCATGAATTCTCCATTTCTACATGTTACCTTCACCAGTTGAAGATAATGTGTTTTTTTTATAGTGCTTAATAAATCATGCATGTTGCACATGGAAACTTATACCCAGAATAAGAGTTTGTTTGCAATAAAGGTGCCATTGGACTCAACCTTTGTTCCACTGCGTCAGACCAACACGATTACCCACCTGAATCTAACTTCCTAGGACTGCATACTAATTTTTTATTTTCATTCATTCATTTATTTTTATTTTTTAAATTTTATAATTTAAATTATGAACTGACTCTCCTCAATAGCCACCTTGGGACAGTTTGCAGCAATGATAAAAATTTAAAACCATAGGTCTCTAAAAACATGATAAAATGTAAATTAGTGTCAGTCTGACTCTCACAAGGTATGTGGAACACATACCTGCTCTGGGGCTCCTTAGTACTGGCCCTCTCCCTCTCTCTGACATATACACATGCACACACATGCACACATACACACTTCCCTCTTGGTTTCCCAACATCCTTTTTGGTCCCTCCCTGCTCCTCCTTTCTGACACACATACAAACTGCTTTACCCCACTCTCCTTGCTCTCTCCCCTCTTACCTCTCACTAACCTGGCCTCTTCCCCCTCCCTTTCTCTCAGACATACACACACACAGAGACACACAAACTCCCTGCAGTCCCCGCTGCACTTTCCCCACTTACCTCTCACTTGCTGACCTCCTCCCTGGTCCCTCCCCCTCCCTCTCTCTCAGACACAAACACTAACAAACACAAACAAGCACAAACTCCCTCCCCACATTCTCCCCTGTCCTTGCCCCCTTTCTCTCTCACTTCCATGAGGTCCTTCTTGGTCTCACCCCATCCCTAGGATACACACACAGACTCTCTTCAGCCCAACTCTGCCTCCACTACCCCTCTCCTTAGTTCTTGCAGCTGCACTGGTGAGCCTCCTCCCACCCCTTGGCTGGCAGGCCTCCTCCTGCACTGTCCCATGGCTGCCCCAGCCACTTCTGGCATGGTTTCTGGGGTGGGACTACAGATCTCAAGTCCATACCCATTTGCATCCAGGGGGCCATGCAAGAAGATGTGTTCCATATCAATAATTCATTCCATAACCATTGCAATATAGCTGGCAAGTTCAATATCATGATAGTGGTAAAGCTATCACCTATAGAGAAAGCTTCAAATAGTGGAAGGAGAGAAACATGGAGATGAGAGGAGGGAGGCTCATAGTACTTATAGGATGGCCTGCCCTCAACCATAAGCCTGGTGGAAGAGGGCAGTTTTACAGGCCCTACAGAACTTTGATAGCTCTGTCGGGGCCCATATCTCCACTGGCAACTCATTCCACCAGGCAAGAGCCAAAGCCAAAAAGTCCATAGTTCTGATTCAGGCCAGTCGAATCTCTCTGCTACCATCAACAGATTAGTATTTGCTGAATACAGTGTTCTTTTTGGTTAACATATTTGGAGAGGTGATCTCTCATATACACATTCCAGAACGTGTTAGACCTTAATGGTCTAATAAAGGGGTAGTCAAACTGCGGCCCTCCAGATGTCCATGGACTACAATTCCCATGAACCCCTGCCAACGAATGCTCCTGGGGCTCCTGAGAATTGTAGTCCAGGGACATCTGGAGGGCCGCAGTTTGACTACCCCTGGTCTAATACCTTGAACCTGATCCAGAACACAATAGGCAACTAGTTCAGTGGTTTGAGGGCAGAACTCCACGGGATCTTTGTATGGACTTGAGCAGCTGCATTCTGCAGCAACTGTAATTTTGGGGTCAGTAATTCAGGTCATTATAGGTAATATGGATAATACGATTGAAACAACACAGTAAACTCCATCTGAAAATACAGAATCATTACTCATCATTCCAGCTTCATTGCCAAGGTGCACTGTCTATTTAAAGGTCTCCTCATCAATTGCCATTCGTGAGTCCTTGATTATCAGAGAAACCATCAACAGCCCTACCCCAAACTATTCTTGGTGCCAATCATGATTGGCAAGGTACCACAGAGCAATCTCCAATCTTTTTTCCCCATGAATAGAAGGACACATATGGGTGTCTTGGCACTACAAGTAATTTTATTTATTTATTTATTTATTATATTTATATACCACCCTCCCTGAGGGCTCAGGGCGGTTTACAGAAAATAGGGAGGATACAATTAACACATGGTAACAGGTAACAATAACAGCAGTAATAACAATAATAATTTAACATGATAATAACAATAATACCATAACATAGAAATTGTAAGAGCCTCAGCTCAGCTCTTACTCAGGTCATTATAGGTAATACATGGGAACCGATTAATGTTGGTCGTAGAGTGGGGGGGAACTTGAGGGCCAACTGGAAGCGGTGGTTTGGTCGACCTCAACCAAATGCCTGGCGGAGGAGCTCCCTTTTGCAAGCCCTGTGGATCTGTTTAGGTTCTGTCAGGGCCCTGATCTCCTCTGGGAGCTCATTCCACCAGATGGGGGCCAGAATGGAGAAAGCTCTGGCCCTGGTTGAGGTCAAGCAAGCTTCCTTGGGGCCAGGGACCACCAGGAGGTTGGATGTAGTAGAGCACAGGGCTCTCTGAGGAGTGTAGGTGGAGAGGTGGTCCCTCAGGTATACTGGGCCCAGACCGCATATGGCCTTAAAGGTGATAACCAACACCTTAAGCCTGATCCAGAATTCAACCGGGAGCCAGCGCAGCTGCTGGAGGATGGGCCGGATGCCTCAGGATATCTACAGTTTCAAAGAAAGTGGACCCAGGCATCCAGATATTGTCCAGCTGATCTTCATCACTCCATCTGGTCATCACAAAGTTGTTCCATCAGTGTTTGCTGCATGCAGTTTTTTGCTCCATGATAAGAGACTGTATGGATTCAAATGAGTGCTGCCTGTGCTCTTAAAGATGCTCTCCTGAAGTACTTGGAGGACACACCATTCACCAAATGAATCCCTAGATCTCTGCACAGATCAGTGAAATATGTTCAGAGGCACTTCATAAAAGAAAACTCCACGGTGTGGTGAGTGAAGAGGCCAGGTGCCGCATGTGTGGTAACTTTATAGGTTCCATGGGCCCCACCTGACTCCTTTTATGCTGTGCATGCTGCATAAGCACAGCGCGCACCCTGTACGGGCCACTGGGGCGGTTGCGTCCACCTCCAGCCTGCCCTCCGCTGCGTCAACTGGCGGCTCGGGTGATTCCTTGCCGTGCATTGTCTGGAATTTATTACAGGTGAAATAGTTGGATCTACTTAGGATATTTACAATAGTAACAATGTAGAAGTTTGTATGATTATTCTGCCAATAATGCTTGGTTTCCATAGAAGTCATTAAGGTACTTGGTTTACATGTTCATTTTAAGTTTCTTAGATAACAAAGCTAGGAAAGGATAGGAATAGGATCAGACCAAGATCTTAGAGTATAACCGTTAATCAAGAATGTCAATATTGTAATGATACATAACAAAATGTTTTATGCGGGCCCTGTTGCTGATTGGTTGTACAGATTTGGTACACAGATAGAGGAACAGGAAATGGTAGTATCTAGTACAGATTTCTGAGACTTTTAACTCAGAGATCATTATTCTGTTCTTAGTATGTAAGGACAGAATTTAGCCAAAAGTATCACTTCAGGCCTAGAGTGCTTGAAATCTGGCATTTGTGAATTAGCTCTAGTGCTTAGAATTTAAATGCAGTTTCTTAGACAAAAGCCCAAGTTATCACAGCCCTTTAGACTGAAATGTCTTTAAAAAATAATTGGAAGGCACCCCTACAAACCAATGCCTTCTGAAAGTGGCAATTTGAAGAGTATGCCACCTTTATAATTGCAAAGGAATCTATTATATTTGTAAAATTCAAGCCCTGGCATCTGGTGGCTTATATTTCTGCTGAATTTCATGTCAATAATCTGTTGCAAACAGACACTTCAAAGATATTGTTTTACAGCTTTGTTTGATATTGGTGTTCTAAGTCCTTTGTGGGAGACATTAATTGGATCATTTTATTCCAATCGAAACCATTTGCCATTTTCCTCTGCTCTGTGGAACTAGTTTTCTGGTTTTGTGACTAATGCTAGCTGAAATTCTCTTTTGAATTCAAAGGTCCTTAAAAGCTCACTATGTGAAGGTCATTAATTTTCTTTATATAGATCCATCACATTTTAATATCACCATTTATTAGTCAAAAACAGTATTCCAGTTAATGATTTAGCATGGTCAGTATTTGTTTTCTTTCTGTGTCTGACTCAGTAAAATGTTAATCCAATGCTCCTTGTGTTTTCCTCCACAATTATTTTTTGCCACCTGCTTAAGCAACTGGAAGCAGTTAACTTTTATTTTATCAACTATGCAATATATTCTGATTATTTTTACATATACAAATTATAGACTTGCACTCTGTCATTCTAGTTGAAAAAATGACAAACTATCTGCATTAAAAAGATACTTCCTAAAAGATAGTCACACTCTGACTTTGTTGAGGTTTTTTGGCAGGGGCGCTGCATAGCAGTTATTAGCTTCCCCTTTTTTATTTTGTGATCTAGTTCTGCCAGAAAGATAATTGAGGCTGCTTTGAGCTAATCACTGAGTCAATAACACCAATTGCCTTCTGTAGTGGTCAGGGCATTAAAGATCCTGAAGATTTACAACCAAAAGCAAAATTTTAGGGTGAACACAAATTTCATTATTTTCATCTATTTGTCAATCCTTGACACCATCACAAAGACTCCATTAATTGTGGCCGTGGTAGTCTTTTTGTCTAAATTTTGAATGTATATGTGTGACAGACTGTCAAAGATTAATGACTAACAGACTCCGAGAACCTTGGTGTCATGGTTCACCTAGGGCTTAGTGAGGATGAGGACTCCTTAGAGGAGGAAGGGCCCAGTGCAGCCAACTCAGAGGCAGCAGTCATCTACCAATAAGAAATGATGGTGCACAGACTTACAGTAAAAAGCTGATGTAGAATCACCTCCACTTCCCAGATCTGGACCCGCAGGTAAAAGCCACTTACCTGTTTACATCCATCTAAGTAAGATCACCTGCAACATTAGATCTCCCATAAAAACACGCCAATATTAATATCCACAAAAACTCCAGCATAAAAATTGTGGTAAACAATACAAGATAAAACTCCTCCCATGCTTCCTATGATTCAGGCCCTCTGGCAATCGGTCCAGATGTTAGCCGGTGGTTGATGGTCAAGACCCAGGGTGGCAACCAGGGGTGGGTGTCAGCAACTCTAATGCTGCATCCAAACTCAGAGGGGGTCAAGATCTCATGCCCCGGGGGCCTCCCCATCTTGCCTCAACCAAACTCCTGGAAGAAGGTCTCCATTTTGCAGCTCTGCAGAACTCAGAGAAAGTCCCATCAGGGCCCACAGCTTATCCAGGAGCTCATTCCACCAGGTAGGGGCCAGCACCAAAAAGGTTAGGTGTGCCTCCCAGGGGACTGTCAGCAGATTCATACCCACAAAGCACCCTGTAGGGGGACATAAGGAGGTAGGCAGTCCCATAGGTAAGTAGGGCCTGAGCTGCATAAAGCCTGAAAGGTCAACACCAGTACCTTGAACCTGATCAACAAAGGCTGCATGTGGGCGCTCCAGGAAGACCTGGTAAGGACCTGCATGGCTGCATTCTGAACCAGCTGCAATTTCTGGGTCAGGGACAAGGGTAGAGAGAGTTACAGAAGTCTAATCTGGAAGTGACCATTGCATGGATCACAGTGGTCTAGGGACAGCTAGGGTGCTAGTAGCCAAGCTTAATGTAGGATGAAAAATGCCATCCAAGCTACCTTAGTGACCTGAGCCTTCATAGAAATGGAGGCATCAAAAAAATCAATCCCAAATTCCTGTCTTGGCACACAGATGTTAGTTGTATCCCATCAAGGCAAGAAAGCCATGCTTCCTGTTCCTGCCCATTTCAGCCTAGCCACAGGACCTTTGTTCTGGAGCCCATAACTTCAGACCAACTGGGCAAGAGAACACATACAGATGTTAAACAAAGTGGGAGAGAGTACCACCACTAATGCACCTGACACAGTAGTACAAAGGGGTTGGATAACTCCTGTCCGAGTACAACCCTCTGGGACCTGTTCTCAAGAAAGGAGGTCAGCCACTTAAGGGCTGTTCCCCCGATCCCTGTATCAATGAGGCAGCCGACCAAAAGCTCATGATCAACCATATCAAATGTGGCCGAGAGATCTAACAACATGAGAATGGTCAACCGCCTTAATCCAATTGGTGCTGGAGATCCTACTTCAATGCGACCAGCACGGTCTAAACCCTGTCGCCAGGACAGAAGCCTGACTGGTATGAATCTAGGATCAAAGTTTCTTCCAAAAATGGCAAGCAAAGCTCCAAGCTAAAAGAAGTTTTAGCTTCCTGTCTAGATACCACCTACCTGCTGTGAGCAATGAAGAGTTCTTGCAGGACTGTGTCTGACAAGCTGGGATTGAGCTATAAAACCCCCCAATTACTTTGATCCTTGGATTGGACCACCATGCTTTGACTAACCTTTGGAACCCTAACAGTGAACTGAAATAACTTCAAGCCTTGTAAATCTCCCTCAGCCTTGGTAACAATGAAGAACTATAGCAAACACTGTAACCTGGCACCAGAAGCTGGCAAGCTATAACACTTCATGTGAAAGGTTGTTTGAATGGAATTCTGGTGAGAGTCAGGGAATGATAGTTAGGAATTTACAGCTGAAGAAGAATTAATTATTAAGGTTTGGGATGGGAAGGAGACTATGAATCAAAGGGGATCTTCATTCAAGTCAAAAAAGAGAAATAGCTTGTTGTAAAAATAAGTGATCCCTGCCCAGTGAAGAAGGGAAATAGCTTCTCAAAACAAAAATGCTTCTCAAAACAAAAGAAGGATTTGGGGATATTTGCTGTGTGTTCCTGCTGGACTAGATGGACAATTGGTCTGATCCATCAAGACGTTTCTTATGTCAATCCTTCAAAAATAAAATCCTTCCTGTGGTTGAGTAGAAAGGGTCCATGTGAGGAAGTGCATCTGCCAGCCCTGGATGAAGTGCAACTCTCTAAAGCTCATTCTGCCAGGAATCTAGGACGCTTCCCTCACAATAGAAGCCCAGATCACAAAGGTAGCGTGCCTGGAATTCTACCATCTCCGCCAAGCCAAGCTACTAGTGCCCTACCTGGCCCCGGAACACCTAGCCACAGTGATCCATGTGATGGTCACCTCTAGGCTAGACTTTTGTAACTCGATCTATGCAGGCCTGCCCTTAGCCTTGACCTGGAAACTTCAGCTGGTTCAAAATGCAGAGGCCAGGATCCTCACTGCAACATCGTGGAGGTCCCACATCCGGCCCATTCTCCACCAACTGCAATGGTTGCCAGTTGAATTCCGGATCAGACTAAAAGTTCTGGTAATTACCTTCAAGGGCATATGCAGTCAGGGCCCAGTGTACCTGAGAAATCGCTTCCCTGCCTGTGCCCCCAAAAGAGCTCTGTGCACTGCTACCAACCAGCTAAGGGTCCCTGGCCCTAAAGAAGTCTGCCTGGTCTTGACCAGGGCCAGAGCATTCTCTGTTTGGGCCCCAACCTGGTGGAATGAGCTTACACAGGAGATCAGGGCCCTGACGGAGCTTAAACAGTTCCGCAGGGCCTGCAAAAAGGAGCTCTTCCGCCAGGCATTTGGTTGAGACCAGACATGATCAACAGTGACTGAAGGGCCCCTGCCCCCCCTCAGAATTCCACCAATATGCTCTGGACTGTTTGCATTGTTGCACTGTTGTATTGTTTATATTGTTTATACTGTTATATTGTTATACTAGAAACTAAGCCTGCTGTAGTGCAAATACAGCGGGCGCTAGTGGGCCTCGTGAGTTCGGGGGGCAGCTGTCCGGCTCTCCGTCCCCCGGGCCCGCCATTGAGTCATGCCACAGGGTGGCCTGCGAGCCGCCACTGCCTCCTCCTTCCCCCCCGTCCCAGCGCCTACCTGCAAGGAAGTCGACGGCATCAGTGTTGAGCTGGCTCCGGTGCCGGCTCTGCCGCTCCTACAGCTGCTCCCAACGCATCCACGGCGGGCCGCTCGTGGCTGCGTGGGATGGCGGGCGATGTCTTATGTTCACAGGTGGCATGGGTGGGGGTGCCACTGGCGCTGCGGCGTCTGGCTGCGGTGGCTGCCGGCGCAGCTCCCGCAGCCGACGGGGCCGGCTGCTCCTTGCTGCGTGGGGCGGCGGGTGACCGGTGCTCATTGGGGGCAGTGCAGCCTCCGCCGCTGCTGCATGTGTCCACGCTGGGTGCCGCCGCCGGGCCCTCTGTCCTGTGTGGGGCGGCAGCGAGGTGTCCTGGTTTTGGCAATGGCCGCAGGCTGGGGCTGCGCTGCTGCCGGATCCTGTGGGGCTGGCAGGCGGGTGCCGACCTTCCCTCAGGACGCTGAGGCAGCAAATGGCAGCAATGGGCCGCATGCGGTTCGTAATTGGCCTGTGCGGCTCACAATTGGTCCCTTGCCAACGGACTGGCGCCTGCCGATTGGGCCCTCTGATTGTCAGTCCGGAGGAAGGGGCCTATCATCACCCTTCCTCATCCCGGACAGGGCCCACCCTCGGGGCCCTTACTGCTTTATTTAATCCGCTCCGTAGGAGCAGTTAAAGATGTTTACAACTATTAGTTATTATTATTGTAAGGTTATTCACATGTTTATAGACTGTTTTATGTATTATTCTTTGTTCTTATGTAAACCACCCTGAGCCTTCGGGGAGGGCAGTATATAAATAAATAAATAAACAAACAAACTAATACATAAATATCCATTTACTGCAGCTTTTAACAAGTTAGACATTAGTCATTTGGAAGGATAGGGCTTTTTGGGGGGTTGCTTTGCATGCTTTAAATTGTGATGTTTTTAATTGAGATTTGTAATTGCACTTGAACAATGAGGAAAATGGATAATATGTTAATTAATTAATATTCATCTTAATTTATGCACATTCATAGTCATATAGAGAATGCTTTGTATGGCTTTCTAATCAATGTAAATATGTGAATCAGTAATACAGCAAAATGTATCAAATAATTGGAGGAAATCAAAAACTACAGCAAAAATGCCAATTTCATTTTTAAAAAATTATGAATACCTAATTTATCAGGTCCATGTCAGAAACAGGACTAGGTAACTTGGAACTAGAAAAATACAAAGAATCTAAAAGTTGAAGAAGAGTTGGTTCTTACATGCTGCTTTTCTCTACCAGAAAGAGTCTCAAATTGAAAAAGAAATGCTACTTTGAGGATGTTAGACCAACCCTCAATAAACCCCATTTGTCCAATTTTGTGATACCACTGAGTTGGATAATTTAACTCAATCCCTTCAATTTGGCAATTGTCATTATGTAATTCATATTATAGGTGAGGAGTGTAGGGAAACATAAACTACAACAAGAAACCTGAAAACAAAGGTTTTCCTAATAGATTTAGAACTGTATAAATAGCAGTTGTATAAGAGGAAAAGAAATCAACTTGCATATCAGGTTTCTTGCTGAAATTCCTGAAGTAGCCAGCACAGCACAGCAGCTGATGGTCTTTCGATGAACAAATTTAAAAACAGAAAGTAAAATCTGGCTATTTGTTTTTAAAGAAATGATTTATTGGACTAATAACAAATTATTATCTTTGTTTTCTATCATAGGAAAATATTTAGGAAAATAATATTACTGTTTTTGGAGAGGGCTCCCTGATTTTGCAGGGCACTGCTTCTTTGTTCACTAACCCTCCATCTGAAACCCACAGCACATCAATAGGATGTATTGAAATATTGACCAATGCCAAGATGAACAAACAGACTCATCAGAGTAGACACAGTAACATGATTTCAGCCTGTCTTTCCCAAATGAGAGGATTACTCTGATGTTTATGTGACAATTGTCAACAATTACTGTTTGTGAGTATCGGTGACAATCTGGTAACAAATCCATTACTGCCTTGTCTTTTCCTTGGAGATAGATACATGGTGCTATGGGCCATGTTGTCCTCTTTTCCATAACTTCCCCAGTATTTTTGCATGACTTGGTTATATATAATGAATGCTAATTAACAGGCAATTAAGGTGGCAAGTCTAGCGCAAGGTGAGCACAGGAAACATATAGCCTTCATGAGGCCAATAGGTGCTTTCTTATGCTGAGACCATTAGTTCACTGATCCAAGGATTTAACAGTCTTCTCATTTGTGATGACAGATTTTGCTTTCACAGTAAGTCAACTTTCAAATGAAAACTGAAGTAGCTGGCATCTAACAAAAATAGTAGTACTTCAAACTTCATTACAGCATACAAGGTTAGGTATCTAGGGATGGGAATCTGCCATACTTGGATTGGTGGCTTCTGAAGTCGGTAAAAGAAGTTACCATCAACAAGAGCTGCCCAAGGTGCCAGGCATTCTCCAGGCTACAGATATCAGTTTCCATGGCAAATATTAGAGCTTCAGAGGGCAATTTCTATGTTATACTGTAGAGATATTAGGTGAAATACCCTCTCAGTTGTTCCTCTCCAGTATCTATTTCCCAATCTCAATTAATTTCCCAGGCTGGAGATGGCAACCTTATTAATTAAAAGTCAGTTCCCTGTTAATTGGCCATGAGCTGAACAGTGCATGCACTTGAAAGCTCACGCCTTGAATAAATTTTTGTTGATTTCAAAGGTGCTGTTGTACTGTATTTTTGTAGGCTGAACAGGCAGGGACTTGAACATATCTAAGTTTGGATTTGAACCATGATGTTGAAATGTTCACGCAACAGATTATATCCAGGATTGCACTCTATTTAACTGATCATGAATAATCACCACTCCCAGGACTGAACATACGAAGTAAATTGTAAATTTCCTACAAAGTACATTTGCTATTTTATCCCTAATGAATATATCACAAGTGAAGGAAAAGTCAATAATACTGATTGTGGAGAGTAAGGGTTAATTTACATTTAAAGTTATCTTGATGATACCCTTGATGTAGGGTATCTAATGTAAGGTGATGTAGAACAAATACACATCCTGACATAATGCAAAAATCATTCATAACATTTTGGGGCAGGATTCTTTTCTATATGCATGTCTAATCTGCTTTCATTATTTGTATATCAGTATTAGCCTTATAAAGAATTAATAAAAATGTTTTTACCTCTCAGTAGTAACATGATGGATTGAAATGGGTTTACTGCAGTTAATAATATATAACAATGAATCCATTATATATATATATATATATATATATATATATATATATATATATATATATATATATATATATATATATATATATATATATATATATATATATATATATATATATATATATATATATATATATATATATATATATACACACATACATACATACATATATAAACCTATATGAAAGAACCTTTATGGCTGCTCAGAGACAATGAACTGGATTGGCTCATATTATATCCTCATGTGCAAGTCACAATCAGCTTTCCATTAATAAACATAATCAGGTCAAGGTTAAACTTAATGTAGCCTTTCTACAGTTTTCATATCCATTGCTGTATTCCAAAAGTATAATTCTGTCTTTTTGAGTCCTTGCTCCTTGTCCTTTTAGATTAGAAACTATTTCACAGCATTTTATTCTAGTATTAGCCAATCTCTCTGAGCTTGCCTCCCCCGCCACAACCCTTGTGTAACAGCCACCCTGCCCTATTTAGCTGAAGTCAATAGGGCTGTTTGTAAGGTGTGCACACTGGAATGTTACCTTTTATATACTAATTAATTGAATATGGTAATGAGGACATGATAACAAAGTCAAAGTAGAACCAGAAAACAAGTAAACAAATAAAGAGACTATTTGTTAACCATATCAGAAACAATAGGCCTTAACTTAATAGAAGGCTTTAAAAAGGAGTTTTTACAAAGTAATTTAGATGGTGCATTCTTTTTCTGAGAACATCTTAAAATGTAAGTAAATATTCATGAACTGTAGAGCAATGGCTGACAAGTCCATTGATGTTATACATTTTTTTAAATGGTACATGTCCACAAAAATGAGAAGAGAATGAATTAAGGATTTTTATATCTGTTCCCTCCACAATTTCTTGGCTCACATATGAAAGAAAATGTGTACATTGGCTCAATTGAAAATGTACCTTATATTAGCAGGCAGCCTACCAGTATCAGAAAGTGCTTTATTTATTTACTTTAAAATGAATCATCACCATCAATAGTGACTCAAGGTAGTTTATAAAGCCAATAATCATTGCTACTATAACTAATTTAAAACTGAGCATTAAAAATTGGCACCAGACTATGAATGACAATGTACTGTTCCATCTCTGACTAAAATGCATACAGTTCCAGTTACACACTTTCAAAATCCCATTGTATAAAACAACCTTATCAAACCTTTGGAACTGGGCCTACAGGGGAGTCTTCCTGATCCCTTTGGGAATGCCATTCCAAAAGGCTGGTGCCACAGATGTTTAATCCCCAGTAACAGAGGTCACCAACCATCATGGACATTTGTGGCCAAACTTCCCATTGCAGCCTACAGCTCCACTGTCCCATAGCTCCGGTTCACCTCCCCACTGCCCAGCCACGTTTTTCAAGCTCTTTCAAGCTGAGAACTCATCAAACTGCCACCAGTAAGTGGTGAGGGAAAGGTAGCCATACTTCTGGCTGCTCACCAGTTTGCCATGAAATGGTCCTCCCCATTTCACAATGTGTGCCTCTCATGCACACCCTTCCCCTCATTTGAGCTTGAACCTGCATTTGCACACTACCACCCATCTTGTTGGGGTGATAGGGGGGAAGAAAGGAGTTTGGCTGATGGGGAAAAGAGCAGTTTCTTGCCAACTCTAAAATCAGACCTGGCAGATAGGTGTGTGTTGGTGTGAGATCTATAAATCTTTTTTTGGAGGGAGGGGGTTAAACACAGTAGGGCTCCTCTAATGAGTCACAAACCACTCCTAGCAGGAAAGCAACAAAGGGATGTAAAACAAAAAATGTAAAATCTAAATGTAAAACAAAGACAAAGGAAAACCAAAAAGTGTGATTACTCAGGTAAAGGACCCTGGAAGGGAGGGGAAAGTGCTAACAAGATCCTCTCTCAAATGCCTCCCAAGTTACCCCTTGACACCTATGACTGGACTTGCTGTTAGTCAATGGAATATCGTAAAGGGTAATGAGCATGCAGGTAGAGAGGAAGGAGGACTATACAATCAATGTCCTCCAAAGGCAGGACCACAGCCACAAATCTTTAAAAAGGAAGACTATTCGGGAAGACCCAACCTGTTTTTTGGGCGGAAGATTGCAGAAGGGGACCCCAAACTGGTCACATCCTGACATGGCAAAATCAGTGACGATTGACTGGCTTCAAAATGTGTCAATGGGATATGAGGGTGGAAAAGAGAGAAGCACAGAAAATGAAAATTTGACTGGTAAAGGTCACACTTTAAGGTAGTTTCATGTGAGATCTAGGGGAAAGAGGGAGTGGGAAAAAACACATGGAAGCCAAGATACTGATATGGCTATCCAGCCATAGCCACCCCAGGTACCAGGGAAAGATGCTGGGTTTGGAACCACTCCCCTGCCCCCCAAGTGAAGGTGAATCTTGAAGTAAAACGACACCTCAGGTTCAGAAAGTTAGGAAACAGAAACCAGGATTTACTGTTGATCGTTCATCCCACTCTCAGGAAGAAAGTTACAAATGGATTTGAGATTTTTCTATCTGCTGAAATGCTGAAAGCTTATATGCTGATTTGTCTGTGCAATGAAAGCCAGCCTCGCCCCCCCCCATACACACACCTCAAATGAAGGGAAAAGTCAAAATAAAATGTGTCCCAAAAGCACTTTGTAGAAAAGTAAAGTAGAAATCAGGATTTATTGGTGATCCTTCACCCCACTTCAAAAACTAGAGTTAGGAGAGTTAACCCAGAAAATGTTTCCAGAAAATGTTTCCAGGAACTCCCTCCCCCACTTCCAGAAAGAACAATACATGTCTCTTCAAAAACAAAAAATAATAGATGTCTACTTGCACTCAGCGAGGCTCCAATTGACATGCAATCAACCTCTGGGGAGAGGTTGAATGCCAGCCAGAAATGACCAGCTGAAGACCCACAGGTAATGCTGAAGGTGCTCCTTCTTAAAAACCCAGTTAAAAATTACAAATTACAATAGCAAGCATGGTGGCAAAACAAACCCACCTACCCCCACCTGGGCAACAAGGCAGCAACTCCTGGCCACCACTGATGGAGCAAAAATATGGTGGAGTATCTTTCTTTGGGGGCGGGCATCAGATCTTCTCTCTGCACTGGCCTTAGCCATAGACCTGGTTGAAGAACTCTGTCTTGCAGGCCCTGCAGAATGCCAAAAGCTCCTGCAGGGCCCATAGCACCTCTGGGAACTCATTCCACCAGGCAGGGGCCAGGACTGAAAAGATCCTGGCCCTGGTTGAGGCCAGGCAAGCTTCTCTGGGGCCAGGGATGACCAACAAGTTGGTACCTGCAGAGTGCAAAACCTTGTGGAGGGCATAGGGTATCAGGCAATCCCGCAGATATGAGAGTCCCAGACCATGTAAGGCTTTAAAGGTCAAAACCAAAACCATGAACCTGATCTTGGCCACAACTAGCAATCAATGCAGCTGCCTCATCACAGGCTGGATGTGAGCCATCCACAATGTTCCTGTGAGGATGCTTGCAGCTGTATTTTACAGAAATCCATTCTGGAGGTGACCATCACATGGATCACCGTGGCCAGATGTTCAGAGGACAAATAGCATGCTTGCTAGTAGCCTTGCCTGATGACAGTGGAAAAATGCCTGGTGGCATTTTCAGATCTGTGTCTCCATAGACAGCAAGGCATCCAAGGTCACTCCCAAGTTCCTGGCATGGGGCTCGGTGACCAGTTGTATCCCAGCCAGGGTGGGTAGGTGTGTTTCCTGATCTCCCCCACCCCTCCTAAGCAGCCATTGTACATCCATCTTGGAGGGGTTGAGTTTCAGGCAACTCTGCTCAAGCCATCCAGCCATGGCTTCCAGACACCTGGCAAATGGATCCGTGGGGGAGACTCTTGGCGGCCATCTGTAAGGAGATATTGATTATAGCCTAGCCCAAATCTTCTGACCAGCTGAGTCAGAAGGTACATAAAGATGTTTAAAAGCATGGGGGAGAGTACCACCCACTGAGGAACTCCACAAGGGAGCTGACAGTGTCATGACAGCTCCTCCTCCACTACCATCCTCTGGGACTGATTTTGGAGAAAGATGCATAACCAGCTAAGGGCTGTACTCCATATCCCCATCATGGCGAGGTGGTGGGCCAATAGCTTATGGTTGACAACATGAAAGGTGGCCGACATATCTGACTAGAATCGTAGAACCACTCAGATTCAGCTGGTACCAAAGATCATCCATCAGGGTGACCAGCGCCATCCCCCCCCCTTTGGCCAGGATGGGAGCCAGACTGATATGGATCAAGTGCCGAAGTTTCCTCTAAGAATGCCTTGAGCTGGGCTGCCATGGCCCTTTCAATTACTTTACCAAGAAATGCATGTTGCGAGACTGGGTGGTAGCTGGCCGGCTCCTGCAGGTCCAGTGATGGTTTATTCAGAAGAGGGCAAACCACTGCTGCCTTGTGCTGCTGAGGGAGCTCTCCTTTTGAGAGGTTCACAATATCCCTAAGCTGACCTGGCCATCCCTTTGAGGAGCCAAGACCCTTCCTCCTCCTGCCAGACCCTAAATTAAGGTTACCTAACCCAATTGGCCCCCTGCCCCCAGCATTGACACCTGAGCTTGATCCCAACAGCCCTTATGGCACCAGAGGACCAGTTTCTATAATGTCACTGGCTACTATGGTATTTTTAACCAGGTCTTCAGGGAGAGGGGCTCCTTCCTCTGCCCCCAGGCAGTTGCTCCACCGGGACAAATCTCCCACGGCATCCTGCAATTCATCAGTTGGGCAGGGTATTAGCAAAAGGGCTCTGCCACTCTCACACTGTCACTCTTCCTGGCCAACAAAGGCTGTTGCATCATGTCGTCCTGGGTCTCCCCGGCATCAAACTCCCAAAGATTCCATAAGCACTCTACACCAAGCCCCTCACCTAGACCACACTCTGCCACAGTGTGGTCAGGCAGGCAGAGCCCCGGCAGAGAAATGAATGGAGTTGCACTGGGCAATAACACCCCACAGGAAAGATTTTCTTCCCGGGGCCAGCTCTCCAGGAACCAGTAAGCAGACAATGAACCTAGCTCTCTCCCAACCATACCCATCCAATGGAGAGGCTTCCAGGTG
Organism: Paroedura picta; assembly: GCF_049243985.1. Classification (NCBI taxonomy): domain Eukaryota; kingdom Metazoa; phylum Chordata; class Lepidosauria; order Squamata; family Gekkonidae; genus Paroedura; species Paroedura picta. The sequence continues at coordinate 45,578,803 of NC_135374.1, forward strand.
GCTCTTCAGCTCAGTGAAGGAAGGGGAGAGGAGGGGGTGGGCATGCAAGGGGCTCCCAAGCTGCATAATAATCATCCATGAGGCCTGCCTCCTTTGCAATACGAACCGTTTCATGTCGTCACCCACTCCTGGTTCCGATGTTCCTGGCTGGGGAGGCTCCAACACACGAGCCCAAGATCTTTCCTATGTGGTGGGCCTCTCATTAGTGTTTCTAACTAAAGATGAACTTTTCTGACATACAGCCTTTCCCCCCCTCCCCATTCTTCCTCCAGACATTTGTTTCACATAGCAGGGTTGTATGCGAGAAATGCTCCCGGACAGTCCTAAGCCCGTTCCCCCTCCCCTTTCCTTTGGAAATTTCTTTTAAAAACATTAAAGAATGGTGGTACAACTGGATTCCTCCCCCCCCCCCAAACAAAGTTTCTATGCAATGCCTGGTTTTGGTGCAGTAATTGTATTTCAGAATTGAGATTAACAACATCTGGGACAGGATCTGATTTAGATTTAATTGAGGATTGGCAGCTCTTATAATGCTAAGAAAATGGTGAATGCAGAATGGACCCCTGAGGATCAAACCAGCAGAGTTCATGCACCAGAGGAACAAAGGCACTCTTCATTTTAAAGGCAGACCTGACGCCACTCTCAACCAGTTTGACCAAAATGGCAAATCAGAAAAACGTGTGGGCACAAATGTTTCTGTTGGTGAAGAATCATTTCAAATTAGGGTCTCATTAAGGGCATGGATCTTTGAGGATCTAATCCAGAGTGCCTGATTTTATTTTCACAAAATATAAACAGCCAAGTGGGGCATGGATCCAAACTATGGATGTTTGGGATACATAGCCCCCAGGTTCCTGTACGTTTTTTTTCAGGGAAGTCAACCCAAAGTTACTGAGAAAAAAAATTGCTTCTTCTCCTTTACCTGTATCTACTGTGGTGCCAAAAAAGGACTGGAATTACAGTTTGATACAAACTCCAGGAAGAATAGGAAATCAATTCACTCAGTTACTACTGCTTCTGAATAACATCTGATAAAATGGTCTCTTAGACAAATTATGTATGGGACAGAAAGGCCAGACTGGTGGCGGCATGGCAGCAGGGCTAATCCCCACTTACACATGATGTTGCCGCCAGCCTGGACTCTTCTTGGCTCTGGCTCATATTAGGGCCTCCAATAGCTCGTGGCAAGGTAACACTGATACTTCACTGTTCCTGTTTTTCCATGGCCACCATCAGAGGCCAGGCTGGCCAGGCCCATGTATATGGGAAGTCCTGGCTCCTTCTCCCCATCTACGGTATCCCCACAGGGCCACAAAATGCCCTGTTCGGCTTCACAGTACTGTGGAGCCGAATGGGGCATTTTTATACCTCCCATGATGGTGAGATAACAGCTTGCTGCTATTCCACAATCATGTGGTGGGACACCCAAGCTCCTAACCCCCCCCCCCACTGCTGCTGCCACCACAAGGTGTGGAGGAAACTTCCAGCACCATAATTGTGTGTGTGCACAGACTCCATAGCAGACTGTGTGTGCTGGGATATTTCATCCTCCGTGCATACATGTTAAGCGGCAGGGCATGCTGCCTTTCCACAAGAAACTGGCAGAGGCCCAGCACAACCACCACCATGCATAATCGGTATTGGTAAAGATCCAAAGAACCTTTCAGGACAATCACTTTTTTGTACAATAAATACACATAGTTATACTGGTTATACACCAATGTTAACTCAGAGCACTTTGTCTCTAATTTTTTGTTTTGTCAAATTAGGTTTACTAGAAACATCTTACTCTCCTAGAGCTTGGGGCACATACCTTGGCCTAATGGCTTCATAATCTATATATGAGCCTGATACTGGAAACCATTTTTGACTTTAAAATGTGTGTTTCTTCAAATCCCCAAGATTCTTTCATCTTAAATTAGAAAAAAGCAATACAAAAGGAAACAATTGAAAAAGAAATATTTATTTTAATAAACTGATAATTTATTGTGTGTGTGTGTTTTGCTGTTTCACTTTCAGACAGTATCCAAGGTAACGTGATAATAAAACCTTATAAATATTCTGTTAGTACATCAAAAGTAGTACAGTAAAACTATGATATAAAATTGAATTCAGCTTTTGTTTGTATTGATGTTTAGTTGCCACTGTAGTAGTCTTATGAAAATGTTATGCTAGATCCAATGAATACTATCTCAGGGCGTATCAGTAGATATAGTAAGTAAACATCTCTAACCTGTCATATACTTATCTGTTTGCTGATATGACCAATATTTGTGGTTGCATTATGAGTAGAATAAATATGTCACAATTCAGAATTGCTAGTGCTTGACGAGGTAACTGTAAACAATCACCCAGGTGGTTAACTTACTGATATTGTCCAGTGTTTAAAGAATATAAGATTAAACATTCTGCATAATCCCCCCCCCCTAATTAATAAATAAATAAAACTAGATCAGATTCCAGGTAGGACACTGGTGGCGGGGCTTGGGGGGTGAGAATACACACAGAAAAATTAGAGTTTGTATTTCAGTCATTTGCTGCTATTTTAAAAAGTTAACATGAATAGCGCTTTTGTAAAGAAAAGATCTGATTGTGCTGCTTTAAGCCCTACATGACACTTTGTTAGGCCATATGTCTGTCACTTTGTATGGATTATATGAAGAGGATATAAAAACAACAAAAATTCAATTTGATACCTCACAAAGCTCTTTGATAAACTATAGAGTGGCTACTTCCTGCATATACTGGTGAACAATTGTGGTTTTTTACACCATGCTGAGAGGGGGAAAAGATATCTTAAATCATCCCTAGGTTACTTCCATATCATAAAAAAAGAAATGTTTTTTTTCTAAGACTGGTCTTAGAGAGCCAGTTTGGTGTAGTGGTTAGGAGTGCGGACTTCTAATCTGGCATGCCAGGTTCGATTCTGCGCTCCCCCACATGCATCCAGCTGGGTGACCTTGGGCTCGCCACAGCACTGATAAAATTGTTCTGACCGAGCAGTGATATCAGGGCTCTCTCAGCCTCACCCACCTCACAGGGTGTCTGTTGTGGGGAGAGGAATGTGAAGGCGACTGTAAGCCGCTTTGAGCCTCCTTCGGGTAGGGAAAAGCGGCATATAAGAACCAACTCTTCTTCTTCTTCTTCTTCTTCTTCAGAAAATAACCTTAAAAGAATTCATTGTCTCCAATGACCCTTAAAAAATAGGTACTTTTGTAATGAGAAAATACATTGCAATGTTCATAGGCAGTTTACTACATGTTATAAAATGCCATAAACAAACAAAATAAATTACAAAAGTAGGTTGGCTTGAAGAATCTTAAAGTAAATATACTTTTGAGGCCTTTAAATTATCATAGAATATGATTTTAAAGGTCACTTTTAACCAAACCAACAGCCTTGATCAGACCAAACATTCCACACAACTTAAATATATTATGCTGCTAACCTCTCACAGACACCATATTTTTGATATTTTGCATGATGTTGTCCACATCCCAACTCCTTCCGGCTAGACTCTCAGTACAGCCCTGGATATGTAGTGAAAGTTAGGGAACTGCAAAAAGTGGATTCCCCCTGGGAAAAAGGCATTAGTTGGCACTGAGCAACCAGCTCTTAATCAGGCAAAGAAATATAAGTAGAAGTAGCATGGCATTCACCTTTGAAATGTCCCACAATCTCTCTTGCCTCCCTTATTTCTGGGAACGGGAATTTAAAAAAAAATGGTGGACTGCCTGGAGCAATGCATAAAAGTTTATGTGCCTAGTCAAGGCTACAAAAAAAACAGCACCTTTCCCTGGTAGTATGTGAACCGTGCTTCTCCTGCTCATCTTTTTCCCTAAGTGAACAGAAGCTGTTCAAGAGTACTAAAAGAACTTGCAGATGTAATCTCTGAACGTCTGTCAATTATGTTTGACACTTCTTGGAGAACAGGTCAGGTGCCAGATGAGTGGAGGTGGCCAAATGTTGCCCCTGTCTTCAAGAAAGGGAAGAAAGAGAATCCAGGTAACTATCGACCTGTCAGCTTGACATCTGTAGCTGGCAAAATTTTGGAACAAATCGTCAAAAAATTCAGTCCTTGAGCAGCTGGAACAGAGAGCTGTGATTTCTAAGACTCAGTACGGGTTTTGCAAGAACAAATCATGTCAGACCAACCTTATCTCTTTTTTCGAGAAAGTGAATAACTTGCTAGATCAGGGGAATTCAGTGGACATAGTTTATCTGGATTTCAGTAAAGCCTTTGATAAGGTTCCACATGATATTGACAACTTGGTAAAATGTGGTATGGATCCTAATTCTGTCAGGTGAATTGATAACTGGTTGACAGATCATACCCAAAGTGTACATGTTAATGGTTCAGCATCTTCTTGGAAAAGAGTGACGTGGAGTTCCCCATGGAACTGTCCTGGGGCCTTTGTTCTTCAATATATTTATAAATGATTTGGATGAGGGTTTAGAGGGGATACTTTTTAAATTTACAGATGATACTAAAATGGGAGGGGTAGCAAACACAACCGAAGACAGAATCAGAATTCAGGATGATCTTGATAAGCTTGAGAAGTGGGCTAAACTGAATAAAATGAAGTTCAATAGGGACAAATGTAAAGTTCTGCATTTTGGTAGGAGAAACCAAATACACCAATATAGGATGGGGGAGACTTGTCTTGGCAGTAGAATGTGCGAAAAGGATCTAGGAATCTTAGTAGACCATACATTGAACATGAGTCAACAGTGTGACTTGGTGGCTAAAACGGCAAATGGTATTTTGGGCTGTATCAAATGGAGTATCATGTCCATATCATGGGAGGTGATGGTACTGCTTTGGTTCGGCCTCACTTGGAGTACTGTATTCAGTTTTGGGCACCCCAGTTGAAGAGAAATGTAGACAAACTGGAGCCAGAGGAAGGCAACTGGAGTGTCCAGAGGAAGGCAACCAAGATGGTGAGGTGTTGGGAGACCAAGACGTATGAAGAAAAGTTGAGGGAGCTTGGTCTGAGAGCCAGTTTAGTGTAGTGGTTAGGAGCGTGGACTTATAATCTGGCATGCCGGGTTCAGTTCTGCACTCCCCCACATGTAGCTCGGTGCCCTTGGGCTTGCCACATCACTGATAAAACTGTTGTGACCAAGCAGTGATGACCTGGATGAGGGACCCTCCACAGGAAGATCTCAAGCCTGGAACAATGCCAAGGATCAGAGGACTGGGACCCTGGACTTAATTGCCATCCTGGCTGAGGAGAAAGTGATCCAGTGATACACCATTCCCCTCTCTTTAGGTAAGCCAGTATCTGCTGTGCTGCAGGTTGAAAAGGCTGGTGGGTGGCTGCCATTTTCATGTGTATTCATTGCTCCATCTGTAATGGTCAAGACAGGGATGCCTATGCCAATGTGTTTGGCTCCTGCTCCTTTCTCTTGCCTTGCACTTGGGTAGAATGCTTCTTTATTTTTTCCCTCTCTTAAAGCATTGGGAATTGTTGTTTTGTTTCAAACAGAAACGATGCTACCTGATGACTCAACCCAATTCCCTGGTATGGCCTCACAGGATAAAGGGGAAGAAAGGGATGGTAATTCCACTTTGACTGAGATTAGTTTGTTTTGTTGGCATACAGTATTTTAATTTCTTGTTATGTTTTTTGCTAAACAGACTGCATTCCATCCATGCAAGGAGTCCAGTAAGAAGCTTAGCGACGGGTGAACCTCCATGGGTCATGCGAGGGGCCACCAGGTAGCTGTATATTATCTTTTTCATTCATTATTTTTACTCCTCAACAGGATTTTTTTGTCAGGTAGAACAGTCAACTGAATGGAGGAAGCTTCTTTACTTCACTGTGTTATTCCAAAATATATTGATGGCAGAGTTGTGCTGACTGCTCAAACATATTTTTCATTCTAAAGCCTTGTTTGTTGTTCCCCCCCCTTTAAATATTTAACAATCTCTTCTTTAAAACACAGATGAACCATCAGAAGACAAGGAGGAAGAGCAGAATGCCAAAAGCAGCCGTCCTCTGAGTTGCCTAGGGTAAGGTGATCAGATTTTAACATTGGTAAAGCGGGACACCATTGACCGGGGGGTTCTTGATTAAAAATATATATTTACTTGCAACATACGTACAATTTGCCATGTGCCCCCAGACATCCCTTCAAAAGTGGGACAATCTGATCACCTTAGCCTAGGGGAGCCATGTCAGTGGAGGAGCACTTAATGAAAGGAAGAGTGTCAGAGGAGGGTTGGCCTCCTTACTTACCTATGACAAAGGTTGCTAGAGCAGGGGGAAGAAGACATGCGTCAGTGCAGGGCTATCTCAGAATCGATGCTGAAACTTGAGAGAGAAAGGATGGACAAGCTGGATGCCATCTCAGACAGGGAGGTTGAAGCTTACAGGGAGAACATGTGTGAGAGTAATGCTATTCTGAAAATCACTGTTGAGTCAATCAACAGAATGGGTGCCCTTGTAGAGAGGGTGGTTGTGATGATGGAGTCTAGGGAGGCCAGGGAGATGAGAGAACCACCACGATTGCTCTTATTACAAACATTACCACCACAGGCAGCTATGTTCCAAACCCCACTACCACCAGCAGCCCCTCCTTCGCAAACCCCTAGTACTCCTGTAAGCCAGGGAACCCAAACCACCTGGAAGATCAGGTGTAAAAGGCTTATAAAGCCCAGGGATCCCTACTGTCCCTCTTAGAGTTCTCCTATTGCCATCTGCCATGGTTTCCCTTTCATTAAAGATACTTTGAAGTTTCAGAACACCTTGCATTGGTATTCCTGCCTCATTGACAGGACACAAAGCATGCTTTTACTTGGGGAGTTAACCAAAACATTTCCTTATAGACAAATTGTGTTCCTGGCAATGATGATGCTTGGGGGAAACTCTGGTCTTTTAGGGGGAATTAATAACACAAAGAATGTGAACTTTTAACAATGATTTTATTTTTAAAAGAATTATTTAACAGTACATGAAGACCCAAGAAAAAATCTCTCCTCCCACAGCTACCCTCACCCAATCTCAAATACACAGAAAATATACCTCAAAGAACAGCAACAACATAGAAAACTTTCACAACAAGTTTCTGACCTGCTGACAATTTCATTTATCAAATGGTAGATGAACCCACAAGAGGTTCAGCCATACTGGACTTAATACTGACCAACAGGCAAGAGTTGGTGGATGAGGTGAAGGAGGTGGGAACCCTAGGGGGAAGTGGCCATGTCCTCATAGAATTCCTTTTGAGATGGGGAGCCAAGGAACCTTGTAGCCAGACGCGGATGTTGGATTTTCGTAGGGCAAACTTTAATAAACTCAGAGACATGATGAGTGTCATACCATGGACGAGAATGCTGGAAGGGAAGGGAGCATGTGAAGGGTGGGCCAAATTCAAACAAGAGCTATTGCATGCTAAATCAATGACTATCCCAGAAAGACGAAAACACTGCAGGAGCTCTAAGAAGCCTATTTGGATGAACAGAGAACTTAAGAGGAACTAAGAAAGAAAAGGAAAATGTTCAGGAAATGGAGGGAAGGACAGAGCTCTAAAGAAGAGTACCTACAGGTTACTAGGCACTGTAGATCAATCATCAGAAAGGCCAAAGCTGAGAGTGAGCTAATATTGGCCAGGGAAGCCCATTGTAACAAGAAAAGATTTTTCAGTTATGTGAGGAGCAAACGTAAAGTAAAGGAGGCAATTGGCCCACTGTTGGGTGCGGATGGACAAACTCTAACAGAAGATGCAGAAAAAGCAGAAAGGCTTAGTGCCTATTTTACATCTGTTTTTTCCCACAGGTCACAGTGTTTAGGCACATCTAGAGATGGCCGTAGCCAAAGGATAGTGTCTGGGTGGCAGGTTAACATGGATAGAGAGGTTGTCGAGAGGCATTTAGCTGCACTGGATGAGTTCAAATCCCCTGGTCCATATGAAATGCACCCGAGAGTGCTCAAAGAACTTTCCAGAGAACATGCACAGCCCTTGTCCATCATCTTTGGAACCTCTTTAAGGACTGGAGATGTCCCGGAGGACTGGAAGAGAGCAAACGTTATTCTGATCTTCAAAAAAGGGAGGAAGGATGACCCGGGAAACTACAGACCAGTGAGTCTGACCTCTGTTGTGGGGAAGATAATGGAGCAGATATTAAAGGGAGCGATCTGCAAACATCTGAAGGACAATTTGGTGATCCAAAGAAGTCAGCATGGATTTGTCTCCAACAGGTCCTGCCAGACCAACCTGGTTTCCTTTTTTGACCAAGTAACAGGTTTGCTGGATCGGGGAAATTCGGTTGATGTCGTTTACTTGGATTTTAGTAAAGCTTTTGACAAGGTTCCCCATGATGTTCTGATGGATAAGTTGAAGGACTGCAATCTGGATTTTCAGATAGTTAAGTGGATGGGGTATTGGTTAGAGAACCGCACTCAAAGAGTTGTTGTCAATGGTGTTTCATCAGACTGGAGAGAGGTGAGTAGCGGGGTACCTCAGGGCTCGGGGCTCGGCCCAGTACTTTTTAACAGATTTATTAATGATCTAGATGAGGGGGTGGAGGGACTACTCATCAAGTTTGCAGATGACACCAAATTGGGAGGACTGGCAAATACTCCGGAAGATAGAGACAGAGTTCAATGAGATCTGAACACAATGGAAAAATGGGCAAATGAGAACAAGATGCAATTTAATAAAGATAAGTGTAAAGTTCTGCATCTGGGTCAGAAAAATGAAAAGCATGCCTACTGGATGGGGGATACGCTTCTAGGTAGCACTGTGTGTGAACGAGACCTTGGGGTACTTGTGGTTTGGAAACTAAACATGAGCAGGCAGTGTGATGCAGCGGTAAAAAAGGCAAATGCCATTTTGGGCAGTATCAACAGGGGCATCACATCAAAATCACAAAATGTCATAGTCCCATTGTATACGGCACTGGTCAGACCACACCTGTAGTACTGTGTGCTGTTCTGGAGGCCTCACTTCAAGAAGGATGTCGATAAAATTGAAAGGGTACAGAGGAGAGCGACGAAGATGATCTGGGGCCAAGGGACCAAGCTCTATGAAGATAGGTTGAGGGACTTGGGAATGTTCAGCCTGGAGAAAAGGAGGTTGAGAGGGGACATGATAGCCCTCTTTAAGTATTTGAAAGGTTGTCACTTGGAGGAGGGCAGGATGCTGTTTCTGCTGGCTGCAGAGGAGAGGACACGCAGTAATGGGTTTAAACTTCAAGTACAATGATATAAGCTAGATATCAGGAAAAAAAATTTCACAGTCAGAGTAGTTCAGCAGTGGAATAGGCTGCCTAAGGAGGTGGTGAGCTCCCCCTCACTGGCAGTCTTCAAGCAAAGGTTGGATACACACTTTTCTTGGATACTTTAGGATGCTTAGGGCTGATCCTGCGTTGAGCAGGGGGTTGGACTAGATGGCCTGTATGGCCCCTTCCAACTCTATGATTCTATGATTCTATATACAATCCCCTCCCCTTCGTGGTGCTGGCCACCTCAGTCTTCAGTGCTTCCCAAAGCGGTCTAAGCATGCTGGAGCATGCAACCTTAGTCAGGACCTTCAACGGTTGAATGTCTGTATTAATGTTAAAAATATAACTTTTATTGTGTACAATTTTTAAATCTTTAGGAATTAAAAGCATAAATACAGCCCATAGGCTATTGCAAAACGGCGTGCTATATGAGCCAATAGACCAATGTGTTTCAGCCCTTGTAGGGCCTTCTTCAAAGGTCTGGTTATAACACACACCAATTCATTACACATATGAAATATGCATAGCAGCAAATGAAAGCTCCAAAGTAAGAGCCTATGAAAAATTATATATATATATATACTGTAATTCTAAACAATTCAAGCTAATGCTTAACAGAAAAAATTATAAAGTCATAAAACTTAGTTTAAAGTATCAGTATTAATCAATGAATGAAGAGGTCTATTTATTAGCCATTATCTTTCTGTAAAAAACTAGTTATGGAAAATTTAATCCAAGTGTTAACAACTCATAATGGAAAGGGGAAAATGGAATGAAAATTACCTTCCAAAGGCTGCCAAAAATTTCAGTCGTGTGTTCTCTTATTAGTGCCCGTATTGCAATGTGTGAAGTGGTTGTCTGATGGGAGTGAAAATCTTATTAAGTGAGAGGATGATGCAACAGTGCTGATGGAAAGCCATGTCTGACCAGCTACAACCGGCCAGAGCCAGAAGGAAGGGGTTGGGAACACTTTATATTGTGTATCTGAAAAATAGACATCATCCCATGTACAATTGAATAAGGGAGAGGAAGAAACAGAAAAAAAACACAACAGCATTTTTTGTGCTGACACACATCTAGTCGAGCTCTTGATTTAAACCTGCTGGTTCCAAATTCCCAAGGGTAAATATCCAAAATGTTTATCTTCCATTTAGAGGAAAAAAGGAAATCACAAGGCACAATGATATAGTAGTCTTCTCTATGTTTATAGGTGAAAAAGTTATAACAGAATGTCTAAATGGTCAAACATTTGATCAAACATAAAGAGTCAACCAAAACGGGATCCTATGTTAAGTGACCTGCTTTCTGTTTTATCTTTGTCAGTGGTTGCTCTTCCAATATACTGTCATAGTAGTAGTTGTAATATCACATTGGCAAAATGCTCATAATCATCTGGGGATTTCATAAAGTGCCCCATCTTCCATTTAGGGCAGTTGATGTTCCTTGGGTGCTGTGATCTTCTCATAGCCGTAAAACTGAAGATCGTTCATGGTTTGTTGAGTTGTTCTAAAGTGTTGGACCATTGAGGCAGAGGTTCAATGTTTCTTTAGATTGCTTAAGTGCTCAAGGATATGTACTCTTAAAGATCTAGTTGTAAATCACAAGATGTCATAGTCCCATTGTATACGGCACTGGTCAGACCACACTTGGAGTACTGTGTGCAGTTCTGGAGGCCTCACTTCAAGAAGGACGTAGATAAAATTGAAAGGGTACAGAGGAGAGCGACGAGGATGATCTGGGGCCAAGGGACCAAGCCCTATGAAGATAGGTTGAGGGACTTGAGAATGTTCAGCCTGGAGAAAAGGAGGTTGAGAGGGGACATGATAGCCCTCTTTAAGTATTTGAAAGGTTGTCATTTGGAGGAGGGCAGGAAGCTGTTCCCATTGGCTGCAGAGGAAAGGACACTCAGTAATGGGTTTAAACTACAAGTACAACGATATAGGCTAGATATCAGGAAAAACAATTCATAGTTCAGCAGTGGAATAGGCTGCCTAAGGAGGTGGTGAGCTCCCCCTCACTGGCAGTCTTCAAGCAAAGGTTGGTTACACACTTTTCTTGGATGCTTTAGGATGCTTTGGGCTGATCCTGCATTGAGCAGGGGGTTGGACTAGATGGCCTGTATGGCCCCTTCCAACTCTATGATTCTATGAAAACCTGTATATTTCTTATATTTACTTTCCACTAAATATATAACATGAGATGTATCACAAGTTATATATGATTGATAAAAAAGTTCTATCATTGGAACCCCTAAAGCTTTGCATTGACTTGCAGGATAGCATTGAGGCTGGAAGAAGACACATTTCCTAGTTGTTTCGGTTTTAAATATACACTACAGGTTTATTTGAAAACAACCTCCAACTGGCATGGCATGGGGCTTGGAGCCTGACCGTCAGCTGTCCAGCTGCTCACGTCCGGTTCCTTGAGGCACCCTGGGACATGCAGTATTCCCAGCCAAGAGAGTGGGTCCCTTGCTTCCCAGGAATCCTTCCCACAGGGAAGCAGCTTTTAAGAGGGGGGACAATAGGGCACCCACCTCATTTGGCTTTCCCTCAGCTACCCAGCCAGCAAGACTTTGGCCTCCCAGCCAGGTCAGCCACACTCACTGTTTGCCAACCCCTTATTGAGGTTCCCCAATCTGCCAGGGAATCTGGTATGCAAACTGGACTCCCCGCTAACAGGCTCCCCCCCCCTCCTCATGCCCAAAACCGCAACTGTCACAAAACAAACTTTACTTAACAGAACTTGTCATGCAAACCGGCTTGCACCCAACATAGTAATACAGGGATGGAGGGAGGGAAAGCTGCCACTGGTGGCCACTCAGACAGAAAGGCAGGCTGGAGGAATGTGGTGGCTTATATAGCTGCCTAATCCCCACCTTCCTGCCCCCAATGCTGATGCACGCTGGTGTGCCTGAAGCCTCGCCAGGGCCCGTTGCATCCCTTCCGGCCTGGTCTCTGCCACATCAATAGGCATCCCTGGTGAGTCGCGGTTGCTATTTTGTTTTAGCATTATGACAGGCCTTACAATGCTGCCTACGTATTCTAGGGACAGATGGTAAATGCCAGCTGAGCTACCTTAGTGCTCTAGACATTGGTTACCGGTAAATTCTTTGTTTCAACCACAGATGCTTAAATTAACAACTTTAAAACATGCTAGCAAAAATGCTGAACAATGAAGATTTTCACATTACAATTCTAAACTGAATGTTGTTTGTTGTTGGCTCAATTTTTAGTAATGATAGTAAAGAGATACAGAAATAGAGGTTTCATACAGTGAATTTCCTTCTGTTAACAAATACTCTCTGAAGCACTATGGTGATTTCAAATAGCTCTGCTTCCCCCCCCCCCCCCCGCCATTCCACTTTCTCCAGTCTTCCTTGGAGTTTTTTTTTTAATGTTCTAAGTTGAGCTATAGCTCTAAACCCATATAGCAGCACGATTGAGATGCATTGACTCTGTATAGTCATGGAATCATAGAGTTGGAAGGTATCTCAGGTTCATCTAATTCAACCCCCTGCAGAATGCAGGAAATTCACAACTACCTGTCCACCCACAAGGACCCCAATTTCATGCCCAGATGATGCCCCCCCTCAAATCCCTGACCAGTTTGGCCTGAAAGAAATTTGCTTCCCCCCACCCCTGCATTGGTGATCGGCATTCCCCTGAACATGCAAGAAAGAGCAACAAGATCTAAGGGGACAATACCTTCTGCCTAGCAATTTACATGCTGCCTAAATTCACAGAATCAGCATTTCTGTGAGGTGACTATCTAGCGTCTGCTTATAAATATACAAGGAAGTCAATGGAGTCAAGGTATTTCTTTGCTGCCACTATATCACTAAAGTGTTATATTGATTTAGCGCTATAGAACTCAACTTAGAATGTTAAAGAAGAGTCAGTAGAAGATCATGCAGTGAAAACGTGCAAGAAAAAAACAGCATTGTAGAAAGCATTATGGACATCTTAAGCAGTAAAGCAGTTTCCCTCAAAAGTGTCTGAACTATACTTTGCTAACCAAGTTGGTTTGTACGGACAAGTTGGTTTGTATGGACAGGTAAATAAATTCCAATAGGAGCTGGTTACTAAAACAGGTCTGTCTAAAAAGACAGAAAAGAATCCATTAGTAACCAATTACTAAAACAGAACCTGAAGCCAATTTGAAAATGGACAGTATCCAGAAGGAAATATAACCACAATTATCCATGTAAAACTTACATGGTAAAGAAGGTATTACAAGAAGGGATGCTGTTAAGGAATGGAGGATGTAATGAACATAGTTAAATCATGATGGACAAAGTGAATACTTATTGAAGGTGCTGCATATATGCTCACAGGTCTCTTGTGAAGCTACTATACAATTTGTACTCTCAAGAGCAGTGGTCCCCAACCCACGGTCTGGGGACCGATCATGGTCCATGGATCAGTTGGTACCAGGCCATGGCTCCTCCTCATCCTCCTCCCTGGCTGCTGCCTTGGGGGCTGTCCTGCCACTCTGCTGCTGGCTCACCTTTGGTGCTCTCCGGTGGCCACCATGGCTAGGGCTCCCCCTCGGGATGGCACTGCGCAGTTGCTGCTGGCAGTACCCCTCAGTGGGTGGCAGGAAGTCAGGGGCGCTGGCGGGAAAGCAAGTGGAGCAGGGGCTCAGGTGGTGGCGATGTCCCTCGGCAAAAGACTACCCCCTCCCCCTGGCCTCAGTAAAATTGTCAAGTGTTGACTGGTCCCCGGTGATAAAAAGGTTGGGGACCACTGCTCAACAGTATAATACATATATTAAATCAATGTCATTAAAATAATCTAATATTTCTTTGTTACAGTTCAGGGGTAATATATGGGTCTTCATGGTGTTACAAATTATGGTTGTAAGTGTCTGGAAACTATGTACACATTCAGACAGTCCACAAGTTTAGGGAGAACTTAATTAAAGCTTTTCTATATACGTCACCTGATTCTTAAAATAGGTTTGAAGTGCTCTTCAGAGATAGACCAATTCCCTTTATTCACTTTGAACTCCCACAGGCTTAGAAGAAGTTTGGGGATTTGATGCGAGCTGCAGCAGCAAGAGAAATAGCTTTCATTGAAGATGTGCTATTTTTAATCTGAAGTTCTCTCTCACACACGCACAAACACCAAAAAAGTTTTAAACTTTGGTAAAAATTTGGTGAAGTAGTAGCGGGAAACTGCTGACAGGAAACTTACAAAACAAGTTCAGAAAATAGTTTGTAAATCGGCGTGAGAAAGAACTCTGCTTTCCCCCAAATAACTTGCTGCTGAGCCTTGGACATTGTAGAGAAACCCTGATTGGCCAAGCCTTTAGTTCAAAGGCTTCCTCGTTCCCAGGCTGCAAGCTTGCCTTAAAGGAGAAGATATAACTTCTCTAAGCAGAACGTCAAGAAGCCCTAACTTCTCTCAGTATAGATTTGCCTCTTTTTTTTCTCCCTCCTCTGCTGTCTCCAATCCTCTCCCCCCCATTCAAGAAAAAAAAATGAAAGAGGCTCCTGATGCGCTTGGCTCCCTCCCCCCTTCTGAGCTTCTCTGACCAGGTGCAGAGCATTTTTCTGTTTCAATAGGGAGGGGGGGATAGAGGAAGACCTGAGTTCAAATCATTCTGGATTCAGGGGGATCCACAATGAAATAAACAAAGTAAGTGCAGATTCAGCCCAGGTTTGCTATGAAGATATATACAATGGCAACACAAATCTAGTCATCTTCTGCATTGCAAACTCTACAGGGCTGCCATAAGCAGGCTGCAACTTGATAGCATTTTTCACAACCAGTCACAGATTCCTTGCTCATGTGCAGAATACAACAGAAGATGTGGATATCACAAATACTAAAAACTAAAATCTGCATTCATTTTCTAAATCTAAATTCAGTTTTGGAAACTGCCTGAAGAACTACATCGAAAAGAAGTAATAAGACACAAATGTTTCTGGCCCTAGAGACGCACGCCTGGCCTCTATCAGGGCCAGGGCCCCCTCCCCTGGGACGGAATTCATGGTTTTACAATGAGGAAGCTTGGGATTTGAGTCCATTCCCACCTTAAGTGATGACATAACAACTCCAACCAATATCTGTCTCTCCTCCTGCCCTCCCCCACCCCTCTGTATTATTTTTAAAATTTTGCAGTAACAATAGTGTGTGATTCTTTGTCAATAACAGAGAAAAGGAAATTGAGTAGAATATCTTGAAAATTAAATTTCTTTCCCTGTTTTACCAACTTCATTTCACCAACAGAAAGAAAAAGATTGTAACTGCAGATGTTTAATTCTGTTTTATTTTGTATATTATCATATATTTTTGTTATTTTTAAACTACATAACACAAAAAGAAAAATAGAAGATGTCAAGATGTAAGGTTCAGCTAACAAAAAAACTGCTCATCAAGAGAAGAGCAAAATTAATTAGCTTAGAAAAGCTCTGTGAAAAAGATGGCATTCAGTCTTGAAGTAAAATATAGATTCTAAGGTCTAGTGGAAGGAAAACAGGAACGAGACTTGAATGTTAGTGACAATACATAGAACAGAACATGCAAAGCAGAAAGCAGCAAGCGTGATGTACGGAAAATAGATGAGGAAGAAGCTGAAGGAAAGAAAAATGCTGATGAAATAAGAAGATGAATGTGGTTTATGTGGTTTAGGTTGTGCAAAGCTTAACCACTTAAAAGCAAAACCTGCTGAGACTATAATAGTAAACATACTTTTGCCTGCATCTTTCTTCTGATGAAAGGGGTGATAGGATGAATGCTTACTTCTAGATCATCTATCTGTGTCTGTCTCTTTAAACCTGTTCCACTATTATGCTAGCCAAACTGGAAAAAACAGTTTTTAAGCAAGTGGATCTAATAGTGTGACATGCTCAAAATGATACATTAGAATCCACAGAACCTCAACAGTTAAACAGTCATGATACAACATACTAGAACACAGTGCCCAAAAGGCATGGGCTCTTGTTTGCTATTCAAAAAGCTCTCAACACAACGCACCATTGTACTTAAAGGCCAAGTTCAAAAAGCAGCTTGAGTAATGGTGTCAGTTATTTAAAGGGAAATTGTCAACAATGCTTATGCATTACATTCTTCCTGTTTTCCCCTGAAGTATTCTTTAGAGGGGGAAAACATTTGCGATGGGTCTGGAGGAACACATGAAGCTATATAATTCTGTCAGGCCATTGGTCCGTTAAGGTCAATATTGTTCCTCTGACTGGCAGCAGCTCTCCAGGGTTTCACATCAGCTATTAACCAGTCCTTTAAATGGAAATGCCAGAGACTGAGCCCTGGGCCTTCTGCATGCAGTCTGGGTGTTTTTCTAAGGCACAGAACTTCCCCTGAACTTGTTACTTGAACTGAACTTGCACACAATATATGCTTCAGAATGGACAATGCATACTTCCCTTTCTTCCAATTGTCTGTTCTTGCTGCCTTATGCCTTTGATAGTATTTTCCCCATGAAATGATCTTTGTCCTTTTCAGGACCATGGCAGCAGGGAGGTAGAATTCAGAGGGCGGCCAACATCAGCTCCAGCCAACACAGAAGAGCTTTGCAATCTCTCTGATCCATTCCACACTGGTGGTGCTCCATTGGGCTGCTGCCAGGTGTTTGGGCCAGGAAAGGTGGCTCTGCCTCTTCCTGGGTCCGATGGGGGAGCATTTTCTCCATTGCATTTGTCCACCCTGGATTCGAGCCACTGGATGAGGCAGCTGATATTGCAAAGCTCCACTGTGCTGTGGGGTGGCAGGGGTCAATTTTGATTTTTTAAGAATGAGATATTATATTACAATGCAATACACTGTTCTTACAAAAAACAGGAAAAAATGCCCTAGGCGGCTCTGCTGTGGAGCATGGGAAAGCTGCCTGGAGCATTTTTTGTCCCTTTTGGGATGCCATAGTTGGGCTGCGGGTGGAGAGGAGCCATACCAGGATGGAATGAGTTATTGGAGGAGGAATATTGGTTGACCTTGAGCTTTTAGCTCAATGCCTCACAGATGCCAGGATCAGAGGGACTGTCCTCCAGTGGCTGATCCCCTTTCTCTGGAATCACAGACAGAGGGTAAAATTAGGAGAGAGCTCATCAAGCCGTCACCAACTGTCTTGCAGAGTCCCCCAGTGGGCAATTCTCTCTCCAATTCTATTTAATCTCTTTATGCACCCTCTTGCCCAACTTGTGCAGAGGTTTGGGCTGGGTTGCCATCAACATGTTGATGCCACCCAGCTCTTCCTCTTGATGGATGGCCACCCTGATTATGCATGATACATTAGCCAGCTTCCTGGAAGCAGTGATGGGATGCCTTAAGCACAGTAATCTGAAACTCAACCCTTCAAAGATGGAGGTTCTGTGGCTGGGCATGAAAGGTCCAAGCAAGGAAGCATGCCTACCCAGTTTGGATGGAGTGTAGCTATCAGTGGCCCACTCCACCAGGAACCTGGGAGTGATTCTTTCTGTCTCTCTCACAATGGAGGCTCAGATCACGATGGTAGCATGGCTGCCATTTTACCACTTTTGCCAAACCAAACTACTAGCACCCTACTTGGACCTGGAACACCTAGGCACAGTGATCCATATGACATTCACCTCTAGACAGGACTTTCTCAACTCTCTGTATGCTGGCCTGCTCTTATCTTTGATATGGAAACTACAACATGCCCAGCAACACCTCAGAGGTCCCACATCTGGCCCATCCTCCAGCAGCTGTGCTGGCTTCCGGTCGAATTCCGGATCAGGTTAAGGTTTTGGTTATCATCTTTAAGGCCACACATGGTCTGGGCCCAGTATACCTGAGGGATTACCTCTCTGCCTACACTCCTCAAAGAACTTTGCGCTCCACCACTGCCAACCTCCTGGTGGTTCCTCACCCCAAGGAAGCCTGCTTGACCTCAAAGAGGGCCAGAGCTTTCTCCATCCTGGCCCCCACCTGCTGGAATGTGCTCCCAGAGGAGATCAGGGCACTGATGGAACTTGAACAGTTCCACAGGGCATGCAAAAGGGAGATCCTCTGCCAAGCCTTTGCCTGAGGTTGACCTGAACCCTCCAAGCCTCCCTCCTATGACAACCACTACAAATTCGCCCAACCCACTAGGCCTCAGTATGAGTTGTATTCAATGCTCTTTGCAGTATTCCACCATTCTATCATGTTGTTATTGTTATTACTATTTTAATATTATTGTTATCACCATGTTATTATTACAACTGGAGTTACCTGTATCATTCTTGTTTCATGTAAACCACCCTGAGCCTTCGGGGAAGGCAGTATATAAATACAATGAATAAATAAATAAAAGCCATAGAACCTGATTTTGTTGATGAGTGGCAGCACTACAGCATACAGTGGTAGTGCTTGCTCACCAGTGTTTTGGTCCCCACAAATAATCTTTAAGTATTGGGACAGGTGAATGTTGTTCTTCTTCCTTGATCCAAGACCACACAGTGCTGTTGCCATTGGTTGCCATTTGTTTCACCTGTTTGAGACTTGTGAACTTCTGGGACACTGGAAATATGTGTGTTGCTATCACTAGAAGGGTGGCAGAGCAGAGTCATAAAAGAGGACTGATGTTAGGTATTGAGAGTCCTGTAGGATGATGAAAGAGATAAGAGGTGGAAAGCTGTTAAATGAAGAGAGACAGGTGGGGAGAAAAGTTCATTACAGGGCACAAAAGAAAAAAAAACATGAAAGATGAGTGTAGAGAAACAGAAATAGGAATGACAGAAATGGGGGTGCAGATCTATGATAGTGCAGACAGGAGAGAAAGTGAAACAAGGAAAAAAGAAAAGGGAGCAGAATGCAGGATGCAATGGGGAAAAAGAAGTAACAAGCTTAAATGAATACAACAGCAAGGAATTCATATGGAATGCAGAGAAACAAATGGAGAACACCAAGGGCAGGAGAAAGAAAAAACTGTGAGCTAATATAGACGGGATACAAAAGCAATAGTGGAACCATCTGCAAACAAGTTAAAAATAAATTTCAGGGTTAAAACATTTGTATGGTTAACATAGCTGTAAAGGTCTCTTGAATTACAGAATGGGAAGAAAAAAAATATAGAGTAGTCATCAGAACAAATTGTATTGTACCCCTGTGGTTATGTTGATGCAGCTCTTGTGTTGTGTTACTCTGGAATGAGAGATTGTGAGCCTTGTTATTGATAACACTCTATCACAAAATCTCGATTCCATATACTTTTTTAAATATAAATTTTATGCATTTATCTTATAAATCCATTTACTGGAAAAATAGTTACACAAAGTAAGATTCTATGGATTGTTGAAATGCTAATTGATATTTTTACCTCTAGTAAATGAACTCTCAAATCCCTGAATAATTTATGTCCAGGCAATACATGCGTGGTGCAGATTTCTCTACTACTCCAAAGTGGTCTCTAGTACCTCAAACTGAAGACAGCAGATGAATGGCTTTTGTGATGCATTATGAATTAATAATTGCCTACAAGCAGATAACTAGCATATATCCTTTGGGAATAAGCATGGTGAACATGCTAGGGTACTTGGTTTTAAGTTGGAGAATCTTCAGAATTAGCAGCACTATATGATATGAATGAATGAGTGAATGAATCAGGTCATTTTTCCATGTTTGTATTTCACCACAAGCAGGCCTCAATATTCATTGGGAGCTATTCCTACAAGGGAAACCATAATTACATAGCTTCATTAAGATACAGTGGCAATTCAAACTCAATAAATGCTTTATTATGGCTTTATTTAAATACAAAATGTGACCTGTCGTATTGATAATTGCGTTTTTTTAAATTCTTCCAAAAAGGTGTGGGTTGCTCTAGCCTTTCTCAACTTTTTTTACCATTGAAAAACATCTGAAACATTCTTCAGGCTTCAAAAAACCCGAAACATTACATGATCATACAGAATATGGTTGGGAAGTATAGCTGTTTACACTCCCACCTGGAATCCCTCTCCTTCCCACCCCTCCAGGCTCATCATTGGCCATTTGGGGAGGGGTAGGTGGCTTGACATGGCCATATATAGTCATATCACCCATTAAATGTTTAACAAATTTAAAATATGTATATAAAATAATAGCCCATTCAAGATACCCTTCCAAGGCTGTCAAGAAACCCCAGGATTTTATGAACCCCTTGTTGAGAAAGCCTGCTCTAGGTAAATAAAAAGGTTAGTCAAAGTTCTGTGTCAAATGCACTTTAAGCACATTGAATCTCAAATGAGATGGAGGACCTTCTCATTCCACCATCCTGAGAAGGCAATTATTACTATATTTTCTGACAGGTATGTCTGCTATAATAGAAGAAGAAGAAGAAGAGTTGGTTCTTATATGCCGCTTTTCCCTACCTGAAGGAGGCTCAAAGCGGCTTACAGTCGCCTTCCCATTCCTCTCCCCTTCTGTCTGACATTCATGGAAGTTTTGGCGCAATACTCTTTCCTATAATATAGGGGTGGGTCCCAGGTGGCTGGATTGGGTCCATAATACCAACAAATAAAATCCACACTGGTTAAGAATGGAACATCCTTATATGGTGGTTTGAAACAGGATTCTTCAAGGGTAATTCTGCTATCTTTGTCCTTTACCTACATCATTAATGTTGATTGAGCCAAATGGTGCTTTAATGCATACATCTATTTAACAGATTTTATACTGCATAATGAATCCATTATATTTATTCTTTCAACCAGTACTATTTCCTTTGGGAATAAGTATAAACAGTAAATTTAGCAAACTGAAATTCTTGACTCTGTTCAAGGTTTCATAAAATGTATGACGGAGAATAAAATGCTAAAAGTGTTTTCAGCACTCCACAAGTCCTGTTCTAAAACATTCCATTTTCTTATCACAAAAGTGCACATTTACCATCAATTTTTAAAAACCTTAAATCAGATACTGTCAGTGTACATTACTATTTCTGATAGCACATGCCAATTGGGCACATTGGAAAGAGTGAAGATATTGATCCACTGAAACCAAGTTGAATTACTTATTTTCCTTCAGAAAGAAAACCAATATGATTACACAGGAGGGAAAATTTATTGTCAACAGTTATGAGTACCACATGAACCTACCACAAAATGTTCTACTTCATAGATTAAAACTAAACAGGTAAATTCTTATCAAACGTCAGTCCTAAGGATTCCTATAGTTAGTGTAAAGCCTGACTCACATTATAATTTTGTCAATATTGGTAAATTCAAAATATTGTGTGTGCTACAAACTCTTGCTGGTTGTTTTAATGGTTTGAAGAGATAGCCCCCACCTGTCTTTCAACAGCCAAACAACAAACCTAGGCTGCAATCATTAAAAAAAATATCCTGGGAGTAAGCCTCATTAAATAAAATAGGATATAATTCTGAATAGTCCTGGTTAGATTGAGGAATCTTCTGTGTGTTGGTCTGCTCCCTTACCATGTATCTCTCAACATCAGAAATATAATGTATACTAATGTGCCCAATAACTAATTTTTCAGTAAAATGAAAACACATTAAATCATGAAATGGAATCCTCCAAAACAACAACAAAATAGTATTAATTGTGAAATCGCAGAATGAAACCTTGCACTCACAGAAGGAGTCTGACATTCATGGAAGTTTTGGCGCAATACTCTTTCCATGAACACAAGATCCTATCAGCAAAAGGATCCTTTTCCTATATCAGTTATGAACTGTCAGAAACATCTATTTCTGACAGAAACATCCCTTACATGGTAAGGGAGCAGACCAACATACAGAAGATTCCTAATCAGTTACCAGTTTGAACCATCAAGTATGTCCTTCTCAAAGAAAATTTACCCTAAATGCTAAATCTAAAACCTGAAGCTATAACGCTGTACAGTTTTCCTGATGTTATAAAAACCACCTACCATTGCAAATATATTGGCACATACCATGAGATGAAAGTTTAAATTATGTTGTCTGTAACTCCTCACCCATCCCAATACCCATATAGACTTCCACATTTGAAGGGTCTGTGACTCAGTGGCTAAACATCTGATTGGCATGCAGTAGGTCCCAGGTTCATTCCCTGGCACCTCCCATTTGAAAAGGACCAGATGATGTGAAAGACCTCTCCCTGAGACCCTGGACAGGAGATGTCAGTCTGGGTAGGCTAAATTTGATGGACTAAGGGTTTGATTTAGTAAGACAGTTTTATATGTTCATCTTTGATTCCACTTGACCTATATACATGTTTGATTGTAAAGAAGGTACATCCATATCATCTTTACCAAAATATTGCTTATGCCAAGTTTTTATATTTCCCTCTTGTTATTTAGATCCTCTGAAGTTTTTAAAAATTTTTGCAGGTCTTCCATTTTCACTGATATAAGCACAGATATTCCTGTTGACTTCACAGACCATTGGCCCATGTCACCCAAGCCTTTATATTTTATAAAGCAACCTGCTGTAATCAGTTTGGCAAATATTCTCTAATATCTCAAACAGCAGCTATTCAACATGCAATTTATTTCGACTGGCAGGGGAACTGTTTGAGAAAAGCAATTAAAATATGACTGCCCACAAACTGTTCATTGCTGTAAACAGTAGCACCCTGGCATAGCTCTACTCGTACCAAGTTTGAATTATTACTACCGTGGATGGACCATGACTGGATGCTTACTGACCCATACAAACAGAGGTGGCAGCTTCATTATCTTACACAAGACCAGACTAGACTTATAATGACCTGCAGAGACCCAAATTAGGCTTCTTCAGATTCAGACAGTACATCACATTTACAAGTCATATAGACTGCAGTTAAATTCATTTGTGGGAAATGTTAATGGTGTATGTGATTTCTTTACTTACCAAAACTGTTGGCACTTTTGTATTCCATATGTATGTTTTCGTTTTTTTCTTTATTTCTTGAAAGCCATGGCCTTATGGTTGATAGGTTTTTATCTTATAAAGAATGTCAACATTTAAACAACTAAAATTCCTCTTTGTAATTAAAAATGAAAAAGGTAAGATAGCAGTTAAAAACTAAAATCTACAAGTGGCAGAAGCTTTCATAGGCCAGGATATGAGAGTGATGTTTTAAACTTTAAGTCGCTACAGGAATCATTTCCCCTGCTGTACCAGCCAAAAAACATGGCAGTTCTTCATTTTTTTACATGCAGAAGGCTGACCTTTTAAAAGCTATTTGTATTGAATTGGCTCAAGGAGAGAGGAAGGAAAAAAGAAGACAAGAAAATAAATTAGAAATCTCAGGACATAGTGCATAGTTTTGCCAGGCCACTGATTAATTAGTTCAATACTTCCAACTGGTGTAAGTCTCATGAAACCATGTTTATTATTGTGCTGTGTAAGCACCCTTCAGAACAGGGAATCCCCTACCATTACATGTTGCTCTCCCAGCTTCTTTCTTGGCCATCAGGGTCTTGTTATATGCCTAATACGGTAAAAAGGCCTAACACCATGAAAAGCTCAAATGCTGCCATGCTCCAAGCTCTTATCAAAAGTTAAAAATAAATACATTATCTCAATATAAGTACACGTCCTTAATGTCTAGTGTAACAATCTTCATATTCCTGCCAAGTCCTGATGCTGCCAGTGTCCTGCTACTACTAGCCACTTCCATTTCACCACCAACATGCGCGCCTGATTTACTTGGCTCCTCTATGCCCCCTCCCAGCTTTTTCCAAGGTGGGGCTGACTCTCATTCCTCTGCTGCCATCTTTTCCTCCAGCCTTTCCAAGGCCCCTTTCCATGTTTCCAGGTATTTATATACTTATTTATTTATATTTGAATTTGTATGCTTGCCATCCTGGCGAGGCAACTCAGGGTGGTTTACTACAGTGTATGATCCATAAAACACCTTATATAACGCATAAAACATTACCCAATTGAAAACAGTTACAACAGTTAAAACAATTAAAATGCATTTCAGTTCCATTATGATACCAGCATCTGTGACCCTTGCCTTCAGTGCTTCTACCATTATGGGGATGGGGGTGTCTTATAAGAAAGGGAAGCTCAATGTTCCTCAACAGTTTATTGACCCCAACCAAATTCATGGTGGAAGAGCTCTATCTTGTGGACTTTTCAGAAATGGGGCCACTTCTTGAACATCGGAGACTCTCCCAAGTACTAGTACATCCCTGACCTCATCTGGTGTTGGAAGATGGTTCACTTCTCTCCATTCCCAGTCCTAAAGTGCTGCCACTACCTTTGTGCCATACTCTCCTTTCACAGGTAAGTCCTCCCGTGGCCAAGGATCTGGACCCTACTTCCCAGTAGCATTGGATTGCCAGTGCTGGTCCAGCTGTGTTTTCTTCTGGCCAGGTTCTCAAAGGCTTCTGCTTGCTTCCTGGGCTTCTCAGAGCTCCAGACTTGGCCCAAATCTATTATTTGCATATAAATTGTGACAAATTGAAATAATCAGCGGTCTACTGTAGGGCATCCTACCATAACATGCATTCCATATGGACAATGTTCTACAGAACCTAGTTCCAATCTTGCTAACCTACTCAATAGACCATGAGATCTAGCATTTTGCTGAAGCTAGCAAAGAGAAATGTTCTAGAGACTCCCAAACAACATGTAACCTTTAGGGGTACTGTTTTCCAGAGACCCATTTTAACTCCAAAGCATCACACCCACTGAGGAGGAATTTCCCTTTAACCATAAAATACAGTGATTTTTTTCAGAGCTTCAAGTACTATAGTAAAACTATTTTTTCTCATATTACTATGAATTTTTTAGTCTTACATATCTCTGGCAAAACACATTCTAAAGGGTTTTTCAGTACAATAAAAACCAACACTCACAAAACTGATATTAATCTAGGATCTAATATACCTCCATCATTTTTAAAACAACTGCCTGTCCTCCAGGCTGTCACTCAAAGTGGCAATCTTTATATCATTACCATCTTCCTAGTGTTCTTTTTGTATTTGGATTACAGTCTGAATTGAGGAGCTCCTTTATTCATCATGCCTACTTACCTTGCCTACTTACTTGGCTGCTGCAACATTAGAGACAGAGACACACTCTTTTCCCCTCCTTAGTACCTGGTTTGTTATTAGCAGCATAGTAACAGGTGTCAGAGATCTCATGACATGTATGTAATAAAACTTTAATAAATTATCAGTGCATTTAAAAGGAAAATAGTGAACTATAAAATAAAATGTTTACAGCCCTCTGGATTAATTAGAAAACCTAGAATGATTAACACAGTGTATGCTCATTAATAAATGACATCAGCTGAAGTCAACTAAGGTTTATGATGATATAGTTGCTGAACAGCTTCTTAAAAAGATATAACTCTAGAAATGAAAATGTAGCTATTAAGTGTTGAACTTCACAGCATTCTGTTGATGAAAACTGTTGTTTGAAAAATGGCATGTATCTAGAAATCTCAGGTTTAATGTGAGCTTGAGACAAAACGAAGTATCTAATTAATTTAATGAACCAAGACAATTGTCATGTTTTATGTGTTTTAGAATTTGATAGCTTTACCAAAATTATGTGTGGTACTTTCTTTGTTTTAAAATATGTAAAAATGGAAATGTGAGAAGGAATTAAAATAACTTTGGTTTTATAAGGACTTCTGGGGAAATGGTGACCTGAATGGGAGGATTTTTACAGCTCCAGACTTATCTCACTGATATTTCACCTAGCCACAGTGATCCATGCAATGGTCACCTCGACTGGATTTCTGTAACTCGCTCTACACAGGCCTGCCCTTAGCCTTGACCCGGAAACTACAGCTGATCCAAAATGCAGCGGCCAGGATCCTCACAGCAACACCGTGGAGGTCCCACATCTGGCCCATTCTCCACCAACTGCAGTGGTTGCCAGTTGAATTCCAGATCAGACTAAAGTTTCTGTTAATTACCTTCAAGGCCATACGCGGTTAGGGCCCAGTGTACCTGAGGGACAGCGGCTGTGCTGCCTGCTGATGTTTGCATACTGAGGACTGAAGTACTTTAGATGTTTTTTTGCCCCTTGGCCTCCAGATTCTTCTTCCCAGCTTTTTCTGAGGCAGTCTTGAAGACAATGTCTTTAATGTATTTATGAAATGTGTTGGGTTAAAAGTAAAAGACAATACCAAACTGCTGCATTTCCTGTCTTAGAATGTTTCTTGAGAGCTAGGTTAGTGTACTAGTTAAGAGTGGCAGTTTCTAATCTGGGGCCAAGTGGGGCATTTTTTGCCCCCTCACATGGGCCTCTGCCAGGCCCCGAGAAACATGGAATGGAATATGGAAAATATCCACATTCCCTTAAAATGGGGCAACAACATCCTAGAATGTACCAGGCCTGTGAGGGGGCCGGTCTGGCAGCGACATCATGTGGAAGTGGGGATTAGCCCTGCTTCCATATGAGCGCTCTCCTAGCCTTTTCCACATGTGCAGAATTGGCTTCAGCCTCACCTACCTCAAAGGTGTCTGTTGTGGGGAAAGGACGGGTAGGTAAGTGTAAGCTGCATTGAGACTCCTTCGGGTAGTAAAAACCAGCTATTCTCCTTTGTTGGTCTGAAGTAATAGAGCTAAGTTTGAATCCAGTAGCACCTTTAACACCAACAATTTCCACTCAAGTTCTTCTATGCCTGCAGCTGCTGCACTCTTTTGCTGGGCTGTTACGGCAGGTTTTTAAAATGACTCACTGATTTTGTGAATAGCAATGGATTAGATACTGGGGTGTTTTGTGTGTGTGTATGTTTTTTTTTAATTTTAATTTTCCCTACATTAATTTGCAAACTCACATGGAATGGAACTGAGGAAGGTTTTGGAATGTCACTGTGGCATATCACCCTTAGTTGTGGCTATTGTTCTAATTGTGGTTTCCCAGGACAATGCATCTCTTTTGAGGAAAAAGAGGAAATATTTTACCATTGTTGCCAAATATTTTAACCTAGGTCTTATATATAACAAATATTTGGATCACAGACTCTTCATAGCCTTCTAATAGGGTCCACATTCCATAATAATTAAAGCCCAGCCTCAAGCAGAACAGGAGATTAATCTTAGATTGCCACACAGTGACTTCCTATGTTATGCCTTCTAAAAGGTAAAGGTATCCCCTGTGCAAGCACCGGGTCATGTCTGACCCTTGGGGTGACGCCCTCTAGCGTTTTCATGGCAGACTCAATACGGGGTGGTTTGCCAGTGCCTTCCCCAGTCATTACCATTTACCCCCCAGCAAGCTGGATACTCATTTGACCGACCTCGGAAGGATGGAAGGCTGAGTTGACCTTGAGCCGGCTGCTGGGATCGAACTCCCAACCTCATGGGCAGACAGCTTCAGACAGCATGTCGCTGCCTTACCACTCTGCGCCACAAGAGGCTCATGTTATGCCTTCTAATGCCTAATAAATGAATGGCACACTAGCAGCCTGTGTCCTCATATGTAAGACTACCTTAGGATGTATCATTTATCCATATTCTGCCCATATTTTTCTCCCAGTACAGGTAAATGTAGAGATGTATTTATCAATGGGAATCTAGCAGAACAGGAAAGGATCCTTTTGGTCTCCTGCTATTCCCCTCTTAGAAAAATAGCCCTGGGGATGAGGAAAATGTCTTTTCATATGATCATAGAACTACATATAACAGAGTTTCTCCATAAGGATTGGGGTGGTAACAGTTTGCAGCTTGTTTAGTCCCTGCATGGAATGAAAGTTTACCGTATTGGAAAATCAATTTTAAGAATTTTAAGACTGCTAATTAAAAAATGAAAAGCAATAACATTCTAACACAAGAGGGAATAGTTCCATTTTTGCCCAGAGATACACAAAAGCCTTGGGAACTTTTACATATCTATTACCATTACAGTGAGAAATCCAAGATAACTAAATGAAATACTGTCACAGATCATTTCTATGATTGCAAAGGAGACATTCATAGCACATTCTGGAAACTTGCGGTTTTACGGACACCAATATAAACCATCACTGATCATAATAGAAACAGTAATAACATGGTAGAGCCTCTTGTGGCGCAGAGTGGTAAGGCAGCAGACATGCAGTCTGAAAGCTCTGCCCATGAGGCTGGGAGTTCAATCCCAGCAGCCAGCTCAAGGTCGACTCAGACTTCCATCCTTCCGAGGTTGGTAAAATGAGTACCCAGCTTGCTGGGAGGTAAACGGTAATGACTGGAGAAGGCACTGGCAAACCACCCCGTATTGAGTCTGCCATGAAAACGCTAGAGGGCGTCACCCCAAGGGTCAGACATGACTCAGTGGACCTTTACCTTTTTGCCTGAGAAAATGGTCTGTATTACCAGTATTTCAGTGTATATTACTTGTGGTATTTTCCCCCCTTTATGCATGCATTAACATATACATGTCATGTGGCTTTTAATGTTTTATAGTCTACTCAGTTTTCATGATTATAAATGAGCATTGAATTATGGTTTGGAGTCTTTTAGCATTCCATAACAATTTATCTTACAAATATTATTCTGAAATAGAGATTATGATGAGACAGTCCTCATCATATCATATTGCTTCCTTATATAATATTCACACATGTGGATGGTAATGGGTAGGTAAGAGGAGTATGAGGAAGGATTGACGGTCCTCCTGTAGACCTTCCTGGTCTTGAGGGAGGCATTTAAAGAGTTGGATTGTTTGATGGGATCCTTAAATTCCTCCATTCAGACTCCTCCCATGTCGCAGTGAGCTCATTCTTGTCTTGCCATGAGATGGAGAGCCCAGAGGCCTGATGGAGATATAAATTTCTTGCTTAGTAATGTTTACTTTTAGGGGGAGGAGGAAGAAAGCCTAAGGTTGCCATCTCTCCTAGGAGAATAGGAGCTGGAGTTCTTCCAGATTTCCAACTCCTCTCTAGAAGATAGGAATCAGTTTCCTTGGAAGACATGGCTGTTTTGGAAGCATGAACTCTCTTGTGTTATACCCTTCTGGGGTCCTTATCCTCCCTTGGCTTCATCCCCAAATCACAAGGAATTTTCCAGCCCAAAATTAACACCCCTATTACCAAGCAAAGTCATCATGAGACTGCCACTCTTTAAGAGTGCCTTTTTACCATCTGAACCATTTCAGCTGTCCTATGAGAACACATCACATGCCTTATTGTACTCCATGGGTGAGTTCCTCTTCTAGAGAAGCAGGTTCTCAGACCCTTTGTTCTGAAGCTGGCTGAGTGACTTTGGGCCCGTTGCTCTCTCTTACTTTCCCTATTCAGCCTAACATACTTAATGCAGATTATGAGGGAAGGGCAGAATCTGACCTTACTTTCTTTATTCCATTGTCAATCCTGTTGAATTCAGATCGCTTTGAACTCGATTCTTCCTCCCTTCCCCATTGAAACAGGAAAGCCTTCTGCACGTGGTTAGGGAGGCTCAGAAGGTGGGGGGGGGGGAGCCAAGCCTCTTTCATAGAATAGAATCATAGAATCATAGAATCATAGAGTTGGAAGGGGCCATACAGGCCATCTAGTCCAACCCCCTGCTCAACGCAGGATTAGCCCTAAGCATCCTAAAGCATCCAAGAAAAGTGTGTATCCAACCTTTGCTTGAAGACTTCCAGTGAGGGGGAGCTCACCACCTCCTTAGGCAGCCTATTCCACTGCTGAACTACTCTGACTGTGAAAAACTTTTTTCCTGATATCTAGCCTATATCGTTGTACTTGAAGTTTAAACCCATTACTGCGTGTCCTCTCCTCTGCAGCCAGCAGAAACAGCATCCTGCCCTCCTCCAAGTGACAACCTTTCAAATACTTAAAGAGGGCTATCATGTCCCCTCTCAACCTCCTTTTCTCCAGGCTGAACATTCCCAAGTCCCTCAACCTATCTTCATAGGGCTTGGTCCCTTGGCCCCAGATCATCTTCGTTGCTCTCCTCTGTACCCTTTCAATTTTATCTACGTCCTTCTTGAAGTGAGGCCTCCAGAAATGCACACAGTACTCCAGGTGTGGTCTGACCAGTGCCGTATACAATGGGACTATGACATCTTGTGATTTTGATGTGATGCCTCTGTTGATACAGCCCAAAATGGCATTTGCCTTTTTTACCGCTGCATCACACTGCCTGCTCATGTTTAGTTTCCAATCCACAAGTACCCCAAGGTCTCGTTCACACACAGTGCTACCTAGAAGCGTATCCCCCATCCAGTAGGCATGCTTTTCATTTTTCTGACCCAGATGCAGAACTTTACACTTATCTTTATTAAATTGCATCTTGTTCTCATTTGCCCATTTTTCCATTGTGTTCAGATCTCATTGAACTCTGTCTCTATCTTCCGGAGTATTTGCCAGTCCTCCCAATTTGGTGTCATCTGCAAACTTGATGAGTAGTCCCTCCACCCCCTCATCTAGATCATTAACAAATATGTTAAAAAGTACTGGGCCGAGCACCGAGCCCTGAGGTACCCCGCTACTCACCTCTCTCCAGTCTGATGAAACACCATTGACAACAACTCTTTGAGTGCGGTTCTCGAACCAATTCCCTATCCACCTAACTATCTGAAAATCCAGATTGCAGTCCTTCAACTTATCCATCAGAACATCATGGGGAACCTTGTCAAAAGCTTTACTAAAATCCAAGTAAATGACATCAACCGAATTTCCCCGATCCAGCAAACCTGTTACTTGGTCAAAAAAGGAAACTAGGTTGGTCTGGCAGGACCTGTTGGAGACAAATCCATGCTGACTTCCTTGGATCACCAAATTGTCCTCCAGATGTTTGCAGATCGCTCCCTTTAATATCTGCTCCATTATCTTCCCCACAACAGAGGTCAGACTCACTGGTCTGTAGTTTCCTGGGTCATCCTTCCTCCCTTTTTTGAAGATCGGAATAACGTTTGCTCTTTTCCAGTCCTCCGGGACATTAGTGATACAGGGGAGGGCAGTAAATAAATAAATAAATAAATAAATAAATAAATAAATAAATAAATATTTGACTGCCATGTACAATTTCTGTCCCTTGACTACGTGTTGACAGATAACTGGAATTCACCAATGAAAGAACCATCAATCTCATAAAAATATAATTTATAGTTTTAAAAATCACCTTTTCTCCATAAAAATATAGTTTAATTAAATGTTGTTGATGTATTTTGTAAAAATCCCAATAAAGAAATAGGACTATATGAATGATAGTATTTACAAATATATTAATTATCCCTCATTTTTATCTTTAGTATAGTCAAAAATAGACATTTGCTGAGAGTGATATTTAAGGTTTTATTGTTTTTGTTGTTGTTAATATTGACAGATTAAAAAGAAGAGTTGGTTTTGATGTGCTGCTTTTCTCTTCCCACAACAGACACTTTGTGAGCTCAGTCAGAACAGCTTTATCAGTGCTGTGGTGAGCCCTGTTGACTGCATGTGGGGGAGTGCAGAATCGAACCCGGCTTGCCAGATTAGAAGTCCGTACTCCTAACCACTACATCAAAATGGCTGTCTATTAATCACTATTTATGTTTGTTTTGGTGAATCTTTAAATAGCTTCTAATATTAGTAACAATGATAATGTGAGGATGGAATGGTATAATTTATTTCAGTGAGCTCAGACTGGAATAACTACATCTCATTGCATTATATGAAACAGGCCTTCTTGGAAATGTCTCATTTTATTCAATAGGGCTTACTCACAAGAAATGCTCACAGGATTTCAGACCAATGTTCTGGGAGGGGGGGACTATTAATCTTTTATAACACAGCTCTTGAGTGGTTAACATTTCTTCTTAACGTATCCTTCTATAGGTGACATCACATTGTGCTTTCAATCATTTTTCAGGATACCATCATTCTCCGATCTCTCCTCATGGGCAAAATGTTCATCACCTGAAAATAATGGATAGAAGTCACCTTGTGAGATTAAAAATAAATGTGAGAATTGGGCTGAAGACAAATGAAGGGGAAAGAAATAAATGTCTGTGAAAGAAATATGATACTGAGGGCATCTCTGATTATATCTCCAGCCTCTGAAGACTCTAAAGGAAACCACATGGGTACTAAAACCTTGCATTGACTCTCACATATAGTTTAGCACAATTGTTTCTAAATATTTGTATCTTTTTTAATTTTTGAATTAGAATATATCATCAATCTCAGTTATTACATGTCTGTAATATGTGTTCTTTTTAACAAAAAGGCCTATGCAGTTCTATCATCTAGCTAAAAATTGCACACCTAGAGAGAAGCCTTAAGCATGCCTAAACAGATTCCATTTTATTCAATGGGACTTATACTCAGACCATGTTCTTGGAATTATAGCTCAATCCTTTGAATGTACAGAATACAGAAAAGTGGTAGCAGACAATAACTATGATTTGGAAACAAGTATTTGGAGAATAAATATTCCTAAGTATAAATCTTCTAGGTCTAACAGAAAAGAAACAACCCTGAGCAAAAGAAAAGATCTTTTAAACCTTGAACACGTGTTTCTTCTACCACTTCCATTTTTCTGTATCAGGTAACCATCACACTGTTGACATGAAATAGTAAAAATAATTGATAAAAAAATGCAACCATGCAAAATAATCTAGTCTGATATACATTTGCTAAAAGGTAGAAAATATTCACATGTATGTCATACATTATAATATTCTCATGGGCTACTTTCTTAATGATAACATTAACAACAATATAGTGATAACAATAAACAACATTAAAAATGGTAGAACACTGGAGAGAACATTGGGCCCAATGGGTTGGGTGAATCTCCTGTGATTGTCGTAGGAGGAGGAAGGAAGCAGTGGTTCAGTTCGACCTCAACCAAATGCCTGATGGAGGTGCTCCCTTTTCCAGGCCCTGTGGAACTGTTTGGGTTCTGTCAGGGACATGATCTTTTCTGGGAGCTCATTACACCAGGTGGGGGACAGGATGGCGAAAGCTCTGGTCCTGGTTGAGGTCAAGTTGGCTTCCTTGAGGCTAAGGACCACAAGGAGGTTGGAGGTGGTGGAGCTCATTTAGAGATAGTGGAAATGCCAGAAATTTAACCTAGAACCTTCTACATACAAAGCAGAAGCTCTTCCATTGAACCACAGCACTCCCCATAAACCACTGACCAGAAATCACTGTACTGAGGTAGACTGTTTATGCACTGGAGGTGTGCTTCCCTAGCCTGGCACACGCAGGGTTAGTGCAAGGGCAAGCATGGTTACAAAGTCAAGCAAGTTCAAAGCGCGTACCAGAGAGTAGTCAAAAGTCCAGTCTGGGTCTTATCAGGAATTGCTAGTGGATGAAGTCCAAAGGAGAACTGAAAGAGTTGTCGTTTATCTTTACCAAGGTCAAGCCGGGAATCTGTGGAGCATTCAATCAAAGCGTAGTCTAGTCGGGTGAAGCAGGGTCAAGCCGGGAATCAGTCAAGCAGAGGTTCGCCGAAGTGTCAAGGAGCAGGAAACCAGTCAAAGCAACGGGTGGACATGTGCACAAAGTTGCAGCCACACTGGGAAGCATTTCTGCTGTGCTTAAGAACAAGCTGAGTTTTCACACCAAGTGGCTGCACCTGGCACTCAGCCTTCCTCCGATGAATGAGCCCCACCTGAGCCCAACCTAGCCTGTTGCTGTAGTCTAAGCCGAGCACTTTGCCTGCATGTTGCCAACGTTGTCCTCCTGCATTCCCTCCTGCGTTCTGGATATGAGTCTGGGCTGCTCAGGGGTGTTGCTGCAGGCTGAGGTAATGCTGGTGCAGAGGGCATGGTGCTTGTCTGGCTGGGACCTGGTTGTGGCTCCCTATCAGGACTTTCCTCTCTAAGCAGCACCCTGCTGCTTTGCTCCAGCTCCTCCACTTCTTCCTCTGAGAGATCTGGCAGAATGAGCTCAGGCAGTGGTGCAGAGGCACCCTCTGGAGATGGGGCCATGACAGGAGGTTTCATGCCGGGCTGCAGGCTGGAGTTTAAGTCATGGCAGGTTGCCCCACCTCTTCCTGCACCCACATGGGGGAGCATTTGGCCTGGTGCACCTCATCCGCCCCCAATTTGTGGTCCTGCATGGGAGCTGGGGCAGTAAAGTTCCCAGTGTATAAATGGTCGTACAGTAGAATGATGTGGCTTTTTCTCTTTTGTGGCAGGTCTTCTTGGCAATGTAAAAGGTGAACCTAGCACCTTCTACATACAAAGCAGAAGCTCTTCAGTTGAACCACATCCCTCCCCATAAAACACTCTTTGGTGGCACTTCTATCTTGGATTGCTCACACAGATCATTAATCAGGATTAGATTATGTATATGACTAATTAGTCCTCAAATTATTCAGAAATGCTTGTGTTTCCATTTATAGAAACTCTCACACACAGTGTGTCAGTTCAGTTTCAATTCTATCTAAAGTCATTCATGCTGAAGGAATATTAGCAACAATGTATCACCCTGAATCATACTATAAAATTACAAAGCATTTGAAGGGCGTTTATAACTAGGAGTAGCATTAATGAATGCCCTAGATATCCGATTGGCAGCTTCATAGGATCATACACTCGGATCATCCTTCATGCAGCCAAGGTAGTTCTCTTCTGGTTACAACAGTAAGAGTGATTAATATTAACTGAAAAGTTATATTTTCCAAGAAAGCAATGTTTAAATGCATGACTGCAAAGGGCTTGGGATTTTAATCATATACTCATAAGGGACTGGCAGCTGTGATATCTTTAACAACCATGTGCTTGATGGTTGTCATCCCAATCTCCTTTTTCTGAAAGTCTAGTCCCGCCATCCATTTGGAGATTGCTGCTACTTATAATTCTCCTATTTATTTTTTGTTATCAAAATAACAAAATAATATTTTAAAGGCTACTCCTCCTCCCTGAACCTGCTGCAAAAAAAAACTATGACACTTTAATTAAATCTTTGTTTAAATGGGCTTAGGAGCAGTTCCTACCTCAATAAATCAGGACCTTACAAATCTTCTCAATTTATTCAACCTGCAATCAATGCTAATTTTCTTTTGGTCCAGCAACTTCATTTAGCCCTGCAATTCGTAGTCCAATTATCGCTGAGTACAATTTTAATTAATTAAAATAAATATGATATACCATAAATGTTGTGATTTATAGCAGTTGAGTGTGTTTGAGGGAGATGGGGAGAAAGGGAGATGGTAGTGTTAGTAACTGTACTTTATTTTCTATTAGACTCAGCAAATATTCACCATTTTAGCAGCCCACTCCATTCCCCCTTATATGTTACCACATTTGTGCATCTTCTGTTACTATCAATGAACTAATTTTGGATACATTTAACAATTTAAAAAATGTGCATCAACAGTTATGGCTGTTTGGATATTTTAAAAATTTTCCTGTCATAGCTTGTGGGTATTCTGTATGATCCACATGACTTTGTGTTTTCAGCTTAACAACATTTTTACTGGATTTCCCCAGCTTTCTCTCCAATCCCCTGCTATCTATCTTGGTTTAGTGGTTAGGAGTGTGGACCTCTAATCTGGTGAGCCGGATTTGATTCCACGCTCCTCCACGTGCAACTAGCTGGGTGACCTTGGGCTCACCACAGCAGAGATAAAGCTGTTCTGACCGAATAGTAATATTAGGGCTCTCTCAGCCTCACCTACCTCACAGGTGGGGAGAGGAAAGGGAAGGCAAATGTAAGCTACTCTTTTGGGTAGAGAAAAGTGGCATATAAGAATCAACTCTTGTTCTTGTTCTTGTTCTTGTTCTTCTTGTTCTTCTTGTTCTTCACCCAGGTTGTTTCTTTTTATGTTCTTAATCATCTCAGTAATGCTCCAAAAGTATTTCCCCTAAGGCAGAACAAATTATGACTATGTATAATATAAATTGTCAAATACATTTACTAGCATGTAAGTTCCTATTGAAAACTTATGGCTATTTTTTAAAAATCTATTTGGATGTATTTCAATTTCCTTATAATGAACAAGAATTTATGCCCATATTTTTAGCTTATTTTACATTATTAGAAATCCTTGAACTAGCTGGTGCATTTAAGGGCAACTTTTCTTTAAAGGTCTAAGAGTGGTTATTCTGCATATCCACAATTCTACCCACGTCCAACCCACCAATTTTATGCTCTATATGGTGATTACTTAGTGTTGACATCCACATGGAAGACACTATTCAGGTATTCTAGTACTCACACTTAGTCATCTGCTTAACAAGATGATGCATAAGACTGAAAAATATTTATCATGAATACTCACAACAGATAACAGAAGACCATTATTCCTTAGTCTAGTGACACATGCTTCACTCAGGGTATGCTGAATTCTATGAGCTCCTGGAAGAGATGAGGGTCCTGTGGGAACTTTCTGCGTTCTGCAGAACTTGCAGATGGAGCTCTTTCACCAGATCTATGGTTGAAAATATGTTACAATTAATAATAGTAACATTTTAAGGGACTATAGAATCATAGTATTAAAATGGACCTGAACACTATCTATCCAAGACCCTCAAAATGCTGGATGATCTAAAGCATTCTATACAAATGAACATTTAACCTCTGTTACAAAATTAGCGATATTTGAATTTGGTTGGGTAAATTAGTGAACCTAACTAATGAATTAGCAAGAGGTGGAGAACAGTAAGATTGCCAACTCACAAATAAACCAGTCTGAAGTAGATGGAAAGTTGTTTTTGTTAAAGGAGAATTTGAAGGCAGCATACAAACATACACACTTAAGCTCTGGAAACATACACACAACAAATTAACTAGGAAAAAGCAGGATTGAACAGAAATAGATATGAGGAAGTTGGGGATAGGGTTGTGAAAGGGGGCCCTGATTCGGTTCGATTCGACTTGGGAATGTTCAGCCTGGAGAAAAGGAGGTTGAGAGGGGACATGATAGCCCTCTTTAAGTATTTGAAAGGTTATCACTTGGAAGTGGGCAGGATGCTGTTCCCATTGGCTGCAGAGGAGAGGACACGCAGTAATGGGTTTAAACTTCAAGTACAACGATATAGGCTAGATATCAGGGTCAGAGTATCACAGTCAGAGATATCACAGTCAGAGTAGTTCAGCAGTGGAATAGGCTGCCAAAGGAGGTGGTGAACTCCCCCTCACTGGCAGTCTTCAAGCAAAGGCTGGATACACACTTTTCTTGGATGCTTTAGGATGCTTAGGGCTGATCCAGAGTTGAGCAGGGGGTTGGACTAGATGGCCTGTATGGACCCTTCCAACTCTATGATTCTATGATTCTATTTTATGATTCTAATTTCAACCCATTGGTTCTAGTCCAACCACCTGGGGCAACAGAAAACAACTCTGCTCCATTTTCTCTATGACAGATCTTCAAGTATTTGAATATGGTTATCTTATCACCTCTTAGGCATCTTTTCCCCAGGCTAAACAGACCAAGCTCCTCACCTTTTCCTCATACAATTTGGTCTCCAAACCCCTCTGTCAGACGCGCAGGAAACTCACAACAAAACTTATTCAAAAGAAAATAGTTTTATTGATTAGCACTATACGCATTGGACTGAAAGTCAAATCTGACTCGAAGCCAGATTTGCCTCAGCTTATCAATACATTTCTCCCGCCCAAAACTTGACAGTTCCCAAGGGGGGGTGGTGGTGAAGAAAGGCATATGTGAAACAAAAACAGGATTCCAAACTCCCATCCTTGAGAGAGGTGACAACAACCCTGTGAGCCCATAACAAGATAAGGTTAACATAACATCGCTATTCTATTTTATTGCTTACAAACTACAAGGCCGGGGCTAGCAGGCGCCAGGCTCAATCAAGCAATATAACTGACATGGAGGAACTCAGGCTAATTTATGACAGAGATTCTACAATCCTGACATCCCTCCGCATTAAAACTAACTCCACTCCCCCACCTAGCCAGCATCTACCGGACGAGGACAATCAGGGAATGCCCGGTGGAAAGCCCGGAGAAGGCGGGGTGCTTTCACATTCCCAGCCTCCACCCACTCTTTGTCCCCAGCAGGAAAATCTTTCCAATCGACCAGATATTGAAGGCGACCCTTATACAAACGAGAGTCTAAAATTTGGTTGACTTCATAGTGGGTGTCTTTATCGATGTAAATTGGCACAGGCGTAGCTGGAGGAGGGTGCCACTCGTCCGGGGCCGGAGCTCTTCGCAGCAGGCTGGAATGAAAAACCGAATGTACATTCCTATAAGTCTTCGGTAAGGCGAGCTCAACAGTCACGTCATTAATCAGTTTTATCACTTTAAATGGCCCCACATATTTTGGGCCAAGTTTTTTGGATTTCTGTTGGCACCTCAGGTTCTTTGTAGACAAATAGGCCAGATCTCCCACTTTCCATTCAGGAGCAGGTACTCTCTTTTTATCTGCTTGAGCTTTATAGGCTTGTTTAGCCTCCTTGAGGCTAGCAACAATTTCTGGCCAACCTGTACTGATGGTTGCTGCCCATTTATTTATGTGAGGTGCCTCTGTAGAGCTGAGCTCCCAGGTGGGGGCTGCCACCAAATCAGTTCCATACACCACCTTGAAGGGTGATGCCCCTGTTGAAGCGTGGACCCCATTGTTGTAGGCAAATTCAGCAAGTAGCAATAAAGAGACCCAGTCATCCTGCTGGTGATTGATAAAGCAACGCAAATATTGTTCCAGGATTTGGTTTACCCTTTCGGTCTGGCCATTTGATTCAGGGTGATAGCCCGAAGTAAGGGCTTGCTCCACTCCCAATAGTCTTAGGAGTTCCCTCCAAAACTTGGAAACGAACTGGGGGCCCCGATCCGTCAGAACACATGTCGGGATCCCGTGCAGACGTACCACGTGTTTAATGAATAGAGAAGCCAATTTAGGTGCTGAAGGCACACCCGTGCAGGGAATGAAGTGAGCCTGTTTTGAAAAAGCATCCACTACTACCCATATCACGGTGTTCCCGTGGCTGGGAGGGAGGTCTGTGATAAAGTCCATAGTAACATCTGACCATGGGCGAGAGGGGGTGGGTTGTGGCTGTAATAGCCCCTTTTTCTTGCCCCCAGCCGGTTTTGAGGCAATACAAATGGGGCACCCCTGTACATATTTTTCCACATCTTTGCGCAGAGATGGCCACCAATACTGTCTCCTGACCAGGTGTAGAGTTTTTACAAAACCAAAATGTCCTGCAGTTTTTGCATCGTGGCAAAGTTTCAAAACTTTTCCCCTGACCGAAGCAGGAACAAAGAGTCTCTCGCCTTTAAAAAAGAGCCCCCCCTTCTCCGTCAGATCAGGGCGGAGGGAGCAAAACTCCGGATCTTGGGACACCTCCTTCTGGACCCAGCCCCCTGGGATGGGCGTAACAGTCTTTGTGTGGCTACGCGTCACGGCGGCCATTCCCAGTTGGGCGGGGGTAAAAACGGTATCTACCAATGGGTCTCGTTTGCTGTTATATTGGGGCAGGCGTGACAAGGCATCTGCCAAAAAGTTCATTTTGCCCGGCAAATGCTTTAGGGAGAAGTTGAAACGGGCAAAAAACTCCGCCCATCTCATCTGCTTGGCGGAAAGCGAGCGGGGCTGCTTGAGAGCTTGGAGGTTTTTATGATCCGTCCAGACTACAAACGGGATCGCGGATCCCTCCAGCCAGTGCCTCCAGGTGGAAAGGGCCAATTTTACAGCGGCTGCTTCTTTCTCCCAAATTGCCCAGTTTCGTTCTGCCCCCGAAAATTTCTTTGAAAGATAGGCCAGCGGGTGTAATTTCCCGTCCACCCCCTCTTGGAGGATCACGGCCCCCATTGCTACGTCCGAGGAGTCTACTTGTACAGTAAATTGCTTAGAAGGGTCAGCATGGGCCAGTACTGGTTCAGATGTAAACAGCGACTTTAGTTTGTCAAAAGCGTCCTGACAAGGGGGGGTCCACAGCAGGGGCGCCCCCGGGCGGCTCGCGGTTTTACCCCCTTGTTTGGTCTTTAACAAGTCAGTGAGGGGCAACGCCACCTTGGCAAAGTTGGGGATAAAGGTCCTATAAAAATTAGCGAACCCCAAGAAGCTTTGCAGCTGCTTCCTGGTGCGGGGAGGTTCCCAAGCCAGCAAATCACGCACCTTGCCAGGGTCCATCTCAATCCCAGCCTGGGAGACACGGAAACCCAAAAACTCCACCGCATCGCGGTGGAACTCACACTTAGACAGTTTAGCAAACAATTGGTGCTTCCGCAAGCGGCTGAGCACCTCGCGGACTAGGTCAGCATGACTCTCGACATTCTCTGAATACACAAGAATATCATCAATGTACACCAACACCCCCTGGTACAATAAATCATGCATAATTTCATTTATCATATTCATGAACACGCCCGGAGCGCCGGCGAGGCCGAACGGCATTACAGTGTACTCAAATTGCCCTAGGGGAGTATTAAAAGCCGTTAAATACTCGTGCCCCTTCTTGATCCGGACTCGGTAGTAGGCTTCCCTCAAATCCAGTTTCGTGAAGATCCGCGCCTTCCCCAAGTGGCCCAATAAGTCTTTTATCAGGGGGAGCGGGTAGGCGTTGCAGGTGGAAACCGCATTCAACCCACGGTAGTCAGTACACAAGCGCAGCGAACCGTCCTTCTTTTTTACGAAAAGGACCGGGGCTGCCAAGGAAGAGGTGGCCGGTCTAATAAAACCCCTCGCCAGGTTTTTGTCCAAAAATTCCCTAAGCTCCGCCATCTCCCGCGGGCTCATGGAATAAAGTTTGGCTTTGGGGAGAGGTTCCCCTTTCTTTAATTCAATGGCACAGTCAGTTTTACGGTGGGGGGGCAGTTGGTTGCACTCCACTTCCGCGAACACATCAGCAAAGTCCCAATACTCGGGAGGGAGCGCTGCCCCCCCTGATCCCAAGGCGGCCACAATCCCCGCACTTGGAGAACCCCGCGGTCGAGCGTGCTGCACGCAGGCGGGAGAGGTAAATTTCACAGTCCCCTCTTTCCATTTCACTAGGGGGTCATGTTCCTTCAGCCAATCCAACCCTAACACGCAGGGGAAAGCCGAGTGAGGGGCTACCAAAGGTTGGATCCGTTCCCAATGTTTTTTTATGTCCAAGTCCATGGGGCGCGTCTTAGCCGTGGCTTCCCCTCCGGGAGCACATTTCCCGTCTAATTGGGTGATTGGCAAGGGTTCCTTCAGTGGCACCTTTCCCACCCCCAAAGTCTCGGCCAGTGCCGGGCTCACTAGGGATTGGGTACACCCCGAGTCCACGATACACCGGACTCCCACTGTTTTCCCGGACTTGGGGTTGGAGAGATTGGCAGGTAGGAGTAGCAAGGGGGAATCACTCACCACGCGTTTGCCCCTGTTGGCGGCCTGCTGGCGGGGCGCCTTTACAGCAGACCGTCCTCGTTTCCCGACTGCTCCTCGACTTGATCCTCGTCGTCCAGCCCGCTCCCTTCCTCCGAGTCGTCCACTGCCGGCACGGCAGCCACTGGTACCAGGAGAGACTTGGCGCTTTTCTTCGGAGTGGTTTTCTTGGCAGGCTGGGCTTTCGATGGGGCGCCGCTCACGGCCTTCGGGGTCGATGCTGCTTTCGTCGGGCAGTGTGCGAGAAAGTGCCCCGCTTGGCCGCATCCCAAGCACAGCCCCTTTTCCATGCGCCGGGTGCGCTCAGACGGCTCCAATTTGGCTCTGGGCTTGACTTTCGCCGGGGTGGAAGTTTTCGCCACGGTTTTGCCTGCCAGGACCTGGACCATCGAAGCTCGCTCCAATCGATTTTCCATTTCCCCAGCCAATTGGACCCACCCTTCAACCGTAAGCGGGTCTTCCAGGAGGAGGCATTTATCTGCCAGAGTAGGATTGAGGCCTCCCACAAACGACAGCACGCGTTGGGGTTCCGTCCAGTCCGGCACAGAGGAAGCCAGTTCTTTAAACTCTCTAGCGTACTCGACCACTGACAACTTCCCTTGCCGATGAGCCCTGAGTTTTTTCTCCGCGGTCTCTCGTTCGAACGGCTCCACGTACATCTGGCGCAGGGCTCTCATAAAATGGTTGTAGTCACGGATGGCTTGGGGGTGATAACGGTACAAGTCCACGAACCATTTGGCTGCTTTGCCTTCTAGGGCTTGACCTACGAAACGCACTTTCTCAGCGTCGTCCTGGAAAGTGAACCCCATTTCCATCATATAGGCCTGGAGGTGCACCAGAAACGTAGGAAAGTCGGAGGGGTCCCCAGAAAACTTAGCCTTGAATTTATAGGTGCTCCGCATCTCCACACCACGGAGGTGGGCAGGTAGGCGCCCCGGGCCCCAATCCGCCGGTGCCGGGGCCGGG
Organism: Paroedura picta; assembly: GCF_049243985.1. NCBI lineage: Eukaryota > Metazoa > Chordata > Lepidosauria > Squamata > Gekkonidae > Paroedura > Paroedura picta. The sequence goes on from NC_135374.1 coordinate 45,621,068, forward strand.
ACCAGGGGTCGTGCACCACGGCCGATGCCTCGCCCTCCCCCTGCCGCCACTCTTGCTCGTTCCGCTGCCCGTGCCGCCTCTGCTGCCCGCGCGGCCGCTCGCGCCGCTTCGCGCGCCGCTGCTGCCGCCGCCGCTTCGGCTCCCGCAACGTCCGCCGCCGCCACCGCTGCCGCCGCCGCTGCTGCATCCTCGCCTCCGTCCGCGCCGTCCCCTCCGGCTCCATCGCCGCCCGCGCCGCCTTCGTCCTCTCGCTCCTCGTCCTCGCCTTCTCGTTCCCTCTGCGCTCTTGCTCGAGCCTCTGCCTCCGCCTCGATTTCCAGCTGCGCCCTGGCCCTGGCCACCGCCTCAGCATCCGCTGCTGCTTGTGTTTCCGCCATGCCGTGTTCCCGCAGTGCAAGCCCACCGCTCGCTCGTCGCAGGCTGGTATCGTGCGCACCACCTCCGAGCACTTCCCTCAGCAAGCGTTGAGTTCGGCGCTTCTCCTCCGGATCCAGCCGACCCGAAAGATCCTGTAGCCAGTTAGTCACCCTGTCCAGCTTGTACTGCAAGTCCTGTGTCTCACCCACAGGCTCCAGCGCGTAGCTAGGCAGTCCCAGGTGCTCCGGCCACCGTTCATCCCCAGTAGGGCGGTCGTATTTAGACAATCGCCTGCGCTGGGTGACGTGTCGTTCCAAAAATTCCTCGGGTCCCGGGGTTGCCCCCGAGATTGCCCGCATCATGCCCGAGCTGTGCGGGCCGGCACCAGCGCCATCGCCCTGGGAGAGGTCCCAATCCAGGCCCTCTCCCTGCTCAGAAAAAGTGTGTCCCTCGCCCTGCATTTTGCAGGTGAAAGGAGTTGTGAGATTTGACTTGATGTCAGACGCACAGGAAACTCACAACAAAACTTATTCAAAAGAAAATAGTTTTATTGATTAGCACTATACGCATTGGACTGAAAGTCAAATCTGACTCGAAGCCAGATTTGCCTCAGCTTATCAATACATTTCTCCCGCCCAAAACTTGACAGTTCCCAAGGGGGGTGGTGGTGAAGAAAGGCATATGTGAAACAAAAACAGGATTCCAAACTCCCATCCTTGAGAGAGGTGACAACAACCCTGTGAGCCCATAACAAGATAAGGTTAACATAACATCGCTATTCTATTTTATTGCTTACAAACTACAAGGCCGGGGCTAGCAGGCGCCAGGCTCAATCAAGCAATATAACTGACATGGAGGAACTCAGGCTAATTTATGACAGAGATTCTACAATCCTGACACCCTCACCATTCATTCATTTATTAATATGCCACCCTCCCTTTTGGCTCAGGGTGGTTTACATCTTTGAAGACCTCCTCTGGACACACTGCAGTTTCTCTACATCTTTCTTCAATTGTGGTGGCCAAAACTGAACATAGTACTACAAGTGGGGTCTTATTAAAGTGGAGTGAAGTAGTAATATCACCTCACATGATCTGGACACAAAATGTATTTTAATACAGCTCAAAATCCCATTTGAATTTTTATCTACTGAGTTACATTGCTCACTCATGTTCAGTGTCTTTTCTACTAAGACCCCCAGTTCCTTTTCACATGTAGTACTGCCAAGTCTCACCCATCCTATAGTGTTTCATTTGATTTTTTCCTATGTAGATGTAGAACTTTACATTTATCACTATTGAAATTTATTTTAGCACAGTTTTCTAACCTGTGAAGATCATCCAGTTTTCCTTGCCTTTTTGTCTGCATTTTGGGCATGAAACAAAACTTTGGCATTATTATGCAAAAGACATTAAGGGTGAATTTAAGGACCAAAATATACCTGCATGGATTTCTGATGCACTTAGTGGTCATAAAAATAATGGGGTGGAGGAATGGTATGTGTAGGTGTTATGGCACAGGGAATGGTTAACTCTTCCTCCTGAGGTGTTTTTCCAATAAGGAAACATCTGTTAAAATAAATGCTGAGAACCTGTATTGTGTCTGTGTTTGTTTTCCCCCTGCCAATGCTAAAAAGTCCAAGGAATCATTTGCAGTCAGTTAACACCCCAAGGACCCCAATGTCGTGAACCAAGGCTATTTTCTTGAAGGACCCAAAGAAACAGCAAAGACTACCTTTGTAGGAAAAGGAGAGCCAATTTTGCTTATAGTTAATTCAATTTGATTGTGGTATGGAGTGGGGCACAGCATGACACCCAATCCATATTGTTAAAGTGGATCTGGAATAAGTTGTTGGGGGGAATTCTTAGACCATTTCCCAGTAGTCACCTGCATCCATGACACTCTTCCCTCTCCAGGGTCTCCTCCAAAAACCTCCTGGGATTATCAGGTTCATGGCTGGCAGCCCCATCCTCAGTATCTAAATTCCCTACCAAAGCTTGGTGTAAGATATGAGGGCTGGAAGACATACTTCATGGCATCAAGGAGGAGATACATGGAAGGCTTTGAATGCTTGAATACAGGCAAAGATGTACAGGATGAAATCATATAGTAAAGGATGATGAAGTTTGTTGGAAGCAAAGTCTCTCTGTAATGAAAAAAAAGTTTAACACAGAGTGTGTAGAGCACTTCAATCCTGTCAGCGTCATTTCCCTCATATTATAGATTGAGTCTAACACTGAGATGTGATATTGCTTAAAATAATCTAGTGAGTTAACATCTGCAATGAGATTTGAACCAGCTCACAGTGACTATACTACTACACTAGTTCAGAAAAAAAAATCAGAACTGTGCAAATTCTAAAACACTGAATGGCATGTTAGTATCAGTTCCTTGTCATTTCTTTTAAAACCTAAAATACACATAATTCATCTTCCCTTTTGACAATATGAATATCTGCATACATATTAACAGGAAGCTGATGAGGATGAATGGAGAACCTCTTCTCACCTCTATTTTAAAAGAAAAATAAAATATTTGTGTAGTTCACTTCAATTCAATTGTACAGTACCTGCTTCTGGCAGATAGGCCACAAGGTCTGTATCTAATTTATCTGCAGAAAAATAAGAGCCTTGAGCAATCAGACTGTTTTTAATTTGAATGCTATAAAATATCTTTTTTTAAAAATCCCTGAAAATTAAAGGCATCCCACTTGAATGCTTCTTCCCTGTTATTCAACCATTAGGCATGCTATCTATCAGTTGAAAGAAAGCAATTTCCCCCCTTTCTACAAACACTGGGTATGTATGTAGTCTCAATGGAGGAAGATAATTTAGATGCTTGAGGGAAATTTGTATAAAAGATGCTTATAAAAGAAATTTATTTGTATATATTATTCGTAAAGATAGCTACCAAAGTTAGCTACCAAAATATCCAATGATTTAAAAAAATCAGCATTGACAACCGGCATAGTATATCATCATAAGAAAATCAAAAACATGCATACAACATAATCAGTAGAACAGCAGCAAATTATCAACTCAGCAGTAAAATCAGGTTTCGGCACAGCAATAAGGTTTCAGTAACAAAAATCAAGTTCAAGAAATAATTCATCAGGAGACACAACAACTAAACTTAACAACTAAGTTGACAGAAAAACCTGTAAAAGAACAGTCTTGGGACTTCCCAAAACACTGAAAGTGAGAGTCCCTTATTACAGTGCTTCAACTGAACAATTACAGGATAGATGCAGCACAGGCAAACACTGAAGAGCCATTCATAATGAGCAGACAACACTTTGAAGAGCACAAAAGGCACAGGAAGTGAAAGTGGGAGATATAGTTTTTCAGATACATAGACCACTGGTCATGAAAATCTTTAAAGTTAAGTATCTTGAACTGTCTTTGGAAATAGATAGGTACCCAGTGAAGTTGTTTTAGGATCACTGTATAATCTTAACAGTTCAGAAAATAAGTAGTCTTGTTTTGTAGTTAGTTAGCTAGTTAGTTAGTTAGCTAGTTAGTTAGTCCAGTTTGTCTTAAAAAGCCACCCCACAAAGAGCTCCTTGCCACAATTGCTCTTGGAAGATATAGAATAATGTACCAGTGTAGCCAGATCATCCAAGACTAGACGACAGTTGCAGCAACCTTCTTATTCAGCAACCTGGCTGAGAACTATGGTATTTCCAGACTTCATACCTGGTTCACCGGTCCAACCCATTACCTGTTTCTGTTCTTCCAGTGTCTCAGTGATCATTAGGATTCTCTTTAACAGATTCCATTTGGGCTATTAATACTTTTCATTAATCTGGATTTTATAGAAATTGTACAAAGTTTGCCACAGGTTTCAGAGCTTTCAGTTTATCCATCATCTAAATTACAGATATGCATCAATGCATTAATAAGTCACTAGAAAATAATATTTTTATGTAATCATAGGTATGATTGATTTTTTTGTTATTTTATCAGTCTGCTGGCTTATATATATATTTAAGTTAAACATTGTACAACAATCATGATATAATTATTTATGGTCATACAAGGAACACTTTTCAATGTCATATTGGTAATGTGGGAAGAGGAGAAATCTGATGGAAATTGCATATATACATTTTTGGAATTTTTATTATTATTTAACAATATTCTAGTTAAACTAGTAGAAATAGAGAATGGATTGCAGCATAGAGTTTTACAAATAATAAAGGAACTGAAATGGGTGAAATCTGTTAAAATCCATTATGTCTACTGACAGGGTTGCCAGAATCAATGTATCTTCCAGCATATTAAGTGTCTAATACATTTAATAGTAGTTCAAGAGGAATTTTTTGACAAATTGTGTCTCATCATGACTCTCAATAAAATGAATTCCATAATTCTACTGTTTTAAATCAAATTTCTCCTTGAACTTTAAAAATATTAGCTATTAGCAGTTGTGAAATGATAATCTAAACTTTGTAAAGGAAAAAAACATAAGATTTGGAAACAAAAATGTGTATTGAGCAGTTCCTGACATCACAAAATTAAAAGATGTTTCTTTGCAGTAACACAAAGTTCTATTATCTATGCAATGGATAAAAATCATAAAATGTGGATCTATTTTTATGTGTCTAACTGTGGTATATCAAATTGAACTGTTTTATGCTATGGCTTATTGTAAAGGCAAAAAAAAAATCTAATATACTTTAGGTGTCTTTCTGGATTAGGTAAAGTATTGTGTACCACAAGCCTTATAAAATGTGGTAACATTGTCTTTTCATTTGATTTATGCCTTATATCACAAAAACAGTAATGCACAAGAACAACTAGCTATGGCTATCCTCATGAAATAATTTATAAAAAGCTACCAATCAGAACATATTATCACATCAGAAGAAGAAGAGTTGACTCTTACATGCCGCTTTTCTCTACCCCAAGAAGTCTCAAAGCGGCTTAAGTCGCCTTCCCTTTCCTCTCCCCACAACAGACACCATGTGAGGTAGGCCTCACCATTTATGTATTTTTTTTTGGAGGGAGAAAAAAATTAAGGAGTTTTGTTACCTTTCCTGATACCAATATGTCAACTTCAGTCTCTTGGCCTATATTTGTATGCCATTTTCTATTTCCTCATGGTGATTCTTCCCATTAAATTTAACACTTTTTCAATGTCAATTTTACATTAATTCGGTATAAATATTTATTGCTGATTCATAATATATGTCCTATACAAATGGCACAAAATTGCATTAAAGTGGTATAACAGACACAGATCTATTGGGAACCAAACCAATACAACTACGGTTGCACATTCCTCTGCAAGTACTGAAGCCCGAGGTGGCCAGCACCATGGCATGGCACCAACTAGTAAGGGCTGCTGTATATCTTTGTTGCTCCCTTCTGCTGGAATGCAGGACAATGTTGGTGCTAAATCACCCTAGAGAAGTGGTAATGTGTGAGTATGGCTATTAAACAGAATTCCATGGGAAATATATAATTTTTTGAAATTTCCAGTGGATTTTGAAGGTCTTTTAATACTTTCCCACAAGCTTATGTTTCAGTTCAGGAACTGTGGAAATACATGGTAAAATTACAGAATATGACCTAAAATTTCACAGTGAAATGTATGTTTGCTTGATTAAAATAAGTAGTGATTATTCCTTTTACTTAGAGTATAACTAAAGAAACACACTTCCACACTGGCATTCTTCCCACAACACCACACCTACAGTGGCAGCACAACTGTTTGCTAGATGGCAAACAACACCAAGTTAACCATTAATACCAACATCAGGGTGAAGGATTTGCAAGTAGAATCTAGTTCTTTCTGTACAAGTACCTTCTGGGCAGAATGTGATTAGGTAGGTGAAATAATAGCAATTGCATGTTGAATAGCAAGCTAATCACTGATAAACATATCTAGCTAATAAATTATGTGTTTTTCAATTGTACAAGGTTTTGCATAGTGTACTTCCTGCCATGCAATTGTTACTGTGACTGTCTCATACCCTCTCCATATTAAAATCCATTTTTGATTTTGATTTATTGCCCTATTATACTTGAAGAGAATTAGCTGTGTTTGTGCCAGAGCGATTTTATTGATTGATTTGTATGACTTTCTGTCTGTTCATTCATTCATTCATTCATTCATTCATTCATTCATTCATTCATTCATTCATTCATTCATTCATTCATTCATTTGCATTTATATACCACCCTCCCTTATGGCTCAGGGCATTTTACATAGAACTTTAGATGGGTAATGATGTACAGGTAAGTTTATTTATTATTTTATTTTATTTATTTATTTTTATATTTATACCCCGCCTCTCCCGGCAACTGCCAGCCCGAAGCGACTCACAATAAAACTAAAAGCAAGAATCAATATCAACAATAAAACATCCCCAGCTCCAATTAAAACAAAATATTATTAAAACAATAACAGCAAGATGGTGGAAACAGCACAAAAGAACCCCATAGCTCTGTCCCACCAGCCACTGTTGCCTACCACAGTTCTCATGTGGAGAGATCTTCCATGGCAACCATAGTTTGATAATTGCCAACAGTTTCAACATGAATTTTAACAACAGTTTTAACAAAAATCATAGCATAACAACATGTTCAATAACAGTATCAGCAAATTTAGACATGTATTTCTTCTGCAGTCCCATAGAGTGTATTCATCTGAATAGGAGGTGGGTGGAGGCTATAATCAGAGCTATATTCTTCTAAATCAACTGAAGTCAATGGGCTTAAAATGTAACTGCTTAAGATGACACTTTTGTGTAGGTGTGTGTGTATGTATAGTGATGCACAATTATCAAGTATATACTTAAAGAAAAAGAATTCCTGGAACATGATATATGGACACTTAAAAAACTAACAGCATGGATGTCACTCTTTTCAGTATGTTATATATTTAAAATATCTCCTTGTCTTTATTAAAAGTAATGTCCTGAATAAAGTCCATCTGAGATATCTGTAGGTTTAGAATAATTTCTTATGATTGAACCCAATTCAGAACTATGTAGTTCAAAAAATTAATGGTAAATTTTGACTTCTCAGTGCAAGCAGCCATTTTACAGCTGTTTTCCAGAACATCCTTGTATATTCCTAATACAAATCAGATAATAGAAGATACAGTAACTGAGAAAGAGGTAGCTTGTACAAAACTCCACTAAAACTGAGGGAAGTAGAATGTAGCCAATGTGTGAGATTAGAGGCTATAGCTAGTAAGAACAGAATGCCTTGAAAATATTCTGCACAGAACAAAAAAAAATCTCTCCTGGAAGATCTCATTGCCCTGCATGAAGTATGTAACAAGTGGAAAATAGGAGATATATGAGCCTGAAAAAGAAAAGCTTCTTTGGCAGAAAAAAAACTGAAGATGTATAATATATATATTGGAAATTTTCATTCATTCATTCATTCATCCATTCATTCATTTGCTAGTTCGTTCGTGCATTCATTTGTATTTGCTTTTGTTGACCACCACTCCTTGTCCCTGCCAGCTCACAATAAAATCCATAAAACACATAAAATTACAGCAATATTGATGGCACAATCCAATTTATAATCTTCCCCTGCCCTATCCATGACCAATGACAACAATGCACAATTGCCCCTGGGAGAGGTAGTCTGGCATGTATGGCATGTGGGGCTTCTGCAGGGAGGGACCTGATTTTCGGCCCTGGTTGCGGCCAGGCATACCTCCTAGGGACCAGGAAGAATCAGCAGATTCAATCCCACAGAACAAAGAGCCCTGCAGGGAACCTATGGATTTTTTTTATTACTGGGAGATGAGTTCTATTAACTTGTCTGGGTCCTCAAATTAGGGGCAATGTAGTGCCTGCATAAATGGTAATGACTGGGGAAGGCACTGGCAAACCACCCCATATTGAGTCTGCCATGAAAATGCTAGAGGGCATCACCCCAAGGGTCAGACATGACTCAGTGCTTGCACAGGGAATACCTTTACCTTTACCTAGTATCTGCTTTAGGATTTCTCCCCATGTGGGGACCTGGTTGGCATCATGCACTGCATCTATGACCCAATTTGTGGGAATTCACACCCAAGAACAAGGATATCATATTTCAACCCTATGAATTCATTATATACATGACTAATGATATTCAGGTATTTAGTCAATGCAGAAGACTTCAATCTCTGTTCACACATTTAAATGAGACTGGTTGATCCAGTTGCAGTCTATTTTCTTCTTCCTCATTTATCCCTAATCCCAATTTTGTCCCTCTGTTTTCTTATGTTGCACAGTGTCAGTTTTGCTGGCTCTCCCTTTCCACAAGCTTTGAGGTGGGGGTGGGGGGAGATGTAAGAACAGTATTATGTTAAAAATCCAATAAAATAAAACATGCATCATATTAAAAATCTAGGAATTTTGAACTAAGCAACATCAACAACTCAATATTTGAAAACACATACCATATTTAGGCACACCGACAATAAGCACTATGTATCTTCCTTCACAGATTAAAAGCTCACTTAAAAAAGATTTTATAGTCTTTATGAAAACAAAATGGCAATGTTGCATGCCTAATCTTCCGTAGCAGACATATTGAAGGGGAAAGAAGTTTCTGAAGACAGAAAGTTTGAAAACCACTGCAACAAATTCCACATGGACTGTAAACAATCAGATTCACCATGCTAATTATACAAAACTATATTGGAAGTAAGCCCTAAATAGCTGAATAAAGCTACAGCCTTAAAAATACCAAACAAAATTAAAACACAATATACTACAACACAAATATTCTTTGGTGAATTATATTTTCCCCTTACAAAGTACAGCAAATGTAAATACAGAGAATTCTACCTCTTGTATCAAAGACATTTTCATTGTTTATTGAGGGCCATGCTTCAGTGGTGGTACATGTTCCTGGTATCCAGGCAGACTTTGGTTCAGTCCCTGGGAAATTCCTTGCTTTGTGATACCAAGGTGGGTTAGAGGGTGAGGCAATGAGGAGTCATGGGCAATGGCACACTTCCCTCGCTTGTATGGTAGAGCTTTAGTCTTTTACAGGATATGTTCATATGTAGTGTAGTAAAACAGCAGTCTGTGAAAAGAATGCATGTGAATCTGTCCTCTGATGAATATGACAAAGGGAATGGAAGGCTGTTGGCAAGGACTGGAGAGTTGGAATAGGCTGTTTGGCAGCCCTGGGTAGCAACTGGTCAAGTGCCTTGCCCCAGGAGGGTACCCAGGCAGGCAGCTAACTGACCTTGCATGTCACTGACAGCTATGGTGGCAGCACTGGAAAGTATTGTTGTTGTTGCTGTCGTTAATTGATATATTAACTGCCAGATCCATTTCTTAGACCCATTAACTCCTTCTAAGCCCATCAACACCCATCTCTGGACCTGACCATGGCATTGTCCAACATCCTACTCCATGGAAAATTCCATCATGTGCTCACCTGGGTTACATCACATAGTTCCCTCCCCAAAAACATATAGAGGCTTCACAAAGCCACTTTGTGCTTTCTGATTTAGAACCCATTAGAAACACACTTCATGCTGGTTTGTGTTGCTGATCTCTGCCTCTTTGTTCTTCAAGATTGGTAATTATATTGAAAACCTCTTTTCTCATTCTATTTTCCCTATACAACTGATTGCTAGGGCCTAGATACATTTCCCAATGGGGAGAGATACTGGCTGCCCCATTCAGCCCCCACGCCACCCTGATTGCAGAGAAAAACATCTCTGCACCCTGCAGGGCCAGCATCAGGGGAAAGAGCCAGCAAATACCTCTTCCAATGGGGAGAGATGCTGGCTGTGTCTTTCAGCCCCCATCCCATCCCTGGGTGCAAAGACAAACATCTCTGCACCCTGTAGGGACAGCGCCAGGGGAAGGTACCTTTTCCAATGGAGACACTGGCTAGCTCTTTCAGCCCCCATTCCACCCCAGAGTGCAGAGACAAGGCTCACTGTACCCTGTGTGGACAAGGCTAGGAGATGTGGAGAGGCGCTGCCTGGCTCTTCAAGTCCCTCACCCCCAGGGTGCAGAGATAATCCTCTCTCCAGCCTCCCAGTCTCTTTAAACCCTCCCCTCCACTGGCTTCAGAGAGATGCCTTTCTGTGCCCGCTCCTTTAATATTCTTCCCACCCCCCCCTCAAACCCTTCCTAGCACCCGATGCATTCTTGAATGCACTGGGATTTCCTTCTAGTAATAAATAACAACAACAACAAAAATATCAACAACTCTACCCCAGTGCTCTATCTCCGTATATCTAGGTGGCATGGGGTATCCTGGAGATGGTGGAACAGTTTGTCTATACATCCTGGCCTCAGCCATATTCCCAGTGGAATAGTGCCATTTTGCAGGTCCTGTGGATCTTTGATAGTTCCATCAGGGCCCGCGTCTTTCCTGGCAGTATATTTCACCAGGCTGGGGCCAGGGTTGAAAGGGTCCTGGCCCTCGTCAAGACCAGTCATACTTCTTTAGAATCAGGACCCACCAACATATTCTCTTTTGTATATCTTAAGAGTTCATCTGGGAGTATACTGGGAGAGGTGGTCCCTCAGATACACAAGGCACAGACTGTGCAAAGGTCTTAAAGGTTAAAACCAACACCTTGAATTTGATCTGGAATTCAACTGGCAATTGATGCAGCTGCTCTGGTGGTTGCTTAGAATGTTAGGCAGAGGGTCTGGAACTGTGGAGGATGGGGTGTCAGATCTGTCTGAACCAGTCAAGGTCATGGAGTTAGTATCATTTTGGGTGTAAAGAGTAGCAACATATGATATATGAGCAGGTCCAGAGACTCAAGGAGAGAATTCAGTCCAGTGAGTGAGTGTTATGACATTGTAATAAAGGTAAAGGTAACCCCTGTGCAAGCACCGAGTCATGTCTGACCCTTGGGGTGACGCCCTCTAGCGTTTTCATGGCAGACTCAATACGGGGTGGTTTGCCAGTGCCTTCCCCAGTCATGATCGTTTACCCCCCAGCAAGCTGGGTACTCATTTTACCGACCTCGGAAGGATAGAAGGCTGAGTCAACCTTGAGCCGGCTGCTGGGATTGAACTCCCAACCTCATGGGCAAAGCTTTCAGGCGGCTGCCTTACCACTCTGCGCCACAAGAGGCTCAATGACATTGTAATACACATACACAAAATCTCCATGAGGTGGAAGAAATGCAAGCTGGCTCATTCTCAGCAGCTGTGTTGGAAATTTAACTGCCCAGGTGACCATACTAAAAAGGCATTCATCTTTTGCTACAAGAGTAATTGGTGTGGTGTGTGACTTCCTGCTCATGGTAAGGGGATGGGTATCCAGAGAGGTGGCCAAGTATGTGGTGTCAGGGTGGCCCAAGTAAAAGCTTCCTGTTCAGTTTGTCTCAGTGTTAAATTATAGTTAGAGTGTTCCATCAGGGCCCTGCTAACAGGTTAGAAGTTGTTTATTTGTTGGAAGGATTTACTCAAGGTTTTAGGATTCCTTATTAAAACCCTCAACAGGCTTATAGGGCATACAATCTGAGGTCCCCTGGGTTTTGAGGACTTAGGGATAAACTGAGGAATGAAAAATAAAACAAAAAACAGGAAGATAGGATACTGGGACCTTGTCAGACCCTTAAAGAATTTCCAGGTCTTAAAGAATTTGAAAATTTCTCCACTAGGAGTGGTATAAAAGATGACCCCTGAGGAATTTAGAATTATCCATCTCTTGTCATTTTCACAGGGTGAATTAATAAAAGGGGGATATCTGAGGGTCTATTCTACATCTGGTATGTATCTTTTGATACTGCAGTTGCCATGGTGTAGTCCTGTGGGAAGGCACCATGGTTGGAAAAATACAATCTTCAGTCTGCATTTCAGCTTCTAGTTGTGCATCCCAATGATTTTGATCTATTGGGCAATTTGAACAGCAATTCTGTTTTGATAAGGTGTTGCCCATGGGATGTTCCATTTTGTAATCAGCTGTTAGAATGGGTACTTAAGGAAAAGGCAGACACACTGCACATGACACACTAATTGGATAATTTTCTATTTGCTGGCCCAAGTGACTTGCGGAACTGTGCTTGGCTCATGATGAGCTTTGCAGAGTTGGCACAGGAACTGGAAAACTGTCAAGATGTTCATCATTTTTAACCATAAAAATTGATACAATTGCTGAGGTTTATAACTCCCTCTGGAGAAGCTAGAGAAGTGTATAGTCTTTCTGAGGGTTCTTTGGGTGAGCAGGTTTACCTTAAGGGAGAAGTAGTCTTTGACAGGAAATCTTAATTTCCAGTGTTCAGTGGTAGCCCCAAGTAGGGCTTTTCTTAGCAAAAGATGTCATGGGAGCCCACCAGAAGCAGTCAAGGGAGCCCATAAAATTACAGTCCCAGCCAGATGAAGGAAGATGTCCCCATGTGGCTGCATTTTTAAAAAGTTTCAAAGGAATGCTCACCAAGCTGGTCAAGCCTTCCAAATCCTATGAGATGCAGATGGAGGACATGGGTTTGGTATATATTTTCTGAGCTTTTGGTTTGCGAAGAAATGGCTGCCTAGTTGGAAGAAGCATGGTTTGCTGTGGGCCTTAATGTTTCTAGATTCTCCCCCCCCCAATAGTGATAGCAGTCTTTTTGTGAGGATGTGGGATAAGAAAATCTGTGATCCTTTTTTGGTGAGACAATGCTGCTGTGCTGCAGGTGTCCAAAACCAGGCATTGTGTAACCCAAAGACAATGCATTTAGTCGGCAAATTAGTACTGATGTGTCTGTAGTTAAATATTCTCTTTAAGATATGGTACATCCCGGGGTTGATAATGGCATACCAGACATGCTATTCTGGGTAGTTACTTGCAGAGTGCTGGTGGAAGCACTATTGCCTGCATGTGGGTTTGGGATCCACTTGTTCCCAATGGCTGCCAGCTTGGTTCTGTCTGGTCAGGATATACTGCAAATTGACTATCGACAGTCCAAAAACTGTGGTAATACTCGGTGAGAATTAGTGCAGGCAAAAGATGATGCACTAGTGATAAGTATCATTATTTTGGTTGGAGCTTTTCCAGGGGCAGATCTGGAGAGGTATCTTTAAATCTCTGGCCATTGAGAAGGCTCAGCATAAGAAAACTATGTTCATCAAAACAGCAGTTTGGGGTATGGGTTGCAGCCTGTCAGGGAAGAGCGATGTAGATGGTCATCTTTCTGCATATACAGCAGTGGAGGATCCCTCCAGAAGGCAGTCCATCTGAATACCTAATGCAGTCCACCATCAAAATGGTCAGCTTATTGAAATATGCAATTAGCCATTTACGTAAGTTGAATGTTATTGTTGTTGTTGCGAAGTCATGTCTGACCCATCATGACCCCATGGACAATTATCCTCCAGGCCTTCCTGTCCTCTACCATTCCCCGGAGTCCAGTTAAACTCTCACCGACTGCTTCAGTGACTCCATCCAGCCACCTCATTCTCTGTCATCCCCTTCTTCTTTTGCCCTCAATCGCTCCCAGCATGAGGCTCTTCTCCAGGGAGTCCTTCCTTCTCATGAGTTGGCCAAAGTATTTGAGTTTCATCTTCAGGATCTGGCCTTCTAAGGAGCAGTCAGGGCTGATCTCCTCTAGGACTGACCGGTTTGTTTGCCTTGCAATCCAAAGGACTCGCAAGAGTCTTCTCCAGCACCAGAGTTCAAAAGCCTCAATTCTTTAACTCTCGGCCTTCCTTGTGGTCCAACTTCCACAGCCATACATTGCAACTGGGAAGACCATAGCCTTAACTAGATGCACATTTGTTGGCAGGGTGATGTCTCTGCTTTTTAGGATGCTGTCTAGATTTGCCATAGCTTTCCTCCCCAGGAGCAAGTGTCTTTTAATTTCTTTGCTGCAGTCTTCATCTGCAGTGATCTTGGAGCCCAGGAAAATAAAATCTGTCACTACCTCCATTTCTCCCCCATCTATTTGCCAGGAATATAGAGGGCCAGATGCCATGATCTTATTTTTCTTGTAAGTTGAATACAGTTCAATAAATAAAACGCATACTTGTTCTCTCATATATTCATGGGGGAGGGTTTTTGGGGGCAAATGCATTCTTTAAAATATAAAGAATTGCATCATGTGTATTTCTCTAAATATGAGAAAAGCTAAACAACAAAACAAAATTTTAAAGTGGGAAGACACATCACAAGAAAGTTCCCACTGCAGACTTATTTAGGACTCAACATTTTTAATATGGTCTGGGCAAACTCCAACACTTGGAAGGAGATGGCTATTAACAACTTGTTCCAACCTTGGGAAAGTATCCAGTTCCACAAGTTGCCTGGCTTTAGAAAAGTAGTGAAGTGTGATTAAAAAGGCAAGGATAGTTTATGAACCCTTTTATAACAGCCATTACTCAGTCAAAGCCTTGCACAATCTGTCACCTGGCAACAGAGTTCATATCAAACACAACAGAGAAAGGAGATCTGAAGCCTGGCTTATTGTGAAGAAAAAGAATACATCATCTCCTTGATCATAAGCTGAAGATAAGAAAAAGATGTGAAGAGGGTTTAACAGAAACCATCAGCTTCATCAGTTGGTGCCAGTGAATGGACTCACAATAAAAAAAAAACCCACCACAAACTGCAGGTGCTAGACCACCTGGAGAGGAAGAGTCTTCATTTCAAACTTGCTTCTGGGCATCTGCTGAAAATGAAGTACAGCCAAAGTGCCAGTTGTCAACAATTATGGTTGGTTAGTTATAGATATGACTGAATTATTATTAACGTAGATAATATTAACTTTCACATCATTTGAAATTCTAAGTGGTTGTAGTTTAAAGTGTTCACATACACACACAGAGAGAAAGATATCTGGAAGGGCAGGGTTTTTAAAGCTCATGGTACTGCAAATACCCTTTCCTTTGTTTCACTTTTAGAGCTGCATTTTGAAATAGAAGACTAGCAATTAAAATCAGGGACAGATTTTTGAAACAGATTAACTTCACACACAGACCTTGAAATGCAGCCACAGGCAACATGTTGTAGTCTTCCGGCTCTCCATAACTTTCAAAATCAATGTTTACATAGACAATTAAAAACAGTTCAGAATGTGTAAATCAGATTTTTAGAAAACTTTCAACTGAGGCTTAATCCTTTCAATGTTTTCAAGCATTGTGCATTAGTTTACATTAGTATACTTGATGGAAACTGCATAGCTGTGCAACAATTTGAAAAAAAGTTTCCGGTCTTCATTTGCTATTTGCTGGACCATGGAAATACTGATCATAAACATTTGGGAACTTAACCAGAAAGATGTGGCATTTGCACAAAGCATATCAAAATGTACTGGCCTTTCCTTCAACTATATGTATAACTCAACCATCCTTTAAAAATAAAACCATTTTCAAACACTGAACAACATTGGTGAGCAGGAGGGCATTTGGGCCTACAAAGAGGATATGATACTGGATTTTCACATAAATTAGACCACAGCTTTATTGCATCTCCAGCAGGAGCGCTGGCATAGCATGGGAAGAAACCTATTCGTACAGTCAGCAGATTGCAAGGAACCCTGATCCCAGTGGTGCCCTGGGGAGACTACGCCCAAGCTTTAAGCTGGAGTGTGGGTCCCCTTGCCAGCTGGAATGCCTCCCCACACACAGAATGTAGCCAACATGCAGAACCCAATCTGCTCGGGTCTCTGTTTGGTTTCCACAGCCAATTGGCTATGCAAACCCATATACCTGCCCAGCTGGGTTGGTTCCTGACTTGCACCTACACCTCCTCTTAGGGAGACCCTAAGCTGGTGAGTCCAGTGTGTGGACCAGGCTCCCCCAAGAGGCTCTATCCCATGTCAAAAAACACAAACAGTGATAAATAACAGCAAATGGCAACATATGATGATGATGTCATCTGTTCAGTTGTGTCCAACCCTCAGCCATTCTATAGGAAAGCCTTCACCATGCACCCCTGTCTCTGACTGCTTCTTTTAATTGGTTCATGGTCATCCCTGTATTGGCTTTGATTGTGTTGAGCCAGCGGATCCTTTGGAGAACACGTTTCCTTTTGCCACGTTTCCTAATGCCGAGCATTAATGATTTTTCTAGCAAGTTTGATCCCATGATGTGTCCAAAGTAAGTGAGCTTCATCCATAATATCTTGCCTTCTAATTAAATAGTTGGTTTGCTCCTCTCTAAAATGATCTTGTGGTAACTTTGGCTTTCCATGATATTCACAGCATTCATCTCCAACACCATAATTCCAAGGCCTCTTCTGTCTTCCTTCTTCAAGGTCCAGCTTTTACATCCATACATTCAATATTCGTGTTGTCAATTGTGACTTTGGTGCTACTGCCAGTAGTGGTCATGATCTTGGTCTTTTTGATATTTAGGTATAGTCCCATCTTTTCACTTTCTTCTTTTAGTCTCTTTATCAAAGTCTTCAGATCATGCTCGGATTCATCAAGGAGTGTTATCTGCATAGCAGAGATTATTTATGTTACGGCTTCCAATTTTGACTCCGATCATAGATTTTTCCAGATTAAGCTTCTGCATAATTATCTCTGCATAAAGGTTAAAAAGAAAGGGTGATAAGATACACCCTTGTCTCACTCCTTGGCTGACCTTGAACCAATCAATATGCCAATGAAAAATAGCAAATGCCTCAAATGCAATAAGGGGGGGGGGAGCTTCCCACCATGGCTTCAGGGATAAGAGGCCAGGCTCATACATACTGCTCCTTCCACTCCCTCCAGATTGGTACCAAGTGGCAGCAAGCCATGCAATACAGGGCCTGCCTGGCTCAACTGTCAGCATAGCAGACCCACTCTTTCAGCCCACTCCTCCACTGCAACAATTTAGCAGCCTGGTGATAAGAGCATGGCTGCATATTTAGTCAATGAACAATTAACTGCTTTTCAGTCAATGAAACAATTTGATTTCCTAAAACCTGATAGATTACCTATGCTGTTTAGAATAGAAACCCTCCACAAAGTAAAATATTCATAAGAGACCAAGATCCCCTGTGCCCTTTTGACACACTGTTTGTAAAAAATGGGAAGGGTGAAAGGATGATTTTAACCAACTCACTACTCTTACAGCAGTCCCCTCCCACTTTGCCTCCCATGATGTTTCTTGGAATCCACTGTTACTCAAGGGGACACATTTGCAGGGGGGGGGATATAAAAATGTAATACAGGTAAAGCAATGATATTATTTATCCTTATCATGACAAAAAGCAGCTGCAGTTGGTCAGAGACCAGTCTGTGTACTGAGACCCTATGGTACGGGGTCTCTGTAAGAGACCGGCTAACACCGAGTATGGTTCAGAGTCAGGGGCTCGGAGCCAGGAGGAAGGGATGGTTGGATGAGGTGGATGCCCAGCAACCATTGACCAGCCTCCTCCCTGAGGAGGGCATCAAGGGGGAAGGTACCCACCCTCCCAGCTGGGAGGGGAAGACCCAGGGTGCCCCTCGAGCCCATATCAGCATCCAGACAGCTGCATGGTAGGTTACTCTACACCTCATGCCATGCCAACCCTCAGTTCTTATGGGTAGAATAAAAGCTGTAGCCTTTTTATTGCCAAAAGAAAATAAATGACTTGTGTCTTGATTGGCCATATACCACACTGCCAATCAACAGGATATAATAATAGCATTATACTCCTGTACTAATGGCACTAACAGACACACTGATAAAATATTTTGGATAACGGATTTCTTTATCTTTCTTTCTTGTCTTTGTGCCATGACATACAGGCACAATCCAGCCCATGCTGAATACCTTAAAGTCCTATTCACTCCAAATGGTAGAATTATGCTTAAATCTTTAGCACTGAAATCAATAGGATGTAAAAATGCTCAACTTGGCTGGTTTATTCACTAAAATGGTACAAAGCATTAGACAAAAATCAATAGCCCATTTCTTGTAAGTAAAATAAACATATATTATTGCTTTAACTTTTATATTTCTACAGCATAGAAGTTTGTACTCTCTGTTCATCATTTATATGTAGGTGCACTTCATAATAAATATTTCTAAAATATTTCTAAAATAATCTTAATATACATTTATTGTTCAACCTTGGGGTTCCTGACTTGTTTTATCAGGCTGGGTTTTGGTTTTCTTTCTGTTTTTCACCTTAGTAGATACAACAAAGGACATGAGGCCAAGTCCTCCATCTATAACTGACATGTAAGATGAGAGTGGCAACACAAACTGTTTGATATCACAAAGCCCAAAGAAAGTCAGTCACTACTAATCATTAAATATATCAATCGTGTGTGTGTGTGTGTGTGTTTTTTAATGGAGCTCTGTTCTTCAGATTAATAACTTTCTATGCCTTTTTGGAATAATCATCACTGATGAGAAAATATGTGGTCAAAGTTTATAAGATCCTAACAATTTCTTCTCTTTTTATTTAATTCCTTCCTAAATGTTGAAAATGGCTACCCTATCCCTACCCTACTATTGCTTTTTGCCCATCTCACCTTAAAAAAGAAAACAGAGGTCCATTCCACACGACTTTAATATAGCACTAGTCTTACATTTTGTTTTCGCCACTAAAACTAAGTTCCGCATGACGTCGTGAGCAATCTGCAACACTCCTACAACACTCGCGCCAAAATCGCTTAGTTGTAGTGATTTCTGGGGAATCCAGAAAAGTGGATTCACCCTCAGAAAATCGCTACACTCTTGACAACAACCTGCAACATTTGCGAAAAAGATCTGTGTGTTCTCAATGTAGCGGTTGCAACAAAGTCCCTCCCCCTGGCTCTCTCTTCCGAACTTCCGGTGAAGTGATTGCCATTTTTTTTCCTCGGAGCGGGGAAAGCAACGAACCAGTGAGGCTTCATTCACCCAGCAAGGCTTCTCCGGCTACAGTCCCTCCACAGAAGTGCTTTAAAGCTCTCCTAAGTCCCCAAGCACAACACAGCCCCCTGTTCACCAGTTCCCTTTAATTTCGGCCAAAAATCACGCCCATGCAGGGGGGGGGGATTTTTTTCCACTCGGGGGAGCGTGGTAACGATGACTCGCCAGCTCACACGCCAGCTAGATGGGTCTTTACATTGCGAGGAATCAAGGCATATTCGTTGAAACGTGTGTTTTTTCCCCCTTAAAACTGTGCTTAAAGGGAAAGGGGCTTTTCGGGAGCATGATAACAACCGCCCATTGGCTGTTCCATTTGATTGACGGCCAGGGGCGGGAACAAGCATAGAAAAAAATTGCTTCCTTTCTAGTGATTCCTGCGAGACCGGAAACCTGTGGGGAATGAATGAAACGCTACTGGATTCCACTACAAATGAAGGTATGCGGAATGCCGAGATTCCACTATTTAAAATACTGTTATTGCTTTGTGAAAGCAATTGGCAACATTGGTCCTTGTGCGGAATGGCCCAGATATTTTCCTTGGTAATCACAAGCTGTTGTTGTAGAGGACAGTTTCACAGGCACTTTCTAGTATTTTAACTGTTTTGTCTGCCTTTCTACCAAAGCCAGGCATAGACTGATTATGCATGGTGGTGGCTGTACTAGGCTGCCAGTGGTTCCTAGTGGTGCGGCAACATGCTCTACCACTTCCTATGCATGGGGGACGAACTCCCCCAGTGCACATGGACTGCGACAGAGTTGTGCATGTGCAGGAAAGGTCCAACATGCCTCAGGGCAACAGTGATGGCAGAGGTGGTGGTGAGGCACAGGGATTCCACCTCAGGATGGTTGATAGTGGCATGCCATTATCCCATCATCATTGGGGTGTAGACATGTCCTGTTCAGCTCCTCAGCAATGAAAAGCCAAACAGGGCATTTTGTGTCCTTGCAGGGACACCGTAGGTGTGGGGGCAGAGCTAGATCTCAAAGGCTCGGCTCTTCCCTTACACGCAGGCCTGCACATTACCTTGTCATGGGCCATCTGAAGCCCTGATTCAGGCCAGGACCAGGAGCAGTCTGGGATAGCGGCAATGTCATGCATACATGGGGATTAGTCCCACTGCCCTGTTGCTGCCAGCTCGGCCTTTCTGTCCCATGCATAATCAAACATAATCATACTAAATCAAGTTTACTAAATTGGATCACAATTTTCCTTTTTTACCCACTGCATTTGTGTACTCCTAGTCTGACCTGGTAAGTTCTGAATATGCACCAACAACATAATTTCCACCAACTATTGACTAGGCAGCATGCACACTGGAAATATAGCAGTTTGCAAATTAGGTCAGACCACCTTGCATCAACCCTGCCATAATCCCAATGAGTCAGTAAATGGGAGCTAACCAACTGTGGCTACCTGGTCAGCTGGCTTAGTGAATGTTGACAACTGCACAAAATCAAAGCTACTCAAAATTACTGCTCCTTTTAAAGCTATGGGGAAAAGTCATACATACATTTATATGAGGTGTTCGGCTTGATAGGAAATAGACATTGTAAACAAAGTAAGTTCATTTTTGCAGAAATTGGATCATTTCCAATTAAAAAAAACAACATGTCTCCAGATATCCGGTAATACCTGAGAATGTTGGAATATGCAAGATCTGTAGTGTGCATGATTCACAAGCACACGAAGACTATCTTATAGATGTGTATATAGCATTGTTAGAGAATAGGAATTTCCTGATGTTTTTCAAATAATCTCCTCTAGTGTCCTGAGTGGCTCATTTGGACACCTCCTGCCCCTTTGACCACACTTCCTCCCTGCTTTTTCTCCAGAACTCAGAATGAATGCAAAACAGTTAAACAGACACTTAGGAGTCTCTCCTTTCTATATATTCTCATTGCATATTTAAACTCAGACAAAACAGAACATGACATTGAATGTTAGAGGCCTTCTTGTATGTTCTCAGCCTCTAATGGTATGCAACTTTTCTAATATGAGATATAGCATGTTATTTCTCAATAGCTTCATGTAATGAAACAGTAACTCCACTGCAAACAGTAGTGATTATGTGGAAAGACAGAGTAATGCAGCTGCACGCCACATTATTACAAGATAAGAATAACTTCTTCTGCCAAGGTATCTTCCATTCCTTTTTGGAGTTATTTTTATAACTTTGACAGGCAAGTTCAGAACAGAATAGGGAATTTGCATAATTTAAATGAGATGGTCATGTATAAAGAGACTGTCTTGTTTGAACTGCATACAAATTTGAGATATGCTTATATAGCCATGGAAGAAATGTACCCTTTGAGGTGATTCCTTAATGGAATTTTGCCCCCCAAAAGGGAATGTATATTGAATTATAGGTTGTGACCCTGGTGGGTTAAAAGCAGGGTGCAGTAGCTCCAAATACATACAAATACACATGGAACGAGGTAGGCATAGAAACCAGGCCACAGGTCAAATAATCCAAACATTCAATGTGAGCCTGAACCTATATTGTTTTTTGTTTTGTTTTGTTTTTAAAATTTGAATGTGTTGTAAACCACTTTGGCCGTATATTTAGATCAATCTAGAAATTCTTACCAATAAACTCTAAATAGGTCATAAGGCCCCCTTCAAGGATTGCTGCCTTGTTGTGGCAAGGGGGCTTGCGTAGTTCAGTGAAGCTATGAGCTATACCGTGCAGGGTCACCCAAGACGGACAGGTCATAGCTGAGAGCTCTGACAAAAGGTGATCCACTGGAGAAGGAAATGGCAAACCACTCCAGTATCTTTGCCATGAAAACTCTATGGACAGTTCCAATAGGCATAACGATATGATGCCAGAAGATGAGCCCCTCAGGTCGGAAGGTGTCCAATATGCTACTGGGGATGAGCAGACGGCTAGTACGAGTAGCGCCAGAATGAATGAAGCACCTGGGCCAAAGCCAAAAGGACGCTCAGTTGTGGAAGTAACTGGTGGCGAAAAGACAGTCCGATGCTGTAAAGATTTTTATTCCATAGGAACCTGGAACGTCAGATCCATGAATCAAGGCAAGCTGGACGTGGTCAAACAAGAAATGACAAGACTGAACATCGACATTTTAGGAATCAGTGAACTAAAATGGACAGGAATGGGTGAATTTAATTCAGATGACCATCAGGTATACTACTGTGGACAAGAATCTCGCAGAAGAAATGGAGTAGCCTTCATAATCAATAAGAGAGTAGGAAAAGCAGTCTTGGGATACAATCCCCAAAATGACAGAATGATCTCAGTTCGAATCCAAGGCAAACCATTCAACATCACAGTGATCCAGGTCTATGCCCCAACCACTGCTGCTGAAGAGGATGAAGTTGATCAGTTCTATGAAGCCCTACAACACCTTCTAGAAGCAACGCCAAAAAATGATGTGCTTATCATCATGGGGGATTGGAATGCTAAAGTAGGAAGCCAAAAGATAACCGGGATAACAGGCAAGTTTGGCCTTGGAGTACAAAATGAAGCAGGGCACAGGCTGGTAGAATTTTGTCAAGATAATACAATGGTCATAGCAAACACTCTTTTCCAACAACCCAAGAGACGACTCTACACATGGACATCACCAGACGGTCAACACAGAAATCAGATTGACTATATGCTCTGCAGCCAAAGATGGAAAAGTTCTATCCAGTCAATAAAAACAAGACCAGTAGCTGATTGTGGTTCAGATCATGAGCTTCTTGTTGCAAAATTTAGGCTTAAATTGAAGAAAGCAGGGGAAAGCACTAGGCCACTCAGGTATGAAATAAATCATATCCCCGACGAATACACAGTAGAGGTGACAAATAGATTTAAGGAATTAGATCTGATAGACAGAGTGCCTGAAGAACTATGGACGGAGGTTCGCAACATTGTACAAGAGGTAGCAACTAAAACCATCCCAAAGAAAAAGAAATGCAAGAAATCAAAATGGCTGTCTGAGGAAGCTTTACAAATAGCTAAGGAGAGAAGGGAAGTGAAAGGAAAGGGAGAAAGAGAAAGATACACCCAATTGAATGCAGAATTCCAGAGAAAAGCTAGAAGAGATAAGAATACCTTCTTAAATGAACAGTGCAAACAAAAAGAAGAAAACAATAGAATGGGAAGGACCAGAGATCTTTTCAAGAAAATTGGAGATATGAAGAGAACGTTTCATGCAAAGTTGGGTATGATAAGGGACCAAAATGGTAGGGACCTCACAGAAGCAGAAGAGATTAAACAAAGGTGGCAAAATTATACAGAACAACTATACAAGAGCGAGCTTAACATCCCTGATGACCACAGTGGGGTAGTTACTGAACTAGAGCCAGACATCCTGGAATGTGAAGTCAAATGGGCCTTAGGAATTCTGAGCAACAATAAAGCTAGTGGTGGTGAAAGCATTCCAGTTGAACTATTCAAAATCTTAAAGGACGATGCGGTAAAAGTGCTACACTCAATATGCCAGCAAATTTGGTAAACTCAACAATGGCCACAGGATTGGAAAAGGTCAGTTTACATTCCAATCCCAAAGAAGGGCAATGCCAAAGAATGTTCAAACTACCGCACCATTGCACTCATTTCTCATGCTAGCAAAGTTATGCTCAAAATCCTACAAGCTAGGCTCCAGCAATATGTGGACCGAGAACTTCCAGAAGTACAGGCAGGATTTCGAAGAGGCAGAGGAACTAGAGATCAAATTGCTAACATACGCTGGATCATGGAGAAAGCTAGGGAGTACCAGAAGAACGTCTACTTCTGCTTCATCGACTATGCTAAAGCCTTTGATTGTGTGGAGCACAACAAATTGTGGCAAGTTCTTAAAGAGATGGGAATACCAGAGCATTTTATTTGTCTCTTGAGAAATTTATATGCAGGTCAAGAAACAACAGTGAGAACTGAACATGGAATCACTGACTGGTTCAAAATTGAGAAAGGAGTTCGGCAAGGCTGTATACTGTCGCCTTGCCTATTTAACTTGTATGCAGAGCACATCATGAGAAATGCAGGATTAGAGGAGTCACAAATTGGGATCAAGATTGCAGGGAGAAATATCAACAACCTCAGATATGCAGATGATACCACTCTAATGGCAGAAAGTGAAGAGGAACTAAAGAGCCTGTTGATGCGGGTGAAGGAGGAGAGTGCAAAAGTTGGCTTGAAACTCAACATCAAGAAAACAAAGATCATGGCATCCGGCCCTCTCAATTCCTGGCAAATAGATGGGGAAGAAATGGAGATAGTGACAGATTTTATTTTCCTGGGCTCCAAGATCACTGCAGATGGGGACTGCAGCAAAGAAATTAAAAGATGCTTGCTCCTGGGGAGGAAAGCTATGGCAAATCTAGACAGCATCCTAAAAAGCAGAGACATCACCCTGCCAACAAAAGTGCGTTTAGTCAAGGCTATGGTCTTGTTGGACCATAAGGAAGGCCGAGCGTCAAAGAATTGAGGCTTTTGAACTCTGGTGCTGGAGAAGACTCTTGCGAGTCCCTTGGACTGCAAGGCGAACAAACCGGTCAGTCCTAGAGGAGATCAACCCTGACTGCTCTTTAGAAGGCCAGATCCTGAAGATGAAACTCAAATACTTTGGCCACCTCATGAGAAGGAAGGACTCCCTGGAGAAGAGCCTAATGCTGGGAGCAATCGAGGGCAAAAGAAGAAGGGGACGACAGAGAATGAGGTGGCTGGATGGAGTCACTGAAGCAGTAGGTGCAAACTTAAATGGACTCCAGGGAATGGTAGAGGACAGGAAGGCCTGGAGGATCATTGTCCATGGGGTCGCGATGGGTCGGACACGAATTCGCACATAACAACAAGGTCATAAGGCCAGCACAAAAGGCTACACTAGTCAATCTCCATGCTTGCTCTTGGCATCCAGTAACCCAGGACTTCTCCCTTCTCAACAATTCATGGCAAGAACATGACGAGCAAACAAATGGCTTCAAACAGGTAGCCCAGAACTTGGTTTGGGAATGATTTGGGAATTGGCATCAAGCTGCAATGCTGCTATGAGTAGTGGAGAAGGCAGATGTGCTAGAATCAAGTCCAGTAGCACCTTTGAGACTAAGCTCCTTTTTACTCACAGGAGAGCATTATGGGCTGGAATAAGACACAACACACCAATGTTGGGTATAAACAAGGCCATAGCTTGGGTATCCACAGTTGGATATATCCAAGGCCATGGGATGGTTGATACAGCATGGGAGAGAGAACCTGACCTAGCAGTCAGCAGACTGCACCAACACCTCCACAGAGTCCAGAGGTGTCCTGGGGATCCGCACCATTCCCCACTGGGAGAACAGATCTCCTTGCTTACTGTAATATGCTACTAAGGGAAGCAATCTATGTGGGGGAGCCAAAGGGGACAGAAACCTCCATTGGCTGACCCCAGGCCACCTGACAAATGAGCTTCTGGCCTCCCCACCAGGTAAGCTGCACTTGTTTACCTGCCACCTCTTATGGAGACCCTGAACCCCAGGGAGTCCAATTGCACACCATACTCCCTGCCAACAGTCTCCAACCCATGCAAACCCACAGTTGTGAGGAAAAATTAATTATGAAACATCCACCTCAAACACTAGATCAAGCTGCTCCTGTGGCGTCCCGAGCGAAGAGGCTGGGACCTGAGCATGTGGTACCTTTTATAGGCACTGCAGGTCCTGCTCTGCCTCTTCACACTGTGCACATTGTGTATACACAGCGCACACACAGATGACCACTGAGGCAGTCATGTATGCCTCGAGCCAGCCCCTCCACAGCATCAACAAGGGGCTGTGGCGAATCTCTGCTGTGTTTTGTCAGATACCAGAGTGGTGGGGTGGGAAAGGTAGTTGGGTGTGATACACAGTAGCCTCCAGCATCTCAACAGCATCTTATAATTTTAACATGATCCATAGTTAATAGTTAGTGTTCAGACTTGGCACAAAGGCCTCTGAGAAAGACTTCTACTTGGGAGAAGGGACTATTATTGACTGAATTAGAAAAAAAGATAAGCAAGGGTCGATTTATGTGTTTGAACCAGAGCATGAAAAGCAACCTTTATTTCTGGCTTGATCCTAGAACACAAAATTAATCATGATGCTAGCAAAAAAAACCTCAGGACACATTTTAAATGGAGCTGCTACCTGTGTAAAGCAACTATGTGTGCTTAGTTAGGCTAACAGAAATATGCAGCTGAGGTAGATTTTTCCTTGGCATCCTAATAAAGACTGTCCAACTGCTTTGCATGGGTGGCAGCCCAGCTGAGATGAAGCAGTGTATAAGTGTAAAGTCCCATAAGTAAGAATTTTTTTTCTTCCTCACCAGTATCATATTTAAATCATGTCTCTGTCATATGGTGTGGTCAGAGGAGTAGCTTTGGCTTCTAGAGAAGGTTCCTGCTCTCTGAAATTAGTCCAACATGATGAGTGGAGCTGGTGAAGCTGCAATACAATATTAGTCTATCTAAGAGTAGATTAATTAGCTCCTGAGTTACTAGGGCAATCTCTGTTTGCTTCATTATAGGCCAATGGATAGCAATAAAATGAAAGGCAATGAGGGTAGCTAAAGTAGGACAAGCTGGATTTAGCCTTGTGTGCATACATATTTATGTATTGTTGTTTTGTGGTGCACTGGTTCAAGCCCTGATTATTCTATTAAGCCCTTACCCTCATTCAAATTTTTCACATGCTGCTTCTATTTACCAAATGTTATCCAGGCCTTGCAAGTCCTAATGAATTTTTAATTGGAAAGCAATGATATGAATTTCTTGTAGTACTCAAAAGTCACCCATCATTAAAATATATTTCATAAACCAATTCCCTTCTGCTCCTACTCACCTGAAAGTTGCCTACCTGTTTGACAAGTTATCACTTAACTTATTTGAAATATAACAAGAAATGTGTTATTTAGCTTTTAGTGTCTTCAGTATTATGGAAGTTTAGAGTCAGGTCTCATTTGCATCCCGTCACAACTTAATTGGATCGTTATCTCAGTTTCTCCTGGGAAATCTTTATTTTTGACTGCAAAGTTTGGTCTTTGGGGCTGATTTTTATTGATATTGTTTAATTGCACATATGCATTTAGATACAATATTTCATAAGAATCTGGATGTTATATTTTCCCCCAAGTTCTAAGCTACTCTGATAATCAAAACCGTAATCTGCTTCACTGCTCACAATCAAAATACAAACCTGATGGGAAAGATATGTTGTTGCTGACTCTACATGAATATAAACATAGAGATCACCAGCTACTGATTTGCATGGTATGTATTCTGCATAGTTCCCAATTCATTCTCGTCTATATGGTTTCATTTACAGTCCTCTGATCCCCCCCAAAATCCCCCTTTATTTAGAGATTATTTGAAAATATATTTTTGCAAGAAAAAAACCTTTCTTTAAAGCAAAATATTTATTTTTCCTGTGTGTGTGAGATATCAGAATGTAGTCACACACAAATTATATATCAGAAATATTTAATATTTAAAATAGTTTTAATACTCATATCTTACAGCAGAAACAACATGAATAAAAAGTTAACATTTAGCACGTCTGATTGATGGTGTTGCCAGAACACAGCTTTAAAAGGGCGCCGTTAATGTTTAGATAGACTACTGGCTATTGTTTCTTCGTTATCCAGCAGCAAAAATTAACTATGTTGAATTGTTGGTTTATAATACGCATACAAAGTACTAGTAACAAATTGTCATAAAATGGCATACCAACTGTACATCATAGTGAAGCATATATTTACATTCCAAAGACTGCATTTGGTCATTAACTAAGAAAAGACAAAAATCTTAGAATGAAAATTGATAGGCTACAACAAAACAGATTATTGTCTGTGATTATGGCTTCTTATTTATTTAACTTTAAAATATATACATGGTGGCTTTATACCTTTGCATTTGACAGTGCCAAGAACATTATTCTCAGTTCTACTACATAACATTGCCTCTTTTTTCAGACATGCACTGTTCTTTCCAACCCTTTCTTCCATTTTCTTCTTCCCTGGAGTGGCATCAGTGGGAACTGTAGAAACAGCCTTACGGACTGTGATTCATCACATTATGTAGTAAGGCTTATCCTTTCAGAATAGTGCTTGCTGCTTTTGATTTAGTATTCCTTTATTTCTCCACTTAAAGCCTTCTTGAGAAATCTTGTAAATGAATTTATACACATTCTAAAGAACAATGGATCCTTACAAGGTAAAAACAGCTTCACACAGGATACAAATTACTGCTAAGCCACAGTAAATTCAGAAGTCAAAATACATCTTGTAAAATACATGTGAAATACTTATATTTGGGGTGTTTAACATCCCAACTGAATGACCACAACAAGCTTTGAACTTGGGACCTTACAATGGCTTGGCCATGGAATTAAATGGGACAAGTCCTTCCCACTACAACTTCAATCGGTGACATTGATAGCTGGACAGGTTCTCCATATATAAATTCTACGTTCCTCTGAACAGGAGAGAGAAACTGGAAACATGTAGTATAAAAGATGAAACTCCCAGTTCAGATGGCACACAAGCAGCTCCATGGGTAGAGCTATAGAAAATTATGAATACGCTTAATGATGCAACTGGACTAAAGCTGAAAGAACATTTAGTTGTTGACAGGAATGGATGCAAAAGGAAAGTCCACAGCTGTTAGATGCATATAATAGGAATATGGAGCATAAGGAGTATGAATTAAGGTAATCTCACACTTTAAAAAAAGAGAGAGAGAAATGGAATTGGTAAACATTTCCATTATGGGTATGAGCTATAACCTGCCATGAGCCTTCAAGGAATGGTGGGCTGAAAATACAAAAACAAAATAAATAAATAAACTAAAGTGGACTGGATTAGGTCATTTTCAGTCCCAAAAATTACAAAGTGTTTTACTCTGGAAATGACAAAGAGAAGAAACAGAGTTGAGATGCAGTGCAAGCAGTCGGGGTCTATAATGCAAAGTCTGGCCAAATAATACCAAATAGATTTCATGGAAGGCCTATCAATATAACCATCCTTCAAATTTACACACCCAACTACAGATGCTGGTATTGAAGAAACTGAAAGCTTTAGTACAAGTGTCCAGGAAGAAATTGATCATGCACTAGGAATGGGAATGAACTGCAGTTGGGGCTAAACCAAGGACAGAACTATGAACCACTATGGCAGTTTGTAAACTGAACCACATTATATCAGTCTATGAGCCATTTAAAGTTTGAACTAGGTGTGTGCATTCAATTCATCCAAACTTACTGGTATTTTTTGGTATTTTCTAAGCCAAACACAGATTTTCTGATCTGTTTCATCTACTAGTATAGCTGACCTGAATAAAAGCCAAATTATACTGATCAGCTGTCCATTTTGCTCCTCCCTTCCAAGTGAGGGAAAGCAAAATGGACTGATGAAATATCAGATGGCCATTTAAACATAGCAGCTTGGTAGGTGGACCTGAAACAGAGGGTTTAAATGGCTTGCAGGCATTTCAGCAGTCCATTTCACTACCTTCTGTTTGGATTCCTCAAATGGCTGCTCTACAGTTGTTATGTTTAAATGTCCTAAATGTTAGGTCCACCTGACAGTTGTTTAAGTGATGGGCATCAATTTAAACCCTCCCCTGATTTTCCCCCTTCCATTATTTGCCCAACAGTTACTAGATTAGTATTTGTCACCTACCAAGCCCTTTATGTCCTTGGACCCTCCTATCTGCAAGATCCCTTTTCCCTCTATGCTCTGCCACAGTACCTTAACTCATTTGACCAGGATCTTCTGTAGATGCCACCGTACAAATGAGCAAAACCAACAGACACTAATGCATGCGCATTCTCTGTTGTGGCACCTACTTTATAAAATGGCCTGCCTGATGGGACTCCTCCTCTCCTGGCTTTCTTAAAACTATGCTAAACTGAATCAATAATACAGGCTTTTTAACACAGGTAACAGGACTATAGTGTAATTAAATAGTTCCAAAACATATTTTGGTAAAGGGACAGGCACTGTGGACTATGTTACAATGTATAACACTTATTCTCGATATGTATGATCCGTCCTACTATGTAATTTTTGCATCAATTAATGTGTAATTTCAATGCTTATGCTCTGTTTCAGATCTCTACAATTCAAAACTTATTGTATGGTTTATTGTATGTCTGTTCAGTAGATTGTTCTGTCTTACACTGTAATCCACCGTAAAGAAAAAAAATGTTGAACTATTAATGCTGTAAATAAAATGAAATAAAATAAAAGTAAAATAAAATGTATCAAGATTCATTGTGTACAAAGGAGCAGAACTCTTTCCGTTTAGGTACCCTAGCTTCGAATTTCCTTTCCCATATATTTTTCTAATGCCCTAATCTTCTAGCATTCAACACTATTTATTTCCTTGTATCAAATATCTGGCAGTTGTTTGGTCTTCTCTGATGGAGTTTATCTTATCTTTTATTTTTTGCTTATGTTTCTGTTAAAACTATTTTGTATGCTGATTGTCACATTTTAAACATTTTATGCATATAAAGTCTCCTTGATTGTTTTGTAATTATGTTTTTACTATTGCATTGCAAGTTACCTAGAGTCCCAGTTTTGATTGAGATCTATGGCTACACATGCTTCAAAAACACTGATGCTCTTAGCAAGAAAAATCTTCATACAACCATACAACTATATGCAGAAAGAACAAAGCAGTGAAGGAAGGAAGATAAGAACATGGACTGAAATCTCTGCCAGGGCATAAATGCAATTATAAAATAATGGAACAATGGTGAAGTCCTTAATGTGTTGGTTACACTTCAGAAAGTAGGTAAGCGATTTAGAACTCAAAAATCCAAGGAGAAATTTCAGAAGCATTATTGCATTCAGCAAATTTTCCCCTCAATGCCAATTTCTAGTATTTTGTATTTCTTTAAATATTCATGAAGGGGGACTCAACAGGGTATCTTTGTCCAGAGGCCCATGGTAACTCTTAGCAGCATAGCTATCTTGTAGAAAAAACAGTTTAAAATTTATGCTTTTTATAAAAAACCTCTTCCCCTTTGCCGGTAAAACTGTGACAAACTGTTAGGTAAGAATTCATTAATTATCAGTATTCAGCTCTAGGCTAAAGAAAAAATTACAAAATAATCAGGCAGACTGAGATGCATTCCCTGAAAAACATAACAGGCCCCCATTTTCCATGCATCAAACATACACACTTCCAAGTTTGACTTGCTTTACTCTTCCATGCCATACAGCATGTTCCTGCAAAATGACTTCAACAGCCTCGTAAATATTAAACTAAAATGATCAAAACAGAAGATCCAATATGGAAAAATGATTTCTAAATAAACATTGAAAAAGACAGCAACAACATTAATATCGCTGTTAGTTAAGCTTGTGATACCAAGAACTATAAAGCCAGTTCAAAATTCTCTTGATTGAATTTACTTCTTAATTAATATGAATACATGGTGTCTCCCATTATGAATTCTGGCTTCAGTGAATGCCAGTGAGTACAGAGTGCGGGGGAAAGTAAAGCTTGCAACTTGAGTATAATTTTCTCATTTGCTTAGTTTTTTCCCCTCTCCCCCTGGGCTGAAAGGTGAAAAAAAAATAACATCGCATAGAGTGAGTTTAGTAAACTCCTTGTTACAAACCATGCAGGACCCAACCCAGTGGGGAGCAATGCTACATTCTCATGATTTATACTTGAGTGGAACTCAAAGTGTTTTGGTTCTCCAGTTATCGAAGAGAAGCAGCAGGAAGTTAATTACAAGAGGGACTTGAGGGAAGGAGAATATGGAGTCTTGTGCCTGTGGTCACAGTTTGAGTTATCCTGCCAACAACAGAACAGACAACTTACAAAAAGTGAAGGGCTGCCCACAATAGTCAGCATTTCAAGGATTCACAGTCTGTTGTTGAAACAAGAACAAAATAAAAAGGCAGATGACTAAAACACTAACAAAGATGAATGGAAAAGAAGCAGGACATGAAATTTACAAGGCACAATGGTGAGATAATGACAACAGCAAAATACACTAAATCAAGTTCACTGTAGAAGAACTGTATTTTAATGTGAGTGCATGAAAAAATGGAAAACCTGCAAACAAACAGGAATCCAACAATCAGTGCAGAATGTGGCCTTCATTTCAGCACTTGTGTATCCTTTGAAAATACAGAATGACACTGTATTTTTATGGTGTGAATTGGGATAGGATTACCTTCATCTTCCCAGAAGAACAATAGTATGAGATGCAAAAATGTAACTGATGAAGCCTTTAGTATACACTGATGTGGAAAGCTTAATTTGCTGCATATTATCGCTTATGCAGCTGTTAAAGACACAGGAGTTTTGCCAGGAAATAAAGATGGCAACTTAATTATGAACCAAAATAAAAGGATGTAATGATGAAGCAGAAATTGCTTTAGAGACTGTAAATACTGTACTCCTGAATGCTGTATATAAAGTTAGTGGGAAATGACACCTACCAGTCATAAGTTAGCCTTGTGGGCTGATTTATTTGCTTTTTACTGTATTCGGGGCTCCTGAGAGCCATCTGCCACCCCCCCCCCCCAACCCTGATTAAAACCAAATATTACAGGCTTGCAGCTACCATCCATGAATAGAATAATAATTTTTCTTTAGTACAAAACATTAAAGGAAAATGGGCAGGATTATTAAAGAACAGATTTTACATAACATTTTTACACAGAGCACATTGCATGAAAGTATCAAATAACAATCACCTAGCACATGTCAAAATTAAACAAGAAGAAGAAGAGTTGGGTTTTGTATCTTGCATTTCACTACTAGAAGGAGTCTCAAAACAGTTTACAATCACCTTCCCTTCCTCTCCCCACAACAGACACCCTATGAGATATGTGAGGCTGAGAGAGTTCTGAGAAATATGGCTAGCCCAAGGTGACCCAGCTGGCTGCATGTGGAGGAATGGGGAATCAAACCTGCCTCTCTAGATTAGGGGCCGCTGCTCTTAACCATTACACCATGCAGGCTCTCATTGGAAATAATCTAGCTCATAATACACTGTGAGCTCTTACTCGTTCTGATTTTTTTTGGGGGGGGGGAGGGAGAAACTGCTTAGAGTTTGGAGCTTCTATTTTCTGAAACAAAGAATGAGTCTTAGCAGGTGATCAGTGTTCTGCATCTGCACTAACTTTAGAGAGTCACTCTAGACCCCATATACTGAAATGCAAATGGCTCCAGGGTATATTACGCATGGCAGGAAACCTCACAAAAAGTCTGCCCCAAAATATGTGTTTTTTGAATTTCTGCATATGGTTGTGTGAAACCCATCATAGTATTTTTGATTCTGCATGGCACACCACCTTCTCATAGCCCTGACTGCATTGTTTCTGTATGGCATCTAAAATTAGCTTTGCAACAAGCTTTCTTTTAAAATGTTGCTGAGAATGGTGCTTTCTTTATCCATAAATATAATCATGTCTTCTCTGTGCTGCCTTGCATGGGCTCATTGGCTGTATGAAGTGTTGGTTTTC
This sequence comes from Paroedura picta, assembly GCF_049243985.1. Taxonomy (NCBI): domain Eukaryota; kingdom Metazoa; phylum Chordata; class Lepidosauria; order Squamata; family Gekkonidae; genus Paroedura; species Paroedura picta. The sequence goes on from NC_135374.1 coordinate 45,654,632, forward strand.
TCTTTCAGAAGAATGAGGAAGTAGAGCTGCTTCATGGTTATGGGCAATTTTTTGGCTTGTCAGTGATTAAACAAATGTTTACAGGGTATGGTATGGTATGGTGGGTGCCTTAAGTTTGCATGGGAATCGGTGGTCTGTTGTGGTCCATGCTGTCCACTATCTATGAGGAACACAGAGGGGGAAAGGTGGTAGTTTGGACATTCAAAAGCCTGTGGAAATTTGTTGAAGTTTCCATGTCTATGAACTACAATTCTCATGAAGTCCTGCCAGCAGCATGTGCAGAGTAGCAGTCAGGTGACATTGCATCACAAAGGGGGAAGTTTCCTGTTTCAAATGCATAATTGGTGCAAAATAAAATCATGCAATATCAAAGCACATGCATAAATGGGAATGTTTTAAAAACATTTTTTAAAAATAATTATTTTAAAGGATCAGTGAAGTAACTGCAGTGAAAACTGGTACATGCATAATAGCCCCAGTTCTCTTTTCCTCCCCTCCCCTCTGCTTATGCTGCTGCCTCCTTAAACAGAAAGAAAAAGTAAGTAGAAAAGAACAAAGAGCACTCCACCTGCCTCTCCCAGCCAGAGTGTAAGCTGTCCTAGGCCTTGCCCCAGTCAGCTTATTGTTAACTCCAAGTGTGGCTATAATGGGATTTACTTGCATGTAAATATGTACAGCAGTACTATAGCCTTAAATTCCCCCTCTCACTTCTTCCTCCTGATTCCTGCATCCCCAAATTCATCTTTCTATTTACCAGTTCTAAACATTCCCCCGCAATCACTTGCAATTATCTTCATCCAAAACTTGAGGTAGCCAACTTTTTTCTTACTATCTCCTGTTCCTGTTTCTCCTACAGCAGCTTGAACTGCAAGACCCAGAATAAATGTTTGTTCTGTTTTGTTAAAGTTCCCTTGCTGATTTCTACAATTCAGGCAGCCATTAAAGACACAGGTGCATAGCAACCCCCTTTCTTGGTTTGGTGGTAACCTTATCTGGAACTCCAGCTACTTTTCAGACATTGATCTTTTCCCTTTAGTGCTCATTCTGAACTACTGCCTGAAAACTGTTTTTCTTCTTCAGCATTATAATGGGAATCTTAACATTCCTGCCCTGTCCATTGTGCCCTTCTTTGCAGCATGAGATAATTGAGAAGTGTCTCCATCCAACATCTCTTCACTGCCTCCAACCAGAGGCTGATTTACCAAATGACAGTCCTGTTCCTCTGGTACAGAAGCTTCTCTGTACATCTCAGGAAATGAGACAAGGATGGAGCCAAAGGTGAAGAAGGAGCACCTCATGCTGACTCCCCAAAGTGCAGAATGTAAGGTTGGCTTGCTATGTAGGTGCAGGGACGGGGCGGACAGAGGAAAGTAAGCCAACCCTCACCATCTTCTCTTAGTCTTCAGATTCAAATACCTTTATTGGCATATGATGTGAAATGCATAAAGCAATGAGAAATATAATTCCAGGCAAAGGCATAGATTACCGTGAAAGTGTCTTATGTCATGCAGCTGATCTGCATCAGAGGTAGATTAGCCCTTAAAATGATTGATGGGATTTTTGCAATGTTCACTATCCGTGAAGGCTCCTTCACACTCAACAACATCTTCACCAGTTGTTTCTCATCAGCACACAATTACTTCAGATTCCTCATTTAAATACTCAGATAATGATGGCATATCTGAAATTTGGGGCAGTTGAATAATAGGTGGGGAAGTGTATCCAGAACATTACATCCATGCAGGCAACTTCTCTCATTTCAGGGAATTTGAAGGTAATGACCTCTCAATAGATTTGAAGGGAAAGTATTTAAACGTGCAAAGAGAAAAGCCCCTTTTGGGGGGTAATCATCTAAAACTTGTATGTATAAGGGCATTGATTTGTAGGACCAGGGGATGTCCCAATGACCACGTGAACAGATACTATAAGTTGATGAGCCAATTATTTGAATATCCTGTTCTTCTAACCTTTTGTAATCAACTTTAGAACTGTACACTCATCATAATTGATGTGTGCCCCCTGTAGAAAGAACAGAGCCAAGGGATTCAATGGGAAGCTATACTCTACTGTGTTGGCTGTCAGATAGCCCTAGCCAGGGGCCCTCCCACTTGTCTATTGCCCCCCCCCCCCCCCGCCGCACCACTCTCAGTGGCCCTGGCTATATTCTTATCATAAGAAAATAATATCCTCCCATAATTCCCAAGATATGTTTTAGCTCCTTTACCCCAATCAAGACCATTACTGACCTGAGTCAATCAGGGAAGATTGAGATGATGGTCTGACATTGAAAGGAGAGTGGTGGTTTCTTGTCTGGTGGATTGAAGGGGGATCCTTCAAATCTACACTGTCCTGAAAGCCAAACAGGAAGTCAGGCACTATTGTGCCATTGATGGTAGAATGGCAATTTTTAAGAGAATGTGATTAGTCCAAGGTCACCCAGGTGGCTGCATGTGGAGGAGTGAGGAATCAAACCCAGATCTCCAGATGAGAGACTGCTGATCTTAATCACTATACCACACCGCTCTTAACCAGTGCACCATGCTTTCTTTGGCTCTGCCACTGGATTAACAATTCACTGTGATTTTTAAAAAACACAAAGCTATAGATTAAATTTTGTATAAAACTTGTTTACACTGCAAGGTCCAGAAAGTTCTTTTTTCTAATGTCATGTTTGACTACATAGTAATGTGCTTAATATGAGAACCCCTTTGAAAACTGTTTGGAAACTTCAGTTTGTTCAAAATGTGGAGGCCAGGTTATTGGATACTGGATACAGGAAGCATAGTAGCCATATATTGAAAGATCTGCACTGGTTGTACATCTGTGTCCAGGTATGATTCAAACTTTGCAGCATAAAACTTTTGAAGCCTCACCTGCAGACAAGTGATGGAGAGAGGAGTCTTTCTGGAGACAGGACTCTTTAGGTGGTAATCATCTCATAATTTAAGACTCACCTGGCTCCTCTCTTGCTTTCCTTTTGATTGCAGTCCAAAACAAGACTTTTACTAAGGTCTTTAACTGATGGGCTTCATTTTTTTAATGGTCTGTTTCTAGCTTGAGGCCTGATGTACCTATATTATTTTAGGCTACTAATTTGCTTCTGTACCCTGGCTTGTGTTTCATGAATAAGTTTAATGGTTTTGACTTGTTTTTTAAAGGGATATTTAAATTTTAAAATGTTTTAAAATGCCTTTATTTATTGCTTGAGTTGTTTGCTGCCTGAAGCTGGTCTCTGAAAACGTGCATATACATTGTGTCACATTAATAAATACACATTCCCAAATGCACTGCTCCCAGATCTGCTTATTGGAGTAAGAGTAGAACACTAACTCATGTTACTGTCATTGGGTCAGATACCAGAACAGAGGGCCCAAAGAGAAAACTTGTATAAAGGGGAAATTTCAAATTTCTTTACTCTGCTGCTTCAACTTGAAATCTGTTATTGATTTTGTTTATGCATTTTGTGAATTTTGTTTTTTTTATGAGTTATTCTGTATCCTTGTGTCCTGGGGGGAAAACTATACAGTATTTAACATTACATTTGTGTGTATAATTTGGCATTCCATATTATATATATGCATTATACTTTGAAAAATGCATAGTGTATGAATAACTATGCTGATTTTTTTTAAAGAACACAAGTAGTATACTCAATATAAATGAATCGACAAAGTCAACAGTGAAAAATGGAGAGCCAATTGACAAATGGAGAGCCAATTTCTGGAAGAAAAACGGAAGAGGTAACATAGGCTCATCTCTAATTGTATACAGTGATAGCCACATCATATATTTGGATTTTTTAATCACTGCAAATATATGGGTTTTCTAATATATAGAATATTATACTATGAGCTGTGTGTGTAATTGAATTGTGGATTTCCAAACAGTACAACACCAGTAGTATTGGCATGCATTTGAACACTCCGGCTACCATGCTCTGGGCACTTAGGAAGTCCCACTGAACTCAATTTATTTGGTTTCTTTCTTTGTTAAAATGTTAATTAATTAATTAATGGTTGTTACTTCCAAGTAAATATGCAAAAGACTGGTTGTTTATACTGGACTGGGCTGAACAGAATGGCACAGAGCACTATGTGCTCTGAATAAACTGTCCAAGTTCTGCAACATTCTGAGCAAATCCGGCCATTGTTTGCTTATTTGTGAGAGTACAAAAATCGCCTCAGCAGTAGACTGGTGAGCAGAATAATTCAAGCAAAAGCTGACATTGCTTGAGGCCAAAATGCTGAAATATTCTTCAACAGAATTATAAGAACATAGGATGAATTTCAGAGAATGAATAAAGGTCATTTGGTCCATCAAGACACATCCTTTTTAGTAGTCTATTTCCCCAAAGATGGTAACTAATTGTTTCTCAAATGACACTGATACTTTTTGCCTCAACAACTTCGCCTGCAGGCTATTCAGAGCTCTTATTATTCCACACATGAAAAGGTACTTTCTGATATATGTGCTGAATTTATTTTAAATTCCCATTTATGTTCTCCCGTCCCATAATCTATGGAGGAAAGGAAATAATCATTTCAGTTGACATTATCCATGGCAGTTAAGACTTTATATGCTTCAGATAAGACAGCTCGACCCTATCCTTAAAATTATATGCTCAGATTTATAATTGCAGGACTGCATGCCAAATGGTTACAGGAGTCTTCCTTAGGGTCAAACTGAACATGACATGGAAAATCCATCATATTAGGATCTCCCATACTTTAGGAGCCTCTTGCAGGTGTTTTGAATATCAGGAAGAAGGGCATGTTTAACCCTTTCCTCTCCTGCCATAGATCTAAGGACAACAAGAGACAAAATGCTGGGAGCTCCTTGATCTGAGTGTTTTAACTTTGTAAACATATTCCCCTCTGGGTGAAATTTTGATTGAAAGAGGGAGGGCTTTCCTGATCTAAAATTGAGCTCCTATTTATTGTGTGCCAAGACATTGGAATGTTCTTCCATAGAAATATTTGCTTTGTGCTAAATCTGTATATTTTAGATGCCAAATTATTATTTTTTAAAATTCTTCTAAGTCCTTGGATATATGTGATCTTTTCTTTGATGTTTCCCTGCCATTTTTTGTCTTTTTGTAAGTTGAGTGTTGTTGTTTTAGGTGTGTATGCATCTATCTGCTTTGTTATTATACTATGTATTTCAGGCTAAAAATAGACATGATTTTTAATAAGTCAGACCAGGTTCCTGAGACCTGTCTCATGATAGCCTCAGAGAACACTTTTTTAAAGAGCTGCTTGTGTTGTAGGGTGTGTATTTATTCTTTGCCTCAACAGACCCAAATGGTATCTGTATTAAAACAAATATCAGTCCTTTCACTATCGTCCATAATGGAAACACAGATTAAGGGTGAGTGTTCGAGATACAAATACTATGAGTACTTTGACTTCCCTATCTTATGCCTGGTTGTGCTTGAACTTCTGAGATTTACCTCTGGTTTGTAGTGTTTACAGGATTTTGTTTGCCATTTTCGTACTGGTTGTTGTTTATGATGATCATTTTACCAGGAATAGCATTTGCAACTCCATGACCAGCCCATCATCTGTTTTGTATGTTTCTTTCCAATATTTGTTGGTGAAATATACAACATATATCTTACAGAAGTATAGGAAAGAATTGTAGTGATTCTGTGTTGAATGGTTTAATGACTATTCTCTGCTTGACTGTTGCTGAATGGATGTGACATCAATGGCTCTTGTACATTCCTACAAATTGCTGATACAGCAGATAATCCCTTCCCCCATGACCAGTATGAAACTTTCTGTGTGCTTTTCTTGACTTTTTTTTCTTTTTATGATATAAAACATGGAAGATATAAGACAGATACTTTTTAACTTTTTGAGATAAGCATTAAAGTCAGGACTAATAGCTAGAGAACTATTGGCGAGAGATGGTTCCCAGGTTAGATTCTTTCAAATTCTCTATAAATTCTGCCCTTACAAGAAATGAAAGTTTTCCTGCAGACCCCCGTGCCTAGCCAAGGTCAGGACAAAATTCATCATTTGTCAGATATGCAATAAGGAATCTGCTTCAGATATGAATCAGTTCACTAAAAGAAAGGTTATTTTCTTATTGTCACATTTTAACAAAATCAATACAGTATGTTAATATCTAGTCTCTTCATTATTTTGACCCCCTGTTATCTCATTTAAAGTTCCAGAGATCAAATCTGCACTGGTTCATGCACTGGCCTTGTTCAGCCTGCTCACAGAAGCAGTTGTATTAAGCTCTCGGCAATCAAACCCATTCTCACCACCACAAAAAGTGCTATGTCTGGTAATAAGGATGAGCCTTAGCAGGTCTTGGACATAACTGAAAATTTGCCCCTCAAACTACAGTGGATGAAGAGAGTCAAACAACCCTCAGGTACAATTCCTGCCTGACACACATAACCGTTTTATTCTCACACCTGTTTAAACTACAAGAGATCAAGATTGTGGAAGATGGCAAAGCAAAGTCTTTTTATCCTTCATTAGCACCACTTCTTCTGTGGTGCACCAGCATGATGGACATGCTGATGCTAAGCAGCCCTGCCTGCAGGCCACCGACAGATCCTTACTTCCCCTTTGTTAGAGAAGGAATAAGATGACATTTATTGGCTTTTGAATCATCAGTTCCAATAAAATAATGGATAGTTTTCTCTGTAAATTCAGAGATTTGTACAATGTAATGGCAAGAAAGCATGTGTCTTTTGAAGTGAAGGAATACTGTCACTGTAATATCCTTTTTGTTTCTGATTAAACTATTTTGTTCTTATTGCTGTAACAGCTGTGATTTCTGCCCTTAAGCTGGTTTCGATTTTTGATACTTTTTGTGTGCTTGATGATACTGTATTCTTACCGTATCTATTTTCCCTTCCTCATTGTAACAGGAAACAGAGAATGAGAGGAGGTGACTCTAAAGCTATGCAATACACAGGAGACATGATTAGCTATGATCTTTAACTTTGCATGTAACTGAATGATGCAGTGTTGTTTATAGATTCCTTGACCTTTTAAACTGGCCAAAGAAACGAAAGGGCCTTGAAGGATGAGCTATGATAATCAGGCTCGTTGTCTACAAGGTTACACTGAATGTCTGATGGTGACGTGGTTGCTAATTCAAGACACTCAAGTACTGCTCCTTAAAATTGCTTTAATGGAAAATAAATGTTCCAGTATGGACTCCAACTGTAGAGTGAGTGCAACGATGATCCTCCAAAGTGCTTCATTTTCACAACTAAGTAATACCTGCAGTTGTTGGGTGATGACAGTTGTTTGCATAGTATGACCCATACTGTTTGTTTAGAACTTTTCTGGACTGGCACTCAATGTCTGGGATCATTTCACCTGATATGGTAGGCACAACAGTTGAGCACATCTGAACAAAGTCTGTTCAAGGTGCCACTCTACAATGTGTAAGTTCATAAGCTGCCCATATTTGAGAGTTCCCTGTTATGACTCCCATTTTGTGTAACGGTTTGCCTACAAAAGTCAGAAAGGCTTCCACACTTCTATAGTTTTACAGACAATAGTATATTTAGGGTATGGCAACTGGGTTTCATACACTGGACACCACTTGATGGGGGTGCAGTTAGCCTATACCCAGTAAAATCCACCCTAGCAGGTGGAAGATGGTTTTGTAGTGTACACACTAGCTGCAAGCAGCCTGTCTCCCTAACACTGAGGACATGAGGCTGGATGTGGTGGCTGCTCATGTCAGATGGAACACTTGACAGCCACGTGGCACAACCTCCTATGGCCTTCCCTCTTGTGCAGGCATTAGTATGGGCCACCCCTGATTGCCACCAGTCTCCTGTCACACCTTCCCAATGGTGGGGATGAGTTGAGAGACTCTGCAGAGGCCCTGCCCCAGCCCCCAAATCAACAAGCCCTGCCACCTGTTTGCCCCAGGTGCAAAATGGGATATGTATGTGCCTGTCTATAGAATATATAAAATGCAATTTTTCAGGAATGCATTTTTATAAATCTACAAGAGCCTTGGTTTATGGAAGTATATTGTATGTGCTTGGTTGAATCCAGTTGTACAAAAAAATAGAAGAAATCTATGCAATGTAGTTCTGCCCATAGAAGAGACGACAAAAGATTTTGTATAACATCTCCCACTCCCACTGCTAGTTTGCTCATATCAGCATTGCCACACACAAACACAATCTTGTGCAACATCTCCAGGTTACCTATTCAGTCAGCCTTCATCCATTTTCACTTGGAATACATTGGGGGGATTGTGCTGTGATTCCTCTGACCTATCGCTATATCCATTACCCTGGTCCAGTGCATAGTAAAGCTCTATTAAGAGCTGCTCATGGACAGAGAAGCTCCAGGACCTTAATTGATGGCTTCAAGAAGGCACAGGTATCAGTCTCTCTCTCTCTCTCTCTCTCTCTCTCTCTCTCTCTCTCTCTCTCTCTCTCTCTCTCTCTCTCTCCCCCCCCCCCCTCTCTCTCTCTCTCTTATATTCTACCTCAGGGACCCATATTGAGAATGATGAAGGTGATAGATTCACTTCCTAAAGAAAAATATTTTGTGTTAGTGGGATTTATGCTGTATAAAAAAATAATTTTCTAATACAGTCACAAAAGAAGCTGAGCTCCTCCCCTTTTGCTGGCAATTTAAGTTTAGGTTTGTCCAAACAAATAAATAAATTTGTGCCAGCTGAACAAGATCTGAGCTGAATATTTGCCAGCCTCTGTTTTTGTATATAATTTAAGCCTGAGATTGTCCAAAGGAACAAGTTAGGCAGGTGGGCTAGGCTGAGCATCTTCCCCCACTCATTTGTATGTGATTTGAACATGGTCTTGTTTGAAAGTAGGAGACAAAGGGCACAACCACTGGCACAACCCCTGGCACTTAGGTTCACAGTCTGCAGACCATATTGCCAGAAACAGGATTAGTATAAGATGACTTATATCTCACCATTTGCTTGAAAAGCATCCCTTTCTGTGCCTTTTCTGTTTAAATTGTAGTTTTGTATGTCTGAGAATCCGGTGTAGGAAAGGGGGAAAAAGGGATATAAATGTTATATAAATACATATAAATAAAGAGTAGCCCTGCTTTGGTACACATGTAGAGATGATGTTGGAATAAGCAAGCTGCCCTTGAGTCCCTCCAATGAATGTTGCATGCATGTATAATCTTGGTAGACATAGGCTATTCCCCAATGATCAAAAACATTCAGTGAAATGGAGAATGTGGACTTATACTTTGTACATGTATAGAAGGTTTCTAGACTCAAATTTTCTCTACCCTAGAGTCTCAAAGTGCTTATAATTGCCTTCCCCTCTTCTCTTCACAGCAGTCACCTTCTGGAGTACATCAGACTGAGAGTGTTTTGGAAGAACTGTTATTGGCCAAGGTCACCCAGCAGGCTTCATGTGGTTGAGTGGGGAATTGGAGTTCACACCTCTAAACCACTACCCCACACCAGCACCTATCCATCTGTGGCAAATCTGCATAGAAGGACAGGGATGAAGAGAGATGTAGACAAACTGCAAAGAGGAGAGCAACAAAAATGGTGAAGGGTTTAGAGACCAAGGCATATGAAGAAAAGCTGGGGGAGCTTTGTCTGTTCAGCCTGGAGAGGAGACGACTGAGAGGGGATCTGATAACCATCTTTAAGTATTTATAAGGGAGCCATATAGAGGATGGAGCACAGTTGTTCTCTCTTGCCCTGGAGGGACGGACCAAAACCAATGGGATGAAATTAATTCAAAAGAAATTCTGTCTAAACCTCTGGAAGAAGTTCCTGTCAGTTAGAGTGGTTTCTCAGTGGAACAGGTTTCCTCGGGAGGTGGTGGGTTCTCCATCGTTGGAAGTTTTTAAACAGAGGCTAGATAGCCATCTGATGGGCCTATTATGCACGGGCGCTGAAACAGCAGCATGGAGAATGCATAGGAGAAAGAAGCTAAGCAAACTGCTTATGCACGGGATGGAACGCAATGGCGGCAAAACCCAGAGTATCTGATTATGCATGCGGCTACTCCAGAGCCACTTCTGGTTGTGCCCTGATCCCAGGAATCTCCACTTTCTTCCGCATCTCGCTAACGCGGCTTTTTCGGCAGCATACGTTGATTCTGTGCCCGGTTGCCGCCTGCATAATTGGTGATTTTAGCCACTGCCATTCCACCTGGAAAGTGGACCTTCCACTCCGTGCATAATGGGTTCAAGGGGGTGGCAGGTCACAATGAATGAGCAATAGGGTAGGGAGTGTTGTGCATTGAACAGAAGGTTGGACTTGATGACCCAAGATGTCCCTTCCAACTCTCTGATTCTATGACAGGATCAGAATAATATAAGTTGAGAGCAGAGTTAGTGCACTTGCTCATGTTAGTTTTATGCACCAAGTGTGCATGACTACTTACAAGACTAAGTAAGAGCAGGATGTACAAATTTATAAACAAACATATACATACAGTATTATATCGTGATAGAAAAAAAACTCATTTGTTTTGACTAAATATCACTCTAAAAAAGGAAATTAATTTTCAAATGTAAATTCACCTATCTATACTTTCCAGTTTATTGTTTTCCACCATGGCTGTGTCTAAAAAAGATCATTTGAGGCTAATGTGTTTGGCCTATACAAGCACATATCTGAATATTAATGATGAATTATCATACCTGTTAACAAGCAGGTAAATGAAATCCAAATGTAGATTTCTTTTTGCCTCAAATAATCTCTGCTGGGTGGAGTTCATTATTACCAAGTAACATAATGTAAAAAAGGGAGCAGAAGGAGGAGGAAAAATTGTGCTTTCATTTAGGAAATATAGTCATTAACCCCTCAGTAATTGCTTACATAGCTCTGAAGATATAAACATAAATATACTGTTTGAATTTAGGCATGCCGTTTATCTGAGCACACTTCTACTACTAAGTGGGGACACATTTCTAAAGCAAATTGTTAATATTGTTAAATTGCATGTTGGCTTCCTATTGCCTCCCCACAGTCACTGACATATCAGTTGCTGACCTTTTCTTCCTCTAGCTCCATCCTTTTACAGAAAACACATTTAGCAGCTGTGGAAACAAACAGGGCATATTTGGCAAAATTAGGAGCCAGATGCCAAAGTCTGAAATGTGTTTTCCAGCAGCAGCAGCTGGGGTTGTTGCGAACTCTTCAGTGTCACCTCAGTTGGCTTTTTGACTAGTTCCTTTTCGGTCTGGCAACAGAGATGCATCTGGAGTTGTTTGTAGGGGTATGCAGCTGTAGGCTGTCTTGGCTGTTCCATCCTCTTATCTAGCGTTCTATTCTGACTCTACTTAAAAAAAAGATTTCTGAGTAAGGTTATAGATTACAAACCTAATCATTTACACATACAGCATCAAACAAAAGTGGGACTTATTTGTATGTTTTTTTCTTAATATTTTTTAAACCAGAGTCTCTGAATAACTTTTATATTTGGAAACTGGAAATGTATTCAATGTACAACAGAAACCATAGTGTTTTCATTGCTGAAACTCCAGAGATTTGGCAATTATAAAATTCTTCACAAACCTAATCTATGACACTCTTTTTTTTTTTTAAGAGTGAAAATCAATGACAAGTATGCAGAGTAGCCCCACCTCTACTCATAGAATGTCATGCTCTATATCAGGTCAAGTAATTATGAAACCCAGTTATTTGACTTTGTTTTACTTTTGTAAATGGCCATTAGAGAGTAGCTATGAGCAAGCATAGGCAGCTTTATGCAAAGCTAATGGACTGGCTGATATTGGCTTATGAAACAGCTCTCTCTGATTTGTCATGTTTTTCTGGAACAGGCTATTGTGTTGTCTGGTGACCATTTTTGGCACACTCAATACATGTGAGGAACTTTAAAGTGAACCAGACTGTACACAAATGTAGTTGGCATCATCTGAGATTCTCTCTCCAACAGAATTTATTTGAATGGCTGCGATTGTGTGAATGAATGCGACTGTCCATGGACGAATAAAATCTCATAACAAGGCAAATCTATGTTGAACTTTATTCATAATATTTTTTTTTCTGAAGGCAGTCTCAATCAATACTTTGCCATGCCATCCTAAACATATTTTCCTGGGAGTAAGTCCCATTGAATACATAAGAGAAGAATGCTATTTAGGATTACACTATAAGAAAGTTGTTAGTTATAGTGGAAAGTTGGAGACATTCCATATTTCAAGGGTAGGTCAATCTCATAGACTCTTCTTCAATTAAAAGACTCTTCTTCAACACAATTGGGGTTCATAATTTGAACATTTGGACCCAGTAATCAATCTGGAAAATGAAGTGGCTAAGCATATGGATATTCCTTGACCTGTGGACTAAAACAGAGGGTAAGCTGGTAGCCACCCCCTCACTTCCTCTGAATGACCAGACTGTATGGCTGCTCAGTTGTAAAGAAAAAGTTAGGATGCTGTTTCCAGCACATTGTACAAATTGAAACACAAGGGAAGATTTGTGTTGCTCCTTGTATTCCTGTTTGCACAAGATATTATTCAATCATTTCCTGAGCTATATAATATATAGGGGAAAGCATAACATGCTTCAAAAGATCTTCAGCAAGCATTAAATCCATTTGCGGGCCCAGCATCAGGGAAGGGGAGAGAAGGGCACAAGGCAAGGAGACCCTCCTTCACAGCTTCCACCCTCTATCCCTGGACTGTAGCCTCTTTGCTCTCAGACGCACCTCAGTGCCTGGAGCCAGCAGCAGGTAATGGGAGAGGGTCCTAAGCAAAGGGTCGTGGTGGAGAGCTTGCTAATGAAGGCCTCTTGGCCTGCTAGGCTGGGCCTGCTGACAAGGGCCTCCCGGCCTGCAGCCTGCCTGCTAAGGAGCTCTGTCCCAGGCCTGCTAATAAGCTGGCCAGCCCCCGCCCTCCCCACTTGATCTGGCTGCAAGCTGCGGCCCAAAGTCACCTTAAGCTGCCTGGCCGAGGGCCAGGGGAAGGGTCCCTTTGAAGGCCCGTTCTTAGGGACAGGCTTTGAATAAATCTCTGTAGGTCTTCAGGGTGCCACTGGACTCAAACTTTGTTTTGCTGCATCAGACCAACAGGCATGAAGTGATTTGCCTGCCAGTCATTGAAGTCCAGCCTCAGCCTGCCTGGTGGTCTGTGCATGTGTGGTAAATCATGGAATGGCAAGATGGATTCCACATGGATGGTCACCATTGTGAGGTCTCCCCTGTCACTTGAGAGTAAGGATAGCAGCAGCAACAACTCCCAAGCTGGGCATGTCCCTTGAAAGGCTCATCCCAAAGTCCCTTAAAGGGAGTCCACAGATGCAGGGAAACAGGCACACAGGCTGATTCCCCTCCCCCAATGGATTCAGGCTCATGTTGATATCACCCAACTAAGTGAAATAAACAATTAACAGAAAACATTACCCAACGAACACATCCGCAACACAGAATATAATAGGGGAAGGAGAAATGGGGCGGGGGGAGTAAAGCCCAGGCAGCATGGATGGCCCTTTAAATCCTTGCAGGGACCCAATGATCTACCCCCCCCCCCAGGCTGGGTCTGATTGGCTGCATCAGGGAAGCGGTGAAACAAGGGCTGCCACATCCACATATCCCCCAGAAGACCATGCAGTCAGCATCTGCCGGCAGTACATGATTTTCATCTCTTGCCCTCCTTTCCCCCTCAAGCACATAAATAGGATCTGCTAGTAAGTCAAGAATCCTGGCTTACTTTTCTATTTACACATCAATGGATCCAGACCAATTTGTACTGGCATTTAAATATTTAATCATTATGCTACTTATAATGGTTGATTCCCCCCTTCAAGGATCGCTGCCTTGTTGTGGCAAGGGGGCTTGCGTAGTTCAGTGAAGCTATGAGCTATACCGTGCAGGGCCACCCAAGACGGACAGGTCATAGCTGAGAGCTCTGACAAAAGGTGATCCACTGGAGAAGGAAATGGCAAACCACTCCAGTATCTTTGCCATGAAAACTCTATGGACAGTTCCAAAAGGCAAAACGATATGACGCTAGAAGATGAGCCCCTCAGGTCGGAAGATGTCCAATATGCTACTGGGGATGAGCAGACGGCTAGTACGAGTAGCGCCAGAATGAATGAAGCGACTGGGCCAAAGCCGAAAGGACGCTCAGTTGTGGAAGTAACTGGTGGTGAAAAGACAGTCTGATGCTGTAAAGATTTTTATTCCATAGGAACCTGGAACGTCAGATCCATGAATCAAGGCAAGCTGGACGTCGTTAAACAAGAAATGACAAGACTGAACATCGACATTTTAGGAATCAGTGAACTAAAATGGACAGGAATGGGTGAATTTAATTCAGATGACCATCAGGTATACTACTGTGGACAAGAATCTCACAGAAGAAATGGAGTAGCCTTCATAATCAATAAGAGAGTAGGAAAAGCAGTCTTGGGATACAATCCCTAAAATGACAGAATGATCTCAATTCGCATCCAAGGCAAACCATTCAACATCACAGTGATCCACGTCTATGCCCCAACCACTGCTGCTGAAGAGGATGAAGTTGATCAGTTCGATGAAGCCCTACAACACCTTATAGAAGCAATGCCAAAAAATGACGTGTTTATCATCATGGGGGATTGGAATGCTAAAGTAGGAAGCCAAAAGATAACCGGGATAACAGGCAAGTTTGACCTTGGAGTACAAAATGAAGCAGGGCACAGACTGGTAGAATTTTGTCAAGAGAATACAATGGTCATAGCAAACACTCTTTTCCAACAACCCAAGAGACGACTCTACACGTGGACATCACCAGATGGTCAACACAGAAATCAGATTGACTATGTGCTCTGCAGCCAAAAATGGAAACGTTCTATACAGTCAATAAAAACAAGACCAGGAGCTGATTGTGGTTCAGATCATGAGCTTCTTGTTGCAAAATTTAGGCTTAAATTGAAGAAAGTAGGGAAAACCACTAGGCCACTCAGGTATGAACTAAATCATATCCCCGACGAATATACAATAGAGGTGACAAATAGATTTAAGGAATTAGATCTGATGGACAGAGTGCCTGAAGAACTATGGACGGAGGTTTGCGACATTGTACAAGAGGTAGCAACTAAAACCATCCCAAAGAAAAAGAAATGCAAGAAATCAAAATGGCTGTCTGAGGAAGCTTTACAAATAGCTAAGGAGAGAAGGGAAGTGAAAGGCAAGGGAGAAAGAGAAAGATACATCCAATTGAATGCAGAATTCCAGAGAAAAGCTAGAAGAGATAAGAATGCCTTCTTAAATGAACAGTGCAAACAAATAGAAGAAAACAATAGAATGGGGAGGACCAGAGATCTTTTCAAGAAAACTGGAGATATGAAGAGAACGTTTCATGCAAAGATGGGTATGATAAGAGACCAAAATGGTAGGGACCTCACAGAAGCAGAAGAGATTAAAGAAAAGGTGGCAAAATTATACAGAAGAACTATACAAGAGCGAGCTTAACATCCCTGATGACCACAATGGGGTAGTTACTGACCTGGAGCCAGACATCCTGGAATGTGAAGTCAAATGGGCCTTAGGAAGTCTGAGCAACAATACAGCTAGTGGTGGTGACAGCATTCCAGTTGAACTATTCAAAATCTTAAAGGACGATGCAGTAAAAGTGCTACACTCAATATGTCAGCAAATTTGGAAAACTCAACAATGGCCACAGGATTGGAAAAGGTCAGTTTATATTCCAATCCCAAAGAAGGGTAATGCCAAAGAATGTTCAAACTACCGCACTCATTTCTCATGCTAGCAAAGTTATGCTCAAAATCCTACAAGCTAGGCTCCAGCAATATGTGGACTGAGAACTTACAGAAGTACAGAAGTACAGGCAGGATTTCGAAGAGGCAGAGGAACTAGAGATCAAATTGCCAACATACGCTGGATCATGGAGAAAGCTAGGGAGTTCCAGAAGAACATCTACTTCTGCTTCATTGACTATGCTAAAGCCTTTGATTGTGTGGAGCACAACAAATTGTGGCAAGTTCTTAAAGAGATGGGAATACCAGAGCATCTTATTTGTCTCTTGAGAAATTTATATGCAGGTTGAGAAGCAATAGTGAGAACTGAACATGGAATCACTGATTGGTTCAAAATTGAGAAAGGAGTTCGGCAAGGCTGTATACTGTCGCCTTGCCTATTTAACTTGTATGCGGAGCACATCATGAGAAAGGCGAGATTAGAGGAGTCACAAATTGGGATCAAGATTGCAGGGAGAAATATCAACAACCTCAGATATGCAGATGATACCACTCTAATGGCAGAAAGTGAAGAGGAACTAAAGAGCCTGTTGATGTGGGTGAAGGAGGAGAGTGCAAAAGTTGGCTTGAAACTCAACATCAAGAAAACAAAGATCATGGCATCCGGCCCTCTCAATTCCTGGCAAATAGATGGGGAAGAAATGGAGCAAGTGACAGATTTTATTTTCCTGGGCTCCAAGATCACTGCAGATGGGGACTGCAGCAAAGAAATTAAAAGACGCTTGCTCCTGGGGAGGAAAGCGATGGCAAATCTAGACAGCATCCTAAAAAGCAGAGACATCACCCTGCCAACAAAAGTGCGTTTAGTCAAGGCTATGGTATTCCCAGTTGCAATGTATGGCTGCGAAAGTTGGACCATAAGGAAGGCCGAGCGTCAAAGAATTGAGGCTTTTGAACTCTGGTACTGGAGAAGACTCTTGTGAGTCCCTTGGACTGCAGGGCGAACAAACCGGACAGTCCTAGAGATCAGCCCTGACTGCTCCTTAGAAGGCCAGATCCTGAAGATGAAACTCAAATACTTTGGCCACCTCATGAGAAGGAAGGACTCCCTGGAGACGAGCCTAATGCTGGGAGTGAATGAGGGCAAAAGAAGAAGGGGACGACAGAGAATGAGGTGGCTGGATGGAGTCACTGAAGCAGTCGGTGTGAGCTTAAATGGCCTCCGGGGAATGGTAGCGGACAGGAAGGCCTGGAGGATCATTGTCCATGGGGTCGTGATGGGTCGGACACGACTTCGCACCTAACAACAACAACAAATGGTTGATTCTCTTACAGGTTTTCCTACATGTAATGGTAGATTCTCTTTGGTTTCTGGCTTTGCATTTTAATTCTTTCTCACTCACATAGTATCTAGTGACAATGAAAGTTCTCCAGAAACACATTATATTGATGAACAAATACTGATGGAATCTATGTGCCCATTACAAACAAAATAGATCATTCTTATTGTCTTCCTGAATCTGTTCTATTTATCTGTATTAAAATGTTATAAGAAATTGAATGTTAATTTTGAGTCTTCGAGCCAGCACAATGATCTATTAATGCACTAGCACATGCAGCCACATTGTTTATCCCCACCTACCCTGTTTCCTAAAGGAAAACCACATGAAAAGTTAATACTCTTCTTCCTGCTTTTCTGACAACTGGAATATAAAGAATCAACACACCGGGAATTCATCACTTTTCTCTGGTTGCTTTTTAAGTCATCACAATAAACTTGAATTGGCTCCCCATCCCCCCCCCCCCACACACACTTTTTTCTTTTTTGGCAGCTGACCAGGTTTTCTGCTTGAGAAAAATAGTATCCTTTTTCTGTTCTGTTTAAAGAATTGGTTTCACTAATACACCATTAAAATTGATTAAATGATACCATTTACAGCAGACTGAAAAGCTTACATGCAGTTTGTATATTTATGCATAAATTACTCCTAACTATATCTATATCTAAAAGAACAGCAAGGGATGCTAATTTGCATTTCGATTTATCAGAAGTAAATAATAGTTCTTGGGAGCAGGCACCCACATTGTCATGGTGTATTCAGCATTGCTAAATCTATTCCTATTAGCTGTTTTAGTGATCTAATTATTTCAAAGCTCAAGGTTCAAAGCTTTTTAAACAATTTGAAATATCCATCCAATGTGAAATCACATTTCTTAGCTCCTTTTGTTTTAGTATCCCTGGCACTGCTGCCGTCGTCTCAGACCTGGCTGAAACCTGCTAGGACTGTGCATTAGCCAAACCCAGGGGGAGAAGCTTACTAGTATTGGGGGCTATTATTTGATTCTGGGCATTTCTGCATTTGCAAAATGTAGCTGGGCAGCCTTTGAATGTTGGCGGCATACTTACCAACATCCTGAGGCTGTCCAGTGGGTTGCTCAGAATTTCATCATTTTTAAAGCCCTAAACCGCGCAAACCACCAGTGAGTCACCAGTGAGCAACCAGGGAAACCATGGTCATCTGGGATCAGGCAGGAAAAACACAGCCCTGTTTCTGTTTTCTGGAGGTGGGAAATGAGCTCGGACAGGGGGGAGATCTAATAGCTTTCTCCCAGTCATTCAATTACGTGTGCACTTTGTTTTTAAGCCTCCCATTAGCTTAAAAGGCCTTTTTAGGTTTCAGCTACTTGACCAGCCTTCTCACAACTTGGACAGGCAAAAACAGTCTTGTTTCAATCTTCTGGAGTTGGGAAATGAGCTGGAAGAATGGGGGGGGGGGTGATTTGATTGCCCTTTTCTGATCATTCAGCCATGTGTGTGCTTTGTTTTTAAACCTACAGTTAGCACAAAATGTCTCTTTGAACTCCGGAAACAATGTGTAGTGTCTCAGAAACAGAAAAGTGTTCTGCACATGGTTAGGGAAGCCCAGAAGGGGGAGAGCCAAGCACAGCAGGCACCTCTTTCATTTTTTTCTTGAAGGGGGGGGTAGATCTGAGGACAGATTGGGCATTTGTTGTCTTGTCTGATTGGGGACAGCAGAGGAGGGAGAAAAAAATCAAGAGGCACATCTCTACTGAGAGGGCTTCTGGAGCTTTTGCCAAGAGAAGTTAGGGCTTCCCCTTTAAGGCAAGCTTGCAACCTGGGAACCAGGGACTGACACCTTGGCCAATCAGGGCTTCTCTACCATGGCAGTCCTGGCCAAACCTGGTGGAATGAGCTCCCAGGAAAGCTGAGGGCCTTGCTGGAATTCTTGCACTTTTGCAGGGACTACCACCTCATGAGAAGGAAGGACTCCTTGGAGAAGAGCCTAATGCTGGGAGCAATTGAAGGCAAAAGAAGAAGGTGACGACAGAGAATGAGGTGGCTGGCTGGAGTCACCAAAGCAGTTGGTGCGAGCTTAAATGGACTCCGGGGAATGGTAGAGGAAAGGAAGGCTTGGAGAATCATTGTCCATAAGGTCGCAAAGGGTCGGACATGACTTTGCAACTAACAACAACAACACAAGATGGAACTCCATCGGTTCTTTGGTTAAGATCAAGGTCCCCGCCCCAAAATGGCCAAAACAGTAGTCTACTGTGTTATCAACTATTGCCCCAATATACGAGATGCTGGAAGTCTGTTGAGTAGAATGGGGGAGGTTAAGGGATTTTTTTTCCCCCAGGGAGGGATCTATTTTTTTCTTGTTTTACTGGGGATTTTATTCTGGGGTATTTTATTATGTTACCTGCCATGAGCCAGCTTGTCTAGGAATGGTGGGCTATAAAACAATTAATCAATCAATCAATTGGATGGATGTATAGGTAGATAGATTTTGTTCAGAGAAACCCATCCATATAGGCATGCTATTCCCCCCCCCCCCACACACACACAAAATTGTAAAAGTAGTATGTGGAGCTTTATGCAATGGTTTCCATCAATGGCTGTTGCTAGACAACCACAGTGTTCCAGGATGGGTTCCTGTGAGCAAAAAAGGCAGGGTCCTTTCCAGGCCTATTTTGGTCTTTGGAGAAGACTCATTTGGGTCAGGCCTGAGTAAGGTTTCTAGCTCCGGGTTGGAAAATTGCTGGAGATTTTGTGATAGTGTCTGAGGGAGTTTGTGGGAGGGAACAGGAATATCTCTTGGTCCCACCTAGAGGCTGGCAACCCTAGGCATGGAAGCAGCCTCTCAGTGACATAATACCAAACAGCTTGCATGACTCAGCTAGGCACTGAGTCAAAGCTAGTTACTACTGTTCAACTGCAGCGACCATATAAAAGCCAGTGTGGTGTAGCCATTAAAGCTTCAGAGTAGAGTCTAGTTACCAGGTTTTAATTTCCATATTGCTGTGAAAATATCCAATAACAAATAGGTCTGTGTATAAATAGCAATAACTTTATAAACAAATCTACTGTGAAATAAAACACTATATGTATATGTTGTATTTTTTGGTTCCAACTCATTCTGAGAACCCATTGCTCATAAACAGAAATATTTACAGAACTTTTCAGATAATGAAACAAAAATTCTTGACAGAGTTCTGGTATTTTATTCCTGCTTCCTATCAGTAGCCAAAACTAAAATAAAGTAAATAAAGATGACAATCATCTTAAACATATAATATTCTTGTTTTGTTTAACAATAATGTAAACATACAATTGAATAAACCCTCCCATAGGCAATTAGCTGAAACCAGGTTGAGTCTCTGGAAACAAAGAAAAACATTTATACTATTATCTGGTTATCACAATAATACATTATGATGAGTAATTTAATAAGCTATAAATATGTATTATGAGCCAACATTGGGATTACTCCTAAGCAGCTATCTGTCTTACTGGTCATTACCAAACACCAGAGTAAAGAACTCTACTTTTGGTTTGAGCTTAGTCTATCTGATTAGAGATGCTCAGTTAAAGGTGTATCTCAAATATCATGACATAATTAATACAATTCCTTTTGACATAACCACTAACAAAGATTAATAGGAAATATGCAAATGTCAGGCAGTTTGTATTAATAGTTGTTGAAAGCAGCATGAAAACCTGAATATCAAAACTTAACTGGTGA
This sequence comes from Paroedura picta, assembly GCF_049243985.1. Lineage (NCBI taxonomy): Eukaryota > Metazoa > Chordata > Lepidosauria > Squamata > Gekkonidae > Paroedura > Paroedura picta. The sequence continues at coordinate 45,675,337 of NC_135374.1, forward strand.
ACAAGCAAATTAAACTACAGAAATGCATTTGGTTTCCATGTTATATTTAGTTAATGTGACGGAATTGTGGAGAGTCTGAAGATCAATTGGCATTCCCATTTAATAAGTAATTTTTGCAATTCTAAGTAATCAAATGGTGTTTAACCATCATTAGAACCACAAATCATTCTCTGAATGTCTTTGTACCTGGAAAAGTTATACCATGGAGGCCTTAGTGTAACCATTCCTAATCCTTGAGCAATGTTCATTGATACGTGTTCTTAGAGAACATGTGATCTGCTCTAGAAGAGAATAATGTAAGCTGCTTTGGTACTGACTGTGGAGAAACATGGAGTATAAATGTTGTAAATATATAATAACTATAGCAGGAGATGAGAGGCAGATAACAGGTAGGTTGGTGAATTTCTGTGAAAGGCAGAAGGAGGCTGAGAAAAGGGAGAGGATATGGAAGCTGCCAGGAGGAGGGACAGGAGAAATTATATGTGTGTGATACAGGGGAAAGTGAGGTATCACTCCACAAGTTCTTCTCTTTTGCAAGGCATGGCTACAACACAGGTAAATTCTGAAGGCATTTAAGGGCTCAATGTCTCTTTAAAATCCTCTCTCCAAACTCAGAGTTCACATCAAATTCATTTAAAGAGACTGAGAGCCCTTTACTTTAACTACATGTATCTAGTGGTCCCAAAAATTTTGAATGTTTTTTAAAATTCTCTGGGTATTTTTTCAGTTTGGATTAGCTGTATGCACATCTGATTAGAAGGTGAATGTGCACATGTCATGAATTCTGAGGATTTTTGATTGACTTGGGGGGGTTACAAAATAGTTCTTTAATCATGTGACTTACATGCACAAATACACACATCACAGAGAAAAGCATTGTGATAAACAGTATAATATTGAAGATTTCAGTTTGATTAGATGGAATGCCTTGCCTATTAATAAGATAGTTGTTTGCAAATAGGAATCTCTTAAATGCAGAAGATTAAATGGTTATGAAACAAATGCTAAGAAATGCAAACAAGAAGAGCAGATGGGGAGGATGTGAAGCCAATCATATTTAAGTAGCTGAGACCAATTAGAAAGGTATCAGTGAAAGTGTGTAACAACAGTCCTAAAATGGAAAGCAAAAATTATAATAAAATGTCATGGTTGACAGCATCTAAGTCCTATAGAATGTCAAGAAGCAGCAAGAGTGTAACATTACATCCTTAATAAGCAATTTATTAGCAATTCAGGCCAGGAGTATTCTGGTTTGGAATCCAGATTGAAATCTATGTGGAATGGAAAACAGTTGGACATTCCCATTAATTTCTGCAGATACCACATGCTCAGGTAGTTTCTGCTCAAATAATAATTGGCAACAGACTACAGATGATACATCATTACATCTTTGTTTTTTAGAAAAGTAAAGTGACATTGTATACTTGAAGACAAAGTATACTGGAGGGCATAAGATGTTCAAATAAATTCAGGTAATGGGTATACCACAGTGATTTAAAAAGGAATCAGTTTGTAGACCAATTGCACATACTATTTCACAAAATGTGTGATGAGCCTGATAAATTGGTAGGCATCAAAATCCAGATGGTAATAATGTTTGTTACCAGACACTCTTATTTCTATCATTTATAAAGGCAATAAAAGCCATTAAAAAGTTTCATTGCAGGCAATTTAGAATATATTTGCTAAAAATATTTCAGCAAATAAATACAGCCCACCTTCCACTTGAGCAACCTAGAACTAAAACTAAATTAAGTCTAACTAAATTCTTGGGGTTATGATGTACTTTAAATTGGATTTAAGAATGCTTTTGATCACTTCCTTTCTTAGGAGTCCATGGCTGGAAGCTGAAATATCTAAATATGTCCAATCAAAAGCACAGTATAGAGCAACCCTATGCACAGTTATTCCAGTAAAAGTTTATTGATGAAACCACTATGATCGTTCTATACAATTGCTAGGCAACCAGAGGGAGACCAGGTGGGATCAAGATATGGGGAACAGCTGTCTGTGGCAGCATGACACTCCTGCTGGGGCAAACAAAGTAATTCCTAGAGAGAACTAATGTCACCTCTGGGCCTTCCCCGGAAGTGATGGAAGTCCTCTTCAGTAATCTATACTAGGGGTTGTCAACCCCTGGTCTGCAGCCTGGTACCGGGCTGTGAAGGCCTTGGTACTGGGCTGCAAGCGGCCATGCCTGCCTCCCCCCCGCAGCAAGAAGCTCGCCAGGCCGCAAGCAAAACGGCTGCCAAAGTCCTTCCCCAGGTGCAGCCATAACATTTAATACTATTAACTGATAATTGGAGCAAGTGCAACAGGTCCAGGAGCAGGTCCAGGAGCAGAACAGTGCAACAGGTCCAGGAGCAGAACGCATTGATGGATTTCTGGGATGGAGGGAGCAGAAGTTCTGGCAGAAAAGAGAGGGGCCTCTGGATGTGCAGCAGGGGAAAACAGTACAAGTCAACCAGGTTCTTCCCAAGAGGCATCTTTGGAGTAGCCACGAATGCACTCCAGCCCTCACAGCTCGCCTGAAAGACGCAGAGGGCACAGAAGAGTGGTATTTGCTAAACGCTGAAGGAGTCAAGGACTGCAGGCACGCTGTCAGAGTAGATGGGGCCCAGCTGGGATAGCTCCTGGGGAGGATGAGTGAGTCCTCCCCCAGGTGCAGCCAATTAGCTGTGCTGCTTTTAGGCGAGACAGCAGCAGCTCTTCGGCATGGGGGCACTCTATGCAGAAACCCTCCTGTACGTCTCGGATTCCTTGGCTCTGCAAACTCCTGACCTCCTGTTGGCTTCCCTGACTTCTGGTAAACGGCTTTTGATTATGCACCTGGTAATTGGACTGGCTTTGTTGACTATTAGCTTAGATGGACTCTGACCTTGGCCTTCCCTTGACTACTCTTTGTCTCTCCCTTAACTCTGCTAGCTTTGATACCTAACGACTCAGACTAGACTTTGACCTTGCTCTGGTGTGGACTTTGGTTAGGCTCTGCAGCCCAGGCACTTCCTGCACAGTTGCCACTGGGTGTGGCCAGATAGGGTAACATATATAGTGTCCCTATTTGGATTCTTCCATGCTTTGACTTAAACAAATGAATACCTCTATTTCTCTCCCAGGTGAAAAAGTACTGCATGTAGAACACTGGGGCACCAAGAGCAACCATTTTATCTTTGACTTTTGGCTGGGCCAGTCCTCATTCACATGATACTAGGGGATGAATTTTTGCTTGACACATGTTCCACTTCCAAGTGTCTTTGCTCTTTTGAATCCCTTCCTTATACATATACTCCTGTTATAATCATGGCCATTCTACTGGCAATTAATAAAATTTATGTCAAACTGTAAGGTATATGACCTGACATTCTTCTCGTCCACAAGTATTCTGTATGCTACACAGTGTACATAAGATTTTCCCCCTTGCTTCACAAAGTTATAAAAATTGTTAGCTCAAGATGACCTTGCATTCAAAACCATTCAGAATATTAAACACAGGTACCCAAATGGTTTGAGAAATAATGAGCAAGGCATTGCTCTTATATTACTTTAAAGGTGATTAGTGCAAGTGGATATGTTTCAGACTAATGGATAAGGCAAGGCTGGTAATGCCAGCAATGATAGACTGCTTAGCATTGTGCTCAGGTATGTAAATAGCAGTTAAATCATTGAGGAGTAGTTGGCTGGTATCCAGCAAATGGCAGAGACAGATCTTGAGACCTTGATTAGAATTCTAATTGGATTACAGATCCTAGTTAAGCCCTTTTACATTTCTTTTTTTAAAAAAAAATATTGTTGCTGCCTTTTCATTCAATCAATTTTCATTGCTGATGTTCCCATTTCATTTCTTTTCTCTGCACAATTTTGGTGCAATTTATTCACTATTTATGTGAAAATACAAACCTAAAACAAAACAAAAAATCAAATATGTATACCCTGCTTTTTTCAAACAAAACCCAAAGTGGTTTGCATATCAAAACCTAAAACAGTCAATCCAGAATACCATACAGAAAATAAATGGGGATGAGACCAGCCTCCAAGAGCCATCATAATATCCAGTAAACAAGTAAACCACCTTGGGCATCAGCCATTAGCTCTGTTAGAGGCAACTTGAAACAGTTCTACTTTGCACAGTTTTGGAATTGAACTAAATTATGAACTAAGTCTTTTCTGGAACAAGAGAAAAGGCCCAAACCCAGATGAAGCAGATCACATCAACTTTTAGGAAAATACCTTTAACGAAGCCTATGAAGGTGAACAAAGCTATTGATGGGTGTTTATGGAAATAGGTAATTTCTAGTCTTTGAGTGTCCCAAACCAGGGGTAATCAACCTTTGGTTCTCCAGATGTCCGTGGACTACAATTCCTATGAGCCCCTGCCAGTATTCCCACAACTCGTGGGAATTGCAGTTCATCTGGAGGACCACAGGTTGACTACCCCTGCCCCAAACTAAGAAGGGCTTTAAAAGCTAAAATCAGCATCTTGAATTAATTGTGGAAACTAGTGGGCAGCCAATATAGAGGTCAAATAATTGGGTTGGTATGCACACAATGCTCCACATCCATTAATAATCTTAGTACTGCAATTGTAACTAGTAGAAGAAGCTGCATTGCCTTCAAGGGCAAACCCTTGTAGAGCATGTTGTAATGATCTAGTCCTGAAGTCATCACAACAAGGCTAGGTCAGCTGTGGGGGGATTGTTCCAAATGTAACTGAAAAAGAACATTCCTTGTCATGCTTCTCTGATAAAAAGCTAGGTCCAATAGGGCCCCTTAGCTCTTAATCAAATCTGTTAAATATATATTTGCCTCATCTACAGTAGACAAAACATTTGCATTCAGGCTCCCATCAACACCTCCATTTTGCAGTAGTTAAATTGCAGGCCTATGGTTGAGTCTATGGTGACCTAAGATCATGGGGGTCTACCTCTTCTCCTCTCAAGGATCCCCCCTCTCTTTGAGGCTGCACATAAGTACCCGCCCTACAGTTAATTATTGCAGGCCATACTGAATATGGCTGGGGTAGATGATGGGGCTTTCTTGGATAGTTTATAATTTTAAGGTGCTTTAATGTGTGTATGAATGTCTTTACCTATTGATGTAAACTGCCACAAGTCTGCTTGTGAAGAAAGGCAGTCTATAAATCAAATGATGATATTGTTATCTTTCAGTCATATGACACAGGACACTAGTTTAGCTTATTCAATGTGAAATTGACAATCAGATCAACTAATGAAAAAGTTGCCCAGCATGATGGTGATGGGTACCTGCCAATACATCTCCTGGTGCTGCCAAGTGTTTTAAGAAAGCAGGTGAGGCCAAGAAGGTATTTTGATTGGCACTGTGGGTTTTTAAAAGCATTATTTTGGCAGCAGCTGCCACCACAGCAAAAGGGTCTGCACGGTGTTATTGATGGTAATCTGTGATAGCCATTTTGTTGCTGGTTCCACCTCCTGCGGTAGCCATTTTGTAGCAGCACTCACTATATTGTAAGAATTTCAAAGGTGCTCACAGGTTCAAAAAGATTTCAGACTAGAATCATAGAATCATAGAGTTGGAAGGCACCTCATAGGTCATCTAGTCCAACCCCCTGCATTATGCAGGACACTCACAACCATATTGCTCATCCACTGTAACCTGCCACCCCCTTAAGCTTTTGCAGAATCAGCCTCTCCATCAGATGGCTATCAAGCCTCTGTTTACAAATTTCCAAAGATGGAGAATCCATCACCTCCCGAGGAAGCCTGTTCCACTGAGAAACCCTCTCCTTCCCAATAACTAACTGACCACCCTACCCATTCCCCTCCCACACTAACCAAACCAGCTGGTTGTACCAACTACTGGCAGTACCAGAACCTCTATATAGGGGTTCTCCTAGCCCCACCCCACTCCACCCCACCCATGGGCTACCTGAAAAAAGAAGAAAAGAAAAATCAGCTAAGCCTTTCCCCTCCCTGCAGGTCACGATAGAGCAATGCCTGCTGATACTGCTGCTTCCAGATTCTAAAAGTCTTTTTAAACATAAAGCATTAATTAACTAGACAATCACTATCTTCTGAAAAACAATTTCTGTACTGTAGGGCAGTGGTCCCCAACCTTTTTATCACCGGGGACTGGTCAACACTTGACAATTTTACTGAGGCCCGGAGGGGGGGTAGTCTTTTGCCGAGGGACATCGCCGTCGCCTGAACCCCTGTTCCACTTGCTTTCCCGCTGGCGCCCCTGACTTCCTGCTGTCTGCTGGGGGGTGCTACCTGCAGCAGTTGTGCAGTGCCATGCAGAGGGGGAGCCCCAGCCATGGTGGCCACCGGAGAGCACCAAAGGTGAGCTGGGGACAGAGTGGCAGGGCAGGCCCTGAGGCAGCAGCCATGGAGGAGGACAAGGAGGAGCTGTGGCCCGGTACCAACTGATCTACGAACCGGCACTAGTCCCTGGACCGGGGGGTTGGGGACTACTGCTGTAGGGATATAAGAAGCCCCTCTTGTAAAAAAAAAAAAAAAGGAACTCAAGATGACTCAGGGCTTTTTATGGACATTGACAGGCAGGAGGGCATTACCAGCCCCAGGGAAGGCGCTTGACACCTTGTCTTAGATTTGGCTTAACCGGCCACAGCTTTATTGAAACATGGAGTATTGAATGGACATATGGGAGAGCCTGTTTTGTGGTCAGCCGACCACACCCACCCAATTTCCTAGTGGCCCGCCAGGAATCACCCCATACACCCAGCCGGGAGTCGAGGACACTAGGACCTGACTTGGGAAGTGCCCCACCCGAGGCACTGCAGGGGGCGCACACCTCCAGTGTTCCAACCTCGGGTCACCCAGCTATGTGAACCCAAGCCTCTTCCACAGAGGTCAATCCTTCATGCCCAGCCAACTCTTAGGATGTCCCAACCTGGGAGTCGGGCTGCAAGCCGTCCTCCCCAAAACTCAGGCTCCCCCTTTGCCCCCCTGCCAAGCTGTGACGTAAAAAGCGCCAAGCACAAACCACAATACATAACTGAAACAAAACATAGGGAGGGAAAAACCTTCCATCGTCCACGGCTCCGGGGCGGCAAATGAGGCCAGGCAAGCGCACGTGGCGCTATAAATAGCCCGCCTCAGCGCCACCCACGCACGCTGGCGTGGGACCACTCCTGATGTACTGCCTGCACATCGTTTCTTCATGCCTCTTCCTTCGGCGCCTGCTCCTCTGCCCATCAATAGGCAGCCTCAGGTGAGTCCTGGCTTCTTTTCTCAGTAATATACACTCCTTGTGCTCTCCAAAACCCATTAAACCGGAAGACTACATCTAAGTATTTAAAAGTTTTTACCTGCTTGATAAAACCTGTCCCTCAATTTGCCATTTGTATCTTTCATGCCTTTTGGTGTCTTCCCCTAAAGTAAAACACTTTTCCATAAGTGAAAAATATGAACATTCAACTTACACTGCAGGAATCGTATCACTTGTCAGCCATCTCTGATGCCAAGCTGGATGATTCCCACATCTAGGAATACAATTATACAAGATTTGGTCCTGTTTATCAATACTAAACTTGGTCCTGTTTATCAATGAGCATCTACAGTGAAGGGGAAGGTTTTGCCATAAGCAAATATTATACATTTTGCTTAAGATCTACTGTTCTGTTCTGGAGGGAAGGCTCAGGAACCCCTGAACAATGTAAAGGAACTTTCCAGGCCATTAAGACCACTACTTCTGGAGTATCCCCCATAGATGATGTCAAAGTTTAATAAGAAACTTTTTAATAATCAAGTAATGAATCTTTTGATCTTGTTAGTTGGACTTTATTCAACAGTTATGTTCTTGAATTGCAGGCAGGTTTCTGGGGCAGGAAAGGAGGACACTGACACTTGCATGTGGGTGAAAATTGGCCACAGCTTTATTAACTTAAACAGATATTGGCCCCAAGCCTGGCACGGTTTAGCAGCAGCTGCCGCAACTCATGCCCACCGCAGTCTCAGGTCACTCGCCTCTGCCCCTGAGATGATGATTTCCCTGGCTGCTGGGCTTTCCAGGAAGTGTTCCCACCTGGCATGCCAGGCCAGGTGCAGACCTAGCCTGGCCCATGCCAGGCCACCTGGCCATGCAAGCCTGAGCTCCACTTCCAGGTTGGTCAGACTTGCCCGGGGCCATCTCCTGAAATGACACCCTGGATTCCCTGAGCTCAATCCCCTTGACTGAGATCCATATAAGGCTCCTTAACCGTGCCTGCCCAGCCAACCCCAAAAGCTGTGATAGAAGTGAATATGAACTGACATTAACTGAACCAACATTAACTGAACCAACACCAACTCATAGGGTGGGAGGGTGGGAGCGTCCTTGCTCCGCTGCTGCTGGGAAGGAGAAGAGGCCACGGAGCCGTACCCTGGCGCCTTTATAGGTGCAGCAGGCCATGTCCCTTTCCTCTCCTGCTCTCACGTGGCCGGTTGCTTGCCAGCCGCCAGCCGGCCACGTGAAACCCCTGTGCCTCTTCCCCTGCCCACCTGCCACCTCTTCAATGGTGGCGTAGGCTAATTCCTAGCTGCTCTTATCATATATTTGATCATGAGGTAAGTGAAAAACAATAGATTTTATCAGCATGATGAGATGCTCAGTTTTAGGTTTGTTTGTAACAGTGAAAATCCATAAGGAGATGACAATGAAAAATGAAAGCTTCCATCTTTATAAGGAGAAAGAGCTAGACCGTGGAAGAGATATGAGATAACATCCTAGGATAAAGACAGGAGAAAAATAGCAGAAGCAATATGTTTGAAAAACAAACAAAAATGTAGACAAGAAACATCCAATGGTGGATTTTTGTTTCCTGTTTATGACACAGGTACCCCACATTGATTTTAATGAAAAAGCTACCAGTGGGTTACAGGTGGATACAGCCATTACTGTTAATCTGTGTACTTGCCTAGAGAAAAAATATACCCCCCAATTATAAAGGGTGGAGTTGTCCTAACCTGGAATGCCAAGGCTAGATCAATCTCATCAAATCTTAAAAACCCTGGGCATGACTTGTATGTGAGAGATGCCACTAAAGAAATCCAGCATAGCTATGAAGAGTCAAGCAAGCCAAGTAACTTTGGTTCATTTATTCTCTTCAAAATCCAACAGATCACCATAAATTGGCTGCAAAATGACAACACTTCCTAAGACCATAAGTCTGCTTCAGTTAGAACCATGGCTTGAATTCTGGTTCCTAATTGGGATAGTGGTATTTCTGAGATAGACCAGCCCTAGTTTAAAGATTTGTAGGCCCTGTAGCACCAGAACCAGTTTAATAATTTGTGGTACCTTAGCAGAGCACATCTGCTGCTGTTACTTGTGCTGTAACAACGAGGCACCCATACTAGGGATAGTTGGAAATTTGGAGGCAACTGACATCTTTTTTCATTCTCACAGTCCACAAGACCCCCTAACAATCACAGTGTGAAGGCCTCCTTGCTGTATATCACCATAGGGCCCCTGGAACCACAGGGTCCGTAGCATGTGCTATATGTGCTACTACAATTAATCACATCTGGAGCAGACTGTTTTCAGGGTCCTGGGGCCAGTCAGAAATACATGAGAATTTGGCAAAGGCCATCCCCTGCCATGAGCTCTATACCTCCACCTCCCACAACTGTTACCCCAGAAAAGCTGTGATTTCTCCATTCTTGCTTCAAATGCTATTTTTGCAGCCCCAAAGTGTTTGACTTCTTAGGGAGTACATTTCCTCACACCTCATATACTGCTGAAACAGGAAGACAAGGAAAAGGATGGAAAACACATGGGAGACTTCTTTTTTCCAATAGAAATACCACCCTTTGGGGTACTGTGATTATTCTAAAAGAGTACGCTTTTATACATCAACATTAATTATGCCCAAAGTAGATTTATTATTGTGTTTTACCTAAAGGTACTCCCCAAAGAGCTATTTGTTTATGCAGTATAAAAGACTTCTTAATAGTCTTGGAGCTGTCATAATTGGAGTCACTGTGGGAGTCCTTGAAAATAACTGTCTACAACTAAACATTGCTTGTTAAATCCTTGGTAAATATGGTAACATTCCCCTCCTAAGATTATGATAATTTGGGCAATGTCCTTGTCCTTGTGATAATTTATGTACCAAACACATGGCACTCCCAAAATGTTTTATTTGCATTTCAATTACATTATTACTGCTTCCCTCTTTTTTCAGGTAGAAAGCAATTTGACTAACATGGTGACAGGAGAATAGGTGTCCGTTATCTTTAATGTACTATGTATCTTCTGGTCAAAGGGTACAAATATCAGATTAGATAAAGCTGATTGTCATTTCCAGGAAATGCCATTCAAAACTATTCAAGTCCATAGTCCTAAGCACATTACATGATTTTTTATATATATAGATTCCGCTGACATCAATCAGAATATTGTGTGAACCCTTGTTGAGCTGGCAGGTGAAATGTAAGTGGGGGTATGCCACACTCATGGGTAAATTTGCACTGTCTCCTAAAACATTGGCCTTGGTTATTTTCCTTGCAGACTTTCCATAAGGAATCTCATTTAGCAGCACCCACTTTTATCAATGTCCTGCCACAGATATTTGCTGTGACAGAATGGTCTCCATCTAGATACTGCTATATTCTCTATCCCATCAAGTACATGGATTTTCTTCAGTCCATTCTCAAAAACTATTCATATGGCAGTGCTAGATGGCAAGGTCTGTTGACTATCTCACAATGATTGAACACATGCCAGCATAATTCCAGATAGGCTACCTCAACCCCCTCACTGTAAATTGCAAAGCCAGCGGATAAGAAGTCTTGTCTTTTGCATCCTCCTCTCCCCACCACATCCTTACTCTCCCCACCTCAAATTTTCCTGCAAAAAATTTACCTTTAAGATCTTCTCTCTTGCCTTTTGAGACCAGCAAGATGTTTAGTGTTTGAATCAATGGCTAAATCAACAGATATTTCTATAGCCACAGATATTCCCATGACCTTTCTCTACTAGTTACCCTAAACATTTTGGTGATGGACAAGAAACTTGAGGGACCACTTAGAAGTTCTTAGTACACCATGTTTCTTTGAGGCTCTTCTACATAAGGTGTAGTAAAGCACATGTTATGTCACCAACTTCTGTGTTTCCTTCCTCCCTCCCTCCTCATATGACAGGATGGTGGCAGTAGAAGTGATAAAATGCATAGCATGAAGGTGTCATCCCATACATTGTGCTATATCACCTGTTACATAAAAAATAGAATAAGAAACTCAGAATGCTGCCAATTCCATATTTGCTATAGCATGCAACTTTCCCATAACTTCCAACATGTGTTTTTAGAATTTAGGGAAGAAGCACCCATGCCTGAAGACCTAGCACATCATACTAAAATTATTTTCAGATTGGAAACCCTACTGTGGATCCATTCTGTTTTATCATCTCATGTTCCCATTACTAGCCTTGGGAGGGCACAAGATTCTTGACATGAACTAGTCACAGGTGCAGGAGTAAATATGCTTGTTCTGGGCTACAAGCCAGTGTAAATTTCATGTTAGGTGGAAAGTAAAGAAAACATTTGGTTAGGTTTCTGTTTGTTCATTCATTTGATTAAATGGCAAGAGTCCTGAGTTTCATAGGTACCTGCTATTATTGGAATAAATTCCAGAAGAGTTCAAGTGAAGCTATCTAAGATGTATTTTGGAAAGTTTTATCTCTTGGAATGAGTCTTTTGTGGTTGATAAGTACAGATTGTATCTGATGAAGTATGCATGCGCACAAAATCTAAAATTAACACTTTATTGGTCTTAAAGGTGACACTGGACTCCAACATTGTTCTATTTCTTCAGACCAATATGGCTACCCATCTGAATTTAACTGCAGGTACAGTTCTGCAAAATGATCTGAGGTCATGAATATAAATGGTCATCTCAGATGTGTTAATATGTAACACAATATTCATTTTGAAGTAGCAAGTTCAGAAGTCAGGCTTTATCTATTTACATGTTCTGTCACCAACAACATTGCCAAAATAAGTAAGCTCCGCAATATCTAAGTGGTATAGACCAATTACTCAGTTGTTGTCCATTGAGACACCTACTATCACTTGAATTGTATATAAAACTGTGCCCACCTAGTTCTGTTTCATATGGATTCTTCACTTGACATAGTTTCATTTTAGACAGTAGCTACTACCTCTTGAAACTGGTTTGACTTTCCATTCATCCTATTACTCTGAAGATTCAGTTACTGACAAGTAGTCACACAGTTGAAATGCAATCCTCAGCATAGTTATATCCTTCTAAGGCCTTTAAAGGCTTGTAAAGGTGTAGCTATTGAGAATTGTACTATAATGCATCTAACAGTTGTCAAAGCCAAAAGTAAAGCCAAAAAGAGGGCAGAGGTCCTCAAAGATAAAACAAAATCGGTCAAGCCAAAACCAGATAATAATGATCAACCACGTATGGAATATATGGTTCAAGATAAATAATAGTAGACAGAATGATTACAATATTATGAATATATACTCCTTTTAACATTCGGCCTGCACTTCAATAATACCACTGGCTCCCACTGGAATTCTGGATCAGGCTTAAGGTTTTGGTAATCACCTTCAAGGCCATACATGGTCTGGGCCCATTGTACCTGAGAGACCGTCTCTCTGCCTATACCCCTCCAAAGAGCCCTACATTCTGCCACTGCCAACTGGCTGGTGATCCCTGGCCCCAAAGAAACATGCCGGACCTCAACCAGGGCCAGAGCCTTCTCCGTCCCCAACTGGTGGAACAAGCTCCCTGAAGAGATCAAGGCCCTTTCTCAACTTCCACAATTTCATAGGGTCTGTAAAAGAATGCTCCTCCATCAGTCATTTTGTTGAGGCTGGCCAACCTAACAACATTTGGACCCACAGACACCCCCATACATGATCTGAACCAAACTGACCTCCCTACGGTTCATGTTATAAGATATTATTACAATGTTAAATTGTTATAATTTTCTGTTCAATTAGGAACCACTGTTATGATTACTGTTACTGTGACTATGATTTTGATTTATACTCACAACATTTTATGTAAACTGCACAGAGCCTTATGGGAGGGTGGTATAGAAATTCAATACATAAATAATTAATCCTAGGTTATGTGTTGTTGTCAGCCATTCAGTCAAGTCTGACTCTTGGAGATCCCATGGCACAGCTGTCACAACAATCCTCAATCCCACACTACCTACCTCAGCTGTGCAATGTTCTGGCTGATGTCCACCCTGATCACATCCAACCACCATGCCATTTGTCAGCCTTGTTTCCTTTTTCCACTGACTAATCCTAGCAGAATTGCTTTCTTGATTGAGTTGGATCACATGATATGGCCAAAGTAAGTGAGCTGGAGTTTCTTGAATTTGCCTACCAATGGTAGAACAGATTTTACACAGTGTAATATTCCCTTGTTTGTGACTCGCTGTCCATGGAATCTGCAGAAGCCTTCTCCAACACCAGAGTTCAACTGAAACAATTCTCCAATCAATTCTCCTTTTGTCTGATTTTTTCATCATCCAACTTTCACAGCCATAAGTAGCTATTGGAAATATGATAGATCTAACTAATCTATATTTGGTAGTCAGACTTTTATCCTTGGCTTTCCATGTTTGGTTCAACCTCATCATTGTTGAATGACCCAGAACAACTCAATGTTTTGTTTCCGAACTGCGAGCACTCACATCAATTTGTGATCCAAGAAAAATGAATTGTTGCACGCATTTGATCTCTTCACTATCAATTGTTATTGTGATGTGTCTGTTTTTTACAGTGGTCAGTATTTTTGTCTTTTTAGTGTTTAAGAATAGGCAAATTTCTTTCTTATTCCATTGACCTTTGTAATCAGCTGTTCTAGGCCTTCCTTAGTTTCTGACAGGAAGGTAGTGTCATCAGCATACCGAAAATTATTTATATTCTGTCAAAACATCCCCCCAAGCACCCCCTCGCAGACCCCTCTTCCAGGTGGGACAAACCCACTCCCAGGTGGGTAGGAAACATGGGGGGCTTTGCCAAGGATAGGAGAACAGCCCTGCTGCACTCAGGGTTCCGTACTGACTCCATGGCAGCCTGCAGGGCAGGTGGGCAATACTCTAGATAGACCCACAGACAGCTTATCTGAGATTGATAGCAAATAGCTGGCTTAGTGGGCGGGGCCAGGTTCAGAGCTTGCAAGGGCAGGAGAAACCCCAGAGGGCAGACAGAGGTGAAAAGAGAGGGAAGACATAGGGAGGGGGAGTAAAAAGCCCAGGGACCAGTCTACTGTGAACTTACCTTTTGATACCCTTGTAGGAAGAATTCGACAAGGAAGCAGTAGGAGCCAGGAATGACAGGACTGGGTTTTAGCAGGGAAGAGAAGCTGTTAGGAGCAGCAGGGTTGAAGTAACTTCAGGTTATTGAGGAAGGAAGAGGAGTTAGGTAAGGAAAAGGGTATAAAAAGGAAGCAGGTCAGAGATAGAGGTGGTGGGTAAAGGTCGAAGAAGGAAGAGAGAGAAGGAGACCAAGGACTAGCAAAGAAACAGAACAACAGAAACCTGAGAGAGGAGTATTGTGAGTCTTCTAGGCATTATGGAGGGCAGAAGAGTCAGCAGTTGGGAAAGGAGAGATTCCCAGAAGATATCCAGTGACTCTGATAGCTCAGACTCAGGATCTTCGGAGGGGTCAACTGGAAGTGTCATAGTAAGCCCTGACTTGGCTCTTTCTGCACCACCTGTTGTATCTACACAAGCTCCATTAAAGTTCCAGCATGATATCAAACCTTAGTGGGAGTCTTCTTCTAGGAGTGAGGTTGGTGGGCCAGGACTGGCTACTCCGGGGTACCCTGAAAAACTTCACATATTCCTTGTTCCAGTGTTTGATTCTTCTATAGTTCAATCTCTCTCATAATGTGTATGTGTTCCTTTCCTAAAATTTCCCAGTTTCTTCCATTTTCCTTTTTATAAGTATTTCCTGTTGATGGTATGTGGTGTTGGTTTCTTAGGGAATTAGTTCTCAAATATAATTCTTCACGTTTTTTTATTTTAAAATTGTGTTTACAAATTCATTTTCTTCCTAATTTTATGTTTGTTAACTATTTAATGGTTGTAAGAATGTGGACAGTTTAATGGTGGAAAGACAATCACTCTTTCAAACTTTACTTCCTAATTTTATTTTGAAATATCACCACTGTGATCCACCCTAGTGTACATTTACAAGGTCTTGTTTTATTCATTTCAGGAACCCTTTCCAAAGCTAATTTCCCTTTCTCTGAATCCACCAGGTAGCACTGTGACTTCCCTTGGATCCTGTTGCTAAGTCCTAAACTAGAATGTTCATTCATCATAACCTTTGAATGTATAAATACACACTGTAGACAGCATAAGATTATTAAAAAAAACAAAGAACACCCCAACAAACCACCTTCAAAGAAGTAATCTGTATTGGCATTCTATAATTTACCTTAATGTAAAGATATTTAGTATCATATGCATGAGCACATTTATTAGAAAGACAATTCTGTTGAAACTATTTCCTAATATGCTTATAATAATACAAATGTAGCTTGCCACTGTGTTTTGAAACAAAGCAATCAACTCTTGGAGATTGTTTGTTTAATTGGTTGGTTGATGACTGCCTAAAAGAGAGTAGAGGGAGAAAATCAACTTATTCTACAATACAATATATTAAAACATCACTTAACTATTTTTCCATATTTCAAATACATACTCAGTTTGCAATAGATGGATTTTATCAGCCTTGCTATTTAACGTGCATATATTAAACTGCCATGCATTTTGAAGCATGAATACTGGGACAATTATTATTGCTTTGACAGACAAGGCAAAAGGCAGCATATGTGATGGAAGAAGTCGAGATGTTTCCTCAAGCTAAAGGCATCTTTAAACCGCCCGCGGCGCCGCAGACTAAATAAAAGAGTAAGGGCTGTGTGGGAGGAGTTAGGGCAGGCTCTGTCCGGGATAAAAACTTGGAGGAGCGAATCAGGAACTGCGAAGCGGCTCCTGATTTGCTCCTCCGAGTGGCACTCCAGGGCCAAGTGTCCAATTGGGAGGCGTGCAAAGCGCGCCTCCCTGTTGGACACTTGGCCCGTCTCCCGGACGCTGCGCCACATACTCCAGTCCTCCCCGAGCAGCCATCCTGGCCGGAGGGCTGCCTCGCAGGAGGCTCGCCCCACTTCCCTGGGTTCGGGGGGAAATGCTTTCCCTCCACCCACAGGATGCCCTTCCCCAACTATCCTCACTTGCCCCCTCAATCCGTGCTTGCCGCCGCTGCAGCCCGTCCTCCAACAACAGCGCAGAGCCCACCGGCCTGCCACCGAGCCGATGCCCGCTCTCCGACATCGCCGCCACAATGGAGAGGGTGCCGCCGACATGATAGAACCACCGACCACCCGACGCCGGACCCCATGCCCTACCTGCTCGCCTCCTGTGTCTGCCCGCTGCCACTACAATGATGCTGCGGAGCCCCCGCCCGCACTCCAAAATGGCCACGCCGACCATCAACGCACCGACGACATCAGCAGGCCCGTTGCCCAGCCAAGATGCTCCCCGACCTCCGCGAGTCGCCACTGCCGCCACGCCCAGCCTGGACCCTGCAAGATGGCCCCCGAGATGACGACGACGACAACGAGCCACTCAGCGGGAACCTGCACGCCGCTGGGAGCAGCCAGCATGCTTCCCACCATCCCACCTTCGCCGGCGCACCCAGCCTGCGACCTCCACGATGGCCCCCGGGACGAGGAGCACTTCGGAGACGCTGCCGTGCCCAGACAATGTCCTCGAAGATCGCCGCCGACAGGAAGAGGCCGCCGCCAAGCCGCTCTGCGAGACGCCACGGCCCCAGACATCGCCGCACACCCTCTGCTTTGCCGCGCACAATCCACCACGTCGCCCCCTGCTTCGCGCTCAGTCCTTGCCGCCCGTCCACCACAACATGGCCGCGGATGCCCTCCTCGCCTCCTTCATGCCGCCGATGCCTCACCCAGGTAGGTTCCCCCGTGGTAGACTCTCCAGCGCTCGCTGCGCCACCAGCACACACCATGCCCTTCTTCCCCTTGCCTCCCTGCCCACACAGAACTCTTTCCACATCACCGCGCCATCCCTCGCCCCCTTCTAGCGCCCATTTTATTGTTTTTTAAAATGGGCTTTAAATCTAGGAGGATTAAATCGTAATATGAATAGGATAGAGAAAGAAATCCTTTCAGAATCAGTCCATACAAGTGGTTCCTTTTGAGTCTCATTTCTTTTGAGTTTTCTTCTTTTGATTTATCAAAACAATCAACAAAGAAATAAAACACCTTCTGATCCCCTTCCCCCCCAAATTTGTAGAATGGATTGAACATGTAATATCAGACATTAGATTTTCATCATAGAGCTGATGTTGACCATATAAACATTTATAGTTTATATGACTTCAAAGGCAATTGCATTTTCACTTGCATAAGAGGCACAGGGAAGACATCAACATTTCAGTGATTTTTTTCCTCAAGGGAAGGGGCTGTGGTTCAGAGCAACTGCCTGGCATGTAGAAGGTTCAAGTACAATCCCTGGCATCTCCAGTTGACAGGATATGGCGTTGGGAAAGACACTTACCTAAAACCCCAGGGAACCACTTCCAATCTGAGTAGACAATCCTGATTTTGATGAACAAATGGCCTACTTCAGTTTAAGGCAGCTTCATTGTTTTCATGTGTCTTGTCATTTCTTGGGACCCTTAAGTACCAGTTAAGGTGATTCACTTGTAAATTATATAGAGTGCCTGAAAGGAAAAATGTGAAGTATGTTTCCTACCTTGAGCTATTTCATCATGCTCAGTTTCTGTTAGTATTTCTCTCTCCACTCAGCTGACTACCAGTGTCCAACATTTTTTATGTTTATTCTCATGACCTGCCTTCCATACCCAGCATCTCACCATCACTCAAGGCGGTTTACAAGTTCAATGATAAAACATACACAATAAAACTGCAAATAACCCCCACACCACTGAAATGCTTGCAGAGGTTCAAAGACCTTGCAAATAATGTTGCCTTGCATTGTCTCCTAGGTGTCTCTGGAAACAGACTCATCTTTCCAGGGAACTTTTCCTATAAGCTGGGAGCTCTAACAGAAAAAGCAGAGGTTTTGGTCAATGCCAGGTGAACTATTCCAGAAGAAGAAGAGTTGGTTCTTATATGCCGCTTTTCTCTACCCGAAGGAGGCTCAATAAAGGTCTTTGATTGCTATCTGGTCATCTTGGTCTATTTCTGCTATTTAGATTGTAGCTTACCTTTGATTTACAAAATTCCTCCCCTAAGAATATTTAATTGAGAGTTCATGTTCTCACACTACACAGTTCCCACACTACATCATTCTGCTGTCAGCTTCCACTGCAGCAAAGCCTTTGATGTTGATGTGTATTTTGGTTTTCATTTCACTTTAAATCAGGGGTAGTCAAACTGCGGCCCTCCAGATGTCCATGGACTACAATTCCCATGAGCCCCTGCCAGCAAATGCTGGCAGAGGCTCTTGGGAATGCTAGTTCATGGACAACTGGAAGGCCGCAGTTTGAATACCCCTGCTTTAAATCATTCTGCTTGTTCCCTTGTTGTCATTATCAGGGAAATGTTCCACTAAGCCACCAAGGAAGCTAAACAGAACTTTGGTAATTCACGTTTCTAAATTTTGTTTAGATAATGTCCTAAGGCATATGCTGCTACTTACTGTTCAGTGTGCTTTCTCTTGCTCTTATAGTTTCATATGGTAAGCATTTACTTAGAGTTCATATAAATACTATGTGTTCTAGCTCTCTTGCTGGACTCATGGGGACAATGCTAATGACACCTATTGGACTGGGCCTGTGGAAATTCACACATGCACACTTTTGCAGACCTTTATGGTAGTTGTAGTTTTCTGCATCTTGGCATCATTTAATTAATTTAACCCAACATCCATGATCCTGTGGGGAAACTGATTTCACCTGGTGAATATGTGCAAAAGTGGCCTCAGGAATGAAGAACATGACATTCTATTACTACAGCCATTGTAAAGCTATTTGACATGTTGCTTGGATTGGACAGGTGCAACATCAAACTGCTCTGAGCCTCCGGGAAGGGTGGTATATAAATATAATAAGTAAATAAATAAATCAGGAAATCCACAGCTCAGCTCATGTGTGATAGCAGTTGACACACATGCTGAGCTCATCTTTGAAACAAGTTCTCCTAATCCAAATAACATTGTTCTCATTATAATATTCTACTTCACAAAAGACCTATCTGTTATTCCTGAAGCAATCATAGCTTCCTGAAGAAAGGTCATCACCCAGCTTTTGTATCATTCCCCACTCTGTATTTATAAAGAAAGGTATCTACTGGAAGCAGTACCATGTGAGTGCCAATGAATTATGTTTGGAGTTCTGTGATATATTCCAAATACCCTTCTCCTGTTAGAGGTTGGGTCGATCTCCTTGGAGGTATATATGTTGTTACTTGCATCCAAGTATTGGCTAAAACTAATCTTCAGTGGGTCTAGTATCCTTGATCTTTGCTGACAACTACCATTCAACCTGGCTAAAAGTAGTTGAAGGTAAACATTATCCTTCAGATAATGTTTACCTTGATATGCTTTAATGCTCTACCATCAGCTCTTCTGAAGGCAGATACCATCATGTTCCACTCCCTCAGTGGCTTTCCCTATGTCCTGCAGACAAAGTAGAGTCTATGCTGCATTGCCCATTCTATAATGACATCCAACATCAGTATATTGCTCCAGTTCTCTCAACTATATCCAGAATATCTGAACAACTTTATGTCTCTCTCTCCTCCTTTCTGACTTCTCCCAGGAGATAACTTACAAAGTTGCCAGATTTTGCCTGCAAGCATCTTAGAAACAGCTGACTGAGGCCCAGTAATCTTATTTATCTGTTCAAGGAGAGTATTGTTTTCTTTGTCCCCCTATTAATTTGCATTCATTGCTTTCTGCTTGCCACATTGTATGTGTTTTTACTTTTATTTGCTGATTCTCAAAACTGGTTTTATCCTTAACACTATTTCGCTCCCTTATATATTTGGGAAACAGCCTCCTGGGAGGAGACTGTCCAGGGCCCTGTCCATCCAGGTCCACCCTGATTGGCCCTCCCCCTTCAGCTCCCTCCCTCCCTCCTTGCCTGCTAGAAGCCTTGTGTCTGCGGCCTCCATTGTCACCCACAAGGAGAGGGGCAGCGACAGGGCTTTGTGGCCCACAGGTATTATTATTGTTGTTGTTGTTGTTGTTGTTGTTGTTGTTGTTGTTGTTGTTGTTGTTGTTGTTGTTATTATTATTTCAATTTATTTCCCACCACTCCAAAATGGCTCATGGTGGGTTACAATGTCTTAAAACCCCATTAAAACTCCCATTAAAAGACTTAAAACCATCACAACATGATGGCGCAATAATAAAATCCCCTTCCTACCCCCATTCCTAAAAGGGGGGGCAGAGGAGAAGGAGGTATGCTCCTGCTGGGAGGGAGCCAGGGGGGGAGTTTGCAGCCTCCCTGTGGGCTGCAAAGCTCTGTCACTGGCGGCGGCAGGGGGGCTTTCCATGCCCTTTATCCCAGGAAGCGCTTTCGCCGTGGCGAGAGTACTTGCTGGGCCAAAAAGAGCCTCCCACAGCAGTGCCACTGGGGGGGGGGGTTCTACTCCCTTTAGCCTGCTTTGTGGGCCAAAGGGAGCCATGGCCACCCTCTTGCGCCCTCCTGCCTGCTGCCCCTTTCAAAGCCCATTTTTAAAATGGGCTTTGATACTAGTATTGAAATAAAGTTTGAGTAGTCTTACTGCCGGCACTGACCATGTGGTTTACTGTTTCGTCCATTTTCTTGAAAAGCTGACATTTGCTGTCCTCAATGGTCTTCTGAATCTTGGCTTTCGTGCTATTAGTTTGAAGTACCTGCTCTTACGATGCTAGAATGAGTCCCTCAATTTCTTTCTTTAAATGTCCATTTGGAGTCACTTCCAGGTGTTTTCATTATCACCTTTTATCTCTTTGCTTTTCAAATTTTGTCTGTGCAAGTGGTTTTTCTTCCAATTGTCAAATGTAGTTTTAGTTATAACCTTTTTGTAATCCTTTTTGGAGCCTCTTGTGGCGCAGAGTTGTAAGGCAGCTGTCTGAAAGCTTTGCCCATGAGGCTGGGAGTTCAATCCCAGCAGCCGGCTCAAGGTTGACTCAGCCTTCCATCCTTCCGAGGTCGGTAAAATGAGTACCCAGCTTGCTGGGGGGTAAACGGTAATGACTGGGGAAGGCACTGGCAAACTACCCCATATTGAGTCTGCCATGAAAACGCTAGAGGGCGTCACCCCAAGGGTCAGACATGACTCGGTGCTTGAGAGCCAGTTTGGTGTAGTGGTTAGGAGTGCAGACTTCTAATCTGGCATGCCAGATTCGATTCTGCGCTCCCCCAGATGCAGCCAGCTGGGTGACCTTGGGCTTGCCACGGCACTGATAAAGCTGTTCTGACCGGGCAGTGATATCAGCGCTCTCTCAGCCTCACCCACCCCACAGGGTGTCTGTTGTGGGGAGAGGAATGGGAAGGCGACTGTAAGCCGCTTTGAGCCTCCTTTAGGTAGGGAAAAGCGGCATATAAGAACCAACTCTTCTTCTTCCTCTTCTTCTTGCACAGGGGATACCTTTACCTAATCCTTTTTGGGTATTGTAACCTTAGATAAGTCTGCCTTGATTCAACTAGAAGTAGAATCATAGAGTTGGAAGGGACTTCCTGGGTCATCATGTCCAACCTCCTGCAATATGCAGGACACTTACAACCCTATCTCTTTTCTTGAAGAAGTCATTCAGTGCCTGTTTTTCTTCAGCTGCTTGCTTAACTTTCAGGAGACCTCTTCTACCTAATTCCCTTGGTAAGTAAGGACAAGCAACGTCACTTCTAGGGTGTAGTGAAAGATGTATTGTCATTATCTTGCAAGCTTCATGATCTATTGTTTCTAATTCTGCTTTTTATCACGTTAAATGCCTTTGCCATGTTTCCTCAATTTGATTTTGTTTACAGTATCTTTTAAACTCTTTGGTAATACTCCTTAGTTATATTTTTCTTAACAAGGGTAAAAATGATGTTGTTAGCTCCCATAATTTTTTAATATTTGTAGTTTTCTTCAAAGCCCAGTATTTTGATGTTGTTGTATCTTTAATACTTCTTGTTCAATGATCTTTCCTTTATTCAGTCCTAAGAGGGAAATAACGGAGCAGCAGTGATAGTGAGTCTCCTTCAAAATTTTCATATATAGAGGCTTGAGGGGGAGTTCCCCCTCTGCTGGGAACATGAACCAGGCACAGATCAAAAAGAGTCATAATATGGAGATAACAGTCCAAGTATTCAGGGATGGGAAAATGTGATACTAAGGGAACAAGGGTGAGGGACAATAAAGGAAAGGAGGCGATAAATGTGTGGAGAGTTTGGGATGTATGAGATACAACAACAGGAACTCATCCTTGGGGTGTCAAACTAAAGCAAGTCAGCACCTAAATTACAGCAGAATATAATCATGGCAGAAACACAAAGGGGATTCTGACACTCAGTGTTAATTGGCTGATGCTTGTGATCTCACTTCCTGTATGTGTTGACTGCCTTGGTCTGACTACCTGTCTCAGTGTTGAGGCTTGTGTTCTCACTACCTGTCTCAGTTTTGATTGGCTGAGGCTTGTGGTCTAACTTCCTGTCTCAGTGCTGGTTGGCTGAGGCTTATGGTCTCACTTCCTCTCTCAATGTGGATTGGCTGAGGCTTGTGGTTTAACTTCCTGTCTCAGTGCTGGTTGGCTGAGGCTTATGGTCTCACTTCCTCTCTCAATGTTGATTGGCTGAGGCTTGTGATTTCACTTTCTGTCTCAGAGTTGATTGGTTGAGGCTTGTGATCTTGCTTCCTGTCTCAGTGTTTATTGTCTGAGGCTTGTGTTCTCACTTCCTGGCACTCAGGGTGTTTTTGATTAACACAATTACCATTTTACTGATGCCTCCCATTCCCAGTATTTTCAGGTTCCATGTATGAGGGGATGAATCAAACATTTTGTATTCAATTCAAGCACCATTATAGCTGTTTTTTATACCTTTTGCAATATTTTGTGATCATTTTCTCAATTAGCAACTGATCTTCAGAAAACTGGGTTTTTTTGACAATTCAGTTTCATTCATAGGGTATAATTAAATTGAGCTAAAGATAGATAGAATTAGCTATAATTTGTGATAGTATCTTAAAAGTTTTTGTGAGGTATGTCACTATTGTTATTGTTCTTATGGTTGTTATTGGTTTTATTATTATACCCTACTTTTCTTCTCAGTGAGAACCAAAAGTGGCTTATATCACCTTTTCAAATTTCCCAGATAGTTTGCAGATGCAGGAATGTCTGTATTCATAAAATTTTATTTTAAGTTATATTAATTGACAGCTCTGGAGAACAAGATAATGTTATTGTTCAAAGAAAGCACAGAAGCAGAAATGTTTAGGTAGATAAAACAGGATGCCGTGCTCCCGTTGTGAATGGTGTTAGGAGGATGGTAGGCTATTTATCATACCACCTTGTTTTATTGTTCATATCCTCTGTATTTTATGTCCTTTGTATTAACTAGTAATTTAACTAGTAATATAGCCCGCTGTATGAGGAATACAGCGGGTGCTAGGAACGAACCTTTCTGAGTGTCCCCCGGCGGCAGTCCTGTGTGTCGGCTCTCTGGTGCGGTGGCTCTTTGAGGGAACGGCCTGACGCAGCGAGAGGCGCAAAGTGCCTCTTGCCGCGTCAGGCTGCCGGGCAGGGAGCCCTGGGGCAGCGGCCTGACGCGGCGAGAGGCGCTTCGCGCCTCTCACCACGTCAGGCCAGGAGCAACTGCGAGCCGCACTGCGCGCGGCTCACAATTGCTGGGGCTGGGAATCAGAGGGACCAATCGGCAGGCGCTTCGCACCTGCCAATTGGTCCCTCCGATTGTCTGTCCAGAGGAAGGGTCCAATGCGGACCCATCCTCATCACGGACACATCCCGCCCCAGTAGTCCTTAACGAATTATTTAGGCGGTGTTTAGATGGTGTTTTAATAGAGGTTCTAGTGTTGTGGACTGTTGTTGTAATCTGCCACATGCCCGCTTTGGAAGTGGTGGGAAATAAATTTGAAATAATATATTTTTTTTAAAAAACAATTTCCACTTAGCTGGATGGCACAATTGCTGGATGTTCATTTTACTGTACCACAAGCAGATAATGTACTAACTGCTGTTCAAGGAGTTTCAATCACTAAAAAGATCCACCCAGAAACCCAAATTATGTCTGTGCAGCCTCACATAGATGAGTAGTAGTAGTAGCAGCAGCAGCAGCAGCAGCAGCAGCAGCAGCACAACATTCATTTATTACATTTCTATACTGCCCTCTCATAATGGCTCAGGAATTATTAAAATTAACAATGAATTAAAACCAACTCAACAAATAACTAATATTTTATATTAAAACATAAGTAACAATTCAGCAGCATTAGGTCATAGCAGCCTCCAGATTATTTACTGCCCATAAATAACCTGACTACGTATCTCTCTATGGGAGTGTTTTTGTAGGGAAGGTCCATCGATGCTCTTAAGTCATTGGCCCCAACCAAAAGCTTGGAAGAGCTCCTGGATCTCTTCCAGGAGTTCATTCTACCAAGTATGGGCCAAGATTGAAAACACCCTGGCCCTGGTTGAGGCCAGATACATTTCTCTGGGGCCAGCCAATTGGAAGTGCTCTTCAGGAGACAAAGGCAGAGAGGCAGACCTTCAGGTATGCCAGGCCTAGACTGTGAATGACCTTCAAGGTGAGTACCAGAACCTTAAACCTGAAGCACAGGCCAAATGTGGGTTCTCCAAGTTGTTCCTGTAAGGACCCAGGCTGCTGTGTTCTGGACCAACTGCAGTTTCAAGTTCAGGGATAAGGGAACAGCTGCATAAAGCAAGTTACAGAATTCTGGTATAGAGGTGACCATAATGTGGATCACTGTGGCTAGGTGTTCCAGGGCTAAATATTGCTCTAGTAGTTTGGCTTGGCAGAGGTGAAAAAATACTAGCCGCGCTACTTTCATGATCTGTGTCTCCTGACATTGAAGGTAGACATTGAAGATCACATCCAGATTCCTGGCTGAGTGTGCAGGTATAAACTGTACCCAGTCCAGGCTGGGTAATTGTGCTTCCTTGTATGGACATTTCCTACCTAGCTACAGGACCTCTGACTTTGATGGGTTGAGTTTCAGACAATTCTGCTTAATTTATCTCATCACTGCTTATAGTCATCTGGCAAGTGACTTCAGGGAGTGAGTCTGGGTGGCCATTCATCAGGAGGGAGAACTGGGTGTCATCAGCATATTGATGACACTCCAGTCCAAAACCTCTGACTTGCTGGGCATGAGGGTGCATAAAGATACTAAATAATATTGGGGAGAGGACTGCACCTGAACACCACAAGAAAGCTGACAGTGGTGTGATACATTCCCCCCAAGTGCAACTGTCTGTCCACAACCTTGAAAAAAGGAGATCAGCCATCCCCTATATCTGCTCATTGATGAAGCAGTGAGCTAAAATCTCATTATCAACTATGTGGAATACTGCTATGAGATCATGTAACACAAGCAGCACTGACCCATCTTGATCCAGCTGTCATTGAAGGTTGTCCATAAGGGCAACCAGTGTCATCTCTATCCCATGGCCAGGCTGGAAACCAGACTGGAATGGATCCAGGACTGAAGCTTCCCCTCACTATGCTAATAACTGGTCCACAGTGGCCCTTTCAGCCATCTTCCCAAGAATCGCCAGATGCGAAACGTAATGATAGCTAGTCAGGTAGTGCAGAACCAGGGATGTTTTTTTCAGATAAACCACTGCCTCTTTAAGTCCTCCTGGGGATTTTCCCATTGAGAAGGAGAGGTTGGTATCTCCCAAAGGGGGTCTCCTATCCTCTTATTGGTCTTCTAAGGAGCCATGAGGTACAGGGATCTGGAGGACACATGGGTGTAAACTGCATAGAGCTTTTATTCCAACCCCAGATCAATTCAGTCCCTGCCCTCTACACAGAATGCGACTGCCGTTTGGATTTTGGATGATTTTAATTTTCCTTCTGCAGCAAGGAGGATTGATCCGGAGTGACCCTGACTTTATTGTGCGATATCTCAGACTACTTTTAAACCTGAATATCCAGCTTGGGAAAGAAAGCTCCGGATTGAACTACCATAACCATGTGCAGAAGACTTTCTGTCGTGGTTCGGTCCTTGGTGGCTTGGGAACGGGACCGAACCCCGCCATCAGAGGCGCCCGCGATCACGGAGGTAGGGCATGGTGATCATAGGCAAGCCGGCAGCTGGGCGCCCCACCCGATCGTTGAGGTGGCAATGGCCGCTAAAGAACCTCAATGTCCCCCTCCACCTTTTGACAAGGGCCCGGAGATGGCCCTTTGTTCCAGGAAAATGGGCCATCAGGAACCCCGGAAAACCTCGCATATGTGCATGAGTCATGATTGTATCAGCATGTTCCCTGCGCAAGTACTGGGTGGGGCAATACAGCCTAAGGAGGTGGGTTTTGTATAAAAGGGAGCTTCCACCTGGAGTTCGGTGGAAGCTCTTACTCCATACCAGCGGACTCCACGTTGCTGAAATAAAGCTTGTTCCTGTTGTATCGTTCACCAGGCCTGGCGTGACGTTTTCTTCAAAGGGGCACCCTGTTTTTCAGTTAGCAAGCGGGTTCCCGACATCGTAAGAGCTTCCCACCGAACTCCAGGGTCGGCATCGCATCCGAGCGCTTATCGGGACGGATCCAGAGATGGCGTTTTCAAGCAACGGGGCGGTCTCGACCCCCACGAACCCCGGGAACATGAGTTTAATGTCCCCGGGAGATTTCCTCCGAAAATCGGGGGGCCAGGAGCAGCTGTCCGGGACCCCGAGACCCTCGGCAGCGGCGGCCAAGGGAAGGCGCCGGGCCATGGGTTTCCCAAGCACGGCGGGGAGCGCGCCGAGGTCTGGGGGGTTGGCCCCAACCTGGGACACCCAGCTGAGGCAGGCGCTTCGCCCGGTAGGACCTGAGGAATCCCTAGAGGACCTGCGGCGGGCCATGGCGGACTTGGCCAGGCGCTTGCAGGCAGCTGAAGCCCGTGAGCAAGCTCGGGCCGGGCCCGGGGGGACTGGTAATACAACGGCGGAGGGGATCGCGTCGAGTGAGTATGTCTCCAGCGACGAGGACGAGCCCGGTACTGGTGAGCGGGCCCCGGACCCCGACCCGGAGCAGTTTTCAGTCCCGAGTAGGCGAGACGGCCAGCGGAGAGGCGAGATAGCAGAGGATCTCGGGGGAGCGGGTGAGCCGACGGGGCGGCGAGAGCCGGACCAACGCAGGAGCGACGTGCAAGGCAGGGAGCGGCACGGCGTCGTTGGGCAAGTTGGTAGCCGGTGGAGCGGAGCAGGACGAGACGGCGGACGCCGAGAATCCCGGATCCGGAGGGGGTCGGACTACTCTCCAAAACGTTCCCCCCCAGAGCTTAAGGCGCGTTTCGACGGGACGCCGGATGACCTCCCGCAGTTCCTCCTCCACGCGCTGACGCATGCCCGGAGGTATGGAGACCGGTATGAGGACTCCGAGGACTTGGTCTGGGGGGTGGCATCGTGTCTCCAGGGCAAGGCGGGTCAGTGGTACCTAGGGTTGGCCGAGCGCGGCGACCCGGCAACTCGGGACCTGCAGGACTTCGTGGTCGCGCTCCGCCGACGATTCCAGGACCCCCAGGCTGAGGACAAGGCAAAGAGTCGGATCAAGGGACTTCGACAGGGTACTAGGGGGGTTATGGACTATATAGACATTTTCCGGAGGGAAGCAGGCAAGATGTTCTCCTGGAACGAGGAGACCCAAATCGAGTACTTCCGGGAGGGCCTTAACCCGAAGCTCAGGGAATGGGCCGTGATCAAGGAGACGGAAGAAGATCTGTCTACACTGGAGGGGTGGTGTTTTGTGGTCGCCAAGCTGGAAGCCAGCCTGGGTTGGGCCGCCGCACCCCCCCGGGAGGCCAAAGGCGGGTCAGCCGAGGCGCCGAGACCGGGCCCCGACAACTCTCGCCCCAAACGACCCCCGAACCCCGAGCGGGAAAGGAGACGCCGGGAAGGTCTGTGCCTGAAATGCGGGGGGTCAGGACATTTCGCAGCAGCGTGCCAACGGCAAGGGGGGGAGGACCGCGGGCTCTCCCAGGGGGGAGGTGCGACACGCCCCCAGCAGGCACGCCGGGCGGAGGACCTCCGCAATGAACCGGGAAGCGCCCAGGCGACGGGAAACGGCCAGGACCTGCTGTAGACGGCGCCGGGCAGCAGGTCCCGCGGTGCGAGGGAAAACCCCTGCAGCATGAGGCGCGACCTCCGAACGTGGTAATTTTAGAGCTCCGGAACCCGGAGAATGGACTAAGTTGGGTGGGGGAGGCTCTTTTGGACTCTGGATGCGACCACAGCATGGTCCACCCCCAGATAGCCCGGGCTTTGGGGCTACCGAAGCGCATTCGGAAGGTTCCCCTGGTTTTCGTCCAGATGGACGGCAGCCCGATTCAGGGGGGACCTTTCGGGGAGGAGGTGGGTCCTATCGCCATCCACATAGGGGACCACCAAGAGCTGCGGTGGCTGATCCAGGTCCCCGTAGCGGGATATCGGGCGGTGTTGGGCCTGGATTGGCTGAAGGAACACAACCCCGTGGTGGACTGGCGGGCGGGGACCCTGAAGTTCGACTTGACGGTGGGTGCACGGCATCGGGTCCCCCACGAGAATTCCAGCCACAAGAGGACGGCGGCGCGTCCCAGGGGAGCGGCGGCGGCGCAGCAGGAGAAACCAGAGCCCGAGGTCCCGCCAGAGTACCGAGACCTCGCAGCCGTTTTCAGCGAGCGGGAAGCGGACGAGCTACCCCCACACCGCCGCACGGACTGCGCTATCAACATCCCAGAGGGGGCGATACTACCCAAAGGGCGCATCTACAAGATGAGTGAGGGTGAGCTCAAGGACCTCCGGGAGTTTTTGGATAAAAATCTGGCCCGAGGTTTCATCCGGCCCGCTTCCAGTCCCATGGGAGCTCCAGTCTTGTTCGTCCGGAAAAAGGATGGGTCCCGACGGCTGTGCCAGGACTACCGGGGCCTCAACGCCATCGCAGCGGGGAACGCTTACCCCCTCCCGCTGATCCCGGATTTGCTGGCCCGGCTGGGCAAAGGGACTCTGTTCACTAAACTGGACCTAAGGGAGGCGTACTACCGGGTACGCATCCGGGAGGGGGATGAGTGGAAAACAGCGTTTAACTGTCAATTGGGACAATTCGAATTTAAAGTGATGCCGTTCGGCTTAAGCGGGGCACCTGGGGTTTTCATGAGTCTAATTAATGAGGTGTTGCAGGACCTTCTGTTTCAGGGGGTGGTGGTTTATTTGGATGACGTCCTGATCTACAGCCAAGATCCCCAAGAGCACGTGACCCTGGTGAGGGAGGTGTTAAAGCGCCTGCTGGCAAACCACCTATACGTGAAGCTGGCTAAGTGCGAATTCCACCGTCCCTCCCTGGACTATTTGGGCTACCGCATCTCAGCCCAGGGCATAGCTATGGACCCCGAGAAGGTGCAGGCGGTGCTGGCCTGGGAAAGGCCCCGCACCCGGAAACAGCTACAAAGCTTCCTGGGGTTTGCTAACTTTTTTAGAGGCTTCATCCCCAGATACTCCTCCGTAGTGGCTCCCCTCACGGACTTGCTAGGTACCAAGGGGAGAGGTCCTCGCGCCACGCGGCCCAGCGCAGCGCTCGGCTGGAATGAGAAATCGGAGGCAGCGTTCCTGGCCCTCAAGCAAGCTTTCGCGTCTGAGCCCACGCTACTGCACGTCGACCCAACCCAGCCGATGGTGGTACAAGTCGACGCCAGCGACGCAGCAGCCGGGGCGGTTCTCCTGCAGCGAGACAAGGCGGGACAGCTGAGGCCGGCGGCCTACCTCTCACGAAAATTCGCCGAAACGGAGCGGAACTGGTCTACCTGGGAGAAGGAGGCGTTTGCGATTAAGTTCGCCCTCACCGAATGGCGGCATTGGCTGGAGGAAACAGAGGAGCCGTTCGAGGTCTGGACAGATCACAAGAATCTGGAGGCGCTCCGGCAACCGCGATCCCTGAACGCCAAGCAGATGAGGTGGGCGGAGTTCTTTTCGCGGTACAATTTCAAGCTTGGTCACATCCCCGGCAAAGAGAATTTCCTCGCGGACGCCCTCTCCCGTCTGCCGCATTATGGGGAGGGGTACGCTCCCTGCACCAGGTCCGTGTTTGGTGAGGAGCAGCTGGGACGGGGGGTCGTCACTAGGCGGCGGGCCAGGGAGGAATGGGAGCCCGACCCGGCGACCGCCCCACTCCGAGACCGCCTAGTGGCAGCCTATGGGGCAGACGAGGAGCTGGCTGAGCTCCGGGACTCTTTGATTTTGGACTCCGGTCTCTGGCGGAGGGGGGAGGCTGTCTACGTCCCGGAAGGGCTACGACGGGAAGCCCTCAGCCTCTGCCACGATGCTAAGACCGCCGGGCACTTCGGTTTCGTAAAATCCTGGAAGTTGGCCCGGCGGCGGTTTTGGTGGCCCAGTCTGCGGCGGGACACAAAAGCTTACGTCAGTGGTTGTCCTGTCTGCCTGACCTGCAAGCCGGGGGTTGGCAAGCCGAAAGGTCTGCTGCACCCGCTCGAGGTCCCGACCCGGCCGTGGTCAGTGATCTCCATGGACTTTATAACAGACTTGCCTCCCAGCAAGGGGAAAACGGTGATCTGGGTGGTGGTAGATCTATTTTCCAAACAGGCCCATTTCATTCCTTGCGCCAGTGTCCCCAGTGCTTCACAGTTGGCTCGGATGTTCCTGGATCACGTGTTCCGACTGCACGGGCTGCCGGACAAGGTGATTTCCGATCGGGGCTCACAATTCGTGTCCCGGTTTTGGCAAGCTTTCCTGCGCCTGTTAGACATCGAGCAAGGGCTGAGCTCCGCTTACCACCCCCAGACGGACGGGCAGACCGAGCGGGTTAATCAAGTACTGGAGCAGTACTTGCGGTGTTTCGGTTCCTATCATCAAGACACCTGGGTGCCCCTGCTCCCCCTGGCCGAGTTCGCGTACAACAACGCAGACCACAGCAGCACGGAGATGTCGCCTTTTGCCGTCGTCTACGGGACAGACCTGAGACACTTCCCGGAGCTTGGAGAGGTCCCCGCCCGGGAATCGGCCGACCTTCGCGAGTGGGGGAAGCGTGCCGGGAGCTGCTGGAAGTCGCTGCAGGAGCAGCTCCACAAAGTCAAGGCAGCGCAGAAAGAGGACGCCGACCGGAAGAGACGACCAGCTGAGGAGATCCGACCGGGGGATCGAGTTTACCTTTCCACCCGGAACCTACGGTTGAATTTGCCCAGCAAGAAGCTAGGCCCTCGGTTTTTGGGGCCTTTCGAGGTCTTGGCCCCGATCAACGAAGTTTCGGTCAAGCTCAAGCTCCCCAAGAACCTCCGGCACATCCATCCCGTCTTTCACGTGAGCCTTCTAAAAAAAACTCCGGACGGTGACGTTTGGCACCCCGTGTTTTCCCCGCCAGCGCCCGAGGTCCTGCCGGGGGGGGAGCACCACGAGGTGGCGGATATCCTGGACTCTAGACTCCACAGGGGGAAGTTGCAGTACCTCGTGGAATGGAAGGACTTCGCTTTGGGGGACCGGGAATGGGTCTGGGCAGCGGACGTCCTTGCGCCCCGACTCACTGAACGTTTCCACAAGCGGTATCCTGGCCGCCCCGGGGGGTTGGAGAATGGACCTTTGGGGGGGCAGAATGTCGTGGTTCGGTCCTTGGTGGCTTGGGAACGGGACCGAACCCCGCCATCAGAGGCGCCCGCGATCACGGAGGTAGGGCATGGTGATCATAGGCAAGCCGGCAGCTGGGCGCCCCACCCGATCGTTGAGGTGGCAATGGCCGCTAAAGAACCTCAATGTCCCCCTCCACCTTTTGACAAGGGCCCGGAGATGGCCCTTTGTTCCAGGAAAATGGGCCATCAGGAACCCCGGAAAACCTCGCATATGTGCATGAGTCATGATTGTATCAGCATGTTCCCTGCGCAAGTACTGGGTGGGGCAATACAGCCTAAGGAGGTGGGTTTTGTATAAAAGGGAGCTTCCACCTGGAGTTCGGTGGAAGCTCTTACTCCATACCAGCGGACTCCACGTTGCTGAAATAAAGCTTGTTCCTGTTGTATCGTTCACCAGGCCTGGCGTGACGTTTTCTTCAAAGGGGCACCCTGTTTTTCAGTTAGCAAGCGGGTTCCCGACACTTTCCTGTTTCAATGGGGAGGGGGGGAAAGGAAGAATTGAGTTCAAAGCAATCTGAATTCAACAGGATTGACAATGGAATAAAGAAAGTAAGTGCAGACTCTGCCCTGGTTGGCCTTATTGATGCTAGCAACCAATCCACTTTGGTCAATGTGAGCTGCATGAAGCCTGCAGATACCCCCTTCAAAGGCCAAGGGGCCTCTAGCTCCCTTTCTGTATCAATAGTTGGGGGGAAGTTGTGGCAGATAGTCAAGATTTTATCCACAAAAAATTCACAAATGCCTCGCAGTTAATAGCCAATTGGCTAATATTTTGGTGCCTTCCATCAAGGGATGTAAGAGATCAAACTACTCTAAACACTTGTGCTGGGCCTGGGATAGTGGACACAATGAATTCTGAGGGGAAAACATATTTCACAGTCTTCACCACAATCTTTCATAAGTGTTCTATAAGATGTTCTCAAAGCTACATTGCAAGACTTCCTTCAAACTCACTCCAGTCATCTCAGTTCCTATTTCCCAGTGATAACAGCTATAATTAGTGGGCAACTAATTCCATGTTGTGTATCTTTTCTTTCATCAACCTTAATTCTGGTTAGGGCAACCTTAATTCCACTGAAGGCCTCTGAAGTATCTGTTAAAATCAAGAGAGCTAGTATTTCAACTTAGGCTTTACTCATCATAAAGTTCCTCATTTCTACCTTTAATCAGCAGCAATTCTTCAAAAGAACATCTAATCTGCAGCCCCCAGCAGCCACTTCTTATGGAGTACAGGACTCTAGTGTCTATGCAGGGTTTCTCTCTGTGTCATATTCTCACTAGAATCCTTCATTTTTTTTTATTCTGTAAATTACCATAATTGTATGTCTTACAGTTGTAATATTTTCATGCTAATGTTGTAATTTTCTCTCTCCTGCTTTGGTTGGTTAACTGAATTGGCTTTAAGGTCTTTTGAAGCCTTCTCTTTTAAGTATGCTTGGGATTTCCCCCCCCCTTTAGGTGCCGAAAGCAGGTGGCAGTTAAAGCACTTTTCATGACAAATCTCTATACAGTTGTCACACCTGGTAGGTGCTATAAGTGGAAACCTAAAGTTTAAAGGCCACTCAGTGGTAAGAATAAGCGATTAAGACTTTCCCGTTTATACATCCAAGGTAAGCTGTTTCTCCACAAAATCCACAATTAATACAAATGT
Source organism: Paroedura picta (assembly GCF_049243985.1). Taxonomy (NCBI): domain Eukaryota; kingdom Metazoa; phylum Chordata; class Lepidosauria; order Squamata; family Gekkonidae; genus Paroedura; species Paroedura picta. Next base: position 45,708,774 of record NC_135374.1, read on the forward strand.
AGCTCTCAATTTTATTGACTTTTTGGCTATAGCTTAAGGGAATTTATTTAGTGGATTTTGTCAAAATCATGTTCTAAGATGAAGCTTCTTGCATGAAACGTGAAGTAAATTAATGATGCCGAATTAATCTTGGTAAGTGAAATGCAGCAATAGTTTCTGATTTATAAAAGAAATACAGTGGAAATGTTTTCATTTAGAATCCAACTGCTTAGAGGAATTATGAGACTCAAATTAAACTATGTTAAATCTCTTGGCATCATGCCTTACTTAATAGGATTATACCTTTGAAGGCAATTGGATGGCACAGTTGGTAGGTATATTCTGTACCTCCAGGTTTAAAATATGAACTTAGGTCAAACAAATTGTACCAACTTTAGTAGTCTCAACATGATTCTAAATGGATGTTTGTTTATATTGTCAGTGCAATTTGGCATGGTGTTATGTAGCTGGCAACACGTGCAGCAAAGGTCTGGGATTCAGCTAACTATTTTGGATGGAGACACATTGGCACAGCTGTTGGGAGAACCTGATATAGTACATGTCAGCAGAAGTCCTCTGGGTTCCCATAGCCAACATTGTACTTAGTCACTCATTTTCTCATTATAATGTTTTTCACAGCAAGCTTTGGTAAGAGAGATTGGGCAAATGGGACCATCACTAACTAGTTTCTCAGGGTAGTATACAGAAGAGAAATTTACCTTAGTTTTATGCAGAGTCTAGAGTAAATGATATATCTATATGTATCTATACAGAAATTCTGAACAGTCAAAACACTTTAAAAACAGTAAAGTGGTAATAAAATAATAATAACAATGATAGGTAAAGGTATCCCCTGTGCAAGCACCGAGTCATGTCTGACCCTTGGGGTGACGCCCTCTAGCGTTTTCATGGCAGACTCAATACGGGGTGGTTTGCCAGTGCCTTCCCCAGTCATGACCGTTTACCCCCCAGCAAGCTGGGTACTCATTTTACCGACCTCGGAAGGATGGAAGGCTGAGTCAACCTTGAGCCGGCTGCTGGGATTGAACTCCCAGCCTCATGGGCAAAGCTTTCAGATGGCTGCCTTACCACTCTGCGCCACAAGAGGCTCTCAATAACAATGATACAGAGAATTAAAATATCAATTTTACAGTTTAAAACCAATTTTAGAGCTAGCTATGAGTGTTATTTTTGTTTCTAGTGTGCAAAATAATTTTGAAATCACTGTTCAGACAACTTTATTTAATTAGTTGGTAAGCTCATTTTTAAAAAATCACTTTCTTCCTCCAAGAAACATCATTCACCCCTCCATTTTATTCTCATATTTTAGGTTGTTGATGTGTGAATGCTTTTAATGGGCAGGTAGATCCAGTGGCCAACTACATTCAATGAGAGGACAGGAATGGTCCCAATTTCAAAATATTGTATCCCTCAACACTTCTAATATGTAAACATACCTTTAATCTTAGCTTTTTGAAGACAGGATGATAGAGCTAGAGCTGTTCATAGAAATACTGCACTTTTTCAGTCATACCGAGTACTTCCTGCTGTTCCATTCAGAAAGGCTCAAAGGCTTTATTCTCACCAGAGTTGTAAGATATATGATACAAATTAGTCCAATATTAAGTATCTCAGAACTGTCTAAGGGCTCAACTGACTTCTTGTCAGTTTGTTTTGCTTACTACACTTATATCCCACCTTTTTTCTACTATAGAGATCAAACTGCTGGTGTGTACTTGTATATATTTGTATATTCAGGCTTATATATCTTATGTACTGGTCTTAAAGGTGCCACTGGACTCAAAATTTACCCCTGTGAATGTGAGACTACAAAATCTATTTTCACATGACTGGATAATTTATCAAAAGATAGTGTACTTTTTTCTCTAATTTATTATTAGACTTTTAGCCCACAATTCCCACAAGCGTCTTCTTAACTCACTAACTAAAAGTAAGCCAAAAATATAAACTCCCAGATTTATAAAAAGTCCTTAATGCTGGCAACTTTTTAAAAGTTTAGCTAGCAGGAAAATATTACACTGTGATTGTATTTTTCATCTCATGCTTGACATATATCTTACCTTGCTTTTGCTGTAACCTTTATAACTTGTCTGAAATAAAATCAAAACCATTCAACTAAATCAGATATTCTTATTCAAAATTAAATATGACAAAGCTGACAGGCAAAAAGATAAATTCATAGGCAACCTTGTAAATGATTTTTTAAAAGTATGTATCTATATAGGCGCACACAATTCAAAACACACAAACACAATTATCCACATGTTCTTTATTTGAAATGTGCATGGGATGGGTGGTGCAAACAAATGCCTCATCTCCCATCACTTAGAAGGATGTAACTCTGCCTAGGATCATGTTGCCAGATACCATTTCTCCATTTATTCTAAAGCATGTGCAATTCTACACTTGAAGCATACTACCCCTGCAGCTATTGAAGCATACTACCCCTGTTTAAGCTGCAAAAGATACCATGCATCTTGATCCTGTACACATTTACTAAGATGTAAGATTCACTGTTCAATTAACTTTATTGGAAAATGGTATAAATGGGATGTATCTTAGATAATTTGCTTCAAAAAGTCAAAACCAAAACAAGGGAGAAATGTAAATATATAAGTAAATCAGGATCACTGGAATGATATTTCTAAATTTAGGTTCAAGATGAATGTGACATGTATAACCACTAGTGAAATATTTTGTAGAACTCTTTCTAAAGCAAACTCTCTCTTGCGCATTTAGGGGAGGAAAGCTATGGCAAATCTAGACAGCATCCTAAAAAGCAGAGACATCACCCTGCCAACAAAAGTGTGTTTAGTCAAGGCTATGGTATTCCCAGTTGCAATGTATGGCTGTGAGAGTTGGACCATAAGGAAGGCCGACCGTCAAAGAATTGAGGCTTTTGAACTCTGGTGCTGGAGAAGACTCTTGCGAGTCCCTTGGACTGCAAGGCAAACAAACCGGTCATTCCTAGAGGAGATCAACCCTGACTGCTCCTTAGAAGGCCAGATCCTGAAGATGAAACTCAAATACTTTGGCTACCTCATGAGAAGGAAGGACTCCCTGGAGAAGAGCCTAATGCTGGGAGCGATTGAGGGCAAAAGAAGAAGGGGACAATAGAGAATGAGGTGGCTGGATGGAGTCACTGAAGCAGTAGGTGCAAACTTAAATGGACTCCGGGGAATGGTAGAGGACAGGAAGGCCTGGAGGATCATTGTCCATGGGGTCGCGATGGGTCGGACATGACTTCGCACCTAACAACAACAACAACAACTGGTGAAAAGTACATCAGTGCTGTTATAACAATCTTCTGCCATGAGAGTAATTTTCAAATATTTTTCTTTCACCCAAACCTGCTTTCTGAATCACCATAAAAGGTAAAGGTAAAGGTATCCTCTGTGCAAGTACTGGGTCATGTCTTACCCTTGGGGTGACGCCCTCTAGCGTTTTCATGGCAGACTCAATACGGGGTGGTTTGCCAGCGCCTTCCCCAGTCATTACCATTTACACCCCCCAGCAAATTGGGTACTCACTTTACCGACCTCGGAAGGATGGAAGGCTGAATCAACTTTGAGCCAGCTGCTGGGATTGAGCTCCCAGCCTCATGAGCAGAGCTTCAGACTGCATGCCTGCTGCCTTACCACTCTGCGCCAGAAGAGGCCATCTGAATCACCATAAAAGACTGCAAATAGAGAGGGCATACATATGCGTCTAGACTTCTTATCCCCATATAAACCTGTTCACTAAAATTATTTTAACAGTTAGCTATGACCTTTCTTCAGACAGTTCAAATATCTTTAGTGCATCTCCCAGACTTTTTCTGTAATGCCCTAATCCTCTGGAATATATTGCCTAAGAACATACAGAAGGCACTTTTTGTACCCAAATTGGTCATACTGTTACACAAAAGACATTCCAGGATTGAAAAAAGTACAGAACATCGCAAAAAAGATGAAATGGGGTTGGATAAACCTTTGACAAAGGGCTGAAGACTCTGGGATTTTCAGTCTAGAAAACGAGATGGTTAAAGTTTATAAAATCTTGCATGGAGTGAAGAAAGTGAGCACAGGGAGCTTTTTCCTCCCTTTACCATAAATATTATAATTCAGGAAGAATGGGTTCAAGACAGAAAATGAATATTTTTTTACTCAATGAGTAAATAAATTGTTGGATTCATTGCCAGTGGAAATGATCATAACCATGACTTTAGATGGTTTTAAAGAGAGGTTGGATAGATTCATGGTGAATAGGTCCATCAGCTGTTACTAGCCATGGGGACCTTCATATACCAAAATAGCAAACTTATAATACCAATCCTTGAAGGAAACACAGGAATGCCTTAATCTCCATGTCTTGTTCATTGAAAAGAACTGACTGCTGTGCTGGACTAGATGGGACACTCGTCTGATCCAGTAGGATTTTTCAGATGTTCTTAGAGAAACACTTGCACTTGCATAAAGTTCTCTGTAATAAAAGAAACTAGTTCCTTACAAAAGACATTTGAAATATTGTATTTATTTTAAACTGTTTGTAAGCCACTTAGAATCTGTTTTTTAAACAAACAAGTTGACAAAAAATACTGAGGAAAATTCATCAAATGGGAATTAATTCATATTCTGTTCACAGTAATCAGGGTTGCAAATGTACCTCCCAGGTCAAATTTTCAGGGGGATTTTAGTCTTATGTTTCATAAACAATTCCTCATCTTCTTGTTATTTCTTGAATAGTACATTTTGTTCATACTTTCTGCTTACAGCACAGATATCTGGATGTCCTAACACAGTTGGATAGACCGGCTTTCCTGGGAAGGACTGCAAAATTGGCATTCATATTGGCCCATTATGTACGGCTGCCAAAACGGTGATTTCGGGTCACATGGAAAACGCGGAGGGGGAAGACGCAATGCACACCGGTTATGCACGGGGCGGGGCGCGACGGCGGCAAAACCCAGAGTAACCGATTATGCACGCGGCGATCCGGGCGCCGCTTATGGTTGCGCCCCGGTCACCCGGAAGCTGCGCTTTCTTCCGCGTTTCACTGACGCGGCTTTTTTGGCGGCATGCACCGAAGCTGCAGCCGGTTGCAGCCGGCTCCGTGCATTATCGGTGATTTTAGTCGCCGCCATTCCACCCCGAATGTGCGCTAAAACCCCCGTGTATAATGGGTCATTTAGAAACAATTTGTAACCATTAGCATTATAATAAAGGCAGTGTGCCTGTGTGTGCCTGGCTAGGCAGCAGAATGACCATCAACAAAGTGCAGGGCCAGACCCTGGAGAAAGTCGGCCCCCATCTCGAGGAGCCTCTGTTCAGTCACAGCCAACTAAATGTTGCCATGTCGTGAGTCAGACCATTCCAAGATCCTCAGGGTTCATGTTGCCCCAGGACCCCAAACAGTCAGACCGCATTGTGACAAGAAATGTGAGATCCTCCTCTGCGCTACATACACGGTGACCTTCCCTAAGGTCAGTCCTCTCTCCAACTCTAGTAAGCATCTGAACTACACATCTTTGATATGCCTCTTTCCACTCACAGGCCCTCATTTATACCCAAGCCACCAAGACCCACACTAAACACCCCTTCAGCCACATGCCCTTCCAGGCTGGACACTTCTCCCCTTTCTTTTCTTGCCCCCCCCCCAGTCTAGTACCCACTGTATTCCTGGATACAATGGGCTTTATATTAAACATTCCCTGACTTTTTTAAAAATAAAAAAGCTATTTAATAACATGAGTGTCATTAGTCTTGTTGACAGGATTTCCCCCACAATTTATATGCTATTGTGTCCCTTGGTTTAAATTCTTTGCTTTCTTCAACAATTTTTTACTTCTGGAATTAAGTCTTTCCTCTGGCAAAGACCTCACTGCTTACCACCTGCTCTCTTAACTGGCCACAGCTGCTAAGCAGCTGCTTTTACAATCATATTTTGTCTCCATGGTAACCAAGCAAAGGCACCCATTGCTTATCAAGGAACCCTGCCCCCCCCCCCGGCCACTTCTGTTACTGCTAATGGAATAACTTCCATTCTTCACATTTGAAACAGACAATGGATGTGTTAGATATTGTTGGGTTAGTCTTGTAACACAGGTATTCCTAAGTGACTCAATTTTTCCAGAAAACATGACTACATTTCTAGAGATGTATAAGTCTTTTTCTTGGTAATCTTCATGTTCTGAATGTCCTCAATCCACAGCCAGCATGCTAATAGGACATCTCAGGAGATTTCAGAGTTAGTCTTTAGTGTAACTTAGTGTAACTGTCACTCAAACGTACTTATATTTCAAAGTACTGTAAGACTTTTAAATGGTGACCATGATGAAGACATGGATTATTTGTTATATATCATGCCTTTGGGAAGCTAATAGCACTAGTTTGAGGAATTAGCCCTAACAACATTTTGTTGCACATGGTCTTCCTATTTAAATATGGTCTATACCAAATAAGCTTTCTAAATTCATTATATGCTTCAGAAGTGGCATATTTAATAAGGCTGAATAAATTAATTAAAAAATTCACATTGGTTTTATGCTTTCAATTTTCTATTTTCCTAAAAGCTGCTTTTAATAGTACCACATCTCTTTCCATGTTGTCACAGGGCATCATTTGCTTCCATAGCTATTTAATATGTCATTCAATTACATGATCATCTGGAGCAACTTTTGAGGGGATGCAGGGAGCTACAGCAAGAGGAGGAAGGACAAAGCACTCTTTCATGAATGGACTGGTTATGTGTATCCTGCCAATGAGTGGCTATTGTAGGCTTAATAGAAATGAAGCACACAAGGCCTTTGCCTACAATTGCAAATAGTACCATGCTGGGTGAATCTCTTTGGTTTGCAATAAGCATTGTCAATCTGTACTTCTTATATGGGAAATAGCCATTTGTTTGTCCAGAAATTTTTTAGTGGACACTTTTGTCATAGATAGATAAGTAGATGGATAGATAGATAGTATTCAGCATGTATATGTACATTACAGTGTGAAGAACTTTGTAAGACCAACTAAAAATATTCATTTCAACTGTTGCAGAAATTAGATGAGTAAGAGTGAATTTTTGAAACAATTACAACAACAAAGTCAAATGAGATATAGTGTAATGATGATACAAAATAAACAAAATTACTTCTTTTTACTGATTTGGAGATATCAAAACAATGTCCAGTAATACACAGATGGCATTTAGCTATAAAAGAGAATAATATTTTGTAATATCCTACTGAGATTAAAAGAGGTGTTTTTTCCCCAGACACTTTAAAACATGGTATTGAAAATGTTTCTTTTGTTTGGAGTCAAAATGTATTATTCTCATTTTGCCGAATAGGATATAAACATAACTATCAAGGGATGTGCTGTGCTGACAGGCTTTGAGGTAGAAGATTAGTTTTGAATGAGTAAAACTTCAAGTAATTTGCTAGTTCTTTCAATCAAAAGTGGGACAGATGTTTTATAAATAGCATGCTCCATAGCATAATAAGTTATTTTAAAGGTTTGCAATAAGGTCAAATCAAACCTCATTCCAGTGGCAACTGGCAGGTGGCAACAATTAAAATATAAATTAAATCCACAAGTTGTTGTTTTTTTCAAGACAAAGACGTCTCTGATTTAAATTTAGTTGATGAATGGACTAACCTACAATGGCTGCTTAGTTACAAAAAAGAAGCAAGTACAAGTTCTCATCAAAGGCAAAAGCAACATGAATTTCCATCCTTTTATTCTGCTCCCAGTGAATGACAAAATGCACTTCAATGACTTGTTAGCAGATATTAGTGTTGAAAAAGCAATGCACAATACGATATACAAGATTTATTTGTAATATCTGTATGTTCAAGTTTCCCTTGATTTTTATCTGTTAGTGACCCACATATATTCATGTGATTTCTAATGCTATTCAATTTTTATGTGAACTCCTTGGGTGAGATTCTTCTTCAGGTAGATATCATTGATATGTTTTTTTTTAAAATATCAGTGTCAAACATGCGTGCAGTCAGCATACTCTCAGTTTCAGGACAGCTATGGCAGTCTGAAGGCATGAAGGTAGGAAATGAGACTGGACACGGGATTAAGGACTATCTAGACCCAAGTGGGCAGGTTGTGGCTATGGAAAACAGGAATTGGCCAAGGAGCAGGGAAGAGGAGGGTAGGGCTTAGCATAAGGACCTGGAGTGGAGCTGGGACAATTAAAAAAAGGCAAAGGGGATTGAGTTGGTTGGAAGAAGCCTCATGGGGAGGGGGGAGTCAATGCCACCATAAGAAAGAGGGAGAGGAGTTATTTTAAGGAAGTTCCTAGACAACGAGGCAGGTGACAGTATTGTGGCTCTTCTCCTTGTAACTCTGCATTTTAACTCTGAAGTAGGTAAAGCCTAACATTGCCTTCAGGTGCTGGGATTGGTCAGATTCCTTCCCATAAAACCTGTGCATGAATGGTACTATTGGGCTGGTGCTTTCCAGGTCTGAAGCAGAGGCAGGTGGTTCCATGTGGATGTTGAAGTCCCCCAGGATAATAAGCCTTGGGTACTACAATGCCCAGGCAGCAGCAATCTCCAGCAAGCCTGGCAGGGCATCTGCTGGTGCATTGGGCAGGTGATACACCGGCCAGATGGCCATGCTCCCGACTGAGTCCCATCCAAAGTCAACACATTTAATTCCTGAGATTGTTGACACAGGGAGTGTTCTGGAGGAGAAAGCCTCCCAGACCAAGATAGGCACCCTCCCCCTGTGCCCCAAGGTCTACGATTGATGGAGGACGAAGAATCCGAGGGGGGGGGGTCTTTTAGGGCAATGGTTTCTCCCTTCCTCATCCAGGTCTTGGTCATACATGTCAATTTGACCTTGTACTCTGCAAAGTATGATTGCAGAAGTGAGGCCTTGTTGTTGATTGACCTGGTGTTGCACAGCATCACTGTCATAGTAGAGTTACAGCCTTTTGCCTCTCCACCTGCATTTCTTGGGATGGGATAGAGGTTAGAAAGGAAATGTGATACTTTTTCAATTGAAAACCATATCTCATTAGGATGTTAGACTTTATTGCGCACAATCCTTAGTATGATTCAGTGGTTTGATACACGATGGAGTTTAAATAACCTTTGGCTGCATAGGCCATGGGATTGAGGGCTGTAATGGACAGAAGGCTATCCCAGTCCTGAAGGAAGATTCAGCCAGCCACTTAAGAATATGGGAATGCTATTACAGCATCCAATTACCTTGAGAAGGGGGATAGAATGTTGGCAGAAAACTCAGCAGCAGTTCAGTTCAGGCTCAGGGAGAAAGCAGACATAGTGAAGGGTAACTCTGTTTAGTAGTGTAGCAGAGTGGGCTGGCTCTGCTTCTGACAGGGAATAGAGTACCCAGTTGTTAAGCCTGTATCTGACAATAGGTAGACCTTGTGCCATTAAGTCTTGACTCTTGGGAAAAGGCAGCCTGGTGTGGATGGAATTGTGTGTTAGGATCCAGCCTAGTAGCTAATCAGTAAAAGCCTGTTTGTACTGGAAAGTATTAATGAACACTGAAACTATTTTCTAAATCAGGCATTCTCAACTAGGGTTTCTTGAAACCCTGGGGTTTCTTGACAGCCCTGTATGGGTTTCCCAAATGGGCAAGAGTTTATATATATATATATTTTCAATGTGTTAAACATTTATCAAGTGTTATGACCAAATATGGTCATTTCAACCAGCCTCTTCCTCCCCAAATGGTCAGTGGTCTGGAGGGAGTGGGAAGGGGAGGGATGACTTCCCAACCATATTCCCAACCATATTCTGCATGATTGTGCCAATTCTTGGATTTCTTGATGCCTGAAAAATGTTTCAGGGGTTTCTCAACAGTAAAAATGTTTAGAAAGCCTACTCTAAATTAATGTGATCTGGTCCTAGAAACCTACTTGTAAAGAAATCTTCTTTGTAAAGAAGTCTTCTTTGTTGTTAACTTATCAGTCTGGATTCTGTGTCCTCCATATTCCACTTGTGCCCCACAAAATTTAGAGCAGCAAAACCCCAAACCTAGATTCTTGCTACCTTTAGAACATCTGGTATCTGGGGGGAAGGTTTATAGTTTTGCTTTTTCTAAGCTGACCAGATTTTAACATTGGTAAAGCAGGATACCATTGACCGGGGGGGGGGGGGTCTTGATTAAAAATTTGGTCTATATGGAGCAACAGAATGGAGCATCGAATGCAAAAATAGTATTGTAATCTATATATTTTTTTAATTTCAACATAAGTACAATTTGCCAGGTACCCCCAGATGTCCCTCCAAAAGTGGGACAATCTGGTCACCTTAGCTTTTTCCCTAAACCAGTGGTCCCCAACCTTTTTATCACCGGGGACCACTCAACGCCTTTTACTGAGGCCCGGTGGGGGGGGTAGTTTACTCCTCTACTCTCAACCACTGCCCTAACGCTCTCTGATCGCTATGGTAATGTTTAAACATCCCTTCAAAATAAGATACAGACACGCCACAACAATGAAGTGTGTTGTAAAGGGCCGGGGAGGGGATGAAGTAAAGGGCTGGGGGGGAGGAGAAGGCATCCTTCGGGGCCCACCTCCAATTAGTCGAAGGACCACATATGGTCCGCAGCCCACAGGTTGGGGATCGCTACCCTAAACCATAGAAGGCGGTGTGAGTCCCCTCAGTTGATAGACATGACCTGTCACAGGGAATCTTGTTTCTTGCAGGGAGTGGAGCTTAGGATAACAATTCAGTACTGGTATTGAAGAACCAAGATAACTTAGCTACTAAACATGCCTTCTTCTCCCTCTGTTGAGGATGGCTTCCTCCTGTCACCTGGCTGATTTGACTTTGCTGATCCACATTAACCTCAAGACTAAACTCTTGTAAACATGTTCTTGAAACTGTCCCTGAAGTCAATTTGGAAACTTCAGCTGATGTAAAATGTGATGTCTTCATTACTACAGGGTAAAATAGCATGGAGGAAAGTGGTGGAAGGAGAGATTGGTGAAATGTCTGCAAACAGAATATGCTGTTTACTCAGAGGAATTACTTGGCTGAATGCATGCCAATGTATGTTTGGAAGTATCCATACAGCTCCATGTAGGCAGGGGCTATTCCATTCTCTTCTGTGTTGGAAAGTGTTCTCATGTGCACAGCTGCATGGTGTACGGGAAGCATGTTATAATTTTGAAGACACTGGTAGTGCATGTAGATACTGAAACCCTGGGGAACTTTAGACTCAACTTTTACCAAAAACAGCTACACATAAATAAGTCCTACAAGGGCAAGTCAACATAAGTATGCTTATTGGTTTCAATGGTGGAGTTAAGCACATGCTCAACTCTTTTCGACTGAAATCAATGAAACTGAAAAGTGATTAATTTTAGCTGGTTTGTTTAGATTGTGTGGGCTTCACACTGAGTACTATTAACAGGCATGAACATTCAATAAAGACAATATGAATGTCTGTAGGATTGTGAAATCCCTCAGGCTATGCTGCTGCAGCTATAGTTCATGCTATATTGTCACTCCAGCTGAGTGCCACATCTAAACAGTAAGGCCCCGGTTCAGCAACTACAAATACTCTAATTCACTCTTGAAACTCTCAAGTGCAAACAGTAGGAGAGGATAAAACAATAAAAAATGGGGTGGGAAAAAAGAAAACACTCAATGGAATAAAAGAGAATGGTGAGAGAAAAGAAATACAAGCATAAAGTGAAGGATCAAAAAGGAAAATGGAAATATGATTGACAGGGAGATACAGAATGCAGAGAACAAAGAAGCACATTAAGAGGTGCAAATAAAGATGGACATCAACAAAAGAGTGGATTGAAATACATATTTTTTGAAATGTAACAAAGGTACAGGCAAGAAAATGAAGCCAGTGTGGTATAAGTGTCAATTTCATTTAGCAGTACTATTATTCCTTAGCAAGGCTGTAATGAGGGCCAGGGGAGTAAAGCACATGCCTCAGGCACATAAAGCTGAGGGGTGCAGAAATTTATATAAAATATGCATCTAGTATCCCAAGTCCCCATGCCGTTAGCAAAGGGCACAGTTCTATAAATTCAAATTGAACTAACCAAGCAAGGACAGCAGGTCTATTAGGGCAAAAAAGACAGTGCCGTGTGTAGCACAGTATTTTGCTGGTTGATCCCTTACAACAATTGTAAAGTAAAAACCTTACTGAAATTAGGTGTGAAAAAAGAGGATTTGGATTGCTCCTAAAGGAGCAGGAAACCAATCAGAGAAGCAGTGGGGCTTTTGAATGACAAAGTAATAAAGGAATTGCTAAAGGAAGTTGGCAGTGAAGCTCAATGAATTATTTGAATAGCTGATGACTATGGAAAGTGCAGGGCATGAACCCAGGCCACAGTCCCTATTTTCAGGAGGGGAGTCTGAAGAACTGAGTCAAATTGAGGTAACCAGAGAAGGAACTATAGTCTTATTAGGAAAATTAAAAACCAATAATTCTCCAGCTCCTGACTGCATACACCTGAGAGTTCTTAAAGAACTCAGATATGAGATTGTGGATCTACCAACACACACACATGCACACACACACAACAGATTTAGAGTTAAGTGGCACCTTTAAAACCAAGATTTGATCTTTTGTGTGCATGCACATTTCCTCAATTACAATGTCATGAGCACTGAGTTTCTTGATACATTTGGTAATGAGGAAAACATTCTGGCATGCTTGGGGAAATGGAAATCATCATGGATGTGATGTCTGTCCTGCTTCCTGCCCCCCCCTCCTGTCATTGACCATTTAATGGGGCTGAATTGCTTCAGAGTCAGCTGAAGCACTTTGGCCAGCCCCAATTGAAATCAGCTGATTTGGATGGATCAGATTTGACCCAAATTGAGGTGGGCTGAATACAAAATGGTCCTGATTTTTTTTCCTTTTTACACATGCCTAATCTTTAGTAACTATCAATAGAGTTCAGCATTCAAAACAAACTGCTCATCTTACAATGTTTCAACCCATATTGGTTCAATCTACCTTCCATTCAGAGGGTAATATGTTCACAAATTACAAATGAAGAATCAGCTGTTTGTTTACAGATGGTAAGCAGGCTGTAAGCAGAATGGGGCATAACAACTACTGCCCCCCCCCAATTAAAGCCATACCACTGGAGTCTAAGGCCTAGTCTGCACACAATAGATGATGCACTTTCAATGCACTTTAGAAGTAGATTCTCCTGTTCTGCACAGGAAAATCCAACTGCCAAAGCACATTGAAAGTGCATTATTCTATGTTTGTGGAATGGGCCTAGGTCTGGGAGATGTGAGCATGGTACACTATGCAGGGTAGATGCTGACATTGTTCCTGACAGTGCTGCTGTTTGATAGTTTAAATTATCCTTAGTTTTCAACTTTTGAATTACTTTAATTTAATTGATTGGGTTTTATTTTACTTTTGCTGTTGTATTTAGTTGTGGTGAAACCCTGAGCTGGTTTGTTGGGTAGAGCGGTATATAACGCTAATATATAAATAAGCATACCTACTGTTAAATCCATGGGTTCAGAGGTGGAAATGGACACTGGGAGTGATATGAGCTCTTTCTTGTACCCCAGCATGGCACAATGAAAAACTGAACTGAACCCCCCAATCCCCGAAAACCCCATCTTATATACTCAAGCAAGCAATGAATGAGCGCTATTGGTCATTTTCAGTTTAAACTGACTGGATCTGGCAGACGGGATCTAGCCACACATTGGTCAATTACCTTGTAAGCTACGAACCTGCCTTGGACCTCAAGCTCTGTCCCTAGGTCTACAGACACAACACCTACATGTGACTAGAACTGTACTGATGTGAAAATCCCATCATGCCACATTGGTGGGGAATGAACTTGCCCTCATAACATGATGAAGTGGGGAGTGCAGGCCCAGTGGAGATGGTATAGGAGAAAAAGTGAGTGTCTGGGAAATATGTGAGGAACTCAAAAGTTGAGCTATAAAACAATATACAATTTTAACTATGCAGATCTAACTGCACATGAACAGACCAAACACGTTTCGACTCTCTATGCAGAGTAAAACAATAGCTGAGAGTGGTGTTCCTAGATATTACATATCTTAGAAGGTGGTGCTTCTAGGTAACACCGTGTGTGAACGAGACCTTGGGGTACTTGTGGATTGTAAACTAAACATGAGCAAGCAGTGTGATACAGCGGTAAAAAAGGCAAATGCCATTTTGGGCTGTATCAACAGGGGCATCATATCAAAATCACAAGATGTCATAGTTCCATTGTATACAGCACTGGTCAGACCACACCTGGAGTACTGTGTGCAGTTCTGGAGGCCCCACTTCAAGAAGGACATAGATAAAATTGAAAGGGTACCGAAGACAACAACAAGGATGATCTGGGGCCAAGGGACCAAGCCCTATGAAGATAGGTTGAGGGACTTGGGAATGTTCAGTCTGGAGAAAAGGAGGTTGAGAGGAGACACGATAGCCCTCTTTAAGTATTTGAAAGGTTGTCACTTGGAGGAGGGCAGGATGCTGTTCCCATTGGCTGCAGAGGAAAGGACACACAGTAATGGGTTTAAACTACAAGTACAACGATATAGGCTAGATATCAGGAAAACAATTTTCACAGTCAGAGTAGTTCGGCAGTGGAATAGGCTGCCTAAGGAGGTGGTGAGCTCCCCCTCCCTGGCTTCCTTTCTATTCCTCCAAGACCGGAAACCTGTGGGGAACGAATGAAATGCTACTGGATTCCACTACAAATGAAGGCATGCGGAATGCCGAGATTCCACTTTTTAAAATAGCGTTTCCACTTTGTGAAAGCAATTGGCAACATTGGTCCTTGTGCGGAATGGCCCTGTGATTCTCTGAAAAAGCACCAATGAAAAAAAGTGTCAATTTTCCCAAAGTTGTTTGTCTAAGGCTTCCCAAAGCCCCAAGCCATCCTGAGCAGTCACACAACCTTCTGGAGATTTTTTTTAAAGCTACCTGGAGAAGATGGTGAGCAATCCAGGAGCTGAGAGACAGAAGGGGATGCTGAGACACATATAGTCACCAAAGAAGACAAGCTAGCTAAAAGCATAGGCAGTATAAAGCTGCAAACCAGTTCCCAAGGTTTTTAAAGTTGTTTGCTCCCTAAACAATCAAATCTGGAGATATGCTCACCCAGCCTCCAGCTATTGAACTGGGTAAATTCTACTGTTAGATGGATCGACCCAAAAAAATGTGGCAACTCTACAGTCCAATTTGTGACTACTTAGCCAGTTGTCTTGTAGAATATCACTACCCTGGAGGTAAAAAACTACTTGAACTGAATTACAATCATATTGTTGAGGCAATCAAATTATGTGTTCAACTTGCCAAAAAATGGGCATTGTAATCAAAGTAAAGTGTCATTGTTTTGGTGTAGATCGCTGCATCCCTGATTTTATGGGACATCGACTCTGAGAATAATAAAATGGACTCTCTTACGGAAAACATTAAACCATATTTGTGAAGTTTATCTCACTGGTATTCTAATATTAATATTTGCACTACTTTACCTGTATGAAGTATTATCAAAATATCTCTGTGATGCTTTGCTAATGGTATAACATTCAGAAAGATTTTACAAAGGAATATTTGGTACATCCTACTATGCCTTTTGTATAAATTAAATGGATTGTAGAATTTACTCTGAATTTAATACACCTGTAATGCATGTATTTGTGTCATAGTCAGCAGTGTATCTCTAGTTTCAGTTTATTACCAAAACTTAACACTATGTAGTTGCATTCAACCAATTATTAAGCAATTGCTTTCTTAGCTGCTCACTAAAATAGTGTTAGTTTATTCAGTTGCCCTGGCCTCTTTCAACTCAGAGGACATGGGGGAGAGCTGGGGAGCCTCTGCATGCCTTCTGGAGGTCGGGAGCTGCAGGAGGCCCTGAAACATTCTCCCTATTGGCCCTCTGGGACCCAGGGTGCCCAGGAGAAGCCTCTACCCTAGGAATGTTTACTCTTAAGTAAGTAATGTGAGGTTTGCAATTTGCAATCTGTGAAGTAAGAAATCCTTTGGAGATAGCCATCAAAGGCAATAGCAGCAAGGAAAATAATGCTGATGTGGGTGGGACTAGGAAGTTGTACACTTTCCCTTTCCATATGGATACCAACTTGGTCTTGCTGCAATCTTTCCAAGACCATCCCAACAAAACAAATTTGAGATAGATGGCATGGAGGAAACTGCAGAGGGGGCACAGAAGCACCAGGAGGTCATGTGGATATGTGAAGGGGGGGAGACGCTGTTTCCCAATAGCATCCTCCCAGTTAAAGAAGAATTGGTTTTTATACACTTATTTTAACTGCCCAAAGGAGTCTTAGAGTGGCTTATAACTGCCTTCTATTCCTCTCCCCATAACAGACACCCTGGGAAGTAGGTGAGGCTGAGAGGGCTCTGGGAGAAACTGCTCTGTAAGAACAGTTTCTAGCAGGACTGTGACTAGCCCAAAGTCACCCAGCACTGGGAGAAGGAGGGAATCAAATCACCACATTAGAATCTGCTGTTATTAACTACTTCACCAAACTGTACAAAATGTCATTGCCTAGAGATGTAGCTAGAGCACAGGGAGAAGAAGCTGTTGTAGGAAGATGGCATAAGACTTTTTTAATTTGCTTGACTGTTTTGGGATTCTTTTTCTTTAAATTTGGACTTTCAGAGCAATCAAAGGAGGGAAACACTCAGGTATTTCCAACATGGAGAAGTGATTGTGGTCTTCATAAAGTTTGCAATTGGAGAACGGAGAAATACTTTTGTTTTCTCTCTCTCTTTCTTTCTCTCTCTCTCTCTCTCTCCTCTTTGTATATGTGTTTGTGTGTGTTTGTAGAGGGGAGTGCCAGACTGTGTTGTCCCAAGCATAAGGTGACCAGATTGTCCCACTTTTGGAGGGACATCTGTGGGTACCTGTCAAATTGTACTTATGTTGAAATTTAAAAATATATATTACAATACTATTTTTGTGTTCTATGAAACTTTTTGTTGCTCTATATAGACCAAAGTTTTAATCAGGAACCCCACTGGTCCTGCTTTACCAATGTTAAAATCTGGTCACCTTACCCAAGCAGCCCTTTCCTCCAGGGGAACTTGCTTGGTTTTACACATTGGCTTGTGAGTCTACTGGGATTCCTGGGGTTTTCAGTTGTTCTTTTGGACTTATTGTTGGTTGTCTGTGGTTGCTACTTGCATGTATGTGTTGTTTTTGTTTGGGGTTTTTTTGCATTGGAAACAGCTTTCATGCCCCCCCCCCTTCATTTCCCTCCTCCATAAGAAATAATGGAAAATGAATGGGGGCACCTTTGTCAGAGGCCCATAAATTTTGATTCCCTTGGTAGAATTGATTTGAAACTTGGGAGTTATTTAAAGGATAGACAGCAGCACGGACATTTTGGTTCATGTATATGAAAAATTCAGAAACACAAAAGGACCCCAAATCTGAATAATATACTATATGTGGAATTTGAGAACATCAGGAATACTGATATTTTTTTGATATACTTGAACCCTTAACCAAGACACATATATTTATATGCCTATTTGAAACACAATCACAGATCTATTAAATACAGGGCTACAGTAGAACTGCAATATGCAACTCAATATTTAAATTCACAATATAACGTTACTAGAATTAAAGCCAATTGTAGCTGATACAACGAGCGCCGAGAAGGCAATTTTAAACTGCTTTGAGACACCTGAGGCCTGCTGGGTGACTGGGCCATTCCCAGTTCTCTTCGACCTCTCAGAGCCCCACATCCCTCACAGGTTGACTATTGTGGGGAGACGAATGGAAAAGGTGTTTGTAAACTGCTTAGAGACACCAGAGGACTGCTGGGTGACTGAGCCATTCCCTTCCTCTCCTGTGAGGGAGGCTGCTAAGGAGGGCAGCGAGCCTAGGGCCCAGTGCTGGCCGCACCTTGATTGGCCTGTATTCAAGGCCAGACACCCCAGACGTGATCCTCCCACTGGGGCATTTCACAAATATATAGAGGAACCATGAATAAGGATTTATATAACGTTAAATTCTTTAGATGATAGATAGCAGTTAAGAAAAAATAAAGTTGTTTGATTAAGAAGAGAACAACTTTGCATAGAAACTTTATTATGCATCAATGTACATGCCTTTGTAGAAGTCCCTGCCCTAAGGAGCTTACAGTTTAATCTATGACTACAGGAAGACTGAAGAATGAGAGGAAGGGAACAAATGGAAGGATAAACAGGAAAAATAGACATCCATTCTGGTTGCACATTTTTAGGATTAGTTTCAGTAGGTAATGAGAAACTAAAAAGCTGTGCCAAATGTTTCACAGAAAAAGATATGTTTTGAGAGAGGACACAAAGTAAGTGATCACAAAGGTGTTCAGCAAGAGTTTTAGTAGGGGCAGTAATGGACAGAACCATGGGACTGAAGTTGATAATGGTGGGACTGGAGAAAAGAAGGAAAGGTAGAGATATATCAGGATATATGAACCAACAGATGTAGAGGAGAAGCCTATGGGTGGTTTTTAAGAAAGAGTCTTCTTGAGCCAGAAACTGACATTGAGTGAACAAATATTTAAGGACTAGTAATTAAGCCCGCTGTAGCTGCAATACAGCAGGCGCTAACTGGTTTCCCAGCCCCCCCGCGCCTTGGCCTAACCGTGTGTTTGTAGTCCGTGGTGGGGGCCGCGTTGTTGGTGGCAGGGCTCTGTTGGTCGGGGGCTGGGCGGTGGTGGCGGCGGCGGGGTATCCTCTGGTGCCGCCTCCGTTGGCGCCGCTTTGTCGCCGCCGCTGTGTTGTTCGTTGCCTGGCCGGCAGGCTGGGAGACTCCATTTTCGGCAGCCTGAGGCGTGCGTCAGGCCGCCGGCAAAGGAGCAACCATGAGCCGCGCTGCGTGCGGCTTGCAGTTGCTCCGGCGGGGAATCGGAGGGACCAATCGGCAGGCGCTTCGTTCCTCCGATAGTCTGTCCGGAGGAAGGGGCCAATTGGCACCCTTCCTCATCCCGGACACATCCCGCCTCCCAAGGGCTTACTCTTTTATTTAGTCCGCGGCGCCCATGGGCGCCGCGGGCTTGTGTTAAGATGGTTGCTGCATGATGACAAGGGCAGCTGTTTTTTGGTACCACAGCACTGGTAACAGAGTCAGGTATGAGGCTCGGCACAGAGAAATAAAAATATTTTTCCACTTGTGCAATGGATGAAACTATATGGTTTGGCAACAATTTCTGTATGAGGAGTAAAATAAACAGAATAGTGAGAAACACAGTTTGTGCTTCATACTTGTCCTACAGAACAGAGCATGACATTTTCAATGGGCAAGGCTGCCTATTGTGTACAAAAAGGAATGAAACAGTTGAGGAAGAAAGTTAACTGTAAGCAGAATCAGCCAGGGAGGGGGCAGTCAGAGGCATTCTGTTCCATCATAATATATACAGATACACTCAATGGAGGGATTTACAGCTAGAGAGATGAAGGCTGAACAATTCATTGTAAGGTTGGGGCAAAAAGGATCAAGATAAGCTGAAGGCAGATTTCACAGAAGAGACAAGAAGAGAGGAAGAAAGCCTCTGAGTGGATTGTGGTCATAGAAGGACAAAGAAGCAGGAAGTGAGGAAGCTGGACAATCTGAAGTGTTTCATAGTAAACAGGGAATGTATTTGTAAAGATACTGTAAGCAATTTTCAGATATTGGGGTGGGCCCTTCAAAAGATGAAGACATGCATTAGGAGTTTTAATTGGGGGGTTATCATTTTATATTTTTAAGTAGCTAATTTAATAATTATATCAAGTGGCTGGATTTTAGCTAAATGAAGGATATCCAATTAAGGAGATTGATAGAATAATTTGAAACACTATACCTTTGCAGGGAGTGAGTTACTGCTTTGTTTGCTTTTCCAGCACAATCAGAGATTTGTTCCAAGAGGTACACTAATTTGCTTTCACTTGACTTCTTATCTAACTTCCCATCTGATTTTTTTGCTATCTTGCCTATCTTGATTTCTCTCAATGTTTTTTTTTTCCACACATCTTTGTGGGCTCTTTAAAGCATCTCTTTCTCCCCTTTATTTTCCTATATCCTTTCCTTCTACCAAAGTGCACAAAGTAACTAACAGAACTTAAAATATCAAAATACAGAATTCAAACATCACAAAATATTTAGATGCAGCCTAGTACTAGTATAATACAAACTACCACAAACCCATATAAAAGACAGCAATAAAATTAATCTTATGAAACCACTAAACATTTGTACCATATGAATAAAATGGTAAGGGGATGGTGGAAAGAGTTGGGCCTCACAATTTACTGGCCACTCAGGTTGCCTGTATGGCTCCTGACTGTGTTCTCCTCCAGCTTGATTGGTCATCTGCCCAGCAACTGTACAATCAGTGTACGTGTCCCTCACAATTCTTTCCATTCATTAGAATCTGTCTCCTGGTGAATTAGCCACCCCTGACAGCTAACTCTCCCCCCCCTCCAGGCCTCCTGTGAAGGAAGCTTCTGACTGCCACTGACTAAGTCAGGGGAGGCATTTCTGAAAACAATGCAGAGGACTCTGTGGGCATAATGTGCTTTCCTTTTCAGAGGGGAAAGCTTTTCCCTTCTGCCTAACAGTTGGCTGAAAGGGAGGCCACAGCAAAACCCTTCTCCCTTTAAGTACTGCTCTGGCTGGCCTTGCAGCCAAGCCATATGTATTTCTTCTCTGTATATTTGAGGTCTACCACACAGGGTTGTTGTGCAGATGAAAATGGATGCTGTTGCAGAGGTTATTTTGCCTCTAGTTTAATGTGCACAACAACCCTGTGCAGTAGGCCTCAAGTGTTTCAACTCACAACCTGTGGGGGGGGGGTAAAATGGCTGGTAAAATGTGGTATGGAGCCTAATTCGGTCAGGTGGATCGATAACTGGTTGACTGATCGTACACAAAGGGTACTTGTTAATGGATCAGCATCCTCTTGGAGTAGAGTAACAAGTGGCGTGCCCCGGGGATCTGTCCTGGGGCCTGTGTTCTACATATTTTTAACCGCTCTTGTGGTTAAATAAAGGCCTAAGGGCTATTGGGGAGGAGTTAGGGCAGGCTCTGTCCGTGATAAAAACTCAGAGGGGCGAATCAGGAGCTGCAAAGCGGCTCCTGATTCGCCCCTCCAAGTGCCACTCAAGGGCCAAGCGGCCAACGGGGAGGCGCGCGAAGCGCCTTCCTATTGGCCCCTCACTAGGACAGACCAAAATTCCATTCACCCAGCCCAGTCTGGCTGTCAGTCTGCTCCTGACCATCGCAGTGAGAGGAGGTCAGTAGGGCTGCCAAGGGGATGAGAACACAGGCTGCCCCAACCCTTTTAGCCCCAAGGCTGTCCTAATTGTCATGTCCAGCTGTAAATTGCCTCAGAACCCTGACAGAGCTGGCAGGAGGCCCCTCCCCCCTTTCAGGCATACTGTGAAGGAGCCTCTGACAGGCCCTGACTGAGGGGAGGGAGGCATTTTCCTTCAGAGAGCAATGCAGGGGAACCTGAGGGCTTTTCTTTTGAGGGTGGGGGGAACTTTCCCCTTCTGCCAAACAGTTGCCTGACAGGGAGGCCACAGAAAAGCTCCTTCTCACTTAAAATACTGCTCTGGCCAGGGGCTAGACACAGCAAAGCCATATGTCTTTCTTTTTTGCAACTCTCTGCAGATTTGAGGTTACTGCACAGCATTATTCTGCAGAACAAACTGGCTTTTTTGTCTCCTGTTTCATCTGCACAACACCCTGTGCAGTAGGTCTTTCAATTCAACAATAACCTGTGTGGGAGGCCTTAAATGTTTCTTCTCCATCACAACCCTGTCCAAAGTAGCCCTTTCTGCCTGGGGAGCTGATCTTTATACTCTGCAGGTGAGCTATCATTCCAGGAGCTCTCCAAGCTCCACCTGGAGGTTGGCTACCCCTGGGTTGGAAATATTCCTGGAGGTTTGGAGGTGGGACTTCAAAATTGTACAATGCTTCAGAGTCCAGCCTTCAAAGGAGCCATTTTTGCCTGCAGTTGGTAGGGAGTGGTGCAGAGGTGTCCCTCCTGGCCTATGGGTAGTGGCCAGCTCTTACCAGCAACTGTTTGTATTCTGGGGCACAGACAGGCAGACCAGCATCATTCCTGTGAGTCTGGAAAGTGCAGGAAGATCTAAATAAATATTTACATCCTAAAACTGTAAATAGGGAACAAGTAAATGTCTGGAGACACATTGTAACTGAAATGACTTATTGGCCTGGCAAATAACCTTGGCCTGGAAAATAAAAAAACAGTATCAAAAAACCTTGCTAAAGTCAAGACGGCTGTGCACAGAGTCTTCTTCTTAGGGTTGCCAGCTTCCCTGCGAGGCTCGCTACCCCACCTCCCTCATGGGGAGTCTGCTATAGGGAGAGAAAGGGAAGACAATTGGAAAATGCTTTGAGACACCTGGGTCACTGCGGCCCATTCCCAGTTCTCTCAGATCTCTCACAACCCCACATACCTCACAGGTTGTCTATTGTGGAGAGACTAATGGAAAAGGTGTTTGTAAACCGCTTTGAGACTTCTTTGGGTAGTAAGCAATAGGGTGCAAAAATCCGTTCTTCTAACCATGAAAGCAGCATGTGGGCACATAATATTTTATCACCAGTGAAAAAATGGAAAAGAAGGAAAAGAGCTGACACCTGTGTACTGTGACTACCCCATGTGTATTAGGGCACAGGGACATTTCGGTGAATGTGACCTAATTCACACAAGAAGGGAAATGACACAGAACTGGGAGGAATTGGTTACCATGTAATCTTCCCCTAAGAAGAGTCTCCAGTCTGATTTTTCCTTTACATATCTGAGGATATGGCTCTGGAAAGCTCATCTGTAACCACTATGCCAAAATTCCCAAAGATCAGTCCTCTCCCACACTTAATGAACATTCCACACCACAGGATCTTGACACCCATATCTCCACACCCATGCCCTCATTTGCCACCATGCCACCACATCCTCCCACACAACACACACATTCAACCCCATGCCCTTACAGACTGGACAACTCCTCCTCTTCCTCTTCCCACTGTCAAGCTCTGGCGCCCGGATACAATGGGCTTTGTCCCTAGTTTATAAATGATTTGGATTGGATGAGGGATTAGAGGGGATTCTTATTAAATTTGCAGATGATACTAAACTTGAAGGGGCAGCAAATACAACCAAAGACAGAATCAGAATACAGGATGATCTCCATAAGCTTTGAGAAGTGGGCTAAATTGAATAAAATGAAATTCAACAAGGACAAATGTAAAGTTCTGCATTTAGGTAGGCAAAACCATATAGACCAGTATAGGATGTTGGAGACTTCTCTTGGCAGTGGTATGTGCGAAAAGGATCTAGGAGTCTTAGTAGACCATACATTGAACATGAGTCAGCAGTGTGACTTGGTGGAAAAAAGGCAAATGGTATTTTGGACTGTATCAAATAGAGTATCATGTCCAGTGATGATACCACTTTATTCTACTCTGGTTCAGCCTCACTTGGAGTACTGTGTTCAGTTTTGGGCACCACAGTTGAAAAGGGATGTAGACTAACTGGAGCATGTCCAGAGGAGGGCAACACATATAGTGAGGGATTTGGAGACCAAGATGTATGCGGAAAGGTTGGGGGAGCTTGATCTGTTTAACCTGGAGAGGAGGCAACTGAGAGGAGATCTGATAGCCATCTTCAAGTATTTAAAAAGGGTGCCATATAGAGGATGGAGCCAAGTTGTTCTCTCTTGCCCCGAAAAGACGGACCAGATCCAATGGGATGAAATTAATTCAAAAGAAATTCCTTCTAAATATCAGGAAGACGTTCCTGACAATCAGAGTGGTTTCTCAGTGGAACAGGCTTACTCAGGAGGTGGTAGGTTCTACATCTTTGGAAATTTTTAATCAGAGGCTGAATAGCCATCTGACGGAGAGGCTGTTTCTGTGAAGATTCAAGGGGGTGGCAAGTTACACTGTCAGCAATAGGGTTGTGAGTGTCCTACATGCTGCAGGGGTTTGGACTAGATGACCCAGGAGGCCCCTCCCAACTCTATGATTCTGTGAAATGTTTCTTCTGCACAACAACCATGTCCAACCTCCAAATTAACTATTTCTCACTTAAAATACTGCTGTGGCTAGCGTCGCTGCTGAAGGGAAGACGCAGACAAGCCATGTGTATTTCCTCTCTGCAACTCTCTGTAGTTTTGAAGCCTACCACACAGGGTTGCTGCCCTAGTAAAATAATAAAATAGAAGCAGTAACAAAATCCAGAAAAACTACTCAGAACAAACTGAACAACTACTCAGAACAAAACTCTGAGCCTGGAACTGTTGTCAACATTGTTGGGCTCACACAGCATGCAGGTCAAAGACAGAATATATGGT
Source organism: Paroedura picta (assembly GCF_049243985.1). Lineage (NCBI taxonomy): Eukaryota > Metazoa > Chordata > Lepidosauria > Squamata > Gekkonidae > Paroedura > Paroedura picta. The sequence goes on from NC_135374.1 coordinate 45,733,079, forward strand.
TCTTCTTATTTTATCTTCTGTTCAAAATCTCAGTAAATTAAGCTCAAAGAAAATGGGCCAAGATAATCCAGTGAATTTTATTCCATGGTGGAGATTTTGGTTTGGATGTAGTCTGATATTTGAACCATCACACACCTCAAAACTTTGGCTTGACTCAGGAAAACAGTTCTTGCATGCTCTGGGATAGCCAGGAGTAGGTTCAGTTCAAAATTCCAGCCTTTGAGTGTCTCAGAATCAGCAGCAATAAGCAATCTCTAGATCAGAGGTGGCCAAACTGTGGCTCCCCACATATCCATGGACTACAATACCCATGAGCCCCTACCAGCACAGGGGCTCATGAGAATTATAGTCCATGGACATCTGGGGAGCCACAGTTTGGCCACCCTTGATCTAGACGCATCATGTCTTAATATAGGACTGATGCTGACACGGATAATAGTTGGATGGCTTGGATCCCTGGGCAGTAGCATTTATGTTGCAATTTGTTCTGTATGCTAAAAATGTCTGTAGAACTGGAGTGCTTTCCTCCTTACATAACAACAGCAACATCACTCTAAAAAAAAAGTAACATACCTTATCACACTGTCTTATTTTAAAAGCCAGTAGTAATAAAAATAAAAGCATAGACAATATAATGAATATAATATTAACATCTATATTCCTGGCATTCTTGATCTGTGAAAGTGACAATTTTCCCCTCGAGTTTTGTAAAGACAAGATCCATGTAAAAGTAAGACTGAAATGCTGGGATCTTGAGAAATACAGTTGGCATGAAATTCTCCTGGTCAGCAATAAGCCCTGGAAATGACAGATGTTCTACTGGAATAGTTTTTCCTCCTGCTCATGGCACTGATTGCTTGCATCTACAGTATGGAGTTTAGGCAGTAATGGCTCTCTAGAAACTTGGTAGCAAGCAGCAGTACAAGTCTAGAGTATAGCAAAGAAGGGTCCTAGGAGATCTCTGTCACAAGGAAAGGTAGCAGGATAGTTCTACACATAAACTTGTTTTGTTCTTTTTTTTCCTTCAGCTTAGGACAGGCACTGACTTGAAGAGCTGGATTCTTGACCCCTGAGTCTTTTTGCTTCAATTCATCTATAAGACAAAGGCTAGTTTTAAAAGAAAAATCAGAAAAATCTACAGGGAACAAAGTTGAAAGCATGAGTATATTCTAAAATTATTAAGCACCAATGAAAATGTTAGCCAGAATCCTCATTTATTTTTGGGCTGAATCAATTTGTAAATTTTAAAATTTATGTATTTGGATTTTTATACTGCCCATTCTTTACAGCTTTGGGCAATTCTTACAGGTTTCAGTTATGTCTAAGAAGTCCATATTTTCCCCATCTATTTTATTTTTTTCCTCTCTTATTGAGGCTTTCTTTTGAAGTTGGTTCATTTCTCTTTTGATGAATGCTTTTTTTTCTTATAATATGCATCTATGCTATTTTAGTCAACATAAGTTTATTATGTCTGTCTATAAATATTTAATATTAAACAATTCATCATTGCAAAATTCTAGCAATATCAAACTTTGGAAGAAAACTGCACTGGAAAGGAAAGTGAAACACTACATGATTGATGTAAGGCTTATGTTTTCATGGAATGATTCAAGCAGTAAACCAGATAGAACTAGAACAGAATCATGACATTCCATATCAAAATGTATAAATGCCAACTGTATGACCTACACTGGCCCTATGCCAAGATGAAATGATACATTCCAGTGATGCTACCCGTCACAAGTTAGTGCCATAAAGAGTCAGCATACAGTCCTTCGGTGAATTAAAATATCCTTCAAAGGATATGAATTAGGATAAATAAGTAATAGTTGGCAGCTGACAGTTGAAACATCCCATGGTAAAGCCATGTGACTCTTTCCAATAATGAATTTGTCTTTGTCAACAAGTAATGAACAAATAAGGGGGACTCGGCTGTTAGTAAAACAGGAGACCTGAGAGAAGAAATCATCCCAATACCTCATATCAAAGTTGAGGGAGAGAAAGAGGCTTGAGGCAAGGATAACCATGATCTGAAGGGCTGAGTATCTAAAGGGAGATGAATCATCCAGGCCGCCTGAGGCAAGGATAGTCAAAATGCTCAAACATGGAACAATTTTTAAAGAGAGGTATTCAACATAAGATTAATAAATAGTCCTGTTTGTTTACTAAACAGGACCTTGTATAAGGCAAAACTGGAACTGAAGATTTTACTGGGATACTAATGTTTTATGAAGAGGACCTCATAATTTTTTGGAGAGTGAATTAAAATAAATTAATTGAGCATTGAAAAAGATTAACCTTTTCTGGCATAGGTGCACTGCAAATTTAGTGCCTCTACCTCAATCCTCCCTCTAGATCAGGGGTCATCAACCCCCAGTCTGTGGCCTGATACTGGGCCGCTAAGGCCTCGGTACCAGGCCGGCGGTGGCCGCGCCTGCCTCTCCCCCCACCTCTCGCAGCGAGAAGCTCACCGGGCTGCGAGCGAAGCAGCCGCCGAAGCGACCACCGCGCTTGCAGCCCTGCTACGAGGGGGGGAAGAGGCAGGCGCGGCTGCTGGCACACCGGTGGATGCAAACACACATGCACAGAGCTTCTGTGCATGTGCATTTGGGTCCCTGCTGGCACAAAGTTGCTACGCATGCACGTTTGCACACAGCTCCCGCGTGTGCACGGCACCCAGGCCGCCGGCTCTCCCCCACCCTAGAGATGGTCCTCAACCGCAAAAAGGTTGGGGACCGCTACTCTAGATCACTGAATAGACAAACAAAATTTCCCTTTGACATTAATGACCCCACAGGTTATCATGGAACCAGGCTGATTCGACTGTACTCATATCATCCAAATCCCTATATCGAAAATGGGATTTGGATAATTCAGGTGTACCCAAATTGATTTGGGCCATATCTGAAAAGTACTTTGTGTGTGTCTGTGTGTCCATGCACATCCCTAATATTTATTGCTCAGTTACTTATGCATCTTGACTCTAATTCACTCTTCCTGGCAACTATGCCCCCTTCCACATTTAATTCTTGAGAAAATCTGTTTTAATATATCTGAAGAACATTGCATCTAGACATGCTAAGTCACTCAGTTCTTGTTTAAAAATAGAACTTTGTTAGTATTAAAGGTGCCACTGGACTCAAACTTCATTCTCACATCTGCTATCTCTTTTATTTTTTCACTAGAGTCAAAGCCCATTGTATCCAAGAATAAAACGGGTGCTAGAGCTTGGCAGTGGGAAAAGGAAGGGGAGGAGTTTTCCAGTCTGTAAGGGCATGGGGTTGAATGTGTGTGTTGTGTGGGAGGTTGTGGTGGCAAATGAGGGCATGGGTGTGGAGATATGGGTGTCAAGAACCTGTGGTTTGGAATGTTCATTGAGTGTGAGAGAAGACTGACCTTTGGGAATTGTGGCATAGTGGTTACAGATGAGCTTTCCAGAGCCATGTCTTCAGATATGTGAAGGGAAAATCAGACTGGAGACTCTTCTTAGGGGAAGATTACATGGCAACCAATTCCTCCCAGTTCTGTGTCATCTCCCTTCTTGTGTGAATTAGGCCACATTCACCGAAATGTCCCTGTGCCCTAATACACATGGGGTAGTCACAGTACACAGGTGTCCACCCTGTTCCTTCTTCTGCATTTTTTCACTGTTGATAAAACGTTATGTGCCCACATGCTTCTTTCATGGTTGCTCCTTAGAAGAATGGATTTTTGTACCCTGTTGTTTACTACCCAAAGGAGTCTTAAAGCGGTTTACAAACACCTTTTCCATTCGTCTCCCCACAGTAGTTAACCTGTGAGGGATGTCGGGCTGTGAGAGGTCTGAGAGAACTGGGAATGGTCCTCAGTGACCCAGCAGGCCCCAGGTGTCTGAAAGCATTTTCCAATTGTCTTCCCTTCCTCTCCCCATAGCAGACTTCCCATGAGGGAGGTGGTGTAGAGAGCCTCACATGGAAGCTGGCAATCCTAAGAGGAAGACTCTCTGTGCACAGCAGTCTTGACCTTAGTTAAGGTTTTTTATACTGTTTTTTTTTATTTGCCAGGCCAAGGTTGGAAATGTCATTAAAGTTCCCATGTGTCTCCAGCCATTTACTTTTTCAGTATTTACAGTTTCAAGCTGTAAATATTTATTTAGATCTTCCTGCACTTTCCAGACTCACAGGAATGATGCTGGTCTGCCTGTCTGTGCCCCAGAATACAAACAGTTGCTGGTAGGGGCTGGCTATAGCCCATAGCCCAGAAGGGACACTCCTGCACCACTCCCTCCCAACTGCAGGCAAAAATGACTCCTTTGAAGGCTGGACTCTGAGGAATTGTATGATTTTGAAGTCCCACCTCCAAACCTCCAGGAATATTTCCAACCCAGGGGTAGCCAACCTCCAGGTGGGGCCTGGAGAGCTCCTGGAATTACAACTGACCTGCAGAGATCAGCTCCCGAGGCAGAAAGGGCTACTTTGGACAGGGTTGTGGTAGAGAAGAAACATTTAAGGCCTCCCACACAGGTGGTTGTTGAATTGAAAGACTTGAGGCCTACTGCACAGGGTTGATGTGCAGATGAAACAGGAGACAAAAGAATCTCTGCAACATCATTCATTTTCATCTGCAGAATAATGCTGTGCAGTGGCCTCAAATCCACAAAGAGTTGCAAAGAAGAAAGATACATGGCTTGGCTGTATCCAACCCCTGGCCAGGGTAGTATTTTAAGTGAGAAGGGGCTTTTCTGTAGCCTCCCTGTCAGCCAACTGTTTGGCAGAAGGGGAAAGTTCCCCACCCTCAAAAGGAATGCCCTCAGGTTCTCCTGCGTTGCTCATGGAAAGGCCTCCCTCTCCTCAGTCAGAGACTGTTAAAGTTTCCTTCGCAGCAGGCCTGAAGGGAGGGGGGAGGGAGAGCACTCAGAGGCCTCCTGCCACAGCTCTGTTAGGGTTCTGAGGCAATTTACAGTTGGACATGACAGTTAGGGCAGCCTTGGGGTGAAAAGGGCTGGCACGTCCTGTCCAAGCCTCTGTTCTCATCCCCCTTGGCAGCCCTAGTGACCTCCTCTCTCTGTGGTGGTCAGGGGCATACTGGCAGATATGTCTTCAGATTGCCCCTGGCTGGGCTGGGTGGGCAGGCCCTGTCGGAATTTTGGCCCTGTCAGAACTTTGGCTTTGCGCCTTTCGAGTGGCTGGAATTCTGGTCTGTCCTGGAGAGGGCCCAATCGGAAGGTGCTTCGCATTTGTCATTCCTGGACTCGGCCCACCCCAACCCCCCTTACTGTTTTATTAAGAGGGACATATTAGTTTGCTGCTATTATGTTGCATTTCCCAGGCACAGGATAAACATCTTGCTTATGTTATAGAAAAGCTATTTTAATTAGATTTAGAACTTGGTTATGTTTTGATATAAGAGCCTCTTGTGGTGCAGGGTGGTAAGGCAGCAGAAATGCTGTCTGAAGCTGTCTGCCCATGAGACTGGGAGTTCAATCCCAGTAGCCGGCTCAAGGTTGACTCAGCCTTCCATCCTTCCGAGGTCGGTAAAATGAGTACCCAGCTTGCTGGGGGGTAAACGGTAATGACTGGGGAAGGCACTGGCAAGTCACCCCCTATTGAGTCTGCCATGAAAACGCTAGAGGGCGTCACCCCAAGGGTCAGGCATGACTCAGTGCTTGCACAGGAGATACCTTTATCTATATTTTGATATATGTTTTATTGTGATTTTAAAATAATTTTAAACTTATTGTTAGCCATGTTGAGCTTTGTTAGAAGGGAACTAAAGGTAATGACATAATTCAGAAGGGATTACTAAAAAAAATATCTTTTATCTTGCAGAACTTTATTTATGATTCAATCCTAATTATTAATTTTAATAAACCAGTATAAAGGTTGGGAATACTGTAGATCTGTCTGCTTGGCTTACAGTTCAGGTATGTCAGAGGGAGTGACTGAGCAGATATATAAGCTAGAAGAAAGTTTACCGATTATCAGAGAACTTTCCTCCCTGGTGAGAGTATCTTTTTTGCCATCAAAATGTGTTGATCAGTGACAGACAGATGAACAAACCAGGAAAAAAATCAGACAAGATATGAAGATCAGTAATCATGATGGGTCCGAAATATTTCAACATTTTAAAATTAATTGAACTGCAGATGTGCCTTATCCCCAAGAGAAATTTCTGACAGATGTTTTTAGACCTGGGAATAAATTTAAACACACACATGCAACAACAACAACAACAACAACACACTTTCACTAATAAATGCAGCAGATATGGGGTTTTCTGTCTGCGCCAAGCATGCCTTCAATGAAGACATGAGAAAACTGCTTGGGTTTAACTAGTTTATTTAATTAATTGAACTGATTTCTGTCATATTTAAATATGCTAACATAGCTGTCTTTTCTGGCAGACTATCCTTGACTCCAAACACAGCCAACATCTCCTGCCACTTTGTTTCATTGCCTTCACACAATACCTCAGCCTCTTACCTGGTACGCTGAACAGCCATTACCATATTCAGAAAGATATTGCTCAGTTGTAAGTTTCCTTCCCAGCCACACCCTGTCACACAGCCAGTGATGTGCTGTTCTGAACACCCCCTCCTCCACTTAGATCAGGGAGTTTGACAATCATCCCTTCCTATGAAAAACCACGCAGTCAATGAGCAGGCATATTTCACCCATCTTAAAAGCATGGAGACTGAAGGAACTTCCAGGGTCATCTAGTCCAACCTCCTGCAGAATGCAGAAAATTGACAACTACAGTCTTCACTTCAGACAGCATAAAGCAAATGACAAAAGGTATCCTAACAGTCAGTTAGGGGGAATATACAATTTCCTGTTTGGCCCCATCAGCAGCTGGTTAATCCCATGCTAACTAAAGGAAGAACAGCTCCTGGAAGGCACAGATAGAATATAACAGTCATGCCTTCCCATTTGTTGCTAATATTTCAGTACTCAGTGGGGATTTGTGCCACCTTTGAATTTTGTGGGGCAGAAGCAAACTGCTCCCCAGCATTAATGCCAGGAAATAGCGGCTGCGGCTCAGCGCAGCCGCCGTTGACGCTGCGGGGGCGCCCGGCAATGACACGGTTCCCAGCGTCTCATCGGGCCGCACAGATGCACGGCTGAAAAGGGACAGGGGTGCTGGCCTTAAATAGGCCAGGCGCACACGCACCCGCCCTCTTCGCACCGGCCGCGTCCTGGGACAAACACCCTCCCACCCTCCCTGTTTTCAGTTACGGAAATTTTATCGTTGCAGCTGCGGTTATGCTAGGTAGGGAGCCTGTTGGCAGGGAGCCCGTCTGTGTGCGGGACTCCCTGAGGTGGGGGTCTCAGTAAGGAGACAGGCAGTTACCCGGGCATGGCCTACCCAGCTGGGAGGCCAGGGGCCCAGGGGCCAAGCGGCAGGGGGACACCAATGGAGGCAGACACCCGTTGGGTCCCTTGCGGCTGCTTCCCAGGATTCCGCGGTGGAAGGAGTCCCATCCTCCCGGCTGGGAAGAGAGGTGTGGAGCCGGAGCGCCGCAGTGCATAAGAGGCAGCCGGACGGCTGATGGGGTCAGGCTCCCTCACCTGCATATGGCCAGCCCTACGTTGGGGTTGTTTGTTAATAAACGGCTGCAGCCAAGTTATTTGCCAAATAAACTGGAGTCATGTTGTTGCTGGGTTAGTCGTCACCTGCCAGTCAATTCTACTTTCAAGCAATAGAAATACGGGAGTGAGAGAACTCTGCACTCTCTTTTGATGTACTCAGGTTCTTTCAGTAAAGTTGACATCTGATTCTGGAGCAAAAAGGATTCTGGAGCCAAAATATGCTTTACACATCAGTGAGACATGGGAATGGCTGAGCACCCATACTTTTGTAAATGTAGTTGTGTTTCAAGGAAGACTACCTGCCAGACCTGCCAGACAATGCAAAGGAAAACATTTCTCTCTGACCCATGCTGAGTATATGAGCTGCCTATTTTTTGTAGTTATTATGCCTAGGTTCCTATACCAAATCCCCTTCTAATAGAACAACAATACAATCTGAATTCCAGATCACCTGAGAGTCGTGCAAAATAGGGGGCAAGGCCTTTGAATTCTTGGGCCCAAGTCATACCAGGCATAGAAAAACTTACTACTCAAGAAGCTTTCTTGAAGAGGCACATAACATTGCAGTCAAAACACCTCCAGTCTATAAAAGGGTAGCGGAAATGGCTGGGAAAACTCTTTAACTAAGCATTATGTGGAAAATCGACATGAACCATCAGCAGCTCTTAGTGCCCTAGAATGTGGTTTGGGAATGCATTTTTTCTTTTTTATTATTAATAGCAGTCTTAATTGATAGTGATAGGCTGCCTAAAGCTTCCCAGACATCAAGAAAAAATGATATGCGAGTACATCTGTAAATTGTCTCTGTTTAAGTAGCAGGAGTTGATCCATTTTTTAAAAGCAACCTTATCAAGGGCAAAGTCCAAAATAGATGAAAGATTCTCCTGTAGGTTTCATGAAACAACACATGTTAAAGTGTCACATGCAATCTCTGGATGTTACTTTTATTTTAGGTAACTTGATGGTTCTTGCACTTGGGGGTTTAGGAGTCCTGACATATCACATGTAATGTGTACCGGGTTTTTAAAGGCTCACTTGCCATACTATGTCCAGATGAATGATTCAACTTTGTGCTGAAACTTGCTAAATAAGTGACAGAGAGCATATAAAGTGAATGGAGAATTGTGCATGCAAACTCATAGGTAAAATGAACATTTTGTTTTGCCTCCAGGTGACATTACTTATTGATTTTATTTAAAATCCACCCCCCACCCCCGGAAATAACCTTCTAAGACACATATCTAATTTTCTTGAGCCCTCCCAGAAGACAAGCATTCACACAGCATCGAATATATTACAGAGACAGCGTTTTGTCTATTGCATACAATACAGGTGGGTTGAGATTTTAAGGGTGTAGTAGAACAGAACTTTGGTGGGTTTTCGGTCTGTGGATGGATATCCCAAAATGTTATTTCCTGGCCTCAGCCACAGACCTGGCACAACAGTTTCATTTTTCATTCCATCTAAAATTAAGATCCTGGATGCAATGTTCTTTCTTGAATACTGTTTTGGAAGCCTGTCATCATGATCAGATTTCAACACAAGAGCCAGCTTGGTGTAGTGGTTAGGAGTGCGGACTTCTAATCTACCAAGCCGAGTTTGATTCTGCACTCCCCCACATGTAACCAGCTGGGTGACCTTAGGCTCTCCACAGCACTGAGAAAGTGTTCTGACTGAGCAGTGATATCAAGGCTCTCTCAACCTCACCCACCTCACAGGGTGTCTGTTGTGGGAAGAGGAAAGGGAAGGTGAATGTAAGCCGCTTTGAGACTCCTGGTAGAGAGTTCTCTTCATCTTCTTTGTCGTCTTCTTTTATATATAATCTAAATACATGAAAAGAACATAAGAGCCCTGCTGGATCAGACCATCTACTCCAGCATCCTGTCTCACATAGTAGCCAACAGGTTCCTCTGAATGGTCAAGAGAATAGAGACCAAGGCCTGCCTAGGATTCAGAACTACTGCCTCTGAATGTGAAGGTTCCCCTTGGTCACCATGGCTAGTAATAATTGATACACTTATCCTCCATGAATAAAGCTGTTTATTTATGTGGTTATCACTACATTCTCTGGCAGCAAATTCCACATTTTAATCACTCTTTGTAAAGTAGTATTTCCTTTTTGTCCATGCTAAACATACCACTCATCAGCTTCATTGAAGCCTAGTATTCACTTGAAGCCTAGTATTTTGGGAGAGACACACAAAGTTCTCTTTGTCAACTGGGTTCGCACAGAACAGTAATATCAGGGCTTCCTCAACCCCAGCTGCCTCACAGGGTGCTTGTTGTGGAGAGAGGAAAAAAACAGGATATTTCTTTCTTTTCCTCAGGTATAGAGGATTATTATTATAGGGAACAAGTAGTAGAATAGGAATCTCAGCCATGAATAAAAGTGCAGCTCCCTAGACTCAGTACATTTCATTGGTGTTGCATACTCCATAGCCATAGGACCAGGATCTCCAGTGAGGGATAACAAATACTTTTATCACAGTATGTTAGAACAAGGTTTCCCACCAACACATTTCCTAGTGCCCATCAAAGTTTTAAATGTGAGGTCAATTGAGGTTCCTTCATCAAAGGGCTTCTGCTTGGCCACTGAATATTCTTAACTGTTTCTACAGTACCTGCCACCTCAGTACTGGTTTTGTTTTCTCTCACGCTTCTTTTTCCCAGTTTATTTTTGTACTTGGATTACTTGTGTGGATATGTGGTTAACTCTGCCTCCTATGATGGCTGTTGTGTGGATGACACCTATCACCATTATGTTATGGTTGAGCCTACCACACAGTTTTATACTCTCTCTGAAATTTCAAATGTGACCACAGGCTTAAAGGTTTAAAATTCCTGTTTTAGGATCTGCAATAGACTCTCCTCATAGAAGCATAGAATTGGAACAGACCCCACCCCCTCATTTAGATCATTTATTTAAAAATTTAAAAATATCAGTCCCCAAACCGGGCCCTGTGGCACCCCATTAGATACTACCCTTCATTTAGATGAAATAAAATGTCATTGACAACTGTTCTTTGGGTGTGAGTCTCCAACCAATTCTTTATCTACCTAAATTTCCTATTTAGTTTGCAATTCTCCAGTTTATTCCTTAGAATGTCATTGGGAACCCCGTCATAAGCTTCATTGAAATCCATGTAAACAAATTATGATAGTGTTCCTATGATCCAGTGAGCCCATCATTTGATCAAAGAAGGAAATGAGGTTGGTCTTGAAGGATCTGCTGTATACAAATCTGTGCTAAGATTGGGATAACAATTGTCCTCCTCTAGTCTTGTGGCACATCTCCCATCCTCCAAGAGGTCCTGAAGATGATGATCAGACTCTTCAAGGTCTCTAGAAATTCTTCAAGCACTCTTGGGTGCATACAATCTGGCCCGGAGGATTTGTATGTATCCAATGCAGCCAGGTACCTCATAGTAACCTCTCTGTCCATGTCAACCAGTAGCCCAGAAGCTCTGCCTAGCCTACTACTATCTTTTGCTGGTCCTGGAAATCTTCAGGGGAAAATCTGAGTCAAAATACACATTGAGCCTTTCTTTTTTCTTTTACCTTCATATTCTGTTTCTCCATTTCACTTAACAGGGGGCCTATTGCTTCTTTTATTTTGCATTGGCTCCTCAGATATCTGGAAAAAAAATCTCTCCTAAGGTTTCATCTGAGAGCCTCTGTTACTTTTACGTAGCTGTTAAACTAGCATTTTCCCCAACCCCAGGATGTTATTATTCTGATTGAAAAAAGCTAAAAAGTAAAACATACACATGGTTGATGTTCAGTATAGAATATATGTAAGTACTGGTGATCAAACACATGTATATGAAAGTATGAAGAATGATTACAAAATGATAAGAAGAGATGATATGATCAATAAACACAGTTTTCAAGGGAGATTGCATACAACTGTACAATGCTGGATAAGAAATATGCAATTTTTTTCTCCAAACAGGAACTTGTTATATTGGCTGCATAATTTATGTAATATTATTGGCATTCTATGATCAACTGACTTTGTCTAACATTTGCTGGCCAGGGAATCCCCTGATAAAACTGTCATTTTGAGCAAATTCTCCAACTCTTAATATTAATATGCTCAGTCACTGGTGGCTGAGCACATTCAGAAGTTAACTTGCATTAACTCCAGCATCTTCATAGTGACAGCAGATAATTTTTGCTTAAATAGCATCTAGGGTTGAATGTCATTCATGTTCCTTATCTGTTTGGCAGGTCTGCTGTTTTCTAGACTTGCAATAATTCCTTGCAGATTTCTATAAACTTCATTTGGATGGATGTTCACAAAATATTCATTAACACACATTCACCCACACATAAATGTTTCATTATTATTGTTGTTGTTGTTATTACATTTATAGCCCACCTTCCTCCTGGGACTCAAGGTGGGTTACAGAAAAGTAAAAATCCCCATAAAAACCCCAGCCTAAAACAACATTCCCACAAAACTGAGATGGCAAGAACAGCCAGAACTCCCCATCTCCCACAGTTCTCTGACAAGGGGGTACACTAGGTGTCATAGCAAAGCCTGGGGGGGGGGCATTGATTTTATTAATCCACCTCAACCATAAACCTGGCAGAACAGCTTTGTTTTATAGGCCCTGCAAGACTTTGCCAACTCTGTCAGGGCCCTCAGCTCTTCCAGGAGCTCATTCCTCCAGGTCGAGACCAGAACCAGAAAGGCCCTGGCCCAGGGTAAGGTCAGGTATATCTCTCTGGGGCCTGCAGAGTGGAGCACACTGCAGGGGGTATATGCAGATAAGCAGTCCTTCGGATAGGCTGGGCCCAAGCCACAGATGGCCTTAAAGGTCAAAACCAAAACCTTGAATCTGATCTGGACCAAGACTGGTAACCAGTGGAGCTGCCTCAGTACTGGCTGGATATGGGTCCTCTAAGATGAGCCAGTGAGGACCCAAGCAGCTACATTCTGCACCAGCAGGAGTTTACAGACAAGGGTAGGTCAGCATATATCAAGTTACAGAAGTCCAGTCTAGAGGTGATCGTGGCATGGATCACTGTAGCCAGGCAGTCTGGAGGAAGGTAGGCCACTAGAAAAATGACAACATAGTATTATTGTCTAGTACAGTCAAAAGGTATTCCAAAGAGAATTTCAATCAGGGAGAAATTCAAAAGCATTATACCTTTTCCAATGTTTTCTTATTAGTAGAAACAGGATGAAGGGACAACTGTTTCACATAGACTGTCTGGGTTAAATGTGTACATGTAAGCTTTATCATATTCCAAATGTACAGGAGCTACAGCTAGGGTGAACATGTAAGTTTTCAAAGGAAAAGTTGGGTAAAGAAGATTAGAGCTTAGTGGCCGGTGTAGTTCCAGAATCAAGATATTACAAACACTTGCAGATTTCTCTTTTCAGTTCTGATGTTTAGGGTGGTGGAAATGCTTCTAATGCTCAGTTAAATAGAATGCTGGTTTTGAAGATTTCTTTGTATAGTACTTGGATTTAAATCACAGGGCATTTCAGACCTGCTACTATGTTCAAAGGAGTAACTGTGAAAGGATTTATGAAAGATATTTCTGCTGAGAAGTAAATATAGCAGGCATTCTACTGACTGGATTTAAAATGAAAGAGATTTTGCACTTTTTTTTTTGCTTAGCAAGACACTTGATCGGCTAAAACAGAAAAAGTCGCACATTAGCTTTACCATAGCTTTTGTAGATTTATTGTATATTTATATAGTAGTAATTGAAAGATGTCTATCTACAGTACAAGTACAATGTCCACATACTGAACTAATGAAAATATTTATAATTTCTTCACCATTGATTAAGGATCTAAAACCTACAGCATTCAGTTTCATGCCCAACATTAACAACTTGGAGTAATATTGTCTAGCATAGCTTTTCCCCACAAGCCTGAAAAGAATATACAGCATTTTTAAGAAGAAGAAAGAATAGTCCTTTAAAACAAACATAAGGGAATGAGATGTTTTTACAGTGCTTCATCTAACCAACAGATGGACTAACATATCAATCAATCAAATATAAATGAGTGTTCAGAGAAATATGTCAAAGTGTATGAAAAGTGGCAGGATACTTTGATGACACTTTCTCAGATTAGCACACACATACAAAAATGTGTGCACACATGATACACACTCAGACTGGTTCCTCATATGTCATATAGATATTTAAAATGTAACAGATGTGGCCAAAATGTGTCATTTGTTTTGAACCAAGTTTATTCCTGTTTTATAGATTACTAGGGGCAAAGCCCGTTGTCTCCAAGAATACAACGGGCGCTAGAGCTTGGCAGTGGGAAGAGGAAAGGGAGGAGTTGTCCAGTCTGTAAGGGCATGGGGTTGTCATGTGTGTTGTGTGGGAGGTTGTGGTGGCATGGTGGCAAATGAGGCCATGGGTGTGGAGATATGGGTGTCAAGAACCTGTGGTGTGGAATGTTCGTTGCTTGTGGGAGAGGACTAACCTTTTGGAATTGTGGCATAGTGGTTACAGATGAGCTTTCCAGAGCCATGTCCTCAGATATGTGAAGGGAAAATCAAACTGGAGACTCTTCTTAGGGGAAGATTACATGGCAACCAATTCCCCCCAGTTCTGCGTCATTTCCCTTCTTGTGTGAATTAGGCCACATTCAGCGAAATGCCCCTCTGCCCTAATACACATAGGGTAGTCACAGTATACAGGTGTCCACCCTGTTCCTTCTGTCTCCCATATTTTCACTGTTGGTAAAATGTTATGTGTCCACATGCTTCTTTCATGGTTGCTCCTTAGAAGAACAGATTTTTGTACCCTATTGCTTACTACCCAAAGGAGTCTCAAAGCGGTTTACAAACACCTTTTCCATTTGTCTCTCCACAATAGCCAACCTGTGAGGTATGTAGGGTTGTGAGAGATCTGAGAGAACTGGGAATGGGCCGCAGTGACCCAGCAGGCCTCAGGTGTCTCAAAGCATTTTCCAATCGTCTTCCCCTTCTTTCCCCATAGCAGACTCCCCATGAGGGAGGTGGGGTAGCGAGCCTCACAGGGAAGCTGGCAACCCTAAGAGGAAGACTGTCTGTGCACAGCAGTCTTGACCTTAGTAAGGTTTTTAATACTGTTTTTTTATTTGCCAGGCCAAGGTTATTTGCCAGTTACTATTTCAGTTACGATGTGTCTCCAGACATTTACTGGTTCTCTATTTAGTTTCAGGCTGTAAATATTTATTTAGATCTTCCTGCACTTTCCAGACTCACAGGACTGATGCTGGTCTGCCTGTCTGTGCCCCAGAATACAAACAGTTCCTGATAAGGGCTGGCCATAACCCATAGGCCAGGAGGGACACTCCTGCACCACTCCCTACCAACTGCAGGCAAAAATGGCTCATTTGAAGGCTGGACTCTGAGGAATTGTATGATTTTGAAGTCCCACTTCCAAATCTCCAGTTATATTTCCAACCCAGGGGTAGCCAACCTACAGGTGTGGCCTGGAGAGCTCCTGGAATTACAGCTCACCTGCAGAGTATAAAGATCAGCTCCCCAGGCAGAAAGGGCTACTTTGGACAGGGTTGTGGTAGAGAAGAAACATGTAAGGCTTCCCACACAGGTTGTTGTTGTTGAATTAAAAGACTTGAGGCCTACTGCACAGGGTTGTTGTGCAGATGAAACAGGAGACAAAAGAGCCAGCTTCCTCTGCAGAATAACGCTGTGCAGTGGCCTCAAATCTGCAGAGAGTTGCAAAGAAGAAAGACACATGGCTTGGCTGTGTCTAACCCCCGGCCAGAGCAGTATTTTAAGTGAGAAGGGGCTTTTCTGTGGCCTCCCTGTCAGGCAGCTGTTTAGCAGAAGGGGAAAGTCCCCCCCCCCTCAAAAGGAAGGCCCTCAGTCTCCCCTGCGTTGCTCTTGGAAAGGCCTCCTTCCCTCAGTCAGGGGCTTTCAGAGGCTCCTTCGCAGCAGGCCTGAAGGGGGGGAGGGGGAGCACTCTGCAGCCTCCTGCCAGCTCTGTCAGGGTTCTGAGGCAATTTACAGTTGGACATGGCAGTTAGGACAGCCTTGGGGCGAAAAGGGCTGGCACAGCCTGTCCAAGCCTCTGTTCTCACCCCCCTTGACAGCCCTGCTGACCTCCTCTCCCTGCGGTGGTCAGGAGCAGACTGGCAGCCAGACTGGGCTGGGTGAATGGAATTTTGGTCTGTCCTGGTAAGGGGCCAATAGGAAGGCACTTTGCGCGCCTCCCCATTGGCTGCTTGGCCCTGGATGGACACTCGGAGGGCCCAATCAGGAGCCGCTTCGCGGATCCTGATTGGGCCCTCTGAGTTTTTATCCTGGACAGAGCCCGCCCTAACTCCTCCCCAGGTGGCCTTACTCTTTTATTTAATAGGACCCTGTCTTATTTAAAGATATTCCATAACAATGTGACCACTAGTTTTATGACCATGATTTCTGAAAAATCAGTTAACAACCTGATATACAGCATTTTCTGCCTTTTCTTAGGGGCTTTCTTAGGGGCACAAGAACCAATTTTGCTGAATGTTTGCAGTATGCAGAAATGCTATATTTAATAGTGGAATTTCGTCATTCCGCATACCTTTAATTCTAGTGAAATATTGAAGTCCCAGTATTGTGGTATTCATTCCCCACATGTTTCCGGTCTCGCTGGAATCGCAACAAAGGAAATGATATTTTTCCACGCTTCTTCCCACCCCTGGCCATCAATCAAACAGCCAATGAACTGTTGCGTTCATGCTCCCGAAAAGCCCCTTTCCCTTTAAGAACTGTTTTTTAAAAATCCGAAAACACCAGTAGCAACGAATATGTGTCTCAGAAAGACCTTTTTTGCTGGTGTAGGAGCTGGCGCTTAATTATTTACATGCTCTTCAAGTAAAAAAAAAATCCCCCCACCATGGGTGTGATTTGTGGCCGAAATTATGGGCAGTGTCAAGCAGGGGGCTGTCTTGTGCTTGGGAACTTTAAAGACACTTGCAGTAGAGAGCTTTGTTTTACTCTTAAGCACTTCTGTGTACGGACTTTAGCCGGAGAAGCCTCGTTCGTTCGTTGCTTTCTCTGGACTAAGGGAAAAAAATGGTGATCACTTCTCCGGAAGTTTGGGGGCGAGAGTGTGGGAGGGACATTCTTTCTACCGCCACATTGAGAACGCACATGTCTTTTCCTGATGTGCTGCAGCTTGTGCTCAGAAGTGTTGGGTTTTTTTTTAGGGGGAATCCACTTTTCCCGATTTCCCGAAAAGCGCTACAATGAAGCGATTTTTGCAGGAGTGTTGCAGATTGTGTACGATGTCATGCGGAACGTTAAATTAGTAGCGTTTACCAAAGGTAAGACTTCTGCTACATTTAAGTTGTGCGGAATGGCCCTTATTGTTCCAACAAAATTCTCCCATGGCATCTTTATAGTTTCTAGCCTAGACATATTCATGATCTAGCTGTATTGTTTTAGAATTAAAATGTGTCTTTTCCGAAATGATACTCCTATTCCATGAATTCTGTGAAATGAAACACATTGTATGTTTTTTTATGCTTAAGAAAACATTTTTTTAAAAATAGCTCAATTTCTCTTTGACGATAACATAATTTCTTTTCTTATCATAGACTACTGCAAAGTACTCTAACACTATCAGATATTTTAGTCAAATAATTTTTGACATGTACTAGAAAGTATCATTAAAATCTTTTTACCTGGTTCATAGCAATCTTACCCATATTAAATAATTTCTCAATTTTTCTTAATATTTAATAACATCCGATATCTAGGTATAAACTTGATCAACAATCTCCATGTGTTTGTGTACATTATTTTCCAAGGTTACAATAATTCCAACTATTAAATGGAACTGATTCAAAGGAATTTCAGATCTTCAAAAATTTAAGGGCATCTATTAAGATTTTCTTTAATTTTTTCTTATCCATCTTACAGCACCTGTATTCTATACTTGTTTTAGTTCTAATTTCTTATATGAACTCTCCCTGATTTTCCTCTGAAATCCAACAGATTGCCAGCATTTTCTTTCTGTTGAAAATCTTATATTTATTGAGAAAGGCTATTGCATCAGTTTGGTGTGATGCATAAGAATACAAGAGAAGCCATGTTGGATCAGGCCAATAGCCCATATAGTCCAACACTGTCACAAAATGGCAAAAAATCCAGGTGCCGGTGCACCAGTGGGGCCAGAACTCCAAGCACTCCCACTGTTGCCCCCCCCCCCGCAAAAGCACCAAGAATATAGAGCATCACTGCCCCAGACATAGTGCTCTAGTTAGAGAGCCAGTTTGGTGTAGTGGTTAGGAGTGCGGACTTCTAATCTGGCATGCCAGGTTCGATTCTGCACTCCCCCACATGCAACCAGCTGGGTGACCTTGGGCTCGCCACGGCACTGATAAAACTGTTCTGACCGAGCAGTGATATCAGCGCTCTCTCAGCCTCACCCACCCCACAGGGTGTCTGTTGTGGGGAGAGGAATGGGAAGGTAAATGTAAGCCGCTTTGAGCCTCCTTCGGGTAGGGAAAAGCGGCATATAAGAACCAACTCTTCTTCTTCTTCTTATAGTTTTTGTCTAATAGCCACTGATGGACCTCTACATCATAGGTTTATTCAGTCACCATAAGAAGCTGTCTGTGCTTGTTGCCACTCTTTGGGTAAAGTACTTTCTTTTAACATTTCTAAACACAATACTCATAAATTTCATTGAGTGATCATAAATTCTTGTTTTGTGAGAAAGGAAGAAAAGGACTTGTTTTTCTACATTCTCTGTTGCATGCATAATTTCATAATATCATTTCATTCCTTAATTGTCATTTTACCAAGCTAAAGAGCACTAACCCTTTTAACCTCTCTTCATAGGGAAGCTGTTCTATGCTTTTAATCATTTTAATTGTATTTTTCTGCACTTCCAGTACTATAAAATCTTTTTTGAGGTGCTGAGACCAGAACTGTACACAATTTTCCAAATGTGGCTGCATCATATATCTATATTGGGGCATTATGATACTGGCTGGTTGTTTGCAATCCCCTTCCTAATCATTCCCAGCATAGTTATTTGCCTTTTGTTATTGCAGTTGTACACTGAGTGAACATTTTCACTGATTTCTGTACCATGATTCCAAGATCTCTCTCCTGATCAGTAACCACCAGTTCAAACACTATGCAATATGATAAACACATGCTTTATTGTTTTTCATCAATTATCATTCCCTTTAATATTTATTTTAATATGCTGATAAGCAAAAATGCTCTGTTATTCCAAAATCTTCTGATCAAAAATTTGGGGAATCACCTATGCGAAAAAGGGGATAACTAGCAGGATCTGATTGCACAGTTTATGAGGTGATTAAGCCTTTCAGGAATCCAAGGCAGAAAACAAATACTGTTAAAAAGAATATTGTAGCTTTATTTACAGAATAAGAAGAAGAATTGGTTCTTATATGCCGCTTTTCCCTACCCGAAGGAGGCTCAAATCGGCTTACAGTCGCCTTCCCATTCCTCTCCCCACAACAGACACCCTGTGGGGTGGGTGAGGCTGAGAGAGCCCAGATATCACGGCCCGGTCAGAACAGTTTTATCAGTGCCATGCAAGCCCAAGGTCACCCAGCTGGTTGCATGTGGGGGAACGCAGAATCAAACCTGGCATGCCAGATTAGAAGTCCGCACTCCTAACCACAACACCAAACTGGCTCTAAGCAATTAGACTAACACCTACAGCAAAAAGAAATAAGATAAGGTAAAGGTATCCCCTGTGCAAGCACCGGGTCATGTCTGACCCTTGGGGTGACGCCCTCTAGCGTTTTCATGGCAGACTCAATACGGGGTGGTTTGCCAGTGCCTTCCCCAGTCATTACCGTTTACCCCCCAGCAAGCTGGGTACTCATTTTACCGACCTCGGAAGGATGGAAGGCTGAGTCAACCTTGAGCCGGCTGCTGGGATTGAACTCCCAGCCTCATGAGCAGAGCTTCAGACTGCATGTCTGCTTCCTTACCACTCTGCACCACAAGAGGCTCATTTAAGAAATAGGAAATGGCTAAGTCTAGGGAAGAGGGCAGCAAGGTTCATACAATTACCTCTCTTGCACAGATGGAGAAGTTGAGTGCGTTGAGGGAGGGGGTCAGCAACACGAATGAAACCAGCATCTAAGTTGGGCACCAAGGAAGGGTTTTATACCCTTTCCTTAGCCAGATATGTGGTAAAAAGTCATATAAGCAAAAAGTGGACAAAGATTGCAGGTTCCCCTTTTGATGTGGGCCCATCTGATTTATTCAGAATGTCCAGGATCAAAGTGCTCAAAGACTTGGGACAGTTGGAAACTTGGGACAGTTAGAGCAGTTTCTCATTGGAACAGGCTTCCCCAGGAGGTGTTGGGTTCTCCATCATTGGTAATTTTTAAACAGAGACTGGATAGCCATCTGACAGAGTGGCTGATTATGTGAAGGTTCAAGGTGGTGGCAGGTTACAGTGCATGAACGATAGGGTTGTGAGTGTCCTGCATAGTGCAGGGGATTAGACTAGATGATCCAGGAGTTTCCTTGCAACTCTATGATTCTATGATTCTATAGTGAAAAACACAGTTTTTTTGTTTATTTGTTCAATAAATGTCTGCTTTTAACTTTCTTTGGTTGCACAATGGGCTTTTCTTACCCCTATTACAAGTATATAAAGTATTAGAAGTAGCAGAGCACTGAAAAATACATCTATCATCATAACAAATGTTAATGAAAGAATGAAATAGCTGATATTGAACCACAAATCCAACAACAAAAGAAAAACCAGGCTGGTTTATATCCTCCTTTGCTTTTTAAGCAATCCAGATCACAGGGGCATCCTGGAGATATAGACAAAAAATCCAGGGTGGGACCCCAGTATAAGGCCAAGTATATAGTGGCCAATTTCTAGGTTTCCATTTTATATTTGTCTGTGATTATTTGGAGGCAATCTGTTGCATCAATTGGATCCTAGACTGTAGATAAAGCGTATTTTGTCATTAAAAACTGTCATTCATCTACTGAACTAGAATGGTAGAACATGGAATAGGGTTTTCAATCTGCAGCAGAGCTTGAGACCTATGAATGGTCAATTACCAGGTAGAGCATTAAGGTGATAACATATTGAAAATATGAAATCATGGAAGAAAGACAAATGAGAAAATTATAAAAAGGGAAGGATAATTTTTTTAAAGACATTGCCACATGCACTAAGTGTTATGTATGCAGTTTATCTGAGACCAGGATAGGGAATCCTAGAGCTATCATCAGAGATGCATGATTGCTATTGGCTGGCATGCAGGATCAATCCAAACATTGGTCATTATAATTGTACAATCAGGGGGCTCTGCTTGGGGTCAGTCATAAACTATGGCAGGAACGTCTGAACTGTATATAAATTCAGATTGTGGGCTGCCCAGTTCAATTGTATACAATCAATAAAGAGCTGATGTTTTGGCACACAAGCAACCCCATGCCTTATTTAATCCACCATTTAATACTAAGATATGATGCTATAAGAAATGAAAGAGCAGACCCCTTACTTGTGAGTAAACTTTCCCAGGGTATAAGCTTTTCATGGCTATCTGCATGCAGTTTGACCTGAGTGGCCCTTATTGACAGAGTGTGATTTGAACTGATTGGCCCTCATTAGCAGAGTGCAATTTGTACTGATTGGTTCACTCATGAGTAAACATTCCAGGGCAGAGGTTTTTCCTGTCTGCCCTGTGTACTGAGACCAGCTCCTCTTCCACCCTACAAACTTCTGAAATTAGTAGGAAGCTGGAGCCAGAGATCTGACTGTTTATTAGCTTTTCCTGGCTGAGAGCTTCCTCCTGATTGGGCTAAACTACCAGAGCTGATTGGAGATAGGTATCCTGGCTGATACCATGACTTACCCATGAGTAAACATTCCCAGGGTAAAGGCTGTCCCTAGATATCTGCATGAATTTTGATCTGATTGGCTCTCATGGGAAGTGTAAAATTTGAACTGATTGGCCCTCATTGGCAGAGTGCAATTTCCAGGTAGACACTTTTCCTGGATGTCTGTACTCTGTTTGATCTGACTGGCATTAACTGATAGAGTGCTCTCTTCCTATTGGTGGTATACTGAAGGGAGGGCCAATCAGGTAGGGGATGAGTTGGCTACTTGAAAGTTCAACTTTATAATCTTTATTGATGACTAGAGGCAAAGCCCGTTGCATTCAAGGAAACAATGGGCACTAGGATGCAAACTTGTACTGTGGCCTTCCTAGGGGCTGGCTAAATGGCGAAAGCTTCTGCCCATCTCTGAACTCTTGAGGATATGGAGAATGGATGCATCCAGTACTGAAGTAAGTGGGCTGGAACAAAAATGGGAAGTACATTTAGAATCTGCAAAGCAGACATTTGCTCAGAGGGTATTTTGAGTAGAGACAAGTGAAAAAAAGGTTTAGGGTGCTTTCCCCATTTTACACAATTTTATGTCTCCAAAAACTCATTTGAGGTTGGGGAGCACAGATATACATTTATTCATCCACTAGGGGAAAAGCCTGTTGCATTCAGGAGTACAATGGGTGCTAGATTGGGGGTGGTGGTGATAGAACTCTGCTGATTCTCCCCCCCCCCAGGACCTAGAAAGGCTGCAGGCTGGATGCCCCCAGGCATGGAACTCACTGGAAGAGGCAGCTCTCATGCAGCAGGGATCTGCAGCCTCTGAGCCTGGGAGGGAAGTGCAAGGAGGATGGGGTAATGAGGGGCGGGGGATGGAAGGCGATTGGCTGGCCACTGGACAGACTGGCAAGCCAGTTGTGAAAGGAGGCATTTAGGGGCAGGAAAGCTGCCCTGAGTGGGTGTTAAGTGTTGAGTGGCACTTACCAGCTCCTCCTGCTAGGTCTTACCAGAAATATTAGGTGGAACAGATGGATTGGAAGATCATTTTTGTACAGCCTATTTGAGGAGGGGGAAAGGTATATACTATTTAAAGGCTATTTATAATATGTGCTATGTTATGCCTTTCATGCTATTTATGTACAACTGTTGCAGAATTAAAAGCATACACTTTAACAGAAACCTTTCTTTTGAAACCTTCAAATATCTTGAATTTCTGAACTGAACCAGAGTTGTCACATAACTGGAAAAGATCCCTAGCTTCATCAAGCTAAACAAAAAGGTTTTGTGCACGTGAGGATCTTGTGTAGTTAATTCCCAATGAAGATTATTCCAGCCAATATCACTCATTCTTCATCTTAGTAAAAATGCTTGCTCTGGCCTACAAGAATCGTTGATTGTATCCACCAGCCACCGGGATGCTGCCAGTTCACAGCAGAAACATCTAATCAGGTTCTTAACCTTTTGAAAAGAATGTAACTCAAGTGAGCAGCAACTTCTTATACATTAAAAAGCTGGACTACAGGATACCTTTTCTTGCATTATGCAAACAAAACCCCCTGTTTCTGATCTCTGTTGTGGTTCAGCTAATTAGTGACATAGTGGCTGAGGAAAAATGGTTCTTTTAGATAATGACAAACTCTTGGTTAATTTGTATAAAATCTCTTGTGAATGCATTTTTGTGACTTTGAGGAAATAAGACTGTTTCCAGAACTATATTGAAATATTAGGTTTTCTTCAGAAATTTTGAAGATTTCAGTGCTTGTTGGGGGTTTAAAAATAGATAACAATTTGTAATGCAGGTGTAAAGAAGTTAAATGTGGCAGTGCTGTGACAAAGAATAGATAATAGAGCTGAACCACAGGCTGCATTGGTGGTGTCGGCAGATAGGATTTGGATTCTGGGACCATGGAATAAGTTTTCTAGAAGAAGGTCTGCTAGCACAGGTTGGACTTCCTTATCCAAGTTGGGGAAGGGTGTGTTTGGTTGCTACCTGGAGAGATTCACCAGGAGAGCTTTAAACTGAGGCCACAAGGGGAAGGAGATGTCCAGTGTAGGAGAGCAGATACCAATGACCTGCCTGGGAAGGATGGGTCAAATAGAACTAAGTGTAAGAGGCTTCCTATACCAATGCTTGAAGCATGGGCAATGAAAAGGAAGAATTCACACTACTTATGCAGACAGATATATATTATTTTAGTAGGCATTACAGAGACTTGATGGAATGAATCCCATGACTAGAATGTAGTAGTGGATGGTTATGAGTTGTTCAAAGGAAACAGAAAAGGTCAAACAGGAGGTGGAGTGGTGTTGAATGTGAGGCTTGCCTATCAAGAGATACTTGAGGAAGAGAGTGACTCTCTGGTGAAAAGTATCTGGGTGACGATAAGGGAGGGAAAAACAAAAAATGTAAGTACAGACTGCCTAACCAGGGTGAAGCTGTAGATGCTGCCCTCTTTGAGCAGGTTGATAGAATATCTGGGCAGCAGGACCTTGTAATTATGAGTGACTTCAGTTTCCAGCCTGGCTTCAGTGACCAGCCTGGCTGACAATTTCATTCATCAAATGGTGTAAAAAACTATGAGATGCTCAACCATATTCAGCTTAATACTGACCAACAGGCAAGAGCTGGAGGATAAGGGAAGGTGGTGGGGACTCTGGGGGGGGGGGGGAGTGACTATGTCCTCCTAGAATTCCTTTTAAGATGGGGGACCAAGGAAGTTCATAGTCAGACATGTATGAGACATCTTTAGAGTGGACTTTAATAAACTCAGAAACATGGTGAGAGTCATCCCATAGACCAGAATGATGGAAGAGAAAAGAGCAAGTGTTAGAAGGACTCTTTAAACAAAAGCTATTGAATGCTCAAGCCATGACTGTTACAGGAGGACAGGAACATGGTAGGGTATCCAAAAAGCCTATTTGGATTAACAGAGACGTTCAGGAGGACATAAGGAAGAAAAAGGGAATGTTCAAGAAATTGAGGGAAAGACAGACCTCTAAAGAAGAGCATCTGCAGGCTATTAGGTACTATAGATCTGTCATCAGACAGGCCAAAGCTGGGATTGAACTGAGACTGGCCAGGGGAAGAAGACAAGAAAACAAGAGAAGCTTTTCCAGATATGTGAGCAGCAAACATAAGCTAAACAAGGCAACGGGCTCACTGTTAGAGCAGATTTTAAATGGGGTGATCTGCAATAATATGAAGTACAAGTCAGTCAAGTCAGCATGATCCAATCATGGACTTAATAGATTGTGGAATCTCAGTTGATGTTCATCTGGATTTCAGTAAGGCTTTTGACAAGGTTCCCCATGATGTTCTGATGGGTAAACCTGAGGACTATAGACTGGATTTTTCAATGGGTAGGTAGATAGGGCACTGGCTTGAAAAATAGTGGTTGCCAATGCTATTTCATCAGATTGGAGGGAGGTGAGCAGAGGGATGCCACAGGGCATGGTACTGGGTCTGGTACTTTTCAACATTTTTATGTATGATCTGAATAAGGGGGGTAGAAGAACTCTTCATTAAATTTGTGAATGACACCAAATTGAAAAAAAGTAGCAAACACCCCAGAAGATAGAGTTCAACACTGGAAAAGTGAGTAATGAGAACAAGATGTAGTTGAATAAGAAGTACAGAGTTCTACATCTGAGTCAGAAAAATGAGAAGCATGCATACTGGATAAGAGATACACTTCTGGGTAGCAGTGCGTGTGAATGAGATATTGTGGTATGAGCAGTGTGATGTGGTAGTAAAGAAGGCAAATAGAGTCTTGGGCTGTATCAACAGAGGCATCACATCAAAATCACAAGATGTCATAGTCCCATTGCATATGGCACTTTGACTACTTGGAGACAGATCCCACTTGGAATACGGTGTGCAGTTCTGGAAGCCTCACTTCAAAAAGGACATGGACAAAATTGAGAGGGTTCAGAGGATAGTGACGTGAATGATCTGGAGACTGTGGTTCAAGCCTTATGATGACAGGTTGTGAGGGACTTGGGAATGTTCAGCCTGGAGAAGGAGAGGTTGAGAGGGGACATGATTACTGTCTTTGATAGGTTGTCACTTAGAGGAAGGCAGGAAACGGTTCCTGTTGGCATCAGAGAGTACAACCCACAGTAATAGGTTTAAACTACTATTTTTATTCCTAATCTACAGTAAAATCTAGTTGATTTGGTAGATAGCTAGTAGAACAGATTGCTCACAATACACAGGAACAATTTGCAGACTCCTCTGGGCATCAGGCATGATGGATAATGTAACCTGAATAGACCATCACACGCCAATATGGTGTGTGCTTGTAAGGAGTGCTCTTGATGCAGATCAGCACAATTGCAAACCTAGTAGGGCCTTAAAGCACATCATAGAAAAAAAGATGAGGTTTAGTGTTTCTTGTCATATAGTACCTGCACAGATGATGATAAGGCTGGTTTAAGTGGTGTCCAAATCCAGAACCAGGATAGACCTGCCAATAAAAGTCAACCCCTCCCAGGTTGCTTAGTGTAGACTGCCCTTGAATCTGCATATTTTAATAACCAATTACATTTTTATAAATAAAATAGTTGAAGCCATACAGTTGTCTTCTGTTTTCATTTGGGGATGCCAGGGCACATATTTTGCTTGGACTAATCATGCATGGTGGAAGCCATGCTGGGCCACCACCAGTTTCTCATGGCGGGTCAGTATGCCCAAACACTTCCCGTGTATGCACGGGGAATAAAATCCCCCGGCATATACAATCCACCCCGGAGTTGTGTGTGCACTCCATAGCTGGAAGGTTTCACCGTGTATTTTAGCGACAGCAGTGGAGGAGGGTGCGGGGATCCCACTGCAGGATGACAGCATTGTGTGTGTGTGTGTGTATAAATGCCTTGTTCAGCTCCACATCACTGCAAAGCTAAATGGGGCTCTAATGGCCGCTGTGGCAAGAAAGGAAAAATCAGTGTTCTTTTGCCATGGGCCATCAGAGGCAGGCCAGGGCCAGGATGGAGCTTGGATGTTACTGGCATTGTGCATTTGCTTTAGGATGCTTTGGGCTGATCCTGTTGAGCAGGGGGTTGGACTAGATGGCCTGTATGGCCCCTTCCAACTCTATGATTCTATGATTCTATAAACAGGAATTAGCCTTGCTGTCATGCAGGTGCTGGCCAGCTCTTCTCTGCCATGCATAATTGGTCTTGGAAGAAGCAATAAACTATTCAGCTTGAGCTATGTAGCTATCAAAAAGTCAGATCAAATGTACTCAGGTTTCTTGTATGCATCTCTTTTGGAAAATACTATATAATATTTTATAGCTAATATTCCTTCCTGCCAATATTCTATATACAACCAGAGATTATATTTCCCACAGTGCAGGATTAATATTTTGGCATCCACTGTTTCCATATTGTTGTTGTTGTTGTTGTTGTTATTGGGTTTATTTCCCGCCTCTCCCAATAGGCTCGAGGCAGGTCACATCAATCTCAGCCCTATTAAAATTCCCATTAAAAACATTAAACTACCAACATGACGGCAAAAGCCCCATCCTCATCACTATAAGTATGAGATGGAGAGAAGAAGATAAGAGGGAGTGATCCATAATAAGTCTTCCTTTCTAAGTGAACAACCAATTGTAAAAAGACACAGCGGTAAATCAACACCTGAACACACATCCACAACTAAATTTTTCTTTCCATGCCAAAATGGATTATTCCTGGATGGTAGCATATCATAGGAAGGAAGGTGCCTCTTTTTTAATTCAGTGCAAACAGTAGACCTGTAGCAAAGGTCCAATATATTCAGGGCTAATTTGTATTGCAGCAGCTGTTGGTGGAGATCAGGATATGGTCAATATTCTTCAATATTTGTTTCTGCTATGAGGGGCTCTGTGTTCTTTCCCTAAATTTCATGGATGTTCAGAAGATTAGGGCTCTAATGAGATTCCAATGAGTGTAGAAACATGAACTCCCTGGGAGTTTCAAGAGTTAATTAGCACATCTGGACCAAATCTTGACTGTACATTATGCCTCAGGTTTAGGTATTCCCAATGTAGAAATTTATGTAGGAGAAACTCTCATTGCCACATATCAAAGGGTTGCTATTATCTCCCCTTAACTATTTTTCTTTTGGCATAGGTTCCCCCCCCCCCCAATTTGTTCTTGCCCATACTGCTTCAGATTATTTCTTGATTTCCGCATGCATATTCTGTGTTTTTAGTTTTTGCTTCTCCCACCTTTGGGGTTTTCCATTTCTTTTGTGACCACTTGCAAACCAATTTTTTCTGGAGGTTAGTTTTAAGTTGCTTTTTTCCTCATGTATAATAGTGATGTTGTTTTTCTTTTTCCTGTCTACTCTCACTCACCTGTAAATCAGTTTTGATTATTGCATTGTCATGGTCAAGCCAATCACTCTCCCCCTCCCCACCCTAAAGACTAGTGATTTCTTATAAGGCATTAAAATATTGATATATCACTAGAATGTTGTAGCAAGAGGCTAAGTGGATTCTTGGAATTCTCCATTTTTTAAAAAAGGAAGTCTCTATCCTCTTCCCTTGCAGAGATATAAAGAAAAAGACATGTCTCCACATGGGAAAGACCAGGACACTTAAAAAAAATGAAAGCTAGGGATTCAGAGAACCTGCTGAGCCTACTGTTTCAATGATATACACATATTAGCATCTTTTTAACAAGGGAAGGGTGCTGTGATGCCACCAGTGATACACCAATGACAACACCTTCCATGAAAATCCTCTTTAAGGCATGTGCTGAAGAAAATAGACTCCACAACCATGAAAATCCAGAGGGATGGCAGACATGCAGAACAGCCATGCCCAAATTGATTCCATTGCTTGTGGATTGACTGCCAAGAAAATCGGGAATTGTGGAAAAGTCCTGCGTCAAATATGTTATTGATGCCTTAGTCCATTCTGTCAAAGGAATGGTCATTTTTCAATGAGAAATTTAAAGTCTCCTTTGTTAATAGGTCAAACTTCTAAGAGTCTTTGAAAATAAGCCTGTCTTTTCTGTTTGCCATCATAGCTGGAGAGTAGTCTGTGTGTTGACCCTAATGCATCCTATCCCAAGAGAGGTGCCCACTGCTGGTGCTCAAGTAATACCCATAGCAAGAAAATCTTTCCTGTTATACTTGAGCATCTGGTTTGAGAAATTTAAAAGCCCCATGATATAATTTTAAATTAGTAAACCCAAAATTGACTTTTAGGAAGCTATAGTTTATTAAGTACATGTTCTATTTCTCTGTCCCAAAATAAGATTTCAACATAAAATATTGATTGTTTGGAAATAATTGTGTAATATGTATATCGGTAAATTTCTCAAAAAACAAAAACAAAAACAAATAAATAGTCAAAAAGAGTTGATTATTGTGGCAATAAAGGTTTTTTCTACATTTGCTCATATGGTAATTTTGTTATCTATAAGTTAGGTCTGGAAATGAATATACAACTGTAACATAACACCTTCTTTTAAAAGTTCAAGGTTTGAGAAATACAAGCCATTCATTGTCTGTTTGCCCTCCCCATCTTCATTTTCCCCCAAACAGCAACAGACCAACAGTTTAATTGAATACCTAGGCAAGTTAATGAGAATAGTTATATGCTGACAAGCTGGTTAATAAGAGTGGGCAGTCAGAATTAAATATGTTTAGAGAACAAATCGTAGTTTTAACCCTGCCTGTTCAATTCCAAATTCTAGGTTATTCTCCTCTGAGTAGACTACTCCAATTAACTGGGATAGAATCCAATAACATATGTGAAATCGTTACCTTCCATTTAATGCTGTTTACCCATCCCATCACCTGCCAATCCAATAAGGCTAATACATATATATCCTATCTGTATTTCACACACTATTACTTTTTCTGAGTTACTGATCTGAACCCCTCATTCTTCCATGGCACTGAATCTTCTACATTCTTTTCCATTTCTGTGTCACTGTGAAGGTCATTTTCCCCCTGAAGCAGTCTTTGTATGGTTATGTATATGTAAAAGTCCTTGTTTCTTGTAGTTCTTCACCCCCAGATCACTCCATAATTTTTCATTAGTGAGTTTTGAAAAAAGAAGACGCACCCAGTCTTATAAATTTGAAACTAGGCCAGGTATGGGTCATAGTGAGTAATATTCATACCTCTAAAATCAGAGTACATGACTTAATTTCAACTCTTGGATATAACTGAAAAGATATCGACAGTATTTCTGGTATACATCAGTAGGGAATAAAGAAGACATTCACAGAAAACTTCTTGGTAACTTTGCTTAGTCCAAAGCTATGTTTTCCATACATAAATACAGACTTAGCTATTTAGCTTCTTGTTGCCTCCATGACCTTGGTTCAAAACTAAGCCACAATTTGGTACCATTTGGCCAGTTAATCATCTAATTCACTTAGTCAGTAAGCATGTGTTCTCTGTTAAATAAATGTGAAAGAAGTGGAGATGACAGGATATATAGATAAGAATCTATAAAGTAGCCCAAGAGAAAGTAGCTCAAGCTGGTGATACCTGGTCCCTGAGTCATCAAAGACCTATTTATAATATGTACAGGTTCTGCTTTCAAATATAAAATGCTGACAGATGTAAAACATCAGCTAAAGTTGCTTGTCATCTATCAAATACTGTGATACCAACAGCTGCCTATTTTCAAATAACACTGACAGTCAACTATCAAAAATGGCCAAATACAGACTAATCGTTGTCAAATCACAGATTGCCAGATATCAAGTATCAACTGTCATCAAATATTGGCATTGAATGCTGGATATCTTATTGTTTTCTAACCAAGTAATCTACAGCAAAGCATATTTTGAGGCACAAACTCATTTCAGCTCAGTATTTTAAAAACTATGTAAAATAAAATGTTGAAATTAACATTGAAAACTTTATATAACTTTCATTTTCAAAATTACATGCGGTTTTATGTGGGTTTCTACATCTGATACTTAAGAATTTTAAATAATGGTGTAATCAAGGGAACCACAGAAGCAACACTGTTATTTTTTTATAGGGTAAAGACCTTCCCCAATAGGAGCCTGCAGCCGGATCCTGAAGTATCCAGGAAGATGGGCATGGAGTTCTTCCAGCCTGCCTTCTCCAAAGGGAGCCAGCTGCTATCTCCCATCAGAGAAGGCAGGCATGGAGAACACTGTACTTGCCTCCCCCAATACTTCAGGAGCTGGTTGCAGGTTCATGACAGAGAAGGGATATGTGGACTCCCCCTCACCTCTCTTCCCTGATCCTCACTGAACTTGCTGGGACTGACTCCACACACTGTCTTCCCCACTCCTTTCTATATCTGCACTGGATCATAGACCTCTCTTTTTAGATGTGTAAATATGACTGTTTTCCACAGTATTCATTTCTGTGGAAATACTGTTATGGCATGGTTGCATAGCTGCCGGTTTGCATCAGGGAAGGGATACGCCCTCTCTGCCCCCTGCCTTCCCAGAAAAAGCAGTCTTCCGTATTACAATTCACCAGTGTTTCAATGCAATAACCTTGTTTTTTATTTTTATTTTTTTAAAAACCTCCTGGGGGGAGGGGGGGAGGTGATCAAGGGCACGGAATGGTGAAATGAAGGACGTAATTAAAAGAAAAGTGCAAGCAAAAAAAAAAAGCCCTTTTGAAACAGGGGAAATGAGCAAAGCATCATGGGAGGCTGCCTCCTTCTGACAATGTGAGAAACATATGGTACATTACAGCCTGGAAAAACAAGGGGAGGAAAGCCCAAAAATGGAAAGCAAAGTGTCACCTTGCAGCATTGAAAAGAAATCCAAAGCGAGGCTAAAACCAGTTATGTTACCAAATGCGGAAATGGCCTGTGAGAAATGAACCCAAATACACAAATAAATCTCAAGTTAAAAATGTTATCAGGCTCTGATGAACAATGAAAACTCTTCTGAAGACAGAAGATGGGTATCTTGAAAATGAGAAGACTGAAAAAAAAATGTAATTTCCGAAACAAAGAAAATTTCCTGTGTGACTTGATCTCCCAGTTCACCTGACAACAGAACTCAAGCAGTTGGTATTTTTAGTGATATCCCTTTTGAAACTTTTGTTGGTTCCCCCTTTCTTGAAATCTCTGCCTACTGTTAGCCCTGAAGTTCTGCTATTTTTCTTCTGCATTTGTTACCTGTTTCTCTTGAGGCAAACACTAACAAAAAGCAATTTAAGTGGAAGCAAACAATTTTTGGGGTGGGGAGTTGGATCCACACTAATGTTCCCACAGATGTGAAAATTTCAGCCCATAGAGTGTGATTTTTCTCCCTTACCCCACCTATTGCATCTCCAAATGCTTCCTGAAACCTAGAAAGGACTCCCAGGACTAGGATTTGGGGGAATATTTTGGTGCTCTGTGTGCAGAAATCCTCTTGCCCATAGGTATGTCTTATCTGATTCTAGCCAGTTTTAAAGACTTTAATAACTTTAAGTGATTTCAAGATAATCTGCAAATTAAGCATCTTTGTTTAGGAAAACTATACTTTAATGGCAATTCTTGCCTTAAAAGGCATTCCTGCCTTCCTATGGGACTGGTGGATACTGCTGCCTTTGGATCTCAGAGGTCTAAAGAACACCCCATTCCTGACACATAGGGTCAGTGGGTCACTGAGATGGACTGGAAGGTAGAAGGGTGGGTGGGTTCAGGATTGGTGGGCATTTGGGGGTCTGTATTTTAAATCCTGATGTAAACCATCATGAGCCAGCTGGTCCCGGAGTGACTGTCAACATAATAAATAAATAATAAAATAAGACTGGAAATTCTTCATTGTCAATATTCTCTAATTTCTCCACCCATTTAAGGATGTCTTCCTTAGTAAACCCAGTTTCTATTTCCCTGCTCATCCTGCCTAAAGGATGAGGGGTGGGGTGGAGATTGAATGCTTAATTTTTTTCCTGTCATTTTGGATTTATGGAGGATAATAGCCATGGGAGGAGATACTCCTGACTGTACAGAACTCTTTTATTTTCTGCTCCACAGCTGTGCATTCAAGCTCAGAGACTACTGCTGCTCTTCTGCCTCCTTGCCTACTGCCATGGAGTACTTTTCTGCCCCCCCCCCCCCCCAGCAATGTACTTTATCTTCCCAAAGCTGTCAAAATGCCTGCTCCCATCCTGTAATTCTAGATTGTCAATTTCATCAGATTATCTTCCTCTGTTTTAAAAGGCTAAGGCATGTGGGTAGGCATGTTAAATGCAATTTCAGTGGGCTAAGTCAAATGGGAGCAGGCGGCTCTTTAGACATGCCAAATGTGAAGCCATTTAGGACTTTAAAGGTTACAAGCAGCACCTTTGATTTCAGTCCAGAAGGAAAACAGCAGTCAAAGTTGTTCATTTAGTACTGACAAGATATATTTCCTATAATTTGTACCTGCCAGCAATCTCACAGCTGCATTATGTACCAATTGAAGCTTCTGAACTGTTTTCGTAGTCATAACTCACAAGCACTGATAGATATCAAGGGCCACAGCAAAGTCATGCTACCCAAGGAAAAGCTTCAGCTGGTAACCACAACAACCCCTTGGGACTCTTGCTATA
Organism: Paroedura picta; assembly: GCF_049243985.1. Lineage (NCBI taxonomy): Eukaryota > Metazoa > Chordata > Lepidosauria > Squamata > Gekkonidae > Paroedura > Paroedura picta. The sequence continues at coordinate 45,765,994 of NC_135374.1, forward strand.
GGTACAGATCTAATAGTGCCCTCAAATAACAATCTGATGACTTCTTAATTACCAACATTATTGATTCAAAGCCTTCTAATTCTATTTATTAGTCCCAATTCATTATCTCTTCAGGCAGTCATTCAGAACTTTCAATAGATTCCTCTCACTCTTGGAAGAATGCAAGTGAGCAACTGTATTGGTCCGAAGCAGCAGAACAAAGTTTGAATGCAGTAGCACCAATAATATGAAGTGAATGAAATTACCACATTCCTCATAATGATTGTAATGTTGTATTCCATTTTGTCAGGTGAGTGTCAGGAAGAATTGTATAAGATATCTCCATGCTGCATTGCCGGAGAGTTGTATTTCCTATCCACTTCTCAGAAACAATACTCATTTGTTCATTTTACAAAGGGTGAAATGAGGGGTAAGGGGTAGATTGTGTGGTGTTTCCTTGTGTCTCTGCTTCGATGAGCCTTTACACATTTTTATCGGACTGCACACATATTGTCCTGCTGTTTCACAGAATACTTGCTCATTCCTTAGCTAATGGTATCATGTACTGTAGCAAGCAAATGCTATTAAATTTATTTCGGAATTGCCAGCAATTTCAGTAGCATTTCAGATTGTCTTCTCATCAAAGAATCTTCTCACTTTGTTTGTAATTATTGCGCTGTTTCCAAATGCACGATTAAAAATCTTAATTACTATCCAGAAGGAAAGCAGCTTCTATGGCTTCTGGCCAAGGAAGACTCTGCACTTTTTCCAGTTATGCTTCTACTAAGGCAATCAGGAGTGGGCATAATGAGGTGACACTTGGTAGGCCCATAAAATGGTACACTGATGAGACAATTCTCTTGTTTCCTCTCTTCTCTACCAGTTCTTGTGAAAATTTATTTACGTATCAGATGCCACACAATAACTATGTTAAGGAATTACTGGAGATTGCTTCTGGCCTTAGCTTTGTGTTAATCTTTAATATTCAATGTACACAGGATATCAGGGATTCCTCTTGTGCAAACTAGAAAGCATCTGCATCTTCCCAGGGCAGATACCTCATTCCAGCCCGAGTCTTACCAGTGACTGCCATGTGCATTTTTGGTGAACCAGTATTAGTGTTTAAAGTAGATTTCCTGCTATACGTGCTGCATATACTGTTACAAAATACACTGTCACTCTTTCATGAGAAGTTTAAAGGGGAAAGGATGTTGGCTAGATGGACGGTATTTGGTCTGATCTAGCTGGACTCAGGACTGTTCTTGGGACTAAATCACTTTAAGATGGCATGGGAGCTGATTGCATTGAAAAGGGACATGTGTCAGGATGGAATAAAGGATGCCAACATCAGGAAATATGTTTTGGTTAAAAAATGCCCACAACTTTATTGACATACAAATGAGTTCCTGCAGCATGGAAGGATCCAGCCATCTTGCGACCAGGAAGTCCCAACACCAACAGCAAGGCCAATGGCACATGGAAACACACATGTGCTAACCAAGCTTGCTGGGAACCTGGGAGGTGGCATCCATGGGGAGGCCCTGTGGGCAGTGGCCTCTGCCAGCCCCCCCTCCTGCCACCCAGAAATGTGAGCCAAGCAACAAATCCCTGCCCCAAGACTAGGGATGGCACTGTAGCTTCATGGCCACATGGCCTCTTATGGAGGCCCCCCAAAATGGGGGATCCCAGTATACCAGGTTTCCCCTAATATAAATCTGACAATTGTCAGCTGTAATGGAAGAATAAATAAGCCAATAACATAAGCTGAGAAAATAAGAGTACTTCCTAACAATTACATAACACAAAAAAATAAGGATGGGATGGGTGGGGAGCAGGGAGGCTAAAGAGAAAGGTCAGAGGTTGGGCTGCAAGGCCCTTTAGAAAGGTGCTGGGCCAGTTCCTTCAGCCCACCCCTGATGGCCCTGTAGCCAATCCACCTGGGGCACTCCCCAATCCACTGAATGAAAGGAAACGCTATGGGAAGGCCCCCAAATTTCAGGGAAGAAGGAGAAGGAAGTTTTTCTCTACCCAAAGGAGTCTCAAAGCAGCTAACATTTACCTTCCCTTTCCTCTCACCACGTGAGGTAGGTGAGGCTCAGAGAACCATGATATTACTGCTTGGTCAGAACAGCTTTATCACTGCTGTGGTGAGGCCAAGGTCACCCAGATTGTTACATGTGGGAGAGTGCAGAATCAAACCCGGCTCACCAGATTAGAAGTCTGCGCTCCTAATCACTACACCATGTGCACCATGAGAATGCCTGCAGCACATGGTCCTTTCCTGGCATAGCATCCCCTTGGCCACTGCAATGAGTGGCCTTACATTAATGTTGGCTGCATTTGTTAAGAGCCAATTTGGTGTAGTGGTTAGGAATGTGTACTTCTAATCTGGTGAGCCAGGTTCGATTCTGCACTCTCCCACATGTGTCTGTTTTGGGGAGAGGAAAGGGAAGGCCACTGTAGGCCGCTTGGAGACTCCTACAAGTAGAGAAAAGCGGCATATAAGAACCAACTCCTCCTCCTCCTCCTCCATCATCAGATTCCACAGGGGAGAAAAGAAGTGGATTCCATAGAAAACACCCACATATGCAGCCCATGACCACATGCGTAGGTAATAATTAAAAGGCCCATTTTATCATTTGATCAGAATTTCTTGACTCCTAGTTACTCCCTGTTTATGTTTTCTGCTCTTAATAAAACCTGTGAAAAATGTCGCGTGTATCACATAACTAAATTTACAGCTGGCATGAAAAACAAGAAAGCTGCACCAAACTGTAATTTAAGAAAGCTTCACACTGGGGAATAAAGGTCCTTATTAACTAACTGTTTCAGATATATACAGGGCATATGGCAAAATATTTGTTGCTACTGATTTTGTTTGCTCTAAAAGGTCAAAAATACATTTAAAAGTTTGTTATTTGAAATACAAATAAATATGGCTCCTTTTTAAATAAACAGAAGCAATCATACAAGAAAGAACTCATTTTTAAATAAAAATATATTGAGTCACATTTAATTGATTACCAGGGTGGCAGTTCTTCCAAGGAAGACATGACTTGCTTTTGGCATTAATATGGCTGCAGCTGTTTATTATTATGCTACCCTCTGAAGGGGGTTGGCCCAGCATAGTAAGAAGCCTGATCTCCTAGCCATCTAGCTGCTTATCCCAAGGGTCCAGGACACCTTGAGACCCACTCCATCTCAGCTGTGCCCGGAATCCCTCACCTGGGAAGTGACCACATCAGGTCCCTCCAGGCATCCACCTCACTTTGGTACCCCTTAGGTCACCTGAATATGAGCCCCTGACCACTTCATATGTCTGCCAGTCTCATTAAGGAGACTCCCAATCTCCAGGGAGTCCAGTGCACAAACTGGACTCCCTGCAACAGACTCCTTCCATGCCTAAACTGCCACTACAACAAAAACAAATCTGTGTCAAACTGTGCCCACCACCAAACCTGCAACATGGGAGGGAGGAAGGGCAGCTCTGTGGCTGTCGGGAAACGAAGAGGGCAAGGCAGGCACACATGTCATCTTTAAAGGCCCCCGTGCCCCACCTCTAAGGTATGCCACAATGTGGAATGCATCCATGAACTCTGGTCTCACTGTGGCTCCACAATGTGGAATGCATCCATGCACTCTGGGCTCACTGTGGCTTCCTGGCCGCCACCCGCTACATCAACGGCAGCCACTATTTGCTAATAATGGTATAATTGTTAAATAACCACACTACAGAGGAAGGGAAGGAGGAAATAAGGGTAGTTAGAGAACAATTATAAACAGGTTTACTCAGATTCCTACTCATGTCTATTGAATGGTGCTTACTCACAGGAAAGTGTTGTCAGTACAGCACAAATCATTGCATTTTAAGTAAAGTGCAAAATCATATCACATAGGCCACATTTAGGTAATGCATAAAGGCATATACTGCTTTGGTGCACTGGAAGAGAATGTGTTTCCTCTTTGAAACTTTAGTTCATGTAATCATTAGCACATGCAATGTTGTATATTATATCATATGCCCTCACTTCAACATAAATGAATGTGAAAATGTCTATAAATGAATGTCTACAGAACCATTTTCAATATTTGATTTTTAAGTGAAAGTCTTTAAGAGGGAAAAATCATATCATCATCTTCATACTACCACATGTGGTTCACATCTGTGGTTCACAGACTCACTGGCAGTCTTCAAGCAAAGGTTGGATACACATTTTTCTTGGATGCTTTAGGATGCTTTGGGCTGATCCTGCGTTGAGCAGGGGGTTGGACTAGATGGCCTGTATGGCCCCTTCCAACTCTATGATTCTATGATTCTATGATAAATTCCATGGATTGGGGCTGCACAGAGGCTAAATGGGTTTTTCAGCAAACTTGAGGCATTCGTCAGGTTTTCAGAAAAATCTAATTTAAAAATACATTGGGGGGTGGAGTTTAAATACTCTTAAAGTAGCTTTGGTGGCAATGGCACCTGGAAGCCATGCTGAGTCCAGCGGCGATGGCAGCTGAGTGATCCAGGGCTTTGCACTGGATTCAGCAGCAGTGATGGCTATGCAGCCCAGGGCCCTGCTCTGGGCACAGTAGTGGCTGAACAGAATAAGAGCCACACTGGACATGTCACCACTGCAGCCCAGGAGATGCACTGGGCACGCTGCCCCCATCACAGTCTGGGATCCATACTGGGCATTCTGTCACTGGAGGGGCAGCCTAGAGTTAGTTTGGGCCCTGACAGTGGAGGCACAGGCCTGGGAGACACACTGGGCACAGACTCAGTGAGAAAGTGGAGAAAGGGAATCCCCCCTGCAAGTATTGTAGGCCTACTCTTTTCTACATACTAGTAGCAAAGTGAGCCAAAGCAGAGGATATATAAATCCAATGACTGGAATTGTGAATAGCCAAGACAAATCATTCTACAAACCTAAATAAGGCCCCATGTTTACAGATTTTCTTTTTAATTGTGGAAGGGTACACAAGAGAAAATTAAGCCCCCCCCCAAAAAAAAAAAGTCCTTGAGGTTTCTCTATCATGTAAGTGGACCTGGTCCAGTGCTTACCACCACACAACTGAATCATAGTGATCCTAGTAAAGTTTACTGGTGGGAAGGGAAAACTGGTAGGAAGAAAAAAAGAAATCAGGAAAAGAGAAGAGACTACAGGGGCTTTCAGGAAAAAGAAAAAAGTAATAGTGTGGAAGCAAGGAAGGAGATCCCTACCACAAGTGTTCTGTGGGTTCCAGTTGTACATTCCAATGCCAAATTTTGGCAAATTTTAAGATATTTAAATCTGGTGTCTGGCACTGTGAGTGGGCAAGACAGATCGTTCTACATATTTGAACAATGCCTAAGTTTTACAGAAAATTCTGAAATCTAGAAACAAATAAAACATTGAGGGGTTTAAACAACCCAAAAAGATAAATAGGCTGCCTATAGCTTTAACAAATGGATTCTCTCAGTGGCCATTGGTAGGCAACTATAATTTTCCAAGGCTTGGTTTCTGAGAGTAAAGGAAAGGGACAGGGCCATTTCCAGGGCCGTTTGAGGATTCATTCATTCATTTATTCATTCATTTATATACCACCCTTCCTAAAGGTTCAGGGCAGTTTACATGAAACAACAAAATGGTACAGGTAACATCATTCTGGTAAGGTGGTAATAACATTGACATAATAACAGTTGCAACAATAACATTAAAGGAAGGTGAAACTATAAAGAGCCTTAGCTTAATTCATACTGAGACCCAGGGGTTGGGTGAATTTGTTAGCAGTCATGGTAGAAGGGGAAGGGGCCTATTAGAAGTGATGGATAGGTCGACCTCAACCAAATGCCTGGTGGAGGAGCTCCCTTTTTAGGCCCTGTGGAACTGCTTTAGTTCTGTCAGGAATTAGAGGAAGACTCATTGGAGCTTGGCCTGACATCAACCATTGAGTGAGTTGATACCACTTGACTTGCATGATTCAGCAAAGCTTGCCTGCTTGCTACTTAATGATGATGATGATACTGTTTTATTTTCATCCAGATTTTCCATCTCATTCAGGACAGGTAACAACAGTTAAACAACCTATAGAGTTAAAAATTACAACCTATGCAAAATTACTAATATCCCAAGATAAAATTCCCAGATAGGGGGTTAATGGCAAGGAGCTGAACTTCCAACTATTCTCCTCCTCCACTGGTGAAACCATATTTTATCAGTGGATTTTATCTGGGGCATCAACCGTAAGCCTGGTGGAATAGCTTTGTCTAACAGACCCTGTGGAACTGATTTAAGTCCCACAGGGCCGTAATCTCTCCTAGGAGCACATTCCATCAAGCTGGAGCCAGGGATGTAAAAACCCTATGCCTGGTCAAGCCCAATTTTACCTCCTTCAGGCTGGGGACTTAGAGCATATGGTGATCTGAAGATCTGAGTACTCTTGGGTGGTTATAAGGGAAAAGGCAGTCCCATAGATAGCACTCTATGAAAGCCAGTATGCTATAACAGTTAGAGCTTCTGACTAGGGTCAGTTATCCATGTGATGGTCACCTCTAGCTTGGACCTCTGTAATTCACTCAACATGAGCCTTTTCTTATCCTTGCTACAGAGATTACAACTAGTCCAGAATGCAGTGGCCATGATCCTCACAATAAAATCAGAGTCCAGTAGCACCTTTAGGACCAACAAAGATTTATTCAAGGTGTGAGCAGGGCTTGCACTCAAAAGCTCTCGCCTTGAATAAATCTTTGTTGGTCTTAAAGGTGCTACTGGACTCTGATTTTATTGTGCTACTTCAGACCAACACGGCTACTCATAAGGGTCCTCACAGTAATACCATGGACGGCACACATTCATCCTGTGCGCTGGCAGCTGTACTGGCTTCTAGTTCAATTCCAGATCAACTTTAAGGTATTGGTTCTTTCCATAAGGCCATTTGTGATCTGGGCCCTGATTACTTGAGAGACCTCCATTCTATTTGCACTCCACTCGGCAAACCCTATCCAGTGGTGGTCCCTGACCTCAAAGAGGTATGTCTGGCTTCAACCAGACACAGGACATTTTCTGTCCTGCCCCCCTCCCCCTGGTATAAGGTCCTGGAACACATCCAGACCCTGCTGGAGCTGGCAGAGTTCAGCAGGGTCTGCGAGATGGAATTCTTGCACCAGGCCTTCGTTGGGCCCAGTGACATAATTAACATCTACTCCCACCCTCCCCCACTGTAAGTTGCCCCCAAACTGTGGTCTGGTACAGGGAGAATGGAAGTCCAAATTGCCATTCAATTTGTTTTAACATAATTTTTTAAAATTAAATTCTTAATTAATTGTTTTAACTATTGTATATGTCAAATAAAATTTTGTACACCACCCTAAGCCAGCTTTCAGGGAGGGTAATATAAAAATCAAACAAACAAACAAAAATAAGGCCTAGGAGATATAGGCTTGCATCTCCATCTTATTGTGGAAGCTCACTGGGTGATTCTGGTCCATTTTCATACGGTCATATATACACAAATACTCCAAATCATATGGATGAAGATCAATATGCCAAGAAATTCTTCCCTGCCCCTTAAACAGAGCTTCCCAGAATCAACTATATACATTTTTAGGTACACTTGATTCAACTGAGCTGCAACAGGAACTGAGACTGAGTCCTGACAGAAGGATAATATTTTATTCAATTAAATACTTCTTTTGTCCTGATAAAATTCAGAGTGGATTTTTTTTTTGTCTCTTTATTCCACTTATCAATAATTTACACACTGCCAAGACAGCAATTCTAGCCCCTGGAACAAATTGCTGTTGTTATAAACACTATTAAGCAATCTTATTTCTTAGCACATCTTATGGATTAATTTGCCAAATATGATTCTTGTTTTAGTTTTCTAAACATCTGCAGATTCAGAGCTAATGAAACAGCAGATCCATCTTGGATGCCAAGGAAACAAAGGTAGTGCCATCTATGCTTTATGAACTCAGCTTTGCAGTGTGTTTGCATGTGTTAATATCTGCCTGATGTAATAAATTGAACTTTTCCCCAATTAAAGCAGCTTATAATGAAGTAAAAATTGTCCCTTGTGTTCCAGATTTCCCCTCCAGGAAACAGAGGTGAAAGCAAGTGCTGAGGAGCTTTGTATTCATGCTTAGCAGTACTCTAGAGGGATAATTCATTTGTATCCTTCTCTCCAGCTGACTTTTACAAAACTTGGGAAACAAGCAGTAAATTTACCTGAGTTGATAAACTGCTGATTCTGCTTCCCATTGAATTTGACCAAAACTAAATACACAGTGCAGAGGGGGAAATATATGGTAATTGCACAAAACTATACAGATGCTACTAAATGGCTCATATCAGCTGTGATATGAGCCAAACATCTTTGTGGTTTTGAAGAACATACTACAAGGACAGTAACTTTTTTCTGAGAAAGATCTTTCCCACATTCTCATTTTACTCCCTGTTCAGTTCCACTTTCTTGGGGGGGGGGCGAGGGGGGGTAGTTGTTTGTTTTCTATGTGTTTTGCTCCCTCTAGAGTCGATTTGCTATAAAGCAGTGTTATTTCCAGTTAATTTCCCCACAGCTTTAAGTGCACAGGGAGATAAATTGGAAATAAAGCTATTGGATATCATATCAACTGGAGGGACCAAAACACTCGGGAAACTGGAACCCCCCCTCCCCCCCAAAAAAAAAGAAATAGGAAATTAGCAGTGAGTCAAATGCAGAAACACCCAAAGTTCTGGAACCTATAACAATTGCATAACAAACATTAACCTGAGACCATGGGAAATTGCTGCCAGTCAAAGTGGACTATACTGACTAATAATCTAGCCACAGTGCTCGTGCAACAGTCACCTCTAGACTGGACTTCTGCAACTCACTCTACACAGGCTTGCCCTTAACATTGATCTGTAAACTACAACTGGTCCAGAAAGCTGTGGCCAGGATACTCACAGCAACACCATGGAGGTCCCACATTTGGCCCATTCTACAACAACTGGGCTAATTACCAGTTGAAATCTGGATCAGTTTTAAGGTTCTGGTAGTCACCTTTAAGCCCATGTGTGGTCTGAGCCCTGTGCATCAGAGGGACTGCCTCTCTGCCTACACTCCTCAAAGAGCTTTACACTCCACAACCTCCAACTGGCTGGTGATCCTTGGCCCAAAGGAAGCCTGATTGACCTCAACCAGAGTCAGAGCTTCCTCCATCCTGGCCCCCACTTGGTGAAATGAACTCACAGAGGAGATCATGGCTCTAATGAATCTAGAACAATTCCGCAGGGCCATCAAAAGGGAGCTCCTCTGCCAAGCATTTGATTGAGGTCGACCGGAACCAACATCTTTCACTGGGACCCCAAGCCTTCCTTCCATGAAATTCAAAGCCTGATTCAACCAATCATAAGTCTGTATGTTATGGTTATAAATGTATTGCTCCCACTGGCTATTATTGTTCTATTGTTATTTATGTTTACCAATTTTCTCTGTACTGTTCATGTTCTTTTATGTTTTATGTGAATTGTAACAAACAAACAAACAAACAAACAAACAAACAAACAAACAAACAAACAAACAGCCTTCCTCCCATGAAATTCAAAGCCTGATCTGACCAATCATGGATCCATTTGTATGTTATGGTTATAAATGTATTGCTCCCACTGTTTATTATTGTTCGATTGTTATGGTTACCGATTTTCTCTGTACTGTTCCTTTATGTTTTATGTGAACCACCCTGTGATTGATAGATAGATTCGGTATAAGGCACCTACATGTATGTAACTGATTATAGGATCTTATTGGGGGGAAAGGTAGGAATCCTAGATATAAGAGGAGCAATGAGAAAATGGGGTTTAAATACAGATATACAATCAGAGATAAAACAAAGCTTTTCTGTAACTCCCATGTGAGTCTGCTACAGCCTTCATTGCTGCAGGAAACAAAACAAACAAACAAAAAACCCGCACACTGCATTAGTTAGTTAAAAGACAGCCAACTCCCCCCCTCTACTGATCCTGTAAAGATGTGGTGAGGGCAGGCCAGAACACCTTTTCTGACTCAACACTCATTTATATCTGCTCTTGTACAATAATTGAAAATTACACAACAGATTCATTGTATCACCACAATGTAATTGCCAAAGTAAGCCAATTAAATGGATGTCTGCCAGGAATGGTCAAAAGGCCATTAAAAACTTTAGGCTAGATTGCTTTTGTATTATACTTGAACCAGCAAAACAAACCCCCAAAAAACAACAAGTCTGTAGCCACAAAGACAAATAGAAAAACTGCATTGTATGGGGACAATAACACAATACTTGCATTAATTTTATTAGCACTTTATAAAACTTTTCCTTTTACATGATAGTCTGGATTATTGTGATAGATAGTTTAAGGAAAAACAAATTCAGTCCATTGAGGATTATCCTGTTACTTCTAAGGTGGTCTTCCTGTAGAATTAAGTCAACATGTTAAATCCACAAATTTAACTAATTTGACTGCCAAGTAGAAACTACTAATTACATGCATATTCTATAGCTATGAAAGAAGATTGGGGACTCTTTCGATAGTGGCCTATAGGAGGGACTTTGGAATGATGCAGTTTTTTTTCATTCTAGTAGTACTATGACATGAAAAGGATTCATTTCTAAAAGGTTGCCCAGCATGCATTTTAAAGCTGATTTAATAAGCGGTATACCAAACTTATAAGAGCCTCTTGCAGCGCAGAGTGGTAAGGCAGCAGACATGCAGTCTGAAAGCTCTGCCCATGAAGCTGGAAGTTCAATCCCAGCAGCTGGCTCAAGATTAACTCAGCCTCCCATCCTTCCGAGGTCGGTAAAATGAGTACCCAGCTTGCTGGGGGGTAAATGGTAATGACTGGGGAAGGCACTGGCAAACCACCCCGTATTGAGTCTGCCATGAAAACGCTGGAGGGCGTCACCCCAAGGGTCAGACATGACTTGGTGCTTGCACAGGGGATACTTTTACCTTTATACCACACTTAATCCTGACAAGACAAAGTATGTTAGTAGAAATGCATACCTGGGACCTGTAATCTCTGCTATCTTGGATGGTGTCATATTTGTCTTGAAAAGCTAGCTTCAGAGTTTAGGACTACTTTTAATACAGTCACCTTTAACAAACAAAATGGGAACTCACAAATTTCTGTACATTGATCACATTTCTACCCACATTTGATGAATTCATGGTTGTCATGGGAATTATATTTGATTCCATTTTAAGAAGTTGTTGATAATACCATTTAAAGTTTTCCCATTATCATCTACTTCATGTGTGTCTTCTGTATACCTTATTGTACCCCAGATTATCCTTACAAGGACCCCATGGAAAAGATTCACTTGAAAAAATTATGATAGTACAAGCTAACAAATATTGTGACCCCAGTTCTAAGATACAAGAGGCAAAACTGAACTAGGAAACCTGGGGTGCTAGGCCAGGGAGCCCCCAGCAGCCACGCTGCGTGCGGCTGCTGGGGGCTCCCTTGCTGGTGGCCTGACGCGTCGGAGGTGCTTCGCCGGCAAGGGAGAAACTGCGAGCCGCGCTACGCGCGTCTCACAGTTGCTTCCTTGTCGCCTGAGCGGGAATCGGAGAGGCCAATTGGCAGGCGTTTTGCGCCTGCCGATTGGCCCCGCCGATGGTCTGTCTGGGGGAGGGGGCCAATCGGCACCCTTCCTCATCTCGGACAGAGCCCGCCCTAACTCCTCCCCCTAAGCCCTTACGGCTTTATTTAGTCCACGGCACCTGTGGCGCCGCGGGCAGGGTTAGGATGTTATATATATAAAAGTTCAAGGAGATAGGTTCCTCAACCTCAGCCTAGGAAAATCCTGAAGATTTGTGGGCAGTGCCTTAAGAGGGCAGAGTATGGGAGAAGGTGCAGCTCAGAAAAGATGTGGTGTGACAGGAGAAACAGGTATAATATATAGTTTAGAGGCTTAGCCATGGGGGTGAGGAGAGCATTCCAAATATTATGACATTGCTTCCAGCTGAGAGGGTATATCATGTCAGTGATGCTTCAGGAATTTTCTGAATCTTTATGGTAAACAGCATTGGCACATGCTTGAGGAACATCATAGAGCACTTACAATACCATGACATTTCCATTTCCTCAGTTTGGTGTAGTGGTTAGGAGTGCAGATTTCTTAACTGGCATGCTGTGTTCGATTTTGCCCTCCCCTACATGCAGCCAGCTGGGTGACCTTGGGCTTGCCACAGCACTGATAAAACTGTTCTGACTAAGCAATGATATCAGGGCTCTCTCAGCCTCACCCACCTCACAGGGTGTTTGTTGTGGGGAGCGGAAAAGGAAGGTGACTGTAAACCACTTTTAGCCTCCTTTGTGTAGAGAAAAGTGGCATATAAGAACCAACCCTTCTTTTTCTTCTTCAACTGGAACTGAGATAATGCCATCATGCTGCCCACTCCGCTGCCATTTTCCCTTCCCACTGCTCCATAGAACAATGTGGAAGCCAAAAAATAAGTAAGGACCTATCAGATAAGGCAATCTGGTAGCCATGCTCTAAAACTACAATTTCCTCCGGGGCACTGCCTCCCAAGGTCACCTTAAGCTGCCTGGCTAGGGGCTAGGGGAGGGGACCCTTTCAAGGCCCGCTCTTAGGAACGGGCTTTGAAGCTAGTCAACTAATTTTTCAAGAGAACTCTAGGCTCCATCTTGATTAAGCTGCCTTATGGGGTTCTCAAGATGCCTCATGCAGCCAAGCTGGGGTGTTTAGATTTTTCATATTCCTCCACACCAAGTTTTGCCTATAAAGCTTCCCCAGCCTTCACAAGGCAATATGGAATTGACTGATCATTTCAGGCTGAAAGAGGTTTTAAAAATTCCTTTCAGCTTGGTCCAGAAGGAGGCTCTTTTACCTGCTTTACATGGCTGGTGAATTTTTCAAAAAATGGCTCTGGTCTCTAAAAATGTTTTAATTGTTACTAAGGATTTACAGGAAGTGCTGGATATTAATTTAGACTGGTACATACCCTGAAGCATCTAAAAATGCTTCACATGGTCCACCAAGACTTTGCCTGTTTCGTTGGTGACTTTCCGGCTGTCTATACCCACCTTCTTTGGACAATTCACCCTCTACCGGGACTGCCTTTCCAATAAGTCTGATCAGAACAGCGTTGTAGCTACAAGCCTTGATCATTGTGCCAGGAAGAAGCTTGTCTTGGACCCAAGATTGTTTTCACCCAGTTGTATGTTTAGTTTAGTTTATTAGAGTTTTCGACTGCCCTCCCAGCATGCTGGCTCAGAGCATTGTACCAAAAATATAATACAATACAACATAAAATTCATATTTTAAATTAATTGAAATAAACAGTGACATCAAAACAAATTAAAACAGCAATGCCATAAAATGTCTGTTGTGGGTATTGAATTTGCCCAGAAATTCAAGATGTTTTGGGAGTGGATCAATACATAAATAGATGGACAGATAAGTGAATAGATGAGCGAGTGGGACCATAAATAGGTAGGTATTGCAAATTATGCAATTCTATGATGGCTCTATGTTTATTGTATGTTTTTGGTCCGCCCCCCTCGTCTCCTCCTCTCTCCTGCCTGGTGCTGGGTTTAGTGCTGCTGCTGTTTGTAATGTGTTTTATGTGATGGGTGTTTTTGTCTTGTCAAAAATAAATATATATATTAAAATCAATAACTAGGTAGGTAGGTAGATAGATATTAGCTTTGGTCCCAACCAAAAGCCTGGCAGAAGGTTCTTCATACCCTGTGGAATTGTGCTAACTCCAACAAGGCCCTAATGAGCTCTGGGAGTGCATTCTACCAGGTAGGGGCCAGGACAGAAAAAGGCCTTGCCCTAGCTGAGGCAAGATGTACCTCCTTGGGGCCAGGAACCACCAACCACTTGGCATACTAAGAACAGAGTGCTCTTTGGGGGATATAGATAGAGAGGCAATCTCTCAGTTATGCAGGACCAGGACAGTGGATGGCCTAGTGGACCAATACCAATACCTTAAATTTGATCTGGAATTCAACTGGTAACCAGTGCAGCTGTTGGAGCACAGGTATGCTCTCCAGGATATTCCTGTAAGGTCCCTGGCCACCGCATTCTGGACCATTTGTAGTTTCTGGAGTAAGGATAGGGGTAGACCCATGTAGAGTTAGTTATAGAAATCCAGTCTAGAGGTGATCATCACATGGATGACTGTGGTTACGTGTTCCAGGGCCAAGTAGGGTGCTAGTAGTTTGGCTTGGCATGGGGAGGGGGAGAATGCCAGCTGTGCTACTCTCAAAAATTCTGCCTCCATAGAATGACTCAGGAATCACACACAGATTTCTGGCTGAGGTGGCAACTGAAAGTTGGGCCCTGTCCATACTGGGTAGGCATGCTTCGTCATTTCATCCTTTCTTGCCTAGCCACAGGACCTCCATCTTTAAAGGGTTGAATTTCAGATGGCTTTGCTTGAGCCACCCTGTCATTGCTTTGAGGCATCTAGCAAAGTTGTCTGGGGGCATCTACATGCAGCCAGCAATCAGGAAGTAGAGCTGGGTGTCATCCACATATTGATGACATCCAAGCCCAAACCCCCATACTGACTGAGCAAGAGGGTACATAAATATGTTAAACCAAGTTGTGGAGAGAATTGCGCCTTGATCCTTGGAACCAGAGGCCTATGCGTTCCACACCCCAAGAGCGTGGGTGGAGAAGTCGCCATCAACTCCTCAACCCTAAGTACACTGAAGAATGCTAAGGTTAAAGCTATCTCAAATAGTGTTGCCTCAACAAAACTCAGGTAACTACTGGATGAACTGGGCCCAGATGTTAAATGTGAAGGGTCTGTAGGAGTCAGGCACTTTAGGTGATAACTTCCTCCATCCCTCAATTGCCCTGCAGACAGCTAGGGTGGTACAATGATCTGAAAAACTGCTTAAAAAGAAAATGGCTGCCATGAAATGGCTGCCATAGAGGCCAGGCACTGGAGGACCAGGCCTCAGCCATTGGTCTTGTGCAGTCTTTCTCCATGTTTTTACCATGGAAAAAAACCCTGAAACATCCTTAAGACTTTGAGAAACCTCAAAAGTGATACAATCATACAGAAAATGGTTGGGAAGCATAGCTTTGTATGTGCCCGCCCAGGGCCTTTCCCCTTTTCACCATCTCAAGGCCCATCACTGGCCATTTTAGGAGTAGGTGGGTTGACATGACCATATATGGTCAGAGACCCCAATAAATGTTTAACAATTAACAATGACACCTTTATGGCAGTTTTGGTGCACTCATTCAGTAGGCAACATTGCTTTAGAGTCAGAAGTCAGCTGTTGTTTTATTTGAAAATGTTGGCAAACCTGTAACCTATAGGTGTTTGGTCTTTTTTGTATAGTCTGAATTTTGCCCTAGGTTATCCACATTTCTATTAAATAATGGTTCCTAGTAAAGCATAGAAGAGTTCCCTTGTGTTATTCTGACAGCACAACCAGACAATGCACTTCTTTTTAAATTCTGTTCAGTCTTCCCTTTCAGAAAAGTTATATTGTATATCCTTCCTTTAGGATGCCAACCTCTAGGTGGGACCTGGGCATCCTGTGGGATTATGTTTTATCTTCAAACTGCAGAAATCAATTCCCCTGAAAAAAATGAATGCACTGAAAAGTGGACTCTATGGCATTGTACCCCACTGAGGTCTCTATACTTCCCAAGCTCCATCTCCAAATCTCCAGAGGTATCCCAACTTGGATCTGGGAACCCTACTCCTTTGTTCTCTGTTGGTGGCCAGGGAGACCTGGCAACCCTATCTTCTTTCAATTAAGCTGAAAAAAATTATGATAAATATGATTCTATACATCATTTGATCCAACTAGTCCAGACCTTCAAAACATCTTTTCATACAGAATTAAAATGGTATGTCAGGGGAAGTTACCACCTAGTGGTACATTTAGTGATGACTTAGCCCTTTTCTGCACTGGAACACTGTGTACAGGAGCATAGTTCTTATTTTGACTTAGATAGTAAAATCCATACTCTGATTTACTTTTTAACTTTATCCATTTCTCTCATTTGCAGTTTCTATGGTAAGGTTCCCCCCACTTTCCAGAAGCTATCTGTGCATTGTTCTACAATAATTCATACTCCTCCTGACAAGCTATTAATATTTTTTTCTTAATATTTCTAAACTCATTTCCTATTATTCTTTTCCAACAACTTGAATTATTCCTCATTGAAAATCAAATTAATTTAGGGTAGCAATGCACATGACCTGCATTTTTTGTGAGTAATTTCTGGTTTGGATTATCTCTTGGAGACAGATGTTTTTTTTTGTTTTTTTCCCCCAAACCATAAGCAGTTTTGACCAGATAATATTACCAGTTACTCCAAAGGTGTCCTTATTTGAGCATATGTTGATTTAGTGGACTGGTTTGCCTAGTAATAAATGCAACCTTCTGATAAGCTAGGGTGCTATTATAATCAAACATTGCTTGCATTTTAAATTACCACAATTTCTCACGCAAAGTATAATGAAGGATAATGCACGTACCTTTAGAGCTCATTTTGAGTTTCAAAACAAGTTACAATGCAATCACCTGTTAACCTTTTCATCCCATGGGCTTTTCTACAAAAAAAGCTAATATCCCTGACAGCTCCTTGTTTATTTTCAGATCCATGCATTGCTTGCCACTGACGACCTTGCAAGCAGATTCACACCTTGCAAAGTCCCTGACCTTGTAGTCATTAAAATCCAATCACACACTGGGCAGGTTTCCATATTCATTAGGACAGCAAGAAGATAGATTTGAACATGCCTCTGAAGTGACCAATACATTCATCAGCCAATTTCCATTTTCTTCAACAATTCCAGCTTGCTTAGGGATATTACTAGATTAATTGACACTGAAAATCTTTTGCACCCAAACACTAGCAATGTTAAGCAGATGCAATATGTTCCTAATTAAAAGGGCTGTGATCAAACATAAGTTGTCAATTATACCTTGTCCTGTAATATCTGTCCAAAGTTATAAGAACAACCACTTTTGCTTCTTCTTTTCATGTAATAGCTAGGTGCATCTTTGAAAAGGGGGAAATATCTTACCATGATAATTTATACCAGAATTATACTTAAGAAATAAATCAATGAAGAAGCCTCACAATTGAGGTAGGCAAATGAGGTTCATGTTCATTGATTTCTCACCTTTGGAATTAAGCCACAGTTCATGTTTTTTTTTCTTCTTCAATACCAATCAGCTGTACCCAGTAGAGATGGGCACGACCCAACCCTCAGGTTGTGGGCCATTCCGCACCAGGATCAATGTTGCAAATTGGTTTGGGAATGAAAAAATGCCATTTTAAATAGTAGAATTAGTCGTTATGCATACCTGCCTTTGTAGTGGAATCCAATTGCGTTTCTATCATTTCCCACAGGCTTGCGGTCTCGGCAAAAATCGCTATCCAGGAAGCGATATTTGCCGAGCTTTGTCCCACCCCTGGCCGTCAATCAAATGAGCAGCCAATGGGCAGCCATTATCATGCTCCCGAAAAGCTCCTTTCCCTTTAAGGCAGGTTATAAAAAAAAAACACGTTGCAACGAATCTGCATTGATTCGTTGCAACGGAGAAACCCATCTAGCTAGCAGGTGGCATGTGAGCTGCCGTTTCATCGTCACCATGCTCTCCCCGAGTGAAAAAAAATCCACCCCCCCCCCACACTGGTGCGATTTTTGGCCGAAAATAAAGGGAAAAATAAAGGGAAAATAAACCAGCAAACGGGGCTGTGTGGTGCTTGGTGACTTAAAACAGCTCTGGGGAGGGACTGCAGCCGGGGAAGCCTCGCTGGGTGAATGAAGGCTCACTGGTTCGTTGATCTCTGTTCGCTCCGAGAAAAAAAAATGGCGATCGCTTTGCCGGAAGATCAGAGGAGAGAACCAGGGGGAGGGACTTTGATGAAACCGCAACAATGGTAACACACAGAACTTTCCCGCTAGTGTTGCAGATTGGTTGCAAGAGTGTAGCGCTTTCCGGAGGGTGAATCCACTTTTTGGGATTTCCCTGAAAACGCTACAACGAAGTGCTTTTTGCAGATCGGTTTCAGGAGTGTGGCAGATTGTCTACTACGTTGTGCATAACCGCATTTTTGTAGCAATTACAATTTGCCACACTCCTGCTACAAAGAATCTGTGCGGAATGGCCCTGTGTATTTCATGGCTTGCAAACCAGGCTTATATGGCCATGCCTCTGAAGACCAAACAGGACCACATTCAGATCTTACCCCACTGTGTGCATTTGCATGCTTTTTCAGGAATCGAGTTTCCTCCCTTAGTGCAAGGATGATGCATGAAAATCTCTCTTCTGGCAAAAACAGGGCTTGGGAGGCTTATATTTTCGTTTCCATGGCTACTCCAAAGATTACCCTTTTAGCTTGATTGATATCTTTGTAAGCCAAGAGTAGTGCTCCCTTTAGTTTCAAAGAGGATGGCTTGCCCATGAGAGCTCATTGCATTCTTTTGCTCTCAGTGGTAGAGGGTGAAAGGGAGACACACGTACCTATTTGGAGGGAGAGAATTCTGTGGGATAGGTGGAGGGTTTAGGGAGAAGGAGCACCTTCAGCTGCTCATTTCTGGCTGGCCTTCAACCCTCCACCCCCACTCTCCAAGAGGCTGATTTCAGGCAGATGTCTTTTAGTTTTTGCCTTTGAAGGGGGGGGGGAGAGATTTTGTCTTTGAAATGGAGGGGGGGGTCCTGGAAATGTTTTCTCCTAATTTTCTTTTTGAAAGTGGGGTGAAGGATCACAAATAGATCCTGATTTCTAGTTTCTTATGTACAAAGTGCTTTTGGGAGGGTGTGGGTAAAAGCTGGATCTAGATTATTTCAAAGGGATCCTCATGAATTCATACGATTTTTACATTGAAATGAAATAAAACCACCTTCATTCTGTAGACCATGTCTTAGACTATAGGCAGCAACACAAAATTCATGAATCCACAACATTTTGGTGCCACAGTGGGGCAAAAATGTGGTTAAAATATACAGATCCTCATGGATCTTCATGATTTTTGAACTGAGCCACCCCAAACTCACCATAAAGACATGCATGCCAAGTCTGGATCTTGGTAGAGAGCAAATATTAGTTATTGTTCAATGCATATGCCTCTTGTGGCGCAGGGTGGTAAGGCAGCAGAAATGCTGACTGAAGCTGTCTGCCCATGAGGCTGGGAGTTGAATCTCAGCATCCGGCTCAAGGTTGACTCAACCTTCCATCCTTCCAAGGTCAGTAAAATGAGTACCCAGCTTGCTGGGTGGTAAGCAGTAATGACTAAGGAAGGCACTGGCAAACCACCCCGTATTGAGTCTGCCATGAAAACGCTAGAGGGCGTCACCCCGAGGGTTAGAAATGACCCGGTGCTTGCACAGGGGATACCTTTACCTTTACCTTTAATGCATATGCAGAGAAAACCTTGATTACTTTTCTACTGTCTAGGTACCATCTATGTGTTTACAAAATAGAAACACAAGGTTCTGGAACCCAAGGAGGCTGAGTTGCTTATTGATATTGTTTGATATTCCCTTATCTATAAACTCTATGAAATAAAATATTCTCATTGTCACATTGCTTATTCTGATTGGTATGGTGTCACCTTGAAATCAGCAACAAACCCAGGAACAACTAGTAAACATATACTGGGCTCCAATCCCCTGCTGCATCCTCCTTCACCTTCTCTTCAAAGAATGCCTGAAATATTATTAGTAGTATGAATTAATAAGTGTCCCTACAGTGGACACTCAGCACAAAGATGTATCACAAAGAAGCACAAATTAGATGATTGATTCCTCCACACACACAATCTGTGTTTTGTTTTTGGGGGGTGAACTATTTTCAAAGGTTTCTGGGAGAAGGAAAAGTTTCTAGGAGGGAAAGTCCTTATTTTGTCAAAGGAAACAGTGGATCACAACAGGAAAGAATGGCAAATTAAGAGTTCTCAGAGGAAAGGTTAAACATATTATTTGCACTCCCCGTAAGATTACATTAAAATGGATCCAGACAAGATGTTTTAAATGCTAGCATCTGATGCTCTTCTGCCAGGCTTCCACCATTTCCTATTGTAGTAATGAGTGCACCTGTGCTGAGAGGAACCGATTGCAGAGGTCTTTAAAATCATCCCCCCTTTTCTGTTCTGCTTGGTCCTGTAATCGCAGAACCGGGGGTGAAGGGACAAATTTAAATCCTGAAAAAATAAGGTACTTTCTGAAAATGAGTAAAAAGCCTCCAACTCCCTGGATTTCAGATTTGCAATGCAAATGCTTTTTTCTTTTTTTTGGGAGCACATCCCTAAACTCAGGTGTCTTTGGTCCTAGTCATATTCTCTAACCACTGCTACACACAGGCTCTGATAGTTCAGGGAAGCTGTTAGTATCCCATTGTTTTGTAATAGAAGGAGTGATTTGCACCCTTCTCCTCTGGCTTCTCATGAGTACATTTTTGCTTCCATTTAAAATACCAGAACAAAGTTTTGGAGCTGAACTGGCCCCAAACGTTCCAGTTCCCTTCATTATGGCACTGCATGTCTCATCATTATTCTGATGCTGGAGGCCAACTGTGGGATGCCTAGCTATGGGATGTTCTCATGGGTCATGCCTACTACAAAGTAAGATTCTTAGTTTCTACTTCATATAGCATGGAAATAGCATCAGAAGATAACAAGGGACAAGATGTTCTTATCCCCTTCATGTTTGAAACTGAAACTCCCACATTCTGAAAGATCTGGGAAATTTTCAAATGCTTAGCTATATTTTCTGGTGTGTTGTACCTGCCACAGACAGTCTTTGCTTCCACTCCAAATAACGTGGAATTCTTGTGATAGCATGGGTCAAGATGCCAGATTAGAAGTCGGCACTCCAAACCATTACACCAAACTGGCTCTTACTATTACTATTACTATTACTATTACTATTATTTAATTTTTAGACCGCCCTTCTCCAAATAGGTCTCAGGGTGGTTTACAACATAAACAGTTAAAATACAATAAGATCCCCATAAAAACCCCAATTTACGTCAAACAACATGCCACATAACATATAAGCGTAAAGGTACACAGTTCTAATCATATTTACTCGACTTCCTCCAAGTTCATCCTGGTGGGGAGAATAATATTCAGAAAAAGGGTGGCGCCATTGCAATAGATCTAACAATGATCTCAATGTTAGAGATCTCAATATTGGAGGGGATCCTACGATGGATTAGTGGGAGAGCTCTGTCCTCCCACTATGAACTCTGTCATCAGGTCAGTTGACTTAGTCCTCCTTTTCACTTACTGTATGGCAGTGATATTAAAAAGATAAGAGAAAACATATTGGATCAGGCCAAACACAGGTGCCATCTAGAGGTTTACTAGAGGGACCAAAACTTCAGAAGCCCTTCCAATGTTGCCTTCCAAGCACCAAGAATACAAAATGTTACTGTCCCATCAATACCATGCTGATATTCATATGGTAATTCTTTCCAGGCAGGCTAGCATTATAAAATCTTCTTCACTTGTGAGTCTTGACTCATACTAAAGGTAAAGGTAAAGGTATTCCCTGTGCAAGCACTGGGTCATGTCTGACCCTTGGAGTGATGCCCTCTAGTGTTTTCATGGCAGACTCAATATGGGGTGGTTTGCCATTCCCTCATTACCGTTTACCCCCCAGCAAGCTGGGTACTCATTTTACCAACCTCAGAAGGATGGAAGGCTGAGTCAACCTTGAGCTGGCTGCTGGGATCGAACCCCCAGCCTCATGGGCAGAGCTTTCAGACTGCTTGTCTGCTGCCTTACCACACTGCGCCACAAGAGGCTCATACTAGTCACTGCTATTTTACAGTTGCATTTCTTTGTGTTGAGAGCTATAAGAAGTGGGAAAGGAAGGCTATAAATGAAGTAAATTAATAAATTAATCCTAGGCAAAGGGTTTAGATCTGCCACTTTTGTGCCTGTTGGACCGTTAATGCACTGGGAACTTCAGTGCCCCAGCTCTCACGCAGGAGCACAAATTGGAAGCGGATGAGGTGCCCCAGGCCAAGTATTCCCCCATGTGGGTGCAGGAAGAGGTGGGGCAACCTGCTATGACTAAAACTCCAGCCTGCAGCCTGGCATGAAACCTCCAGTGCATAAACGGTCTTAAAGGGCATTTCTGCTGTGTTAACCTGCATTATTTCCAGGCTAAGCCTCTGCTTGTGAAAGGGATCTTTTGAATCTTACTCTGCGAATGACACTTCAAGGAAATGAAAAAACCTGGACATCAGGTTCATAAATTTTATGGGATTGTATTAGTACCTAAGCTCTAACAGGGATTTTCTTCTTTAATTACATTCAGAATTTCCAGACCATACCGCAGCACACAAAAATACATTGAGAGTCTATGGCTTAGCTTAATCTAAAATATCCTTGCCTATAGTGAAGGCTTATTTCTACTTGATGCAGCATGCAGCATAGAATGAAAAGCAACATAAGAACATAGCAAACAGCATATAAAACTCAACAATTGTTGAGAGAAAGGGTTGTGAAGCACATTTCAAAATGCCCCAAAGGTGGCATGGTAGGAAAAAGCCTTACCTCCATGAGGTTCTCCTTCAGATGGTTACCTGAAAGACAAGAAGTGAGGGAGACAGGTTTTGGATCCTTTCTGCCTGACCCCCATTGGCTATTCTCCTATTCTTTTATTCTATTTGGTTCATTTGCCCACACTTCTAACCCAATCAGATTCTTATGACTACTCTTAGATTTTTAACAATTTGGTGAGATATTACTGGCAAAAATTATCATATAGCCATGAAAAAAACATGTGTTCTGTCCGAATTTCTTGCCAAGGACACCCCAGCTCTACAGGGTCAAATTGTCCTATGCTGGAACCATTCCTAAACCCACTTCTACTTTCACCCAACCCTGTTGACGTGGCCTGTTTCCTGACAACATCCATCTTAGAATCAAATTTTCTATAACAATAATCCTTCGTTATTCCTTAGTTTCAGAAAAAAATCTATACAGTGTATATAATGTAAACAAGTATTATATACCAGCATGTATAGATGTATTGTATTAATCTGCATGGCATAGCACAGCTTCATGATTCATAGTTACATTTAAAATACATCACCAAGCCATTTCAAATAAAAAGAATGCAGAGAAAGATGCCGTTGTGCTGTTCTGCTTCTAGTCAATGTTTAAATCTCCCACTTTGCCATTCAGATTTCACTATTGGCTGTCTAGTCATGGAGGCTTTATGGAAATTAAATCCCTTATGAAAAATAGACTATTCTATTTTAATTCTTCATTTTGTGAAAAATTAGGGGTTTTCCTTTGGAACTTTTTAAAGTTTGAAATCTGTCTCATTTGACAAAGGTTTCTCTTTTTCTAACCTAGTTCTTGATACTTAGACACTAGTTGATACTTAAATACTTAGTTGTGCATCCTATTAATCACCATCTCTGAGTCTGGACCTGGACCTGAACCTGGTGTCGGCCATGGTGTCACTGGGGTTTTCACAGTTTGTTGTTGGGCCCAGCCATTAGGCTGGCCATTCCCTCAATCTAATCTTTGGCACAGGTGTAGAAATGGATCTGGTGGCAAATAACATAATTCCATGGTCAGACCACCATGCCCTGAAGGCCCAACTAAGGACAACACCCACTACCCATTTGGTCCACCCATGGAGATATATGGAATGCTCCCTGTTGACCAGGGAGTTCCCTGAGCTACTCAAGAAATTTGCCTTCATCCCCATAAAAACTTAGACTGCACTGGAATCATAGGAAGGGCTAAACAAAGATCACCCATCTGTTACTATCCCCAGCCCCAAGGTATTGAAATTGGCTTCAACTAGAGCCCTGGGCTGGTGGAACATGATTAGAACCTATGGAAACTTAAACAGTTCCACAAGGCCTATAGAATGGAGTTCTTCCTCCAGGCCTATGATTGAGGTCTCAGAGAAACATCTATTTGGGACCTCATCCTAAAGACTTTTGTATGCTAACCAAAATTGATAAGCATATGATGTAGGGGAGAAAAGAAAAGAGAGAAGATACACAAAACACCACCAAACAGGATTTAAGCATTATTTTATTTTATAGATTTTAGCACATAATTTATGAATGAGTGATGGGGTGGAGACAGGAAAAGCAGCATCAGAATATGCATGTGCTGAATTTTTAAATATTTTGAATGTTTAAAAAGTAAAACAATGTTCCAATGTTGAATGGTAAACAAATAGTGACAGATAGTGATTCAAGAAAGGATACCAGGCATGCCTAAGAAAAAGATGCTCTTCTATTTTAAAAGTGTGCTTTTGTCTAAAATGCTAATATGAATAACACATTAAAAGGAAAGGTGATTCCCCGCCTATGCAGAGGAAAAAAGATTATCTGGAACTTCTGATTATATTCTGCTGATTTACAACTACTGTGTTATTGAATACACACACAGTATATTTTCAAAGTTACAATCTTGATATCATCACAAGAAAAATTTAATTTCAATGAAATCTTCTTAGATATTCTATTATCATCAATGAGATATGAAACCGAATTTTAACATGAAGGAGTATTATTTATTACTTCTGAAAGATTCTATAGCTGAAATTGTTCCAGAATGGTAATATCTTCCTAAATAATATTTTAGAAGGAGTTAAGTAGAACATGGCATCTAAAACATATGATTTTAATCTTTAAAATATAAAGTCCCAACCAATGTAACTGGAAAAATCAAAATTAGAATTCAATATAACATTTCTGACACAATGCTTGTTGGGGAAAAAACCCAACAACATCAAAATATTTTAATGTGCAGCAAAGAATCAACTGAGCTGCTAGTTGATGCAGGGGAGGGAGGGCTGGAGGCAGATGTGACCACTCCAGTGGCCCCAACAGGATATGTGCTGTGCTTATGGAGCAAACACAGCATAAAAGGAAGTAGGTAGGACCCACGGTGCCTATGAAGTTGCTGTGCACATAGAACCTGGCCTCTTCACCCCACATGCTGCAGAGCAGCTTCCCTCCCTCCCACTCTATGTGATGTGTAAACAACCTCCAGGCTGTTTCATGGTTAATATATCATCACAGCTGTGGGTTCCGCATGTGATGGAGCCTGTTGGCAGGGAGTCTGGTGGGTGATCATACTCCCTGGGTGCAGGGCCTACATAAGAGGTAGCACATAAATGAGCGTGGCTAACCCAGCTCGGGGCCACGGGCTCATTGCCAGGTGGCCTAGGGGCAGCCAAATGAGGTTGCCACCAATTGGCTTTCCTGCATAGGGCAGCCAAATGAGGTTACCACCCATTGGCTTTTCTGCACAGGTCACTTCCCTTAGTCCAGACTTCAGAAGGCAGCGGGATCTGCTCTCCTGGCTAAGCATGGTGTGGATTCCTAGGGCACCTCTGGACTTGGTGGGTTTTGGTGCAGTCCACTGACTTGTCGGTCAGGCTCCCTCTCCCATGCTGTGCCAACCCTCCCGTGGGGAGGTAATAAAGCTGTGGCCTGGTTTATACCCAACAACTGTGTGTCATGTCTTATTCCAGCCCAAAATGCCTTCCTGCAAGTCAGTCATATTTTCTAAATGAGTTTATCCTTAAATTTTTATTTTGTAAATAGTAAACAAAGACAACATTTCTTGTTGTTGTTAGGTGCGAAGTCATGTCCGACCCATCGCGACCCCATGGATAATGATCCTCCAGGCCTTCCTGTCCTCTACTATTCCCCAGAGTCCATTTAAGTTTGCACCTACAAAAGAAGAAGGGGACGGCAGAGAATGAGGTGGCTGGATGGAGTAACTGAAGCAGTAGGTGCAACATTTCTTAGTGCACAGTTTTTAACTCATCATATTTGACTACTTTAAAACATAGAAAAAATCCGAGGTTCCAAGCCCAACAACTACTAAAATATTATCTTCCATCATGTCCCTTTGTGTATACTACAATATTATCCTCATCTGGGGGAGAGGGGGAGATTTGAAATGCAACAGCTGTTCAGAACCAGTAAATCAGGCTCATCTCTACACCTGAGCTGTTGTGACTCTTCCCTTTAAACAAGGAAGCAAGGAAAGCCAACTACCTACATCTGAAGTGTTGCAACTATCTTCCAGCCCTTTTCCTACTTATTCTTTTTGTGTGTGTGTATAGCGTGAGGTCAGTGGAAGCTGGGGAAGTTTGATGTGTGACAACTCTTTCTGTGCTGCTGGCAAAGCCAGTTAAAACAGGCACATCCTTGCACCTGCACTCTGGTGATCCTCCCCTCTAAGAACAGAAGTGAGAAAAGCTGACCACCTAACTGGAACTGAAGTGCTACAACACAAATTGGATGGAGAAGGTGTCTTCTGGCCTTCCTTTTACTTATTTCTTTATACAACCTTCATCTGTATTTCAGGCACATGCTGTAATACTGTACTGTTTAGGAGTGCAGACTTCTAATCTGGTGAGCAGGGGTAGATTCTGTGTTTCTCCTCCACATGCAGCCAGCTGGGTGACCTTGGGCTCTCCACAGCACTGATAAAGCTGTTCTGACCCATCAGTAATATCAGGGCTCTCTTAGTCCCACCTACCCCACAGGGTGCCTGTTGTGGGGAGAGGAAAGGGAAGGTGAATGTAAGCACTTTGAGACTCCTTCGGATAGAGAAAAATGGCATATAAAAAACAACTCTTCTTCTCGGCAGCTCAAGCATGAACTGCAATGTGTTCTGAGCCAAACATGCTGTCCAGTTTTGGTGGTAAGACCCCTTCCAATTCTAAGATTCTAAATGAGCAATGCATTTCCAAA
The DNA here is from genome assembly GCF_049243985.1 of Paroedura picta. Lineage (NCBI taxonomy): Eukaryota > Metazoa > Chordata > Lepidosauria > Squamata > Gekkonidae > Paroedura > Paroedura picta. The sequence continues at coordinate 45,792,683 of NC_135374.1, forward strand.
AAGCCTTTATTATTGGATAAAAATACATCATCCCCTGATGCCTCCTTTTCTTTGAATAACACTAGACAGCTTCTTGTTAATACATTTAATTTTTTGAAATTACTTTTACAGAAACTTTTGAAAACAAAAACTTCAGATAAACATTTTAAAAACAATGAGAAAAAACCCCACAGAGATATCAAGAAGTTTACATGAAGCTAAGGATTAGCAAATTGCAATTAATCAACTCAAATCAAATGTGCAGACACACCTCTAAATGTACTATTCATCAATTTCAAATAGAAATGCTGTCATATTTTGGAATTAGAAAATAAATGAATTTGGTAATAAATTGAGAAGAGAGAATATACGGTTTGGAGAGAGAGGAAGGTATTTTGAAAATATGTTTTCAAGTTTAACTGAGACTTAGTCTGAGATTAGGGTCAAAGCAAGAAGCCCTCCTAGGCCACTAGCACCTCCCAATAGAAGACCTTCCAGCCCCAGCACCAATCCCCAGTCTCTAGCAAGAAGACTCACACTTGTCAGTGCCAGCTGCAGGGATGAAAGATGAGCTTTCAAGAGCTTTCAAGCTTCCAGCAGGCCTCAGTGATCCCTAAGCAGTTTAAAATTGCCTTCCCTTCCTCTCCCCATAACAGACACCCTGTGAGGAAAGTGGCGCTGAGAAAACTGGGAATGGTACACAGTCACCCAGCAGGCCTCATGTGTCTCTAAGCAATCTAAAATCGCCTTCCCTTCCTCTCCCCATAACAGACACCCTGTCAGGGAAGTGGGGCTGAGATCTCTGAGAGAACTGGGCCCACAGAGCCCCCAGTCACCCAGCAGGCCTCAGTTGGGCTGAGAGTTCTGTACAGCTCTAAACAGTTTAAAATCACCTTCCGTTCCTCTCCCTATAACAGTCACCCTGTCAGGGAAGTGGGGCTGAGAGCTCTGTGAAAACTGAGAATGGCCCACAGTCACCCAGCAGGCCTCAGGTGTCTCTAAGCAGTTTAAAATTGCCTTGCATTCTTCTCCCTTCCTATCCCCATAACAGTCATCCTGTCAGGGAAGTGGGGCTGAGAGCTTTGTTAGACCTGGGAATAGCCCACAGGCACCCAGAAGGCCTCAGGTGTCTCTCAGCAGTTTATAATTGCTTTCCCTTCCTCTCCTTTCCCTTCCTTAGGGCCGGCCCTGATTAGCCCTGTTCCCTCGCAGATGCCCAGGACACGCTCCTCCCACAGGGCTATTTCACAAATATATAGAGGAATCATAGATACGATACAATTTTGTAAACCACGATGATGAATTCAATGAAAAGGAACTACACTGTTGATTTCCCACTGTTACAGATAAGAGAAAAATGAAATCAGCAGGCCAAAATGATAAGTCTTACATCCACTCTTGTTTGGTGTATAAATCATATAATTTCTGGGCAATCAGAACGGGATCCTAGGTACATTTTCCCCATTTCCAAATAGTTCTTCAATGAATGCCACTGCAGAGTCTACAAATAAATATTTTCATAATAATTAACAAGATATCATGAAATGTACAAAATAATGCAAACCAAACTAGATACATTTGCCAACATGCCTGTAATCCATTTAACAGTTTTATATTAATTAAGTATCTCTCGGCTTTAAGCTCTCTGCCTTGAGGCTATTTAACTCCTATGTGCCCAGCTACTGTTATCTCCAGTCCACATTTAAACAAACGCTTAATTGCGCAGGTGTTGCCAATTAGTGCAAATTAAAGGGCAAGTCAGTGGACAAACATATTCATACATATATATTCTTTTTACAAAAAACAAGTAAAGTCCATGTTGAAATTCAGACCTTTTGGGGTTATTGTATCCAAACTAAAATTTTAAAAAGTCTCTGTTGAAGACGTGTTTGTATATCCATTGTATCAGACACACCCAATTTTAAACTTTTGAGTATGAAGAATCTGAAGTCATCTAAATTGTGTTGTTTTCCTGTCCATATCAGGACAGAAACCATATCAGGGACTTTCCCTTGGTCCACCACTGGACAGAAAAACAACACAATGGATATACAAACATGTCTTCAACAAAGAGAGACTTTTTTATTTTTAGTAGCTGGGCACAAAATTGCCTCATGATAGAGAGCTTAAAGCCGAGAGATACATCTTAATTGATATATAACTGTTAAATAGACTCTGTAGTGGCAATCATTGAAGAATGAGTGGATGTAAGACTTATCATTTTGGCCTGCTGATTTCGTTTTTCTCTTAACTGTAAACCACCATGAGCCACAATCTTTGAGAATGGTGGTATATAAATCAAATTCTAAATGAATAAATTTTCCAATGATGAATAATAAAGCTAAAACCATTAACTTCCTGTCAGTGTGTGCACGTAAAGATTCTGCGTACCTTTTGTGAAAAGGGAGGCTTTAGAATAGTGTAAAGATGAAATGGAGGCCATGAGAACCAAGTATGCTGGAAGAAGGGCAGGAAGAAATATACTAGATAGAATGCTGAAAACCTCCTTTTCCAAGAATCATTGATTCTAGATACAAAATCAATATTTTATCCTATTAAAAGCAGCCACAGGGGAATTTGGTATACATGAACCAATTCTTTTACAGAATGGGGATCTATTTTAAACCAATGAAAGCACATGGTGAGGGAAGAAATGTGTTTCCTTTCACCTTGTTTCATTTAACTGGGTAGAAACTGGTTGATGATGCATATTTACTCCTTTCTATATTCTATACTGTAGTCAGCCAGGATAACTGAAATCAACTACTGACAGCATGCTAGGCAGAGTCATAAGTGGGGCTTTAGCTTTCCTTGACTATACATTCTATTTTTTCTGAACTCAGACAAGCAAGCACACCTTCCATCCCACTATAGATCTGAGATGGAGTGGGATCTTAGAAGAACACAGTTTACAAATAATTTTTGTACAAGTAGCTATGAGCGTTTAGCCAAAATACTATACTTCTAAGAAATGAATGAATTCTCCTTTTTATAAAGGGATTTGTTCTGGGAAGATGCAGGAAGAATCAAAGTAGCCATTAGATGAGTTATTTTCTGTGAATTGCTGTGCTCAAAGATTTTATAAATCTTTTCTCAAAGAAAATTTATATAGATAATCTATCTTCTGATTTTAGAGATGAGCAGGTATCTTCTCTGCAGGCTTATAGGAACAGCTGACACTTAAACAATATTTGTGCAAGCTGTTCTTTGCTGCAAAAGTGCCCACTGACAGTCCAACCATAAACCTATTTCCTCAGATGTAAGTCCTTCTGAGGTCAGTGGAACATATATACTAATAAGCATGCTTAGAATTTCAGCCCAAATATTCTAAATTAGCTTTTACCAAATAGGTTATAGAAAAAACTAACCTAGCTGTATAATATGAATCATAGAATCATAGAGATGGAAGGGGCCATACAGGCCATCTAGTCCAACCCCCTGCTCAACGCAGGATCAGCCCTAAGCATCCTAAAGCATCCAAGAAAAGTGTGTATCCAACCTTTGCTTGAAGACTGCCAGTGAGGGGGAGCTCACCACCTCCTTAGGCAGCTGAACTGCTGAACTACTCTGACTGTGAAAATTGTTTTCCTGATATCTAGCCTATATCGTTGTACTTGTAGTTTAAACCCATTTCTGTGTGTCCTTTCCTCTACAGGCAATGGGAACAGCATCCTGCCCTCCTCCAAGTGACAACCTTTCAAATACTTAAAGAGGGCTATCGTGTCCCCTCTCAAACTCCTTTTCTCCAGACTGAACATTCCGAAGTCCCTCAACCTATCTTCATAGGGCTTGGTCCCTTGGCCCCAGATCATCCTCGTCGCTCTCCTCTGTACCCTTTCAATTTTATCTATGTCCTTTTTGAAGTGAGGCCTCCAGAACTGCACATAGTACTCCAGGTGTGGTCTGACCAGTGCCGTATACAATGGGACTATGACACCCTTTGATTTTGATGTGATGCCCCTGTTGATACAGCCCAAAATGGCATTCGCGTTTTTTATCGCTGCATCACACTGCCTGCTCATGTTTAGTTTACAATCCACAAGTACCCCAAGGTCTCGTTCACATACAATGTTTCCTAGAAGCGTATCCCCCATCCAGTAGGCATGCTTTTCATTTTTCTGACCCAGATGCAGAACTTTACACTTATCTTTATTAAATTGTATCTTGTTCTCATTTGCCCATTTTTCCATTGGGTTCAGAACTCGTTGAACTCTGTCTCTATCTTCTGGAGTATTTGTCAGTCCTCCCAATTTGGTGTTATCTGAAAACTTTATGAGTAGTCCGTCCACCCCCTCATCTAGATCATTAATAAATAAATATGTTAAAAAGTACCGTACCGAGCACCGAGCCCTGAGGTACCCCACTACTCACCTCCAGTCTGATGAAACACCATTGACAATAACTCTTTGAGTGCGGTTCTCTAAGCATTTCCCTATCCATCTAACTATCTGAAAATCCAGATTGCAGTCCTTCAATTTATCCATCAGAACATCATGGGGAACTTTATCAAAAGATTTACTAAAATCCAAGTAAACAACATCAACCGAATTTCCACGATCTAGCAAACCAGTCATTTGGTCAAAAAAGGAAACCAGGTTTGTCTGACATGACCTGTTGGAGACAAATCCATGCTGACTTCCTTGGATCACCAAATTATCCTCCAGATGTTTACAGATTGCTCCCTTTAATATCTGGTCCATTATCTTCCCCACAACAGAGGTCAGACTCATTGGTCTGTAGTTTCCCGGGTCATCCTTCCTCCCTTTTCTGAAGATCAGAATAACGTTTGCTCTCTTCCAGTCCTCCGGGACATCTCCAGTCCTTAAAGAGGTCCCAAAGATGATGGACGAGGGTTCTGCAAGTTCTCTGGAAAGTTCTTTGAGCACTCTCGGGTGCATTTCATCCGGCCCAGGGGATTTGAACTCATCCAGTCCATCTAAATGCCTCTCAACAACCTCTCTGTCCATGTCAACCTGCCACCCAGACACTATCTCTTGGCTACTGCCATCTCTAGATTTGCCTAAACCCTTTGACCTGTGGGGAAAAAACTGATGTAAAATAGGCGCTGAGCCTTTCTGCTTTCTCTGCATCCTCCATTAGAATTTGTCCATCTGCACCAAACAGTGGGCCTATTGCCTCCCTTACTTTACGTTTGCTCTTCACATAACTGAAAAATCTTTTCTTGTTACAGTGGGCTTCCCTGGCCAATCTTAGCTCACTTTCAGCTTTAGCCTTTCTGATGATTGATCTACAGTGCCTAGTAACCTGTAGGTAACCTTCGTTAGAGCTCTGTCCTTCCCTCCCTTTCCTGAACATTTCCCTTTTCTTTCTTAGTTCCTCTTATTCATCCAAATAGGCTTCTTAGAGCGCCTGCAGTGTTTTTGTCTTTCTGGGATAGTCATTGATTGAGCATGCAATAGCTCTTGTTTGAGTAGCACCCACCCTTCACATGCTCCCTTCCCTTCCAGCATTCTCGTTCATGGTATGACACTCATCATGTCTTTGAGTTTATTAAAGTTTGCCCTACGTAAATCCAACATCTGCGTCTGGCTACAAGCTTCCTTGCCTTCCCATCTCAAAAGGAATTGTTGGTCAGTATTAAGTCCAGTATGGCTGAACCTCTTTTGGGTTCATCTACCATTTGATAAATGAAATTGTCAGCCAGGCAGGTCAGAAAGTTGCATGACTGAGGACGCTTTGCAGAGTTTGTTTCCCAGCACACATCTGGGAAATTGAAGTCACCCATGATGACAAGATTCTGCCGCTTGGATATTTTCTCAAGCTGCTCACAAAGTACAGCATCCTCATCCTCTCGTTCGTCAGGCGGTCTGTAGCAGACACCAACCACCACACTGTTTGTTTTCCCCTCGCTTATTTTTACCAGATGCTTTCCACTGTAGATATACTCTCCTTCACTAGAATCTCCTGACAGGTAAGTCCTTTCCTCACATACAGTGCCACTCCTCCACCTCTTCAATCTATTCTGTTTTTTCTGAACAGTTCATATCCATCCACGATTACATTCCAGTCATGAGAATCATTCCACCAAGTTTCTGTGATGCCTACTAGATCATACCTTTCCATCAGCATGAGAAGTTCCAGCTCTGCCTTCTTATTGCCCATGCTTCGGGTGTTAGTATAAAGGCATTTGAATCCTTTTACTTTTGGTTCCCTATGAGCTGGCCTTCCTGGTTGGGCTGCCCCCGATCGGTCTCCTTCCTTACACTCCCTATGTTGAACGTCTCCTTCCCCTTGTGGCTTCAGTTTAAAGCTCTCCTGATGAATCTCCCTAGGTTCCTGCCAAACACATTCTTCCCCAACTTCGATAAGTGCAGTCCATCAGGTGCTAGTAGGCCTTCCTCAAGAAAGCCTATCCCATGGAACCAGAAACCAAATCTCTCCTGCCGGCACCAACTACGCAGCCACTGATTCACCTCCATTATTTTCCTTTCCTGACGCATTCCTCTTCTCTTGACAGGCAAGATTGAAGAGAATACCACTTGTGCCCCCATTTGCTTGAGCTTCCTCCCTAGATCTTGATAGTCTGTTTTAATAGGAGCAATGGTATTCATGGACATGTCATTTGTTCCCACATGGACCATCACAAATGGGTAGCGATCTGTAGATTTGAGGAGTTTGGGCAGCCGTTCTGAAACGTCTTTAATTTTTGCCCCTGGCAAGCAACATACCTCTCGGGTTACGGGGTCGGGCCCAGCACTGGATCACAACCCCGTAATCCCTTCTATCCATCCCTTCTATCCATCCCTTAAGTATACAGGCACATTTTCAGTAGAGTTGTATCTTACCAAAACGTACAGCTTATTTTATTGAATATGGAGAAGTAATGGTGCAGTATAGGAACAGATTCTAGCACCTGACTCCCAATGAACCCCTCCCCAGCCTGTCTGCAGGAGGATAAACAGTGGAGTGATAAGATACCAGACACATGTGGGACATATTGCCAGAAGGCACCATGAGGCAGGAATATGCTTCCTTCCAACCTCCTTCACCTTCTGATCTGCAAACAATGATGGAGATTGGTCTTGTTTTACTATCCAGATGGAATTTTTTTTCATTTGACATCAGATCTCAAAACAGTGGATACAATCAGAAGAAACAGTTGTCATGAAAAATGACAGGTTAAAGTTACCTTGAAGCCAGACTAGACAATACAGCAGACATGATTTGAGTTTGGCTCTTTTAACTCCTTTTGCAGACATATGTGATATCATTAGATTCAAGTGGGTAGCCGTGTTGGTCTTACACTCCCTATGTTGAACAACATAGCACAACAAAACAAAATCAGAGTCCAGTGGCACCTTTAAGACCAACAAAGACCAACACCTTGAATAAATCTTTGTTGGTCTGAAAGGTGCCACTGGACTCTGATTTTGTTTTATATGTGATATTATTATTATTATTATTATTATTATTATTATTATTATTATTATTATTAAATTAAACTTATTTCCCGCCACTCCCCGCAGGCTCATGGTGGGTCACTATAGTCCTATCCCCATTAAAATACCCATTAAAAGACTTTAAAAACAATCCCAACATGGCGGAAGCTCTCATTATTCCTATCAGAGCGGCAGGGAGGGTGGGGAGGAGATCTAATTTACTAGGTCCGGGGGGTAAACTACCAGTAAACTAACATCCCCACGTGTGCAGGGCCCAATTCAGATCAGCATAGCGGGTAGAGAGGCCTTGTGGTTCCTTTCTATACCATGTTCCTTTGCCACAATTGATGTGAGGGTCTCTGCTTCCCCACTGTGGACTCCACATGCAGCAATCAGTTCAGCTATCCAATTGACTTACATGCATTTTTAGATCTCTGTACTGGTTTTGTTTCTATCGTCATTTAAAGGCATTTGTTATTTTTGAATCCCCTGATGTCTCAGGAGCTGCGTATCTTCAGGACCCATATTACAGTGGCACTTTTGGGACAAATATCTACTAAGAATATTTTCTTGCCAGTAAATGTTTTTGATTGTTAGATTTAGTTGCTGCTAGTGGTTTATACATCAAGAAAACAAAGATCATGGCATCCGGCCCTCTCAATTCCTGACAAATAGATGGGGAAGAAATGGAGATAGTGACAGACTTTATTTTCCTGGGCTCCAAGATCACTGCAGATGGGGACTGCAGCAAAGAAATTAAAAGACGCTTGCTCCTGGGGAGGAAAGCTATGGCAAATCTAGACAGCATCCTAAAAAGCAGAGACATCACCCTGACAACAAAAGTGTGTCTAGTCAAGACTATGTTCTTCCCAGTTGCAATGTATGGCTGTGAAAGTTGGACCATAAGGAAGGCCAAGCGTCAAAGAATTGCGGCCTTTGAACTCTGGTTCTGTAGAAGACTCTTGCGAGTCCCTTGGATTGCAAGGCGAACAAACCGGTTAGTCCTAGAGGAGATCAGCCCTGCCTGCTCCTTAGAAGGCCAGATCCTGAAGATGAAACTCAAATACTTTGGCCACCTCATGAGAAGGAAGGACTCCCTGGAGAAGAGCCTAATGCTGGCACCGACTGAGTGCAAAAGAAGAAGGGGACGACAGAGAATGAGGTGGCTGGATGGAGTCACTGAAGCAGTAGGTGCAAACTTAAATGGACTCTGGGGAATGGTAGAGGACAGGAAGGCCTGGAGAATCATTGTCCATGGGGTCGCAATGAGTTGGACACGACTTCACACCTAACAACAACAATAACAATCCTTATCCATTGTTGTTCCTCTATATTTATGAAACAGCCTAGGGGGTGGGACGTGTCCAGCTGTCCAAGCTGGAATAGGGCCAATCAGGGTGCAGCTAGCTTTCCCTGATTGGCCCTGCCCCTGCAGCTCCCATCCTCGGCCCCTGGACTCAGATGCCTCAGTGGCTGGAGCCAGCAGCAGGTAAGGGGAGGGGCCCTCCACAGGAGCGGTATAAATAAAACAGTAAGGGCCCTGGCGGAGGGCCCTGTCTGGGATGGGGAAGGGTAGCCATTGGCCCCTTCCTCCCAGAATGGCAAGCAGAGGACCCAATCAGCAGGCACAAAGCCCCTTGGCATCGATCCGCCCGCCCAAACCACCACCTTCCACCCATGCCTCCATTACCGCTGCGCCAGCCAGCCGCCCATCGTGGGCAGCCTACTGGAGGTGGCAGTGGGTGGAGGCGGTGGCGGGTGGAGGCGGGTGGAGGCGGCGACGGGAGGATGCTCACAGCCACACAGAGCCGCACAGCCTGCCTGTGGCCAGCTTGGCCCCAGGAGCCTTCGGCCATGGCCAAGGAACAGCCCCGCTGCATCACATACACCCCTATCCCATCCCATTCCACCTACCTCCCTACCTGCCTTCCTTCCTTCCTTCTGACTTCTTGACTTCCTCTCTTTCTCCATCTCCTTCCTGTCTCTGTCTCTCCCTCTCACTTGCTTCCTGTCTTTCTGCCTTACTTCCTTGCTCACTTCCTTTTTTTCTCCCTTCTATCCATCCCTTCAACCACCCCTTCCCCTCCTTTATCCCTCCCATTCCTCCTTCCCTCTTCTACCTTCCTTCCCTACATTCTTCCTTCCCATCCACTAGTGCCCACTGTATTTTTTTTACAGCGGGCTTAATTTCTAGTAACTTTCATATTGTTAAGAGTCAAGTGAAGTTAATTTTGGATTTTACTTCCAAATTCCATGTGATTCAATAATAACTGTAGCTTGGTACCATCATTTTCTAAATTTCAGAATGCAGATATTCTAAATATTACAAACCAAACACATACTAGTTTGACATTAAAATCTATGGTGATTTTTCATTCCTTCCTAAACTTACATGGGGGAAATATTTTTAGAATGTGGCTGTCATTTCCTCCCACTGGCACTGTGTTAAAGTGGTTGTTTAGAAAAGACAGAATCCACAGTAGAATCTGTGAAAAAAGTACTGAAGGCATCTGCTTAATTTGCATTTGTACTTTTCCATACCAGATAATGTTCAAAACACAAATAAAAATAGGATTTCCCTACTTGCTGTCAAACAGAAACAACTATTAGTTTTTATTTTCATTGTATATATATTTTGATTACATGGAAACAAAGTTTAATCAAGAGCTTTTAAACATTCAACATCCAAAATATTCAGTCTTACAATTCCTGTTTTGCAGTTGTTAAAACAAACCATTTTCTCCCCCCCTCCCCAGTCTTCAGAAGTAAAGGAAATCCTGGATTGTTTAAGTAATGACTAATCTTGATCAGACAGTAAAATCAGAGTCCAGTAGAACCTTTAAGACCAACAAAGATTCATTCAAGGTGTGAGCTTTCAAGTGCAAGTACTCCTTCTTAGACAGGTTATTTAATTAAATGTGACTGCCATTTTATTTGTGTTATCCATAGATACAATAATAATGGCATTGTAAAGAGCAGCCACCATTAAGGGCAGCTGCCAGTTGACATTGCGGAGGGCTGCCAAACATGTATGTCTGGTCCTGCTTCTTTGCCTGAGATGCCATCGGGACAACTTCCCTCCCATCCTCCCTGTTTATTGGCTGTTGGGTGAGAGGTAGTTATGTGGTGTGTGTAAATGTTCAATTTTTTTTCATCACAGCTGCGGATTAGGGTACACAAGGAGGAGCCCATTTGGCAGGGAGATGTTTTGTACACTGGACTCCCTGAGGTGTTGGGGTCCCATTAAGGGGCCAACTGATATGAGCATGGCTGATCCTGTTGGGTGGTTAGGGGCTCAAAGCCAAGGGACCTGGGGAGCCAAATAAGATGAGCAACTGATGGCTCCTTGTACAGGCCACTTCCTGCATAGAGAACTCCAGAGGGAAGGGACCAGCCTTCCCAGCTGGGAAACGCGGTGCCAGAGCACCTCTGGTTTGTTGGAGCCAGATGGCTGTGGAGTTACGGGCCTCCTCCTTCATGCCCAAATTGGGGCCAACCCTTTGTTCTGGGTTGGTGGTAAATAAAGCTGTGGACATGTTAATACCATTACAGAGAGTCATGTCTTATTTGGCACAGTGCCAACCTGCAAGTCAACACTTTCATAGGTCCATGATGATTTGTAGATTTTTAGAGTTTAAAGAGATGAGTGTTTTTCTGTAATCCATACTCTCATTCCAACTAGCAATAAAGGATGTGTGGGAAGTGCAGACTCAGCTTCCTACTAAAATTCACAAGTTGAACTTTAAAAACTAACACATTTTCATCCCATCCTGGAACTTCTGGTAAACATAACAAAGTCTGCTGTGCTTTTGATTCCTCTGTTGCTTATTCGTGCTAGACTAAAATATGCTTTTCATTGCTAGGTTTCTGCTCAACAAAAGTGTCTTTTTACTCAGCAAAGTAGTTCAGAAACAAAAATAAGAAAAGTTAAAACCCCAGAGTGAAATTCAGGAACAAAGTACATGTTCTTCCATCTACAACATCTGTTATTTTACTGTTCTGGAATTGCCCTTTGAATAAAGTGCCACTCCTCCTTAATTCTTAACTAGGAAAATTGCTTTAAAAATCATTTTAGAATTGGAGCTGGTATCAAAAACTATATCATTGAGTCAAAGTAGACTATTATAGTAGTACATTACAGATTCAGTCTTGATGACTTAGCAGCACAGTCAAGTTTTGGTTTGGAGAGCTTCCTTTGCTGAAGTTAATTTTAAATCAGCTGGGAATTGCACCTACTGCCATTTACGAAGATGCATCCTGAAGTCTCTTGCTACCTATTTGCTTGGCTTTCAACCCACATATTTGTCTTATTTCCTTCACTATGTATGGTCTCATCCTGTTTTGTACTTCCTTTGTGATATCTATTTGTTATCCTTGTTCTTATGTTCTATTTGAAGGACTTGATCCCATGTCTTAGCAGGAGAATTTGTGGGGTACAGTCCAGGTGGCCATGCATCAAGGATTCCATTTTTGGAAATCACCTGGGAAAGTAAGAAAGAGAAGTAGGTTTCATTTATGTGTTTTGGGTTGATTTTAATGATTTTAAATGTGATTTTATCATATATGTTTTAAATTGTTAGCTGCCTTAGTAGCACTTGTGAGGGTACAAAACTATTTTTAAAAATAAATTTCTTTATTTTAAAAAGGATTAGGTACTAGACACTTATGCAACCTTATGATGCACACACGGTCTGTGAATTCACACCCCATACTTAGCATGATGTGCATGTGTACTAGTTTCAAGTATGTAGTTTACAGTTCAGTAGCATCTTAAAGACTCATGAAAACTTATGCTTGAGTTTTTTTTTTTTTTAAGAAAGGGTGCTCCGGAACTCAAATTTGTTCCCCATATTGGTGAGCATAATGAACCCCTGACTAACTATGGAAGAAGCATAGGGGCTGACTCTTGACAGTGTAATGTGATCTCTAGGTTGTCTAACAGATTACCAGGCACAGCACATCTTGTAAGGTGCCAGGAAGATCATCTGACTCTTTGCTGAACTCCTCATGTGATGCAAGTGCACCCAAAGATAATTGTGAAATCAAGACCTCACTCTTGCTACAAAATTGACTGCCTTCCAAGGTCATAATATATACAAATCCCAGTACACATTGCAGCCTCAAATTAAAATGACAGAATAATAGGAAAAACCTGGAACTTGTTGTAATTCAATAAACAGTAATGCTTAGAGACTGTAAGTCCCTCTCTCCATAGATGCCCCAAAGCTTGTTGAAGTAGGGCCAAGTCACCAGTGTGGCTCCAGAGACCTTGGTGTAAACTGCACGGAGCTTTTATTCCAACCCCAGATCGATTCAGTCCCTGCCCTCTACACAGAATGTGATTTCCATTTGGATTTTGTCCCATTTAAATTTTCCTTCTGCAGCAAGAAGGATTGATCCGGAGTGACCCTACCTTTATTGTACGATATCTTAGAGTGCTTTTAATGCTCAGTATCCGGATTGGGAAAGCAAGGTGGTAGAGAACCTCTGATAGACCACACCTGGTCATGTGACAAACTGGCCTTAAAGGAGAAGCCCCTAATTTCTCTCAACTTCTGTTGGCCCTGGATTTTTCCTCCCTCTGACTTTTTCGATCCTCTCCACCACCCCCTCCAAGAAAAGAAAGAGGGTCCCTGCCTGGCTCCTCTCCCTCACCTTCAAGAAAAGAAAGAAAGAGGCTTGGATCCCCCCCCTTCTGAACTACCCTAACCATGTGCAGAAGACTTTCCTGTTTCAATGGGTAGGGGAGGGGAGAGGAAGACCCGAGTTCAAAGTGATCTGAATTCAACAGGATTTTGTTGTTGTTATGTGCGAAGTCATGTCCGACCCATCGCGACCCCATGGACAATGATCCTCCAGGCCTTCCTGTCCTCTACCATTCCCCGGAGTCCATTTAAGTTTGCACCTACTTCTTCAGTGACTCCATCCAGCCACCTCATTCTCTGTCGTCCCCTTCTTCTTTTGCCCTCGATCGCTCCCAGCATTAGGCTCTTCTCCAGGGAGTCCTTCCTTCTCATGAGGTGGCCAAAGTATTTGAGTTTCATCTTCAGGATCTGGCCTTCTAAGGAGCAGTCAGGGTTGATCTCCTCTAGGACTGACCGGTTTGTTTGCCTTGCAGTCCAAGGGACTCGCAAGAGTCTTCTCCAGCACCAGAGTTCAAAAGCCTCAATTCTTTGACACTCGGCCTTCCTTATGGTCCAACTTTCGCCACCATACATTGCAACTGGGAATACCATAGCCTTGACTAAACGCACTTTTGTTGGCAGGGTGATGTCTCTGCTTTTTAGGATGCTGTCTAGATTTGCCATAGCTTTCCTCCCCAGGAGCAAGCGTCTTTTAATTTCTTTGCTGCAGTCCCCATCTGCAATGATCTTGGAGCCCAGGAAAATAAAATCTGTCACTATCTCCATTTCTTCCCCATCTATTTGCCAGAAATTGAGAGGGCTGGATGCCATGATTTACAACAGGATTTACAATGGAATAAAGAAAGTAAGTGGACTCTGCCCTTGTTGTGATTAACACAATGAAAGTACTCCTGCCTGAGGCTCTTTGTCTTAGTGCAGCACTCGCGCCCTGTCCGGTTGTGCCCCAGAACCCTTATCTAGTGTGCCACGTCCTCAAACACCTCCTGGTTCCAATGAGAGGAATTGAGAGCCTCCTGTACCTGGGAAGGAGGTAGCATGCAAGGTCAAGGTTAAGGATGTTGCCTGCAAGCTGGAATTCATCTCAACTGTGCAGCTGCTTGTAGAACATGGCTGGCAAGCTGAGCTTCTTTTCCTGCTTCACACTACCCAAGGGGATTCTCAACTCCTTATTGGGTTGACAGCATCCCTGGCCATGTTGATTGAACAACAAGGATCGTGAGTCGGCTTTCTTTGTCCCTGGGAATGTTTCTCTCCTCCATGGAGCACACAGCTGTCACCATATCATGTAGTCGAAGAGCTATGCATACATTTTGCCACAGCCAGCCAAATACCAACAAAAAAAAAGGATGTTCTAAGCATGGAAGAATTACCCCCATAAGAAAGATGCCCAGTAATGGGCAAGAGGTCTCCCACATAAAGTTCCCCTCCCAACCTGTTCATGTTCTCCCCCTAAAAATAAACAAAAAAATATCTAGGTGGTTGCTGCCACCAGCTCCCAACATAAGTATGTGCCCTTAAACAATTGAATTTTAGTGAATTGATTATATTTGCTATGAAATGTATTAATATTCATTTTTCATGACAATGTAATTTTTAAATGATTTTTTCATTTGCCATTTTGCATGTGTGAAGATACATGTAAGCATTGCTGCATGTACAGCACTATTTTTTAAAATTTGTGCAGTCAGGAACTGGGGAGAGGGTGGTGGGTACGAGGGCAGGACAATGCTACCTAGACTATCACGTATTTCCCCCTCCATACAGGCAAATCCCTGGTTGCTCACTGGTTGCTCTCCAATAGGACATGTGATTGAGGGTGGGCAATTGAGTTTTGGTGATTTCCTTCATTGCAAGTTAAATCTGCCCCAAACTTGAGGCAGCTCCTGGGTAGCCTTGGGATACAGACAGCATGTGGAGGGGGCTCTAAAAGCCACCAACATCTGGAGGCTGTCCAAGGGCAAATTCCTTATGCAGAATCGTTATCAGTCTGAAAATAAGAGTCCTTATGATGTAAGAACAATATTCAGGAAGGCAGTCCTCACTAAACCATATTTTGTCTTTTCAGTAGCTGTAATAATGACCTCATTGGAAAAGTCTAGACTGAGAAAAATAGGAAAGTGAGACCACATGGAATTACAGCCGTTAAACATAAATTGTTGGATAATTGTTGGAATTCAGGCATGCTGAAAGTCAAATGAATGTGAACTTGGGAAAATGGTCCAGAATAATTTTATCAAGAAGAATCATGTGTGGTTGAATAATATTTTCGCCTATGTGGAATACACGTGTTCCCTAAAGGATGGAAATGACTTTCACAGAAAAGGGACAGATTTTTACATAATATTATAAGATATAGATATAGAAGTTTGAGCAGAAAAATGTTTTAATCATCAGCTTTATGATCAGCTTACAATTTAGGGAAAAATATATAGCGTACATTTTTCTAGCAGATGTTTGGCAGTTCTGGACATTTCTATTTTGTGTATTACTAGGAAATACAGATTTTTTTTTTCAACCACCATGTTTCTATGCCAAATCTGATCTGTCTACTCACTGACAAAACACATCAAAACAGTCCAGATTGCAATTTATTTCAATTCTTCCGTTTTTCTGCCTATGAATGTGGAAATAAAATGTGTTATAGAATTATTTAAAAGTTTCATTTTTAAAAATGTATTAAGCTACTTGTATATTAAACTTTGAGCAAGATCGGCATGGTGGAACATGAGGCAGAACTGAACTGAGAAACCCTGGAAAAAACCCAATTTATATACGATCATGAACAATGGATCTTCACACCATTGGTCAGTTTCGGTTTAATTTCTGTGAAAGAACACCTGCATAATTTTATACTTGGGGGTCACCACAGCATGAGGAACTCTATTAAAGGGTCATGGCATTAGGAAGTTTGAGAACCACTGGCATAGAACTAAACAGAACAATACATTGAACTCAGTGGTTATAATGAATGAAAGATGAAAGATATAGGATTTGATTTAGCAGTTTTTTTTGCTTGTGCTCTCACACAAGTGGAAACACAAGATAAAGTCTGCAGTAGCAGCTTGCACAATCAAATTATTATATTGCCATTTGTGCTACCAATTGTATTAACTTTTATCTAACCAATCCTGCAGTTTTATCAGCGAACAAACAAAATATTCTGAGATACAATAAGAGAGGGAGCACCTAAAGTTGCGTGCAAATTGTTGTCTTTAGATCTGCAGAGGACTGATCTTGAATGTTGCCAAGGTTGCTATGTAGTCTAGGATGTTTGCTATGCCTTTTGCTATGCCTAGCAGAGAGACAAGCGTTTCTATTTGCCTCTGATGGATATCTATAGGGAACAGACCAGCAGCACCGCTTTGGCATTGGCATTCTCCATTACTTCCACAGCAAGCTGCAGGATTATAGTGCCCATGTGTGGAGAGAATTGTCTCATGGTGGATATCAATGTGGAATCCTAATATAGACTAGCATAGTTTTGATGTGCAGTGCCCCTCATCATACATGTGCAGGTAAAGATGTGTAAAGAGAAGCCATGCTAGCACTGTAAGTTTGGAACCAGGGAGGGAGTACCCAAACACTGGGAAAGCATCTGGGTAGTTAGGGTGTTATGTCTAAGTTAGTATGTTATGTCTAAGTGAGTAGTAAAGAGCTGACCACATGCAGGTCAGCTTTTAAAATTAATACACTTTAATTTAATTCAGTTTTAATGTCCTCCTTTCAGAGTGGTGGACTAAGTTATGTTTCCTATGCTTCATAGTACAAATCTGTATTGGTACAAACAATGACCATTTCCATACAGAGGGCTAAAATGTGAGTGGCCTCCTGGTTGCAAATGTGGGATGGTAAACCTCGCGTTTGCAGCCACCCACATTTTCCCTCTGCCCCAACATAGCTTTTTGCCTCCCAAGGAGACTGCAAGGGAAAGCAAAATGAACTTCTCCCCCATGCACTCCTTGGCTTGTCAATAACAGCAAGCCACCAATCACAGCACAGCAGGTCTCTCTTGGACTGAAACTTTCTTGCCCCTGAGAACCGAAATTATTATTTTTTAAATGACACTTCTGCATTGCTATGCTGTAATGTGACAACACAGATGTATTTCTAATACAAAAGTAACACTTCCATGTTGTTATGAAGAAATGCCAGAATGATGCAGCATTTCCCCTTTTTGGGGATTCATGGTGTTTTGGACACTATGTCTGGGTGGATTTGTGAGAGGTTGACCATGGTAACTGGAGCTCAAAGACTGCTTCTGTGTGAATGGTAGGCTTTTTATAAAACAGCATGCATGCTTGGATGATCAGGAGAAGGCTGCTTCAACCCACCCACCCCTTTCCCCCAGTTTATTCCCCACATTCAGAAAACAGAAATGGGACTTTGTTTTGCCTGCCTGAGTTGTGAAAAGCTGGACATGGTCCCTGGAGCCCAAAAAGTCTGAAGGTTGGCTTAAAAAGCCCAAAGTTTCACTTAAAAAACAAAGTTCTCAGGCTCCTGGATTATCGGGAGAAGGCTGCTTGATCACCTGTCCCCCCTCCTCTTTCCCAGCTCATTCTCCACTAGAAAGCAGAAACAGTACTGTATTTTGTCTGCCTGATCCCAAAAAGACTGTGGACACTTTAAAGAAGATTTTATTTTACCTTTGACAATGTAGCTTTGCTGTTGCACTGCAACACAGACCATGCCATTAAAAAAAAAAACTCGGAGCAGGAAATGGAGACTGGAGGGCAGGGACGAAGGTGGAATAGTGCTACAGAGACTATCGCACATTTCCCCCTCCATACGAGTTTGCCCCTGGTTGCTCACCTATGGGATGCAAGGTAAAAGGTGGCACATCCAATTTTTGTGATTTCCTTTATCTCAAGGTAAATCTGGGCAAAACATGAGCTACCTCCTGGAAAGATACAGGCATCATCATGTGAAGGGGGCTCTAAATCCCACCAACAAGCAAAGGCTGTCCAGGGGCAGATTCCTCCTTCAGAAACTGTCATTAAGTATTCATTCAGTAAAGTTCATGTTATATCACTTCCACATCATCCTTCCTGGTCCCACACCCTTCCTCTTTCTCTTGCACAAACACAGAGACACAAATTACTCCCACCTGCCATCTCCCCCCTTAGCTATCACTTCCCCAACCTCACCATCCCCTCTCTCAGGCCCACACGGTGCACGTACATACACACAGAGATTTCTTCCTCCGCACTCCTTACCTTTTGCAGCAAGAAAGCTGCTGTGTTTGGTGGTCCTCTGTCACCTCATTTGGGCAACCCATGACTGACTGCTGCAGGGGTCCTTTGGATCTTCCGCATGCTGTGGTTGGGCTGGCCTCCATAAGCAGCAGCACCATGACTGGGACAGCCATTGTGGGCTACAGCTCCACAGCTAGGCCAGACTCCATGGCCTCTGCCTCTGTGGCTGGGATGGCCTTCTATGCAGTAACCATGGCCCTGACTCAGTGAGCAGCACCCCCACAGCTGGGACAGGTTCTCAGCCACTACCACTGCCCACTTCTGTGGCAGTTGCCACTCAAGGTCTTCTGGCATGCTTAGTGGGTGGGACTTATAGATTTAACTTCCATTTTACCGAGCATACCAGAAGATGTTCCACATCAAAAACAAAAGGTCCCTGGATGTGGAACAGAAAATCACAAAATGGAATGTAAATGTGCAAATTAGGAAAAATTATGATGAAGTAGATCCAGAGAAATTCATTTATCTTTAGATATAACTGCCATATATACTACTGAGTGGAATATTAGCAACTCTTACAATTACTCTATTTATTCTAATAAAATTCTTATTCTGGTCAAAAATATCTTGGGGAAAATATCTTGGTCATTTCCCAAGTAACTACCAGGATTACATTCAAAGGGTTGATCCTTTGAAAAGACTGACCCTACTTTGTACTTCTTTCTAATTAGCTGAAAAATCCACAATGTTCATATAACCCAGATGCTGAATAAAGAAGGCCATTAGGCACAGAAATCAAAGATATGATAATTAGGGTGATGAGGCAGGTGATCTGTTTGCTCTAAAGTAGAAATGTCTTTCCTTTAAATGTTCTTTCCAGGTGCCAGAATTCCCAAGTGGTCTTCCATCTTCTACAAACCTTGCTCTTTAACATGAAATTCCATAACTCTTGTACCTCATTACAAATGCCACAGTCTTCCTAGAAACAATTTTCCTTCTAAAACATATTTCTGGAATAGGTATCCTTTGCCCTTCATTGTCCCCCACAGCAAAATCACTGATTACTATAAGAAAGAATGAAAGAAACTCAGTTCAGTCTTAAAGAAAGAGAAGATTTTGATAGTTCCTGTTTCAAGTGTTCACAGCATCTTGAAATACAACAGTTGGTATCTACTGTTTTATATGTAGAAGATAATCTACTTAAAACTTGTCGGACTCTCTTAACCTTGCTATAAGGTTTCTGATGCATATTAAGGATATTAGTAGAAAGCAAATTAAAGCTTTAAAAAAAACTGCACAGGTTTTTAAGATTCTCATGAAAGTACAGGCTATGAAGCTGGAAAATATTTTACTCTTTCCTGTAGGCAAGCAAGATATGTTTTAATCTTCATTTTATTCTAGCTGATCATGTTAATGCTTTCTAAACATTAGGCCCTCTGCTGAAGTTGCTTCATAATAGAAAGAGATTTTGATTTCATCTACCCATTCACTCTTGGGTGAAACTTGATTTAGCTAATATAACTCAAGCAGTTTGCATATTAGGTTAATTACTTAGGCTTATATTCCTGATCTTTGAAAACATAGCAGCTCAGGTTGTGGGTTAGAGCTCTTATGTGCTTTTGTTCCTGCTTATTCTTTTTTTTTTTTCAAAGGTATCAAATATTATTTTATAACTAAATTTCATGACTACATGGATTTGCTTGGAAACTCCAGATTTCGTTTTTACAGACTTGAAACACATAACTATGCATCAATTTCTGATTACACTATTGAAATTCAATATAAAAGTGTCATCAACATTGTTAACAATTGCTTATTGTTTAAGGTACCTTCTAACTCTTCAATGGGGGCTTATTCCTTTTTATATTGATGACTCAGAATGGTGGTAGGTGCATCTTCAATGAGTGTGCATTATTAAGAGGTAATCCCCTGGTAGTTTTGATAGTATCTATAAAAGTTTGGAGAAGGTGATCCCTCCCAGAAGAATGCAAGTGGCACAGTATGTGTGTGTGTGTGTAGGGGGGGGGGGGAGATTGCCATTTATTTAATTGTTTTATTTGCTTCATGAATTACTCTGAATACTTATTGAAGGCCTTACCTAAGTTTTAGATAAAGAGGCCATATTGCAAAAAATACAGACATTGACCTGCAGGAGGACATTATGTGCTGAAATAAGACAAAACACCAATGTTTGGATAAACAAGGCCATAGCTTTATTACTTCCACATTGGATGGTTGGCACAGCATGAGAGAGGTTGCCTGACCTAGCAGTCAGCAGACTGCACCGACAACCCACAGAGTCCAGAGGTGCCCTGGGGATTTGCACCATTCCCAACCAGGAGAGCATATCCCCTTGCCTACTGAAGCACACCACTAAGGGAAGTGATCTATGCGGTTGAGCCACTAGGCACCAATCTAATCTGACTGCCCCTAGCCCCTAGCCTCCTAGCTGGGTAAACCATGTTCATATACGTGCTGCCTCATAGGGAGGCCACAAACCCCAGGGAGCCCAATTGCACAGCAGACTCCATGCCAACAGGCTCCATCCCATGCAAACTCACAGCTGTGACAATTGTTGAAGAAAACCTCCTCAAAACCCTGAACAATTCTGTATATAACAACATAGGGTGGATGGGAGGAAAGCAGCTCCTGCAACATCCTTGGTAAAGAGCAGTGGTCCCCAACCTGTGGGCTGCGGCCCGGCGCCGGGCCGCAAAGGCCATGGCGCCGGGCCGCGGCTCCCTCTCCCCGCCCCCCCACCGCAGTAAAAAACTTCCCAGGCCGCAAGCTTGCGGCCCGGGAAGCTTCTTACTGCGGGGAGGGCGGGGAGAGGGAATCAGGGCCGGGCCGCGCCCGTGCAGGCCGCGCCCACGCGGCCCGATCAGCGGGTGCGGCCCGCGGGCGTGGCCCAATCCGCGGGCGTGGCTAGTGGGCGCGGCTCGATCCATGGGCGCGGTCCGATGCGTGGCCGTGGCCCGCGTGGGCGCGGTCCCCACGGGCATGGCCCGATGCCCTGCCGGTCCCCAGCCTAATAAAGGTTGGGGACCACTGGTAAAGAGGACAAGACCCACGCATGTGACAGCTTAAATAGTCATCATGTCCTTAATGTTGTGTGCACTGTGTTCTGGCAACGTGCACTCTAGAGGTCCTCTGGGTGGTCACCTCTCCCTCCCAGCAAGCTCTCCGCCATGTCAATGTTTGGTCAAGATAAGTCTCAGCCATGTTTTTGGCTTTGGAGCCTTGGTATAGAATAGCATTGGCCATGTGATCTCTCTCCTTGCCCAACCTTCTATTAAAGGAATTTTCCCAGTAGAAATGAGATTTGTGTACACAGAACATCTGGCTGATATATGAGGGATTGTTTAATGTTTTGTTGTGGCAGTTATTTCCATGTTGGAAATAGCATGCATGACTTCTCTCAAATAATTTTGATATTTTCTTCACATGGCCTCTTACCTCTACACTCTGAAATTTTATTGTATTTGTTTATTTTTTACCCCACTTTTCTACCCTGATCAGGGTGACCAAGGTATCTGTTTAAAAGAAACATACATTAATAGAAACAGATAGTTTAAAACAACCATTAAAACCAAACAAAAATGCATCAATAAAACATTTCAAACCAAGTAAATACAGATACAGCAAAATAACATAAATGACAGAAAAAATGCCAGCTGAAACAAAAAAATCTTCACCCACTGACAGAAGTTGGCAACAAAGGGAACATGTGAGTCTCTCTGAGATGATAATTCCAATCTTGGGCAGTAGCGCACTGGACCTGCTGCCCAGGTTTTTGATTCTGTGCTGCAGCTCTATTGAGTTGGCATTTGCCACAGTGGAACAATATATTCTGCTGCTGGGCACTATTAGGGTGGCAGAGGGTTCTGCTGCTGGGCTGTAGTATATCACACTGATTCTGCTGCCCCTGGAAAAATGCCCCACCCATTCAGTTTCTACTTAAGAGGTTCTCTAATGTGAACTTAGTCATATTGGCACAGTGGCACTGGTTCTGCTGGGCAGTATTGTACTGGTCCTACTGCTAGGCTGACCTTGCAGAAATACCCCCTTTCACTGCACAGATTCTCTGGGAAATTCTGCTGGGCTTGTATTGTCTTGCTGTCCCACCCTTGGAAACAATGGAGGATGGGACACCTTTTTGGGTGCCCATATAATTTGACCTCTTGGTCCAATCTTTTTGAAACTTGAAAGTTCTTTTGAGGAGAAGCACCAGCAGTTATGCTGCAAATTTAATGCCTCCACCTCCACCCACCACCACCAGTGGGTACAAGGAGCCAAAAAGATTCAGGAATGCTGAATCTTGTTGAATTAATATCACACAGAGTGGGAAGAGACCACAAAGGACTATCCACTCTAGTCCCCCACCCCATTTTCCTTCTGCAATCATCCCTCATCATCTGAAAATGTTTTCTAATATCTAAATGGAACTTCCTTTCCCATTATTGGAATCTATTGTTCCTAGTCCATGTCTCTAAGGCTGCAATAAATAAGTTAGTCCCCTCTTCAACATGTCTACATGTGTACCAATACAGATATTGTTATTCAAGTATATCAACTTATACCAAATCTTGTTGGGCTGAATTTACCTGAACATCAAAATCCCAACCCCCCCCCCATCCCCACACACATGCACATTCCAAATTTAGATGTAACCAAGACATTCAAAACAGTGGGACCAGGAAAGTCCATAGCTGGCTAACCAGCTGATACTGGTAACAATACACTCTTTACCTCAGCTCCTAATCCAGCAGTAGAATCTGGTTCAAATTTACTCCATACTGCAGACCTGTTCCTTTAAGAAGAATTCATCAGAATTTCTAACAGGTCAGACCCCCACTCATTGGTAGCACTTCCTTCTTGTTGCGATTAAACTTCAATTTATTGGCTAGAATGTCCTCCAGGAACTGATTCAGGGATTCTGCAGCCTTTCTAGGATTTGCTTGGAAACACGTGATAGAATTGAGTATCGTCAGAAAAGTGAAGATCAGAAACTCTGAAAGCAGGATGAACTGGGTTTATTACAAGAGTCAATCTCCAATAATCTGATTTACTGATTTCATTCACTCCACTCAGTACAGTTTAGCTTTTATAAACAGTTCATTGATATCAGGGACACTGGATTTTCAGTACATCCATATTTTGGTTCCTTGTTTCTCATTGTGTGCATACTTAACAGAGCAATGGGAACTACTTTCTCCTTTCCAGACTACCAACCAACTGCTCCATCAGGTAGACTGTAAAGGAGAAAGGCTGAGTAGCTGAAGAGAAGCCTTATCATCTGATCCAGATAAGATTCTGAGGGCTACTGTGATCACTTTTCATTGCAGATAAGTGTAATGAGTAGTTAAAGCTTCTAACCTGAGTGCATGGAGAGTTCAAAGGCATTCTTAGTATTTGTACTGATTAAAGAAAAATATAAGAATAGCCTCTGGGCTTTCAGTTACTGTTACCTTGTATACATTGATGAAACAGTTCCTGAGAAGGAGGAGGTAGAAGCATGTGGTACAATCATATAGAACATCCAGGTCATCCCTGCCATGCCTAATTTAAAAAGGCAAAAATTACCGGCAACAATAAACATCATTATCATAAACCTCAAACTGTCATTCTGTCAAATATGTATTTTCTATTAATTCATCTTTCCCTTATCATTTTCTTTTGTTGATTATAGTAATTATTATGGGCCTGCTGAAGCAGTGGATTTTGTCTCCCAGCACTGACCTTCATGATGGTGATTTTGCCCCCTGGTATTTTGAAAAAGTGAGCTCTTTTTGCCCTGAAAGTTTAAAAGTAATTTTCTCACATGTAATTTTTCTTACCCTGTCAGGAGAGGGGGGCGGGAGTAGCAAACAGGAACTCAATGGCAACTGTCAGCATTTTTTAGGAACTCATCCTGGAATCAGTGAGTCAAGTAAAGTTGCCAGCACATAATTATCCCCTTCGTATGTCCCACTGATTTAGAGTCAGAGAGCAATTCTGCATGTTTAGTCTTGATTTTCATTTTCTTTAAGTGTAAAAGCAGCAATATTTTTTCCTTCATGGGTAAGAAGCATCATTCTGTATCCTGGCTTTCTTCAGATGTGTCTTTCTTGTTACAGATTCACAATGTGCCTTTTCATGTTCAGGGGCTCTATTTTTATATCGTCGTGTTTTCAGTCCACTTTTCCAATCCCCTCCCCCTTCTGTTTCTACAGACAATTTAACACCAGCATCTCCAGGTAGTCATCATACTTCTATTAAATAATGCTCATGCAGCAGATGGCAGAAATGGCTAAGCATGCATTTGCTACAATAATATGAGGAACAACAGCAACAATAACAAACCTGCCAGCTGGCTTTCTTCACTGCTATTACATAGCAACATGCAGTTTGAGAAGATTGCTTCAAGATTGACTTTTACAGAGCGGGGAACCTATGGCATCCACTTTTGGGATTCCTATTGATCTATTTCTCACTTTTTTTCAAAGTAGTTCAGTGTAATATTTTAGCCTCAGAACCACCTTAGGCTAAGAGATAGTAAATTGCCTTCAAATGGAACAGCAGCTTCACTGAATACTTGCTTGTCCCAAATTCAGCCTTTACCTTAGACTTTAGGACTCTGTTTGCATTAGCTTTCTGTAATTAGTGTTGCTATAACTACATATCTCCTTTACCTTTTAAACTGAAGATGGCTCATTCCAGGGAAATGCAAGGTTGGCAAACCTAGTAGGATCTAGCAATTCATGCCCAAAAGTGTTGTGTGTGTGTGGGGGCGTGTTGAATTACAACCACAACTCTGGTGAAGCATATACTTCCTTCTACCTGTGCTGTTTTCCTGAGTTGAAACAACCACAGAACAGCATTATTTTCCCAACAGGGGGCTCTGATGGGTCAAAAGATTTCTGGGGACATTTCAGCTTGGGAAAATGGTGTGGCGAGAAGCAGGGAACCCGTGCTCCAGCATGCCATATTTCCTCTCTGAATAAAGTGTTTCCAGTGCTCCTAAACAGAGTTGCCAACAGGAATGGGAACTGAACTTATAGAACTGATGAACTCAGTTTGTTATTCTAGCAAGGCATTTGATTGTCCATTTTACTGCTCATTTGTTGAATAGCTTTATGATACTTTTACTAATTTATTGTTAATTTATACTCCTCTTATACTCTGAATATTTCTGTTTCATTGTCTGAGAAGGTGTGCATGCACATGAAAGCTCATACCTTGAATAAAACTTTGGTGATCTTAAAGGTGTCATTGACTCAAATTTTGTTCAACAGGAACACTGTGATAGACAGCACTTTGAAAGTCAGTGTCTAAGTGCTAAAATAACAAAAACTAAAGGGTAAAAGTTCTTTAGTAGGAAGAGTAAGCCAGAGTAACAGGCTGCTCTGAGGATTCTGATTGCCCAGCAACAGCTGAGAGGAAGCTAATACACAAGCTGTCTGTTGGAAAAAGAATCAGTCTTTTGAATTCTGGTTCTGGTTCTGTTTCAGAGAGCAGTTTGACAAAACCTTAGCTGATCATCTTCTCTGAAGAGGAACTTTAGCTAGATAACTGAGTTTTTACTGACAGCTAATCTATACAGTGTCTGGACAACTGGAGAAGTTATTGGGCAGTGAGAATTTAGGCACTGAGATTATACTCTAAATTCAGGCCAAATTAAGGAGAAAAGGAAGATCCCTGCCCAGTTAAAAATAGGAAATCAGTAGTTAGTGGAATAATGGTACTTCTAGCCAAGAGCCAGGGAAATTCAGTGGAACTCAAAAAGATTTTTTAAAAAGAAAAAAAGACATATTTTTCGACAAACACCATAACATAACTTCTTGATCTGAAAGGAAATGTAAAATTGGGGGGAGGGAGCCTATGAACTCTTTTAAAGCCTGTAACTAAGAACTTCTAATTGAATAACATCTGATGTGTACCAAAAAGTTTAATTCCTCATTCCTCACACCCAATTCCTCTTATAAAATAAAATATTCTATTTGTTGTTACAAATGCATCAGTTTCATTCTGACAGGAGTTCTAAAGAAAAGAGGACTCTACACCTTCCCTAAAAATTCTAAGGCTGTTTTAACACCAATGGATCTGTCAGTGACAGGGTAGGACAGTGAGATTAATTTTGATACAAAAGAAACCATGCCACAAGGCAGCTCAGTCAGTTAGGGAACAATTTATTTTGGTGGGAAAAAATTAGCTCAGAGTGCAGAGGTGTGTAGGGGGTACATCATAAACACACAGCTGCAATATGGTTGTAAGTCTCCACAGTGATCTTGTGTAGGACCCATTATGCACGGGGGGAATAACGCACATTCGGGGTGGAATGGCGGCGACTAAAATCACCGATAATGCACGGTGCCAGCTGCAACCGGCCGCAGCATCCATGCATGCTGCCGAAAAAGCCGCATTAGCAAAATGCAGAAGAAAGCGCAGCTTCCGAGTGACCAGGGCGCAACCAGAAGCGGCGCCGGGATCGCCACGTGCATATTTGGTTACTCTGGGTTTTGTCGCCATCACGCCCCATCCCTTGCATAACCGGTGTGCTTTGCGTCTTCCCCCTCCACGTTTTCCATGTGAGCCGAAATTGCCATTTCGGCGGCCGTGCATAATGGGCCTACCAGATGCCATATAGTTTGGATAACAGATGGTCATGGATCTTCTTAATTTTTCCATCCACCTGGTAGCCATTTCTAACTCAGGGAAAGTTGATTACCAGATTTGTGGGCCCAGATAGAGTGATGTGGGTCAGTGACCTGCAATGTGTGTGGGAGAGTTGGAGGACAAAGTGATCCTGCCTGACTCTTGCTTCAATAAAGCTGCCTTTCCTGCCTGTAGAGCTCTATTGGAAGGAGGACGGAATGGTTTTGTCATCTTTCTGTCTGTCTATTGTTTAAGCTGCCCCTTTCCAAGAGTGACCTTGGGGCAGTTAATATCCTTAAAATCAAATACAAATATTCATAAAATATATTTTAAAACTTGTTCAAAATTACTTAAAACTCCTAACACATTAGGCAAACCACTCCACCATAACAACTCCCTATGAACCAGGGTTCGATAGATCTAAATTCACAGTCCCCAAGGTTTAACTGGAGGGAAGGTGTGACCCCAGAAATCAACTCTCCCAGAATTTAAAATGGCTGCTGGGAAGAGATGAAAGTTAATAAGATCCATGATCTTGGCATGAAGATCTGTAGTCCTTGCCCAAGACAATAATTGTTTATATGATTGCATAAATGTTCTTTTTGTATATTTATATAGGGGTACATGTGCATATTAACAAAACACTGCACAAAAAGAATTCAATGATAGGTAGGGTCACTTCAGGTTCAGTATTTTACCAGTAGATTCAATAATAACATATAATGCAAACAACAAAAACCCTTTTAGTGTAAACTGAAAGCTGCTGCAAATTACCTGTACTCCAATTCTAGAATAATTTTTAGAAATTTTCTTAGCTAAATAAAGCTTTAAACATGCATGAAATAAGCATAGAGTGAGCTTCTGAAACAGTATTGGAATGGAACCAGGAAATTCCAAACGTGAGAGGGTGCCAATGAGACTTCAAGTGGAAAAAACAGGCATGTAGTTCAATCTATGTCAATGTAGGTGTATGTGGGAGGGCAATGAAGCTACAGTCCAGTGACTTTGAAATTGCAGCTGAGAAATATTCCCACAGCTAAAGGGATCAGGGAGAAATAGGAGACTGTTACCAGTAGAAATGTCTGGATTGTGTTCTGATGACCAAACAGAGTGAGCATATAGACAAGTAGGCTTCATGAAAGGGTCTGAATATGACTTGTAATATTCCCAATAGAATCCCCAGTGAGGAAGGAAGGAAGCTGGCAAGGTTAGGTACAATGAAAATTGTTTGTGGGTACACTATTTTGGCAGAGAATGTAGCAAATATATTTTCAAGCTACTTGCAACCCATTTTCAGATCTGTGCCTCCAGCTCTTAGAGAGTTCAATCCCTGATTTCATTTCATTTTGGAAGTCTGGTATGTGAGGATGAGAACAGACCATAGCTGATATTTCAGGCATTATATAAGAAAAACATTATATATTTCAGGCATTATATAAGAAAATCGCTTCTCGGCCTTTTGGCTAAGATAAGAAAAACATGGTTGCAAAAGTCTTTAGTTACTCTTCATACGAGGGGAGGAATGGAGAAAAGAAAGTGTGTGAACTCAAAGGTTTCCTGAACTTGTTCATGTAAAACTGGGATATTTGTTGACAAGAGGGGGGATCACAACTCAAAAACACAAACACAAAGTCCTCAACTTTGGTATTTATTCCCTAAAAGAAGTTCTCTTCTGTCCTCATCATTTGGTGTTTAAATTGATTTAGGTGAAAAGTCAGATATAAAGAGTATACCCAGTGGTGGAAGGACTAGCTATTAAATGAGATGTAGAAACACTAAAAACAGAGAATTCAATCCCATGCTTGCCATGCTGATAATTCAAGTACTGATATTTTCTAAACACCTTTGCATTTACTGTTTTCCCCTTGCTTTTGTATTGTCCTGAGATTTCTCAGTCTCTAATGGGCCTTTTCTATTTTCATAGTTGGTTGGGATGGGATGAAAGCTGGCGGTATGACAGTTGGGAGCTCCATGTGTAACAGCATTAAGGTCCTTTTAGCATGTGTTATCTAAACAGCAGGTTTAGGTCTTTTGCTGAGTTTGTTTTGTGATGGCAGGGTACAAAGAAGGAGAAATAATCCCTGGGTGCTGTTTAATTAGAATGACTGATGTTTGTTCTGAGATTTGCAGACAGCACTGACACTCCGGTATGCTTTTTTTCCCTTTCTTTCTTTCTTTTTTTTGCTAGGTGATAGTCCTGTGACAATTGACAGAACAACAGCATCTGCAGAACTAGGGGATAATAACATTTCTCTATTTCAAGCACTTCTGGGAGAACAGATAAGCTCTCCTACTGGATCTCAAGGTCATAAAGCCAGGGTTGGCTGCAACAGGAAGCAAGTTCCAGATTTGAGATCTCCTCTAAGCTTTAACTTGGTAACTTGCATTTTAGAAATTCTTCTTATGGAGTATACTTTCTCCCTTTAAAGGGGGGGGGGGATGCAAGGCTATACTGACCTGGCCAGGCAAAGTCAAGGCATGTCCAGATGAAGTAAAAGAGAAAGTAAGGTGAGAGGAGGAAGAAGGACATACAGCTCTCTGTGTTTCTCAGGTGTTTAAACTTGATATAATATTTTGATAGCAGTCAGGTCCAAATCAATGATATTTATTTATTTTATTATTTATTTATATTTATTTCTCTCCACTGCTGAGGCGGGCTTGTGGCGGGTCACAAAGTCCATACAACCATTTAAAACCCCCATAAAAGGATACAAAACCCCTTACAATCATAACAATACAATACAACAAACATGGCAAAAAATATAACCCTTCCCCCCCCCATGCTAACTACTCAAGGGAATGGCAGGAAGGAGGTTTGAATAGTTTATAAATTAGTACCAGATGTTAGTGGCACTAAGCAATAAAATGGAATAAAGACAAATAAAAAAGCATGACATAAAAAGGGGGACCTCTCGATCTTTCACACCGACCCCAGCCTCAACCATAGACCTGATGGAACAGCTCCATGTTGCAGTCCCTGCAGAATGCTGAAAGATCCCACAGGGCTCGCAGCTCTCCCGCAAGCTCATTCCACCAGGACAGGGCCAGGACTGAAAAGGCTCTGGCCCTGGTTAAGGCCAGGAATGCTTCCCTGGGGCCGGGAACAACCAATAGATTATCACCTGCGGAGCGTATAGCCCTGCAGAGGGCAGAGGGAAATAGGCAGTCCCACATATATGTGGGTCCCAAACCACATAAGGTCTTAAGAACCAAAACTGCGTAAGGCCTTAAGAACCAAAACATCGAACCTGATCCAGACAGCAACTGTCAACAGCATCTGTCAACCAGGAGGGCAGGATGATGATCCCGTTGGCTGCAGAGGAAAGGACACGCAGTAATGGGTTTAAACTACAAGTACAACGATATAGGCTAGATATCAGGAAAATTTTTATCACAGTCAGAGTAGTTCAGCAGTGGAATAGGCTGCCTAAGGAGGTGGTGAGCTCCCCCTCACTGGCAGTCTTCAAGCAAAGGTTGGATACACACTTTTCTTGGATGCTTTAGGATGCTTTGGGCTGATCCTGCATTGAGCAGAGGGTTGGACTAGATGGCCTGTATGGCCCCTTCCAACTCTGAATCTATCATTCTATGATTCTATAAACCAATGCAACTGCCTCAGCACTGGCTGGATATGGGCCCTCCATGATGTTCCTGTGTGGACCCTAGCAGCTACATTTTGTACCAGCTGAAGTCTTTGGATCAAGGACAAGGGTAGGCCCGCATAGAGTGAGTTACAGAAATCTATTCTGGAGGTGACCTTTGCATGGATCACTGTGGCTAGCTACTTTCTTGACCTGTGCCTCCATGGTTAGTGAGACATCCATGGTCACATCCAAATTCCTGGTCTGGGACGCGATTGTAAGTTGTTATTTATTTATTTATTTATTTATTTATTTATTTATTTATTTATTTATTTATTTATTTATTTATTTGGATTTTTATACTGCCCATTCTTTACAGCTCTGGGTGGTAAAGACACCTTGTGTCCCTGCCAAGGTGGGTAATCATGCTTCCTGGTCTGTCCCCCTACCCCCCAGCCACAGGACCTCCGTCTTGGAGAAGCTGAGTTTCAGACAACTCTGCTCAAGCCATTCAGTCACTGCTTCCAAACATCTAGTAAATGGTTCTAGGGGGGAGTCCAGGTGGCTGTCCATGAGGAAATAGAGCTGGGTGTCATCTGCATATTGATGGCAGCCCAGCCCCAATCTCCATACCAGCTGTCCCAGAGGTTGCATAAATGTGTTGAATAACATGGGGGAGAGGACCACGCCCTGCAAGACCCTGCAAGGGAGTCTGTAAGAACGTGAGAACTCTTCCCCCAAGGCAACCCTTTTGGTCCTGTTCTGGAGGAAAGAGCATATCCAGATAAGAGCTGTGCCCCATATCACTGTCCTGGCGAGGTGGTAGTCCAACAATTTGTTGTCGACGATGTCAAAAGCAATTGAGAGATCTAAAAAAACCAGCATAGCTGATCCGCCCCGATCCAGCTGGCAACAGAGATCAAGGGGGCAAGGGGTAACTCTAACCGACCCCAGCAGCTTGTCCACTTTGGGTAAAGAGAGCCATCTGAAGCCATCAAACATCACCTCCAAAGGCGGCCAACAGGCCTCCAGTTCATTTACTGTATTAATTGTGGTTGGAAGTTTGCGGTGGAGTGACAAGACTTTATCCACAAAATAGCTCGCTAATGCCTCACAGCCAAGTTCCAATTGACTATAATTTTGATACCGCTCCTCGAAGGCGGTAAGAGACCGAACTACCCTAAACAGTTGGGCCAGGCGAGAACTTGTGAATGCGATTTTTGCAACATAAAAATTGCATTTTGCCACTTTCACTGCCATCTCATACACCCTCATAAGTGTGCGTTCATAAGTGTGCGTTCAACACAGTCGATCACGAGCTTCTAGCATATCGCCTTATCGATGCTGGAATACGAGGGACAGTCCTCCAATGGCTGATCTCCTTCCTCCGGGATCGTGGACAGAGGGTTGCAATAGGAGAGAACACATCAGACCGCCGGCAACTTACTTGCGGAGTTCCACAAGGAGTGGTCCTCTCTCCTATCCTATTCAACATCTTTATGCTACCTCTCGCACAACTGGTATGGAAGTTTGGGCTGGGTTGTCATCAAGATGCCGATGACAACCAGTTCTTCCTCCTCATGGATGGCCGCCTTGATTCCCCCCCAGAATCATTAGCCAGCTGCCTGGAAACAGTGATGAGATGGCTGAAGCAGAGTTACCTGAAGCTCAATACTTCAAAGATGGAGGTCCTGTGGCTAGGTAGGAATGGCCCATGTGAGGAAGCGCGCCTGTCTGTCCTGGATAGTGTACAGCTCTCTACAGCTGACTCCGTCAGGAACCTAGGCATGATTCTGGATACTTCCCTTACAATGGAAGCCCAGATCACAAAGGTAGCATGGCTGGCATTCTACTGTCTCCGCCAAGCCAAACTACTAGCACCCTACCTGGCCCCGGATCACCTAGCCACAGTGATCCATGCAACGGTCACCTCTAGACTGGATTTCTGTAACTCACTCTACGGAGTCCTGCCCTTAGCCTTGACCAGGAAACTGCAGCTGAGCCCAGTGTACCTGAGGGACTGACTCTCTGCCTATGCCCCCAAAAGACCTCTGCACTCCACCGCCACCAACCAGCTAATGGTCCCTGGCCCTAAAGAAGTCCACCTGGCCTCAACCAGGGCCAGAGCATTCTCTGTCCTGGCCCCCACCAGTTGGAATGAGCTCCCAGAGGAGATCAGGGCCCTGATGGAGCTTAAACAGTTCCGCAGGGCCTGCAAAAAGGAGCTCTTCCTCCAGGCATTTGGTTGAGAGGAGGTATAACCAACAGTGAGTGAAGGGCCCTTGCTCACCCCTCCCCCAGAACTCCACCAGAGCACTCTGGACCTGTTGTGCCATTGCACTGTTGCATTGCTGTAATGTTTTATTATATTGTTATACTGTCATATTATATTGTTATAACAGAAAACAGAACCTATCCCGGGCTATATTAAACAATTTCACACTAAATACAAATAAACGTTTCTTATCTCTTCTTATATATTTATGTGTATAAGCACAACCAGAACGGCCTCTAGATTGAACCGTTTTCAATTTTGTTTTCCTCAGTGGTTGTCCTTCTAAAATACAAAAGCATACAATTAATACAGGCTTATCAACCATTTTTACAAAACAGAAGAGAACATATTTAACTGAACATAGTCATTATTCTAGTCTACAATAGTACATACCTCCTATAATTTTTATAAACATACAGTCATTGTTTCTTTAATATATATATATAAATCAAAAGCCAGCTTTTTGGCTATTATCGTAAAACTTATAAAAATTATAAAAATTATACTAAAGGGCCAAGTCTTACCTTTAAATTATATTATATATATGTGGCCTTTGGCTCTCAGGTTTGGGGAGGTCTGTTCAAAAGACTCATCCCACTGGGTTGTAGACTGCCTCTGGTAATTATACTCTAGCTGAGAAACTTACTCCATGCCACACCTATACCAATTAAAGCTGCAGTCTCATCTAAAAGCAAAGAGTTCCAAACATATGTAAAAAATATTTTAAGGGCTCTAAATTCTCCCAATTGGCCATGAAGCCTATCAGTTAGGATTTAAATTATAATAAACTTTCTTCCAAGGTACCCCTATAGAGGCTATTGATCTTATACCTAGCTTGAGTTTAAGAAATTACAGCATCATTTTGCAGTCCTTGTGTTTGCAGGTGCTACCTCACAGGAAGCAAGAAAGTTCCAAATTCGTGTTTAAGCCTTTAGGGCTCATAGTTTCCAGTGAGTAAATGTAAAAACTTTCACGTTGTCTCAAGATCTTATTGATGTCCATCTTGTGGTGTCCAACAGTTGAGATTTGTTCAAATCCAAAGAATAGTAAATCTTCTGGTTTGTGTCCTTTTTCCATGAAGTGAGTCACCATCGGAGCATCTGTTATCCGGTGTCTAAGTCTGGACTGGTGTTCCTGGATCCGGACCCTAATTGGACGGCTGGTAATACCAATGTACAATTGCGCACATGGACATATAATACAGTATACTAAGTTTTTACTTGAACAGTTAATAAAACGATTGATCCTCACATAGAAGCCATTACCTGTTGCTCTGTATTCCTTGATAGGTAACAAATACTTACAAACCCCACATGTACGTTTTATTGTGTATTTACATGTCTCACTGGTACATAGAAGTAAAAATAAAATAATATTGATGTTTGATATGCATATAAAATACTAATTTTGTGTTTCTTCAGTGATTTTGTACTCAGGTTGACAGGTGATTTTCAACATGTAAATAAAATCAAGGGTTGGATGTTCATAGATTTTAAAGGGGGGGGCATAAACCACCATCCTGCAGAAGAAGTGGGAAAGGAATCTTGTCTGATAAAACTTGGCTTTTTGCTTCTTGGACTCTATTTGTGGCTAGACAATCTAAGGCAGAGTAGGCACAGTATCACAGAGAGTGACAGCCTCTGAGTCAGACTGCCTGAGCCAACTGTGCTATTCATCCTTCTGTCAGAAGCTAGTCATTCTGGAGAACCAAGAGCAAGAGACAGTGCAATTTCTCCAGAAAATGGATTTTAGCAATGCATGAAACATTGCTTTGTTAGCTAGCATGTCTTTTTTTCTTTACAATAAAAATACATAATTTATAAACCAATAAAACATTACATCACTTAACAGGCCAAGAGATTTTAAACTATAATATTTGTTGTCTGTTATCTGTACCTTCGGGTTTTTACCTGACTCCAGATTTATGAAACATGCTAGCTGCTGAACATAATTCTGCTTGAAGGGAAATTGAGTCCTTTGACAATTCTTTGAATAAGGGAGGAGCTGAGGACACACCACACCAAGATTAACTCATGGCCTCTTTCACTTGGAAATTAGAACAGATCTCTTCCTAACTGAAAATTTAGGAGCCTAAGAGAACAATCTTATACCACATTATCCCAAAGTAGCTATTATGATAGGTACACATTTTTCTTTTTCTAGAAAAAGGTTGTCCATTAGACAATTTGTTATTGTTATTGTCAGCCATTCAGTCAAGTCCGACTCTTGGTGATCCTTTGTCACAATTTCCGCCACGATTTCTGATCCTGTACCACTTCTTTTAATGGTGTATTGTTCTGGCCGGTGTCCATTTTCATCACATCCAACCACTGTGTTTGTTGTCGGTCTGGCTTCCCTTTACCACTGACCAATCCTAGCACAATTTCTTTCTCCACTGAGTTGGATCACATGATATGGCTAGAGTAAGTTAGCCAGCATTTCATGATTTTGCTTACCAGCGATAGATGCATTGTTTATGCATTGTTGTGGTTCCTTTTTTGTGATTTTCACCATCCATGGTACCCACAGGAACCTTTTACAACAGTGTTCAAATGAATCAATTCTTGTCTGATTTGTTCATCATCTAACCTTCAAAAACCATAAGTGACTATTGGAAATATGATAGATTTAACTAATCTACATTTGGAAGTCAGGCTTATGTCTTGGCTTTTCCATGTTTGGTTCAAGCTAGTCATTGCTGAGCAACCCAGAGCAAATGTTTTATTTCCATTCTGCAATCGCCGCCATAATCCATTTGGGATCCAAGAAAAATGAATTATTGAATGCATTAGATCACTTCATCATCAATTCTTATTGAAACATGTCCGTTTTTTGTAGTAGTCATTATTTTGGTCTTTTAGTGTTTAAGAAAAGGCCAAATTTCTTATTTACTTCATTGACCTTTTTAGTCAGCTGTTCTAGGCCTTCCTTAGTTTCTGACCAGAGTGTAGTGTCATAGCATACTACAATTTATTTATATTCCTTCCTGCAATCTTAATTCCAGTGTTTGATTCTTTGAGTTCAATCTCTCTCACAATGATCTCAGCATACAAGTTAAACAGGAAGGGGAAAAGAATAAACAGACTTCTAAGGAGTCTTCAAACTTCAGTATATTAATATTCTGGACATTAAAGAACCAACTGAAGTTTGAAGACTCCTTAAAGGACTGATTAGCTGATTTAGCAAAGAATTATCATATGACATTATATGGCTTAATTTGGCTATTATGACACATTTTAATAATTTATTATAATTTGCTTTTACCTTGTATCTACACAGTTATGGTGGTTGTTAATTAGCCTGAGAAAGAGTGCATGCACTCGAAAGCTCATGCCTTGAATAAATCTTTGTTGGTCTTAAAGGTGTGATTGGACTCTATTTTTGTTGTGTTTATTATACTGTAACAGAGCCTCTTGTGGCGCAGAGTGGTAAGGCAGCAGACATGCAGTCTGAAAGCTCTGCCCATGAGGCTGGGAGTTCAATCCCAGCAGCCAGCTCAAGGTTGACTCAGCCTTCCATCCTTCCAAGGTTGGTAAAATGAATACCCAGCTTGCTGCTGGGGGGTAAACAGTAATGACTGGGGAAGGCACTGGCAAACCACCCCGTATTGAGTCTGCCATGAAAACGCTAGAGGGTGTCACCCCAAGGGTCAGACATGACTCGGTGCTTGCACAGGGGATACCTTTACCTTTACCTTTTACTAGTATCCCAGTGCCCTATAACTTACTTTGTGTCTGGTCCTTCACTGGGTCCTACCCCTCCTATTTCATTTTTACTCTTGACACCATGTTATGTGTGGCAGCAGTATATTCTAGAAGTTCACTCTTAAATTCAGATTATTATTAAAACATCCAGGAGACATTAGATAAAATTATCACCCCCTAAAATATATTATTTCCAAAACATACAGGATGGGCCTGCTCATTCTTGGATGAATTGCTGTTACTCCCTGTAAAGCAATTTGCATTTCTTTTGACTGAAGGTATTGTCTAATCAAAGATTGAATTGTGACAATTTGAATTTCTGCCAAGCCAATAAATATCACAGCTGTCCAAGTATACACTCTGATAACTGATCCAACAGAGGTGGAAATGGAAGAATTCTATACTACCCTTCAAGATATTTTAAAACAAGTATGGAAGAAGGATGTCATTTACATAATGGGTGACTTTAATGGAAAAAATAGCACACAAGCAGAAAGAGGCATTACTGGTAATTTTGGACTGGGAGAAAGGAATGACACAGGTGATTGTCTGGTACAATGTTGTCATGAAAATTGGTTTCAAATCATGAATATTTGGTTCAAACAGCATAAATGTCACCTATACACTTGAATATCAGCGAACCGACTATACAAATAGACTACATTTTATGCAGCCAACAATGGTCCAGTTCAGTCCTTGCTGTCAAAACATATCCATGTGCTAATTGTGGTTCAGATCATGAACTGTTACAGGCTAAAATCAAAACAAACTTATTTAACAGTGAAACTTGTATCAAACAGTATAATATGACAACAGTACTCAATAACAATAAGCAACAGTTTGGTCTGTATGCACTGTGGTCCTATTTTCTATTGGTACAGATTTTGGGGTTTCTGGTTGATGGTTAGTAGCTTGTTCACTTATCTTGACTAAATATCTGGTGGGTTAGCTCCTTTTTTCAGGGCATGCAGACACAACAGAGAATATGCCTGATGAATTGTGGTAGGAAATTCAATCAAATGTTGTTGAAACAGCAGTTAAACACATACTACAAAGAAGTCAGAGAAAAGATCAAAATGGCTCTCAGATGAAACTATAAGAATAGCTGATTCTAGAAAAGAAGCACAAGCTGCATGAAAAAGGGAGGAAGCAAGAAAATTAAATGTGGATTTTCAAACGGCAGCAAGAACAGACAGTGAAACTTACTGGAATAAGAAATGCAAGCAGTTAGAAGATTACAAAAGGGCCACATGAGAAAAGCTTTCACAGCAGTAAACAGATTCCGAATGCCATTTGTTGTAATTGGAACGTTGTGGGTGGGGCAACAGACATTTACATTTCCATTTGATGACGTACACTGGAAGATGTGTCCCACATCAAAAAGGGGGACTCAAAAAACTGTTCCGATTAATGTACAATAGCCCTCGTTTCTTATGCTAGTAAAATCCTGCTCAAAATCATACAATGCATAACAACCACCATTGAAAGAGTACTACCAGGTGTTCAAGCTAGCTTTTGATGAGGGTGTGGTACTTGTGATCACATAGCAAACCTGCACTGGATTTTGTAAAAGTCACAGGAATATTAGAAGGATGTCTACATCTTCTTTATTGACTACAAGAAAGCTTCAGATTATATGAATCTCTACAAATTGTGGGAAACCCTGAAAAATTTGGGGGTGCCAATGCATTGGATCAAACTGATGCAGTCAGTCTATACAAACCAAGATGCCATTATATGTACACCATTTGGTGACACTGATTGGTTCAAAACAGAGAAAGGAGTGTGCCAAGGTTGTATTATATCATAACATTTGATATGCCATACTGATATCCCAGTGCCCTATTAGTTGTTTTATGGCGTCAAGAGTGGCATGACAGGAATAGGTATATAAATTCCCTCATCCTCTGGCTTTGCACTGTTCAGGCCAGTCTTTTTGTATTATCTTATTCAGGTACAATGTTCTTAAGAGTTGGACAGCAAAAAGGGAGGTCAAACTCTGCAGTGTACATTTTAAATCTGGATTTCAATGACTGATGGAGTTTTCGCTGTCAGTCAGACTTGACTCCACTAATTAATAGGACCATAGTGGATATTCAAGTAAAGAGAGATCAATAAATATTTTCTCATAAAATGTAATATATAAAATTACACTATTAAAGCAATGATATAGAAACAATAACAGTAGTTCCTAAGCTTGCAAGAAATCCTCATGGATTTTATTTATCAGTAGTGAATACTCTGCAGAATATTTAGATTTTAAGAGGCCAAAACACAAAAATCTAAAGCACAGATGATTGTATTCTAATTTTAAAATCCCATAGAATTTTCCAAGATCCATAACCATGCCATGACTTTCTGAACAGATACATTAAGTGCAACATAAAGTTTACTGAAAATACTTTCTGCTGGCATTAGATCTCAGTGCACAGCTCCTTTTAATGGGGAAGGCAAATTACTTTTAAGAATTTTGTATATATAAATATCCTGTTTTGCACTGGTTTCTACTACATTGGAATATTTTTTACATTCAGTGAGATTCTCTCCAATATAGGAGGTGAATGAAGTGTGCTGGGGGACATTGGGATATTGTGGAAGACCATGTTGACAGACCAGGTTTTTTTCTCCTTCTTCCTCATTTTAGACTCTTTGGGTTCAGACACATAGTTTCTTGCTTGGCTAATTTTTCTGGGGACAGAGAGGAGGAGGAGGAGGAGAGGGAGGAATGTGCTTTATAGAAAGGCTGGTCATAAGAATGTTCTCCCCCTATATGGAATCTACTTTTTTGTTCAGTTCCCTGGAGATTGGCAATGATCAGCCAATACTGTGAGTATTTCACAAAAAAGCAAAGTGCTGAGGAATCAAAGGCCTAGTTAGTATACCTCAGTCTGACAGCAGAGGAGGCCGATTTGCCCATTTACAGAGATGTGCAAACCTGCTCAGTCTGCTGAAGCAACACGCAATCTGTCACTTCACTTTATAAGTGTGTCTTCCTCCCTGCCAGTAGCTATTAATCTAGTGGCTCAAGTCTTATCGCATTAAAAATTGTCAAAAATCTCCTATTGACCTCAGTGGGGGCAGGTTTGAGTCCTCGGTTTTCAATCTGATAACAGTGTTTTATCATAGCAATTCTGATGCTTCTAAGGAAGGCTTGCCACAAGCAAGTTTGACTATTTTCAGCATGGCAGGGAGCTGTTCAGCTCTTTATCACCCCAGTATGTATTCTTACATGCCCACATTTTTTTAAAGGCTGCAATCCTTATGGGATCGTTGTTGTACAGCATTTAGAGGTTTTCGGTATACTAGGCTTGCCAACTCCAGGTTGAGAAATTACTGGAGACTAGGGGGTGGGCCCTGATAGAAGGCAGTGTTTAGGGATGGCAGGAACCCCCATGATATATTATGCCATAAAGTCCACCCTTTAAAGCACCCTTTTTTCTAACAGATCGGACCTCTGTAGTCTAGAGATGAGTTGTAATTTTGCAAGATCTCCAGGACCCATCTGGAGAAAGGCATCTTTATGTATAAGGGAATTTCTGATGGATTGCATTGTCCAACAGCCCCAGACTCCATCCTAAGATGCCTTTCTTCCCCTAGGGAAGGAGGAAGAGGGAAAGAGAATGAAAGGTAAAAAAAAAAGAGAGGAGAGGAATGAGAAAAAAACTGCAGCCAAATATTGGCCTGTGGAAGCAGAACATACAGAAACACATGTGAAGCTGCCTTAAACTGTATCAGACCATTGGTCTATCAGGGTTATTCTTGTCTGCTTAGTTGGGCAGGGGCTCTTCAGAATCATAGGTAAAGTTCTGCTACCTCATCCTTTTAACTTGAAAAATCCAGGGCTTCAACATGGGGCTTCCTGCACGCAAAGCAAAGCACTGAGCCACAGCTCACCCCATTCAAAACCTATCTAGTGAAGAACTGTGTACATCATCATCCATCTCCATTAGTGAGTCCCAGTATAAACTTTGATACTATCACTCATTCTCACAGCACTGTCTAGAGCCTAATTTATACTCTTTTGGAAGATTTCCATCACTAGGCAAGTGTTGGAAAGGTCAAGTGAAGGGGTATTCATATAGATATAAGGGTTATGGGAGTTTTTAGGTCTTGTCATTTGCAAATGAGGTCTACAGAATCATTAAGATTCATAATAAATGTGATAAACATAATATCAGGCATGTTTGGCAAATTGCATCATTTTACTTTATCAAATTCCAAATCAGTATGCTTCATAAGTTATACTATTTTAACGTATTGCAAGGAGTGTTGCATTGCTTGGGGACATGTTCTGAACCTTACAAAGCTCAAGTTTGTCTTAAAATTTTGGACACAGCTTTATTGTTATGCAAATGAGTGATGGCAAACCACAGGCAGATCCTGTCCCCTTGAAGCCAGCCAAAAGCAAGGAGGCCACCCACATCTGCAGCGTTGTAGAGTTATACATTTTTTGTTTGTCGACTATACATAAAAAACATTACAGTAGTACTGAAGAAATTTGTATGAATTTTTTCCAATAATAATACTTTAATACAATACTGTAAATTATGTTTCATTTCAGTACATTTTTTTACTGATCTATTAGTGTCAGAAGCAATTTACAAACTTATGTGGGAAAAGTTGAGAAACCAAGGGATGTTACTAAGGGTTGAAAGCGGGCGTGGTCAATCACAGTATTTGAGAGTATTTTTCTTAACAGCAATGAGTAACTGGATGATATAGTGAGAGCCAGTTTGGTGTAGTGGTTAGGAGTGCGGACTTCTAATCTGGCATGCTGGGTTCGATTCTGCACTCCCCCACATGCAACCAGCTGGGTAACCTTGGGTTCACCACGGCGCTGATAAAACTGTTCTGACTGAGCAGTAATATCAGGGCTCTCTCAGCCTCACCTACCCCACGGGGTGTCTGTTGTGGGGAGAGGAATGGGAAGGCGACTGTAAGCTGCTTTGAGCCTCCTTTGGGTAGGGAAAAGTGGCATATAAGAACAAACTCTTCTTCTTCTTCTATCTTGGATTATTGTTTCCACAGCTGCAGTTACAGATATGAGTTGTTGGATATCTTAATTTTATATTGACTGCGTATCAGGCATAATTTAATATTATTTTATTTTTAATGGACCTTTTATATGGTTGCCATTTTCCATTAAAACTGACCTACTGTTCTGAAAAATCAAAATATGACAGCAGCTACAAATAGTATGGCTAAACTAGTCAAATTGCAGTCCATGTGCTAAGGTGAGTTGGATCATGTCAACAAAGTCCCTGGATATAAAAGGGAAGTAAATCCTCCAAGTCCCCCAGACCAACACTGGCAGAGGCATTTCAGATTGTGATAGGAGAAGTAGCAGTCATTCTTTCAACCCAAAATTTAGACAGTATCCAATTTTAAGTATTTAAACATACATACATGCACACATGAATGGCTCATTGAGTGTATACATGGATTATATTTAACTTGATGAATATTAATAAGGATTTTTGTAATAGAACACATTCTCAAGAGTCCTGCAGGCCTCCCTATCAAAGCTCAATTCATCCATCTAAGGCTGTTAAAATCTCTTTGCCCTTTCCCCTCTTCTCACTGAAGGAGTAGAATAGACATTTAGCTGTTTTAATTATTTATTCTAGACTATATTTTTGTGCTTTTAAAATTTTTTTATCATGTCATGTAATTTGGTATAACCTACCCTGTCAGTAGTTAAAGGGCATGTATATAATAATAATAATAATAATAATAATAATAATAATAATAATAATAATAAGAAGAAGAAGAAGAAGAAGAAGAAGAAGAAGAAGAAGAAGAATGAGGAAGAAGAAGAAGAAGAATGAGGAGGAAGATGAGGAGAAGAAGAAGGAGAAGAAGAAGGAGAAGGAGAAGGAGGGAGAAGGAGAAGGAGGATGTCTGTAGCAAAGTTATTATCAGGTGAATGCTGCAGTGATTCAAAGGCCCTCAGTTACAGCATCATCTTTATTTTCACATATCAAAGAAAAAGCACATTGAAGTAATTAATCATATACTTGTTTATTGTTTTGGACTTAATGCATTTTACACACTTTTTTGTTGTGGCATTTAATTTAATTACACATCATTCCTAGATGATTCTGTCATTACTTTAGTACTCTCACAAAGAAGGATGGATGAGAAATAAATAAATGAGGTTTACTATTTTGATATGGGCTATTCTGGGATAAATGGAAATACAAGTCGCATTCTTTGTCATTTCTACTTTTAATATCATTCAACAGCTGAAAACAATTTATAGACACATTTGGCAATAGGGAAAAGCAATTAAATCATAAATGCTTATTATCTGTCGTGCATGAAAGTGTGTAGGCATAAAATATTCAGTGTATATCTGTGTGCTGAGATTCTAGACTTGAT
Organism: Paroedura picta; assembly: GCF_049243985.1. NCBI lineage: Eukaryota > Metazoa > Chordata > Lepidosauria > Squamata > Gekkonidae > Paroedura > Paroedura picta. The sequence continues at coordinate 45,835,474 of NC_135374.1, forward strand.
TCACTCATGTGTTCAACAAGTATGTTGACCAGGATGGTTATGCACTCACAGTTTTTCATAGAAGTCAGATCACTGATGCTGTTAAATCACCGCTTTGTAAATCGCCCCTTTTTAAAAGGTGTGTGGAGTTTTTTTGCATACCATAGTAGAGCAAGGCAAATGATTATGTATTTGAGAGAGCCTTCCTCAAGTGCGTGAGTACTTCATCCATTGCACTAGGATCTTATTGGTAGAATGTGGTCAGCAGCAATGTCACCTGACTGACACATACTGCTGGCAGAGCCTCATGGGAATTCTGTTCAGCCATTGGTGTAAGACAGCTCAAGAGAAGAGACAGAAAACACATGCATGCCATAAAAAGTGCCCCTGGAACCAACTTTCAGGAAAAATTTGTAGCAAAGCAAGTTTACAATGGTGTGAGGAAACATTGCAGAAAATTCAATGACAGGTGAGTGCCTTGCATAATCAAAAATACTCCAATGAGTTTTCCATGGTGAAACCACTGTTACATGCAGAATCAAAAAAGCAATTTCTTTTTTTTTTTTGCAGACTTTTTGTGATTTTTCCTGTTGTACATAACTGACTGAAGAGTAAGAACAAGGGTGTTAGCTTTGCTCCCATCTCCATACATTCCCTGGCTCCTGAACATGGTATGCAGGTCTATAGGAAGACCCATTCAGGGAAGAGGGAACATGACATAAATGTGAGAAATAAATACATCAAAAATTATTGTTATTTCTCATCATGTGATTTCTGGGAAAATTCAATTTGAGAGTGAGAACTTGGGAGTTTCTAGTTGAAGAACTGAAAACCTAATCGTAATGCCATTTGGACAGTATTATTACATCATTTTGCACTATTTTTTTGCAAAGAGATGTCACTCTCTCTATCATCTTTCTATAAAATATAGCATGGTCAAGAAAAATATATGATTTTTTTCCTTAGGGAAAAAAAAATCCAAACAGAAACTGGAATTTTTGAATAAGAACAGAATGTTCATAGACATAATTGGAGTCCAATCACACCTTTAATACCAACAACAATATATTCAAGGTGTGAGCTTTCAAGTGCATGCACTCTTCCTCAGACAATGGAACAAGCATCATAAGAGTATATATGTTTGTCTTAAAGTTGCTATTGGGTTCAGATTTTGTTGTGCTACTTCAGACCAACATGGCTACCCACTTGAGTATGTTCATGGGATTTGGTAACATTTTTAGTGTTGACTAACTGTAAAGAAAATAGATATTGAACTGAATACCTCAATTAAGATGTCAACTCAGACCGTGACAATTATTAAAAATGCAAAAGAGAAAAAATATTTAAAGTAAAATGGTCACTGTTGTAATGCCCTAGTATTAAATACTGTAGTATAAATACTCTGTATAAATACACTCTGTATAAATACACCTAGTATAAATTACACTGTAGACCAAAGTCTGATACTGGGTCTTTGCGTAGTGCAGAAGAACCATTAAAACTGTTTTATAGTGGTTTATCAATGTCAATATTGTTTAGTCGGACTAGCAATGATTCTCTAGGGTCTAGAAGGTTTTCACATTATCATTTAACTGGAGATGGCAAGAACTGAACGTGAAACACTCTGCCTGCAAAGCAGATTCTCTACCATTCAACCAAAGCTCTTCCATCTCCATCTGTGCATGGAAATGTAATTTTGCAGGTATACTCTACACCATGGTATGGTACTCATATACAAAATATGCTGTGCAAGGAATTCGACTGGCAGGAGGGCACCTTGGGTTTAAAGAAGGTGCACACACATTTCTGTTGGCTTAAACAAGGCTACAGCTTTATTATTAACTCTGCAGGAGTTCATGGAATGTTCATGGGATTTGGTAACATTATTAGTGTTGACTAACTCTAAAGAAAAGAGATATTGAACTGAATCCCTCAATTAAGATGTCAACTCAGACTGTGGTAATCATTACAAAATCAAAAGAGAAAAAATATATTTAAAGTAAAATGGTCACTGTTGTAATGCCCTAGTATAAAATACATAGAGTGACAGCATTTAAAACCCTATATACTGTATTAGAGAGAAGGTAGGAGGAACTTTTTCTTTCTCTCCCATGAACTAGTACCTAATTCAGTTGACAGACAACATATTCAGAATATAAAAAAGAGAGAAAAGCATGTTTTCACCCAATGCTTACGTAATTTATGAAATCCACTACAATAATGGATCTTTGGTCTGAGCAACTAAAGCTTTTCTTACATCTACATTACCTGATAAGTGCCAGTAGGGTTTGAAGGACATAGGTTGGGGGCCTGAGCCTAGCAGAAATTACACTGTTGTTTTCACAAAATCATAAGCAAGGTTCACAGTGTTTCAGCAACCTGCATTACATCAAGCAATAATTTTCAACTCATTATGGCCCAAGTTCCTGCTATTACCTAGAAACAAAGTTCATTCCATAAATTTTCTACATTGTACAGTAAATTATATTAATTGTAGTCTAACTGGAAACATAAAAATACACTTAACTGGAATAAAGACTTTTATCAGTTATTGATTTGTAAATACCCCTGGCTGTGTAAATGGCTGCATATAATTCTCCTATCTTTCCAAGTAATGTACCATACTAATGCCATTAAGTATATTATCAGTCATATTTATTGTATTGATTCCCAGGGCTGGTGATGTTAGCACACTATTTACTAGCCAGAAAATTTATGGTTTACAACACATGGTTATCTATAATAAACCCAATCGAATCCCGATTCACAGAGTTACCTAGTTATAGGGGGATTTTTTGTCAGTGTGTATAGTTTGTAGTAATTTTGAACCAGCATGGCGTATTGCCAGTATGCTATAGTACTTAAGAGCAGCAGCCTCTCGCCTCTAATATGGAGAACCAGGATTGATTTCCCACCTAACCACATGTGTCCAGCTGGGTGACCTTGGGCTAGTTACATCTCTCTCAGCCTCAACTACCTCACAGGGTGTGCATTGGGGGGAGAGGAAGGGAAGGTAATTGTAAGCCACTTTGAGCTTCCTCTGGGTAGTGAAAAGCAGTGTATAAAAAGCAACTCTTCTTCTTATGTATATATTTGTAACTGTTTTTCATCTAAAACACTGTAGACCAAAATATGACACTGGGTCTATGTGTAGTGCAGAAGAAGAACTATTAAAACCATTTTATACTGGTTTATCAAGATCAGTATTGTTTATTCTGGCTGGCAGTGACTCTCTAGAGTCTAGAAGATCTTTTTCTTTACACATTATCATTTAACTGGAAATGCCAGGAACTGAACATGAGACTCCCTGCATGCAAATCAGATTCTCTACCATTCAACCAAAGCACTTCCATCTCCATCTGAGCATGGAAATGCAATTTTGCAGGTATACTACACCATGTTATGGTACTCACATACAAAATATGCTGTGCAAGGAAATTGACTGGCAGAAGGGCACCTTGGACTTAAGGAAGATGTGCACACATTTCTGTTGGCTTAAACAAGGCCACAGCTTTATTATTAACTGTGTGTTGGAGTGTTGGTGCAGCATGGGAGAGGGAGACTGACATGCAGTCAGACAACCACAATAACCAAGTCCCCAGGGGCACCCCAGCCGAGAATGAGGGTCCCCTTGACACTGGATTCCCTCCATAGAGAAGTGTCCCACCTGAGGTGCCAAGAGGAAGCACATACTTCCCTTGTTCCCCCAGGCCACCCAGCATGGTAAATCCTGTGCTGCCAAGGGGAGGCATCCATTTCCCTTGGTCCCACCCAGGGCTACCTGGCACTGTAAGCCCCATGCATCCCCTGCCAGGTTGGCCCCACTCGCAGACCTGCCACCTCATAAGGAGATCCCAAACCTGGGGAGTCTGATGCACAGACCAAACTCCCCCCCCCCCCGAACAGGCTCCATCCCATGTCAAACCACAAGCTGTGACAAACTGCAGGTCAAATAAGTATAACAGTAGCCCACACCAAACCATAAACAGTATTAGCTAATATCACAGGGTGGGAGGGAAGCTACCCTCATGGCAGCCTGGGCAAAAGAGGTTGGGCTCCAAGCAAATGGCCCTTATAATGTGCCCAGTGCTTATGCCTCCCTACCCTGCCTTAGGGCAACACCATGCCACTGGTCTGTGCACGTGCACCACCAAGCATGCCAACTAGCACCTCCTTCTTTTCCGCCCAGCTCCTCTGCTGCCTCAATGGATGCCCAGAGGTAAGGTTTCAGCCACATATAAAATTGTAAGCAACTTGTTGACTAGATGGAAAGCACGTACATATTGTTGGTGGTGATTATTTATTTATATATTTTTAAAAACATTTCCATATTTCTAACTTCTAGGAAACCAAGACAGCTTACAACATGAATAATGATAAAATACAATTAAAAACATTTGTATGTAAATTATGTAAAAACCAATAGCTGAAAATGATAATTTAAAGCTGTCATTGGACAAAACTAACCAAAAGCTTGTAAGAATAAAAATGTGAGATTTATTGATAATCAAAGATACTTGTTGTTAGGTGCGAAGTCGTGTCTGACCCATCGCGACCCCATGGACAATGATCCTCCAGGCCTTCCTGTCCTCTACCATTCCCCGGAGTCCATTTAAGTTTGCACCGACTGCTTCAGTGACTCCATCCAGCCACCTCATTCTCTGGTGTCCCCTTCTTCTTTTGAATCATAGAATCATAGAATCATAGAATCATAGAATTATAGAGTTGGAAGGGGCCATACAGGCCATCTAGTCCAACCCCCTGCTCAACGCAGGATTAGCCCTAAGCATCCTAAAGCATCCAAGAAAAGTGTGTATCCAACCTTTGCTTGAAGACTGCCAGTGAGGGGGAGCTCACCACCTCCTTAGGCAGCCTATTCCACTGCTGAACTACTCTGACTGTGATTTTTTTCCCCCTGATATCTAGCCTATATCGTTGTACTTGAAGTTTAAACCCATTACTGCGTGTCCTCTCCTCTGCAGCCAACAGAAACAGCATCCTGCCCTCCTCCAAGTGACAACCTTTTGCCCTCAATCGCTCCCAGCATTAAGCTCTTTTCCAGGGAGTCCTTCCTTCTCATGAGGTAGCCAAAGTCTTTGAGTTTCATCTTCAGGATCTGGCCTTCTAAGGAGCAGTCAGGGCTGATCTCCTCAAGGACTGACCGGTTTGTTCGCCTTGCAGTCCAAGGGACTCGCAAGAGTCTTCTCCAGCACCAGAGTACAAAAGCCTCAATTCTTTGACGCTCGGCCTTCCTTATGGTCCAACTTTCGCAGCCATACATTGCAACTGGGAATACTATAGCCTTGACTAAATGCACTTTTGTTGGCAGGGTGATGTCTCTGTTTTTGAGGATGCTGTCTAGATTTGCCATAGCTTTCCTCCCCAGGAGCAAGTGTCTTTTAATTTCTTTGCTGCAGTCCCCATCTGCAGTGATCTTGGAGCCCAGGAAAATAAAATCTGTCACTACCTCCATTTCTACCCTATCTATTTGCCAGGAATTGAGAGGGCCAGATGCCATGATCTTTGTTTTCTTGATGTTGAGTTCAAGCCAACTTTTGCACTCTCCTCCTTCACCCACATCAACAGGCTCTTTAGTTCCTCTTCGCTTTCTGCCATTAGAGTGGTATCATCTGCATATCTGAGGTTGTTGATATTTCTCCCTGCAATCTTGATCCCAATTTGTGACTCCTCTAATCCCGCCTTTCTCAAGGATACTATTCTCAAGGATACTATCAAGGATATTTCTCAAGGATACTATCAAGGATACTATTGTGTATAATTTCTGCCAATATAAATTTAATCTTATTAACTATACTCTGAGGAGTCACTACAGCCTTCAGAGAGTTTAATTCACTTCTAGCTATTCCACCTTTAAGAAGATTTAGAAAAGTGTTGGTTTTCTCACATCAAGGGTACTTGCATTTTTCATTTTCCCCTAATCAGAAGTAAAATTCAAATTCATCCCTCTTTTACTTTCTACCTTACTGGTTGATTAAATTTGTCAAAAAAGGACCATGCTTAGTGTCTAACTTGGAAATCTAATTTTGTAGGGACAGGATATGGGACGGATAAAATGTAATTGTGGGAGTCTAGTAGATACAGCCAGTTTGGTGTAGTAGTTGGAGAATGGACTTCTAATTTGGCAAGGTTTGATTATCACGAATGGGGACTGGGGTAGAAGAGGTAAAGAGGATCTCAGGCCATGGGCAGTCTTAGAGGACTGCCTCTTCCTCCTTCCCTCCCTACATCCCAGCCACCCAACTCTTGGGCTGGCTTGCCTTTCCAAAATGGGCCAGTAGCAGGCCACCTCTTCTTCTAGGTGGTAAAAGTTGGAGGGTGAGGTGGCCAGGAGTGGGACAGGCTACCTGATTGGCCAATCTATTGTTTATAAATTATTATGTATTGTAAACTTAAATGGATTCCGGGAAATGGTAGAGGACAGGAAGGCCTAGAGGATCATTGTCCATGGGGTCATGATTGGTCGGACATGACTTCGCACCTAACAACAAGTGTACCATTATTGTAATCCTGTTTTGTAGAATGGTTGGTTGTATGTGTACTACTACAATTACAAAATTAATTATGTAATCTGCCCTAGATCTCAGTGAGAAAGGTGAATTAGAAATTTAAAAAGGCATTTTTCCAGGTGTGAATGAGCACGACTCATTTCAGTTATTCTTAAAGCAGTCTGAGAATATTTCAGTTATTCTTAAAGCAGTTCCAGATAAATCAGCATTTTCTTCTTGTGTTTTCAGTGTAAGAGTTAGCTTTGTATCTCTTTATCCACTAAAATAATGATCCTTAACTTTAGTTAGATTGTACCCTGAAAAAAAAAAAAAGATGGGCCTTACAGTTGGTATTTTCAAAAGCCCTTAAAAATTGCAAGAAATTCAAATGCAACACAGTTGTTTTTTGTAACATGGATGGGGGGGGGATGTCTTTTGAAGGACATTACATAATTCCTAGTTGATCTTTCTCTGTTTATCCCCTGCCAATTAAAATAATTGTGTAAAAATTTCTGAAGTTAGACTTAAATGACAGGTTTTAAAAGACCAAGAACATCAGTGAAAGATAAAGCACTGTGGCATAGCTAGCAAAACCAACCAAAAAAATCAAAGCTACAATTTTTGTCTGTGCTGATGAAATATGTTATGACAAACTGAAGGTGAAAGGTATTCAATATCGGAACTTTGTTGCGTATTGGAATAAAAAAGAAGACAAGTTTTAAATACATCTTTGAACTTTTTGGTTGGTTTTGCCAGCTATGGCACAGTGTTTTTTCTTTCACTGATGTTGTTGTAACCATTTCCTGTGGCTGCATAGAATTATTTACAGGCTTTAAAAGATCTGCATGAAGTTTAGTTTCCTGTGGTTATTGACTTGAAAGGGGGATTGGAGAGAAGGCAAATGACCCCAGTGTCCCCAGTGGGGGGGAGGATTTCAGTGCTACATGCAAATAAAACTAAGCCTGTTCTTCCCTTGCCCACTACACCAGGCTAAATGCCATGTATTATAATAAGTCCCTTGACCTCAGCAGTTGGTTCACTGGATGCAATATTTATAGGGTTGCATCCTATCAACCCACTCCAAACACACAATGAATAAGAATAATACAAATCTCAAAAAGCAAACAAAAAGGAAGTAAATATTCAAATCAATATTCTTTAAATTTCGAGGAGACGACTGAAGATGGCGCCGTACTAGCTAGGCTTCTGCCCGGCTCTTAAGCCATGCTGAGGGTCAGGAGCAAATGCACCTGGCAGACCTGTGCAGATACACAAATCTTGCTCGCCGGTCGCCCCAGGAACCGGGAACGGCATCCTGAGGGTCCTACAGATCCATGGAGACTGTGTTCTCCAGATCGCCGCGGCATGTGCTCAAGGTCATGATGGCGCCCTTGTCATAAATAACTTTCTAAGCTTGAAACAACCAGCTGACCCTACATTCTTCCCAGATCATCTTTTACCAGACTGACAGGAGCCGGAGTCTGCAACAGTAAAGACTGTGAGTTTTTTGGCTTTTCCTTTGTTTTTTTTTCCCCACAAACTCTTCCCCCCCCTCAACCAATTTACAAGTGAATCCTTTCGTTGAGTGAGAGGCACCTAGCTAAATACTCTCATTAATCAAACAAAGAGAGAGCTTAAAGAAAAGAGAGACTTTAAAGATTTGTTGGAGAGAGTTCAGTGGGGGACGCTGACTTGATACGGAGATCGACAAACTGATAATTTTGTATCACTCGAGCTCCCGCGAGACTTCACAAGACTTTCTGTTTATAATCTGTGACTGCCTAGAACTATGGAAAAATTAACTAAGGCACAGCTTTTCCATTTGTTATGCGAAGGGAACTCAAAGATACTGAAAGCAGTCAATAAGGTAGAAAAGGAAATCCAAAAGACTAAGAAAGAACTTTTAGACAGAACCGACGGTTTGAAAAAAACAGCTGATGAAAACACAATTCAGCCAACAATACATCAAACGAGAATTCAATGTCCGGAAGTTAATCAACAGGAGGGGGAGAGAGCTAGGGACGTTAAAATCAAAAGCACCTTGGAAGAACTTGGGAAAACAGATTTAAGGAAGGAAAGCACCAAAAACCTGGAAGTCTATTTACAGCAGGAAGTGATTTGGATCAACAAAACAAACAGAGTCTATTCAAAGGCGACAGCACGCAGGAAGCTATCGGAAGAGATCCGGATTGACAAAGTATACAGAGCCTACTTAAAGGTGACTGCAAGCAAGAATCAAGCAAGAGACTTCTTTGGCCCTGACAGAAAGGCAACCAGAAATACTCTATGCAGGAATCACCAGGCGACATTATGGAAAAGAATACAATTTCATTTTCTGCGACCACCTGAAGAATGTGATGAACAGTGGAGCACTCTCTTGGTTTCCAGTGGGAAAGACAGTAGCAGTAACTCTTAGGTCAGGGCCAATATATGAAGGGAACTGACTTTATATTACCTAAAACAATAATAGAATATATTCTTATAATAGATTATACTCTCATATGTATCAACAATTACTCTGCTAAGAAAGATGGTAATAATTTCTAGATTAGGATTAATATGTGATGGGAACTGAATATGTATGCTGATATGTATGCTAAAAGAGAATGGCAAACTATACTTCATATGTATTAACAAGACAGCAGCAGTAACTCTTAGGTCAGGGCCAATATATGAAGGGGACTGACTTTATATCACTTAAGATAATAATAGAATATATTCTTATAACAGATTATACTCTCATATGTATTAACAATCATTTCGCTAAGAAAGATGGTAAAAACTTCTAGATTAGGATTAATATGTGATGGGAACTGAATATGTATGTTAAAAGAGGATGGCAAACCATATCAGCTGGTCGCTTTTTTTCTCTTTTACTTTTCTGTTAATGCTTTATATAATAATAAATAATAAAATTACAAATATATATATATATATATATTCTTTAAATTTCTACTTTATAACTGAAACACTTAACTGTTATTTGTATATCAACCCTTTATTCTTAAATTTTAAATACCTATCTTTTAAAAATGTGTATATTGTCTTTACTTAATACGCTACATAACCCCAGGAGTTCTCTGTATGCCAGCTTGGTGTAGTGGTTAGGAGTGCCAACTTCTCATCTGGTGAGCCTGGTTCAATTCTCCACTCACCCACATGTAGCCAGCTGGGTGACCTTGGGCTTGCCACAGCAATGATAAAGCTGTTCTGACTGAACAATAATATCAGGGCTCAGCCTCACCCTGACAATCTCGTTGATATGTTGGCTTACTAGTGTTATGTGTGTGTGTCTATGAATGTGGGTGTGGTGCTACAGCATCTCTATACAGGTAGAGTGGGAGGCAATATGTATTTGGGAAACAAACAAACAAAAAAAGAAGCAGTCAGAATACTGATCCTAGACTTGGAGCTGGAGTTTCCTAAACAAGAAAAGGAGCTGAAAAATATTTCCAAGCTTAACTCTTACCTGAAAAGATATCTACATTAAAAGAAAGAAGGTTAAAAATGGTTAGGTATATGCATTCATAAATTTGTGGTCAATGGTTTAATCTAGACTCCCATGTTTTGTGTTTTCATTACTGAGGAGTGGAAGCAGCCGCTATGATGCTTATGACAGTCAAAATATTTTGTTTTCCTGCAGGAGTGCCCTGGTCTGAGCATAAGAGTAAAATTTCTGCAGAGGAAAATAATTTCAGGATAGTTCTGGAGTTTGTCAGAACCTTCCCCCCCCTCAGAGGAAGGAGGTTGCCAATGTAAATTGAATCTTATTAACTATGCTCTCAGGAGTCACCACAACCTTCAGAGGGTTTAATTCACTTCCTAGCTATTCCTCCTTTAAGAAGTTATAGAAATGTGTTGGTTTTCTAACATCAAGGGTACTTGCATTTTTCATTTTTCCCTAATCAGGAGGATATTGTTATGTAATACTGAAGCATGTTGCCTTCCCATAAAATGTTTGCCACGTAGAAACATTACACAGAAATGTTCAGAGTTGCATGGGGACTGGGGTAGAAGAGGTAAAGAGGTTCATGCTCTGAAACTGCTAGGCTTTTCCAAGTTTTGCAGGACCATATCAGGGACAGTTTTTAACTTCTCAAGCAATGCATTAAGAAACTGACATGAATTAAATTTTTAAAAATTGAAGATAAAAGACTAAATAGATATTAGTCCAAAGGTATACCACATGTGCAGAGTGTTTCTCCCTGCCAAATTTTAAACATGTTCTCTTAATGCCTTTTGTATGATGTCACTGTGAATCTTATTTCACCCACATTCATAACCGGTAGCTCCCCTTGCTTCTTTTATGGTCGCAAACTAAAGTTCATGATGAATTTGGGCTAATCATGAATTGAATTTCATGGCAGGTCAGCTGGCACAAATTTCCATAAACTTTCAAGCTGTTTGTGTAGATTTGTGCTGTTTCATGACTGGATACATTTGAAGACAGACTGTCTCCATTAAAGCAAAATGTTTACCAAATTTCAAAGCAATGGGGGGGGGAGGTAGAATTTTTCACCTTAGAAACACTGTTGTCAGTTGAAAACTAGTCATTAGGGATGGGCATGAAATAAGGTATGAAGCAAAATTCATCCCAATTTTTTCCCTGTTCATAGTTCACAAGCAGAAGTTCATGATGGATCTGTCAAGATAAACTTCCATGAACTTAGAAAGCAGTTCATGGAAGTCGTGGAAATTCAGGTATGGAATATGAAGTGGGGATTTAAGTGTATTTGTATCCCGTGAAAGCTACAAAAGCAGCAGCATGGTAGAGAGGTGCTCCCTACTGTTTAGTTTTTTCAGGTTGTCTTGTTCAGTCATTTTAAAGTTTTAAGAGACTGCACAAGAAAGCACAAAAACGTTAGTCATGTCAGTTTCAACCCCCCCCCTTTTTTTTTTGCTGGAATTCTTTTTTCTTTTTTTTTCTTTTTTCTTTTTTGCAAAGCTTGCAAAATCCCACCATCCTTGCTTGTTTTTGTGAATTTGTTTTGATATCAGTCCTTTTTTGCTTGCAATGCCAGTGACATTGGGTTCTGCTGGGCACTCTGAATATGCTGATATTGCTGGGCATTCTGATCATTATACTGATTCTGCTAGACTTGTAAACTGCTGCTTGAATTATGGTTCAGTTGGTGTTGCCACAATGTCTTTGGGTTTCTGTTGGGCACTAGTACATTGCACTCATTCTGCTAGACTTGCAAAAATACCCCTCTGCATGGTTGTGATGAGCTGGCATTGCTACATTGGTATTGGGTAATGTTGGGCACTAATACATTGCACTGGTTCTGCTGGGCTTGCAAACCCCCCTCTTGGAGAGTGTACTACTACTGCTGGGCACTAGGTAATTTGTGGTGGTTCTGCTGGGATTGTACTAATGTTCCTTATTCATATAAGGCCCGACTACTAGCGCCCTACCTGTCCCCCGAACACCTGGCCACGGTGATCCATGCAACGGTCACCTCCAGAATAGATTTCTGTAATTCGCTCTACGCGGGCCTTCCCTTGTCCTTGATCCGGAAACCAGCTAGTGCAGAATGCAGCTGCTAGGGTCCTAACTGGCACACCTTGGAGGGCCCATATCCAGCCAGTGCTGAGGCAGCTGCACTGTTTGCCAATTGCTGCCCGGATCCGGTTCAAGGTTTTGGTTTTAACCTTCAAGGCTTTACGCGAGTTGGGACCCACATACCTGAGGGACCGCTTATCGCCCTATGCCCCCCGTAGAGCTTTACGTTCTGCGGGAGAAAATCTATTGGTCGTCCCCGGCCCTAGGGAAGCACGCCTGGCCTCGACCAGGGCCTGGGCCTTCTCAGTCCTGGCCCCTGCCTGGTGGAATGAGCTCCCGGGAGAGCTGCGGGCCCTGCGGGACCTTCCATTGTTCCGCAGGGCCTGCAAGATGGAGCTCTTCCGCCAGGTTTACGGTTAAGACCAGGCTTAACATCTATGCCCCCCCGGGACCTGAGGATTGGGATTAGAGACGGGTACCACCAGTATCCCCTCTCCACTTGCTAGGGGGGGAATGGGTAGTTGATTAGCTGCTCTTGCCAGGTAGTTATTAACTATTGATATGTTAATTGGTTTTTAATGTATTTTATGGGGTTTTATACTGTTGTAACCTGCCACGAGCCGCAAGGGAGTGGCGGGTAATAAATTCAATAATAATAATAATAATAATAATAATAATAATAATAATAATAATAATAATAATAATAATATTGTGGTTGAGGTGGCTTTGTCACATTGGCACTAGGTTCAGCTAGACACTAGTAAATTGCACTGGTTCTGTTGGTCTTGCAATCCTCTTCCTCTGCTTGGGTTATGATTCTGTGCTAGATATCAGTTTTGTTAAGCTGCCATTGTCTAAATCAGGGGTAGCCAAACTGTGGTCCTCCAGATGTTCATGAACTACAATTCCCATGAGCCCCTGCCAGCAAATGCTGGCAGGGGCTCATGGGAATTGTAGTTCATGAACATCTGGAGGACCACAGGTTGATTACCTCTAGTCTAAATGACACTGAGTTCTTCTGGGCTTGCCAATATGCCACTTCCTGGTTTCTACTGCAACGATTCTCTGGTTCTACCTTAGTCCTGTTTGGTTTGAAAGACTCTATGTATCATAAACCAAACAAAATCACATTTTCCTGGTTTATACCTTCCCTGCTTATGGTATTTTAGCACCATTTTTACATTAATTTTATGCCTACACAACTGATGTAAAAAGTTTAAAACTGCATAAAAGGGAAAAATAGAACATCTCTATTTTTAAATTGTACTTTTCCATGAATTTCCAGCCATGAAGCTCTGTTTTTGCGGTGGTATTGTAGAAACTGCCTTCATCGTTTTGACTAGTTAAGTGCATAGAAGATAAAAGAAAAATGGAAGAGGATAACTGAACTTGATTATCAGTATAGGAAACTCAATATGTGTCTGTCACAACAGAGATGTCATTTGATTCATGCGACTCCAGAAATATATTCTTATTTCCTCTCTCCTTTGATCTATCACTATCATTATTTTCATACTTAGCATATTTAAGAATGTTGTGTACAACCTGCAGGTGCAACATAATAGATGACCTTGTATATTCTTTGAAGTGATTGTTAAGCAAGACTTTTGACAATGATAAGGAACCCTTTTTAATAAGAAACTCAGCAACTGCAGATTTATTGTGGAGCCAGCATTTGGCTGTCCAAAGCAAAAGTAGTAGAAAGTACTGAAAATATTAGTCTTGACTGAAGCACATGTTTAGGTTGCAGTTATTAGCTCTAGTTCAATAGAAAGTTATCCACACCTTACTAACAGTAGGCTGTACATGAAGTTAGATTGCTGACTAGGATTTTCTGATCTGAACATTCTTTGCAAGACTTAAAGTTCTTTACTGGGTTCAAGTTTGTTTCTAGACATTAATATGACTTGGACAACAGGATCTGAAGATTTGCCATTTCCCATGTGTCTATACATTAATCTCTCTGTTCTATGCCCCTTCATTCAGAACAGAGAAATGAGAACTGACTTGAATTTCATGGCAAATATGTTTGACCATACACCTTGTTAGACAGTTGAATGTTTAATCTGTTTATCTGTCAAACATCTTTATACTAATAAAGTTGCTGTGGTAGTGGCATTTCATTGCTTTTCATTTATTTGATTGGGTAGGTGGGGTGCTTTTGCATATGTGCAATAGGCAAGATTATTTCTACCTTGAATCCTGGATGTTCAGATTAACTCATGTCGTAAGTGGGGGACTATGATTTCTTTAAGGCTGTGTGAAAATAAAGGTAAAGGTAAAGGTATCCCCTGTGCAAGCACTGAGTCATGTCTGACCCTTGGGGTGACGCCCTCTAGCGTTTTCATGGCAGACTCAATATGGGGTGGTTTGCCAGTGCCTTCCCCAGTCATTACCATTTACCCCCCAGCAGCAAGCTGGGTACTCATTTTACCAACCTCGGAAGGATGGAAGGCTGAGTTAACCTTGAGCCGGCTGCTGGGATCGAACTCCCAACCTCATGGGCAGACAGCTTCAAACAGCATTTCTGCTGCCTTACCACTCTGTGCCACAAGAGGTGTGAAAATACATATGCACAAAAATGATTTGTATGCTACCCTTCCTCTGGAAGCTCAGAGTAGTTCGCAACAATAAGTATAACACAATACAATAAAATAGTATATAAAATCTGACTTTAATGTATTAAACATTGAAATCCCACAATTTCAGGACTACCTCCTGCTCTATACAGAATGAGAGGCATAAAGTGAATTCTTAATATTCATTAAGTGGATGCCAGCTGATGATTTGAGTATCTCATGTAGGTAGACCAGACATATTTGGTAGTATTTCTAGTCCTCAGACATACATCTGGTGGAACAGCTCTGTTTTACGAGCCCAGCAAAACTGTCTAAGATCCCACAGGACCCTGATCTCTTTGGATAGAGCATTCTACCAGGCCAGTCTAACTTATTTGGGGCCAGGGACCTTGAACAAATTTAAAACTTAAACTTCTGGGGGGGGGTGTAGTTGAGGAGGTGATGTCAAAAATATGAAAGTCCCAGACCATTTGTGCCTGTAAAAGTAAGATCGAACACCTTGAACCTGATTCAGCACTCACTCTGGACCCAGTCCAACTGGGAGAGCACTGGTTGAATGTTCAGTTCAAGTGGCCTTTATTGGCATTAAAAAAAGAAAGAACAGTAACATAATAGACAAACAACAAAAGTGCTACAGAATTCAGAGATAAAAGCATAAAACTAATAATCATATTAAATAATATAGCATCATAAAGGAACTTTGCTACAATTTCTGTTACTTCTTGATCTGCATTATCAAGAAGGAAAATTCTGCTAAATGTATTAAAATTGGGTTTAAACATTTAAAACGGAGCATCTGATAAAAAGGGCACTGAAGTAAAATGTGAGAGCAAGTTACAATATGGTCCTTCGCAGAAGGGCAAAATCTATTGGAATAAGATACACCCTGCTATCATCCCGTTAATATAGCAGAAGGGAGAACATTAAATCTAGCCAAAGGAAAGGCTCTATGCAACTTTCGTACATGGAGTTGGAGGAAATATGGAGCCATGTGACCCACTCTTGTCACTACCCCTAGATTCAGTGGGGAACAGGTTTTGTTAGTGGCCACACAAAGATTTTGTAGATCTGAATCCAGTAGGTTAGATTTATTTTTTTTAAGCATCAGATTCAGATAGGACAGATATTCCAAAGATAAATCCGAAGTTAATTACCACATCTTGTGGAGTTGGTAGAAAGCTTGGTGGACAATATTGATGACCTGGACCTCATAGATAAGGCATCCAGAATGATTCCCAGATTCCTAAGGGAGGTCGATGTTATCAATTGGACTCCAACAAGAGCTAGAAGTTGCCACAGTCTTATGCAATAACAGACTTACACAAACACAAAATTGTAAAATTTCTTTAGAATCATTTACTTAAAATGTTTGGCTAGATGGTTTGTTTGTTGTTTATTCCATTGTTTATTGAGTGACACCAGGTCATTGAGAGGGGGGATTATGAGTGCTTGCAAACTCTGAACATACATGAAACATTGAATTGTTCTATATCATACTGTACTGATTGAATATTTGAAAAAATATAAACAGAAGGTCTGTTGAGCCATTATTTTAATGGGGTTTTGTTGTTGATAATTGTTAACCACCATGACCCATTTTGGAAGTGGTGATATAGAAAGTGAAATATAAATAAACTAGGGACCCATTGTACTTGTAAATACAATGAGTGCTAGGTGTGCTTTTGGGGCCGGGGGGGAGCAACGCAGGGGAGCCTCAGGGCATGGGGGTGGGTATTCCTTTTGAGGGGGGGGATTTCTCCTTCTGCCAAATGGCTGACAGGGAGGCCAAAGAAAAGCCCCTTCTCACTTAAAATACTGCTCTGGCTAGGGGTTAGACACATCCAAGCCATGTGTACTTCTTCTTTGCAACTCTCTGCAGATTTGAGGCCACTGCACAGCGTTATTCTGCAAACGAAACTGGATCCTGTTGCTGAAGTTCTTTTGTCTCCTGTTTCATCTGCACAACAACCCTGGCCAGTAGGCCTCAAGTCTTTCAATTCAACAACAAACTGTGTGGAAGGCCTTAATTTTTTCTTCTCTACCACAACTCAGTCCAAAGTAGCCCTTTCTGCCTCGGGGGGGGGGGGCTGATCTTTATACTATGAAGGTGAGCTGTAATTCCAGGAGCTCTCCAGGCCCCACCTGGAGGTTGGCTACCCCTGGGTTGGAAATATTCCTCGGGTTTTGGAGGTGGGACTTCAAAATCATACAATGCCTCAGAGTCCAGCCTTCAAGGAGGCCACGGGTGTGCTTTTGCCTCGAGGGGGGGGGAAGGAAGCCATCCTCCCCCCCAGCTCTCGCCATGAGAATGTAGTGGGAGCATCGAGAACAGTGTGTAGGATGCACTGATGAAGCCCACTTTAAAAGCCAGCTGGGAGCTGACAGCTGTCCTCCCAAACCAGCTCTGCCAGAACAAGTGGCTAGAGTGGGAGGGAGGACAAAACAGTGAATACCACTTTAAAAGTAGGCTGGGAGGTGGCAATAACCCCCCCCCCCCGCAACTATGCCACAGAAATGTAAAGGGAGTAGAAAGTGTGATGTGGAGGATGAGGCAGTGAAGTCTGCTTTAAAAGTGGACTCAGAATTGGCAGCAGCCCCCCCCCCCCCCAGCTCTCACTGTGTAGGTGCTTGAGGAAGTGGCAAAAGTGAAGCAGAAGATGCAGAGCCCTCACCCCTGCCAGCATCGAAGAGACAGTGAAAATCAGTGGGGTGCAGAGGAGGTAGTGGTCTCTGCTGCTCCCAGTTATGGTTTCTGCCACTGCCAGCAGCAAGGAGGCCCGGACAGGCAAGCTCACCTCCACCTAGTGGCTACCTCCTGTGCTGAGTGGCTGAACTCCTTAGCCGTCTTCTCGGTGGCCTCCTAGGAAAGCCGATGGGGCCTCTGCAGAGCAAGTAGCAGGTCCGTGAAGTTTCCACCAGTGGCAAGGAGGCCTGCTGACTGGTCACTGAACCATGCATCTTACCTCCTGCTGGCTCTGCATGTTATACTTTGGGAAGGGCATTGAATTCAGTAGATTGGGAGAGTTTAAGTATGTATAGAATTGCCCTGCTAGACTTCTAAATTGGCTACAGGGAAGCTGCCACTTGGGTAGTGCCTTATTAGGCAGGTTTCGGTTCCTCTTCAGCTTAGGGATTTGTAGGAAGTTTAATCCTGCCAGCCTCTGTCCTTATACCTTAAAACAGTTCTTTGTACCAGTAAGATAAGTAAAATCATTGTGACAGCTAAAGTTTAATATTTAAACAAACACAGACTACAATCATAAAGCGAAATCGCAGCACATTAACATTATGGCAGTAGCTATTCACAGATCCCTAAGATATTAAATCTTGCACCTCAAGCTTTCAGGAAAAAAGGAAAGAAACATGTATTTAAGCACTTAACAATGCTCACTGCATATAACCTTTGTCCTCTGTATCAACTTGAGGGAATCACATCATCATATACATGTAATAGCCTATTTCTTCATTTTTATCTCTTTGTCACACTTTAAACTGAGGATGGGGTTGGAATCCGACAAATAAAGAGAAGATCCCTGCTTTGGAAGTTTAGCCTGAGACCTTGGTTAAACTTGATTTAAAATAGCAAATGACCCAGATCATTCTCTCTCTCTCTCTCTCTCTCTCTCTCTCTCTCTCTCTCTCTCTCTCTCTCTCTCTCTCTCTCTCTCTCTCACACACACACACACACACACACACACACACACACATACACATTTTGCGCGGCTCCCCATTGCCTGCTTCGGGCGGGATGGACACTTGGAGGGGCCAATCAGGAGCCGCTTCGGGGCTCCTGATTGCCCCCTCCGAGTTTTTATCCCGGACAGGGCCCGCCCTAACTCCTCCCACAGTGCCCTTACTGCTTTATTCAGTCCGTGGCGCTCCGCGCCATGGGGCTGTTTAAAGATGTGTGTGATGTGATAGCCTATGGCTTCACATTGTGACTATCATGTGACTGATATGGATGTGTGAATCCACCAACCCAGTATTGTCATGACAACAAACCTGACAAAGATTGAGGAGAAATCCCAAAGGGCCATAGAATGTTCTAAAGCATCACATGTGATTATGATGCATCATAGAAAAGAGACCACCAACATAGCAATGCTTTCTCCATATAATAATTGTCTGCAGTCCCAGCCCACAATACACATTGCTTTCTTTCACAACAAACATTTCAACCAGCTCTTTTCAGAAAAAATTCTTTAGAGCCCTAAAGCATTACCTGTCAAATATTATTGCTTTGGAAATATGGCTATATGAGCTTGCCACCTAATGGAGATGCTTCAGCATTTGCTTCCTATCTAGAAGTGTATACTCTTGATTTGGATGCAAATCATGTTTCTCTTTCTTCATAATTGCTCTGAGGTGCCTATAGGTAATAAGTCAGCATTGCTGGTTAAACCCCATGCACAGTGTAGGTCTAAAGATGAAGCAAATTTTGCTCTTTGGCCATCAAGATTATGTCTAGTGGCACTCAGATGCCTAATATGCTAATGATTGCATTTTCAACTCAAAGCATGAAGAATTAGGTGTGAATATACTATTAATACTAATGAGAAGGCATTGCTTAATTCCCCTCCCAAACATGATGCAAAAAAAGAAAGAAAAGAAAAGGGGGGGGGAATGCTGTTTGACAGCCCCATCCCAAGTTAAAAGGCTAATTTCACATTTCTCTCTTTACTCTCCTCAGCATTTCATTCACACACACTTTTAATATTCTTGTTGCTTAAATTGTGCATTAATGTTTTTGAGTCTCAGTAGCTGAAAGGCATGATTCCAATAATGAGGGGAAGTAAGCAGAATGCTTGATGAAGTGGTGGCTCAGAGACATCCCAACAACAAGCTGGCTGTTGTATCAACTATGCTCTAAACATTGCTCTGCAAAGCTGCCACAGTTTGTCACCTCCTCCCTAAGAAATTATTATTTTTATTACAAGATACTAGTATGTCAGAGTTCAAATCAGCCCAAATGTTGTGGAAGTATAATATATAACAGGAAGGGTACATTAGTTAAGGTGAAACTGTGAAAGAAATGTGATGGCTGCAAAATTATTTCACACAGTGTTTCTATTTTTCCCAGCCCAGTCTTCTATGGGTACCCCAGAACAACTAGTAAATCACATGAAAAGAGCCAGAATAAACATTTACTTCTAGGTAAGTGATACAGTCTTCTAACACTAAATTTTCTGTTTTGTCTGACTTGAGCAATATTTTACTCCACAAAAAAGAATAGGAATTTTAAACCTAAAAGATTTCTTCTAACAAGCAAACAAAAACCTTTCTTTTATAAAAAATGCTGATATTTTAAAGTGAATTGTGTTTTCTGAAAGAAAACAAAATATTGTTTCCCAAGTTAAGATCAATTTACGGAAATCACTGCCAGAAGAATGTATACCATCAGTGCTTTTTGAAGTCTTTTTCCCTTATTTTTAAAGACAATTGTATTGCTGAAACCAAAGATCCTAGTGTACGAAAGGAAGTGTGCCTAACTAGACTGATGGATAATTAGGGCCAAAGTAGTCATTATGACCGTTTATGCACTGGGAACTTCACTGCCCCACCTCCCGTGCAGGAGCACAGATCGGGGGTGGATGAGGTGCACCAGGCCAAATGCTCCCCCATGTGGGTGCAGGAAGAGGTGGGGCAACCTGCTACGACTAAAACTCCAGCCTGCAGCCCGGCATGAAAACTCCAGTGCATAAACGGTCTATGTGTGACACAAGATGGGTTGGGGGAGCCCAGCCTGACCTGCAGTTGCACATACAAATTGGGGAACTCACCTTAAAAACACTCCAAAATAAAAACTGGGATATTTCATATATTCATGCTTCCTGGAAAAGGAGCATCATGGTATGATAGTCAAACTGAAGCCCCCCCCCCCAGATCTCCTGTTTTTTCCCCTCCAGCTCCATTATAGGATCATTATACTCACCATATAGTTTACAGTAAAACTGAAGGTGTCCAGGGGTCTGGGGGGGGGGTGTTTTGATAAAACTTGTGTCACCCAAATTTCTGTATAGCTTCTGGTGCCTTATCACAAAAGACTGCCTCAGTTAAAAAAACAACAACAACAACATTGAACTAGGGGTCCAATTCTATGCTCCCCAATGAAGTAAATCCCCATCTCTGTAGTAAATACTGAAAGTAAGAATTTTCCAAGACCAACAGAACCAGTGCATGTACAGAACCCTGCAAAACCAGAGCCACTGTGGTAATGCCAGCTCAGCAGATCCAAGCAAGGGTAGGTGCAAGTACAGTGCTTGTTCAGACTGCCCAGCAGGACTGCTCAGCGCCACTGTGTCAATGGTAGCTAAACAAATTCAAGCAAAGGGAGGTTGCAAACCCAACACGGCAGAACCGTGTTGGATGTACAGATGGCCCAAAGAAGGTTCCACATCCTCCATTATTTGCAGAACCATTGTTTGTGATGGAGAAAAAAAAAGAAATATTTAAGGGAAGGTACTGGGTTTTGCTGGGCACTAGTACATTGCATTAGAGCCTCATGTGGCGCAGAGTGGTAATGCAGCAGACATGCAGTTTGAAGCTCTGCCAGTGAGGCTGAGAGTTCAATCCCAGGAGCCGGCTCAAGGTTGACTCAGCCTTCCATCCTTCCAAGGTCACTAAAATGAGTATCCAGCTTGCCGCTGGTGGGTAAACGGTAATGACTAGGGAAGGCACTGGCAAACCACCCTGTATTGAGTCTGCCATGAAAACGCTAGAGGGCGTCACCCCAAGGGTCAGACATGACCCGGTGCTTGCACAGGGGATACCTTTACCTTTACCTTTACCTTTAATACATTGCATTGGTACTGCACATCTCTTGATCCAGAATACTACAGCCAGGAACCTCACAGCAGCACTATGTTTACTATTACTGTTATCTATAGCCACTGATTTTTCTGTACTGTTCCCATTCCACTAAGCTTTATGTAAACCACCCTGAGCTTCAGGGGAATGAGTAAATAAATGTAAAATGAATGAATGAATGAATGAATGAATGAATGAATGAATGAATGAATGAATGAATGAATGAATGAATGAACTGGTTAAGCTGGGCTTGGAATGCTCCACTTTGATTTGTTGAGGTGGCATAGCCAGAGAATTATTGGTTCTGCTGAACTCTTACAACACTCCCATTGCTTGGATTTATTGAGCTGGCATTTGGGATTGGTCCTTCTAAGCACTTTGTAAATACATTCCTTAGGTAGGATGTATCCTTAAAATAGATTATAAAATTAAGAACTGTTGGGCTGTTCCTTGGCTGAGTACAAGCTATGAGGGCCTAAGCTTTTACCTAGGTACTCCATTTTGTCCATGCGGTAAAGACAATGGAGAACAGAGCCAACCATGAATATGGTGATAATGAACTTCAAACTACTGCAACTTCATGTGAAGGTGGACTGTCTTATTTAAACATCATTAGGCTAAAATCCAAGAAAAGGGAGTGCAAGTTTTCATTCATTCATTCATTCATTCATTCATTCATTCATTCATTCATTCATTCATTCATTCATTCATTCATTCATTGGTTTCCATGCTCAGCCTGAAATGTTTGAACAGAACATGTGTAATCTTTTAAATTAATTTATTAAACATCAAAATTTATTTTTGTCAAGGTTCCTATGCCTACCAATGGCTTTGGAGCCTTCCATCATCTCAATTTCCCAAAGGACTCCTCTCTCCAGACCTCAGATAGGGAGGAGATAAATGCTTCTTATCACCCTTCATCCTCCTCCTCCCTCCCAGCTCTCTGCCTGAGAATAGCAGAAATGTTCTGTTCATTAAGCCTTCTTTTATACCCTCAGCTCCCAAGAGCCCCCTCTCCCTTCTATCTACCCCATAGGCCCATTGCCCTGTCTTCTCGGTCATTTTCCATCCCACTGGAGTTTCCCCTGTTCTCAAATGTTCCTCTTCTCATGGGCCATGCTGTGGACTTGTGCACTACTCAGCTAGGTATGTGCTTGGGTCAGGCTGCTCTGTAGCATCTTCTTCTTCATCACATCCCCTTCTTAGGCCTGGCTTGTTCAGCTCTATCACGGTGTTAGTCTCTGTTCTCCAAACTGTCTCAACTGCTGCCTTGATTCCATCAGCTCCCTTTGTCTTCAGCTGCTTTCTGTCTTCAGGCTGATGCAGCTCCTTGACAGAACTTTGTGGGTGGTCTTCTGGAACCGTGAGGCTGATTCCATTGATGGGGGTGGGACCAAAAGGGTCAGCCAGCATTGTGGACTGGAATTGTTCCAATCTTAGGGGCTTTTCCTGCCAGCCACAGGCTGAGTCTGGACCATATCTGGACAATTTAAAATGTTCCTTGTCTGATTTCTTTAAATTTAATATCTTTATTTTCTTTTGCTGGATGAAGTGTAATAATGGGAAGGGAGGTGTTTACTCTTGCCATCCATAAAGCACAGTTTCTTGAATATACTGGGCTATTATAGATTGCCTTGATATTCATTTGTGAATTGAAGCAGGCGGTCATAGCAACAAGGAAGAGTTTTTAAATGGCCATAGAACAGTGTGCTAGATAAACAGCCCCATTTGGCTGGATATACTCTTGGAGTCATTGATTAAAGTGGGTGCTCTGTTTTTTGTAATCATGAGGACTGAGAGCAAGGGTATCCAATGGGATAGTCACAGGATTTTCTGACTTACAGGGGGGCAGCCAGAAGGAAAGTGAAAGGATTTGTGATTTCATTCATTCATAGCATTTATCAGTGTAATATTTACAATTTCATGACTAAGCAAGTTGATTGCATGTTGGACAAGATCAGAGAACCATTACCATGTAAAGATGGAGTGAATCAATAGGTAGAAACAATCTAGGATCTAATTAGTGAAGAATGGGTTCAAATTCTTCGTCCGTGATGAAATCACCATTAGAGGTCTTTTGAGACATACTGCTGTTTCAACCTGAATCACCCATCTTTAGACTAGGTATATAAATGACCTTTCTCATAGGGTCAAACAAGACAAAGGATTCTAGAAGACTCTGCACATTGCAAATGCTACAGAAATTACTAATAATATTACTTGTTTTATTTAGATTGCAAAACTGGTCATCTGAATCCATTCAAAGACAAAATATGGTCACATAAACAATTAACTAGAAACCTATTTACTATTTGTACTTGCAAGGTTATATCCGTAAAATGAAGGTTGTTGGAGTGCTGTTCGGTTAATTGTTGTCTGCTTCATCCACAATTTGTTATTCATGTTTTGTGGGTTCAGAAACATCACAACTGACATCTGTCTCATAAACTTAGTAACAGAACCTTAGACATTCATGCTTAATGAGAACAGAGATTTTTCTGAATTTCTAGATATTTCATATATTTTTTAATGTGGTTATACATGTCATATTGTTAGACTGCTACATCCTGGGATAGTTTAAGGAATATAGATTACTAGCTCTGTATTCAAGTATATTGTGCCAGCTGGCAGATGGAGTCCTCACATGAGGTGCACAGAAGGAAAGATAAGGGAACTTCTGTCCCACTGTAATCTTTTCAAGTGTTTATTACCCAAGATAGTTTTGCCTGAGTTGGTCACTTGTAGTTGAAAAGGTGGTTTGGACAAGCTTAGGTCTCTATTCTTGGAGACAATTCCAGGTGCCGCCAACTAGCTCATAATGTTCACATCACAGTTAAAGCTCTCCACTTTGCTTTAGGATTGTAGATGCAAGAAGCCATGGATGTTCTTTGTCACTTTTGTTGATTCTGCTTTTGTTGGGATGTCCACATGAGGAAAATGTCCTTGGCTATCTACAGGACTGTGATCACTAGAAATAAGAAAGTTGAGCTCACCTTCTAATCAAAACATTAACAACAGCAACACTTGGTGACTGACCAAAAGCAAGCATGTTGCTGCAGCAGGACACAGTTATCTCTACAGTACCAAAGTGTGAATCTGACCACATTGCATAGGGGGGCAGGAGGTATGTATGGGCTGAAAAGAGTATTTGGATATGGTGAGTAGAGTGAACAAGGCCACAGCTTCATTATCAGCCGAAGCAGGGCACAGCATGGGTAGAATTCTCTTCCAGCGGTCAGTGGAATGCCAGGAATTCTGCTCCATGTCCCATTTGCATCCGAGGCAGATAGTAAAACTATCGACTTTTGAACCTTTAATTTAGATGGAAATTTTCAAATAACATTTGCATCAAAATCAGTAATTTGATTCAAACAAGATTTACTGGAATCCTTGATAAGTTGTTGGACAGAACTGCATAATGTTTTAATTTTAACTATGCAAAGATACTTTGAAACCCAGGAGCCTGGTCAGAAAATAGTTTGTAACGTTAGAAAGTGTCATAAATTGTGGTTTCTCTATTAAATATATTATTCTAAAAAGTCATTAGATAGATAAATAACATAAGAATCTCTTTTGAAAATGAATTTTGCCTTCATTGCAATATCTTTTAATCCTGGAGTAACCTATTTTAGAGTAGGGTTTTATAAATACATCTTAACAATAATAATTATAAACTCAACATGCTTCCAAAAATAAACCACACTGAGAGACTCACAAACATTTACTAATTATATTTTTTTCTCCTTGGCAAACCCTTCCATTTTTCTACTGATAGAACAGCTAAGTCCTTGGCCCTGTGGGCATTGCTAGGTTGCTATAGCTTTTAATATAGATACACTATTGAGTTTGGATGTCTTGACAGGTAACACCTTCTATGTCATATTTGTTAATGCTTCACTGATAGAAAGCACCAGAGTATTTAATACTAACCAACACTTATGTTACTCACTTGTTTCACTTTATCCAGTTCAGCCTGTTAATGTGACAGAAAGTACACTTAGATCTCAGTTGAATGATAGCACAGTAACTCCACATTCAACTTTAATTCTCTTTTCAGCTGTCCCTGATGGCTAGACCATTGCACATCAGTTTGGAAAAGAAGTAATTATGTTCTGTGCCAAAGACAAGTTGGTTCACAAAGATGCCTGTATTTTGTAATGTTTTGGGAGACAGGGGAATTCAGGAGTGAATGGATGGGAATGGGGGGAAAGCATGAAAAAAAATCCTAGCACACACTTTGAAAAGAGCTTAAAGTAGTCACTCATCTGAAGTTGGAAAGGCAGACACAATAGAAATCATATAACAAAAGGAAACATACAAAGATAACTCATGAAAAATAATTTCTACAACTGCTGCCTCACCAAATAAATGTAATTATGGCAAAACTGCTACAGTGTTGTACAACATGGGACAGACCTCTGGGAAACTCAAGTTCTAATCTCTTCTCTCCCATGGAAGCGTGCTGGGTGACTTTGGGCCAGTCACATACTTTCATCTTAACTTTCCTCACAGAGCTATTGTGAAGACAGAACACAGAAGAAAAGAACCAAGTAAGCTGCTTTAGGTTTCTTTTGGAGGAGAAGGTGAAATATGAAGGAAGTAAATATATAATTAAATACCACTTTAGTGCTCAGAGTGTACTCCATACTTTATATTATGATAGGTTGTAAGATAGGCATGAAGTATTATACCCGAGATAGCCTTCAGATGAGAAGCTTCTCTAAAATTATCTACTGAGTTTAAGGCACAGGTAAAAACATACTACAGATATTCACACTTTTTAAAACATTGTGCATCCACAAAGTATGTATGTATGTGTGTGTGTATATATATGATATGTTATACCATTTATATATGCTGTGTTATATCAGAAAGGCCATGTGTGAATGAGCCTTCAGAATATTTTTTTTGCCCTTTCACTATTTCTTCTTACCCTAGCTCCTCTCTTTCCTTAAAAGATATTTCTCATAAAATCTTCCAACTATTAGTAGTTATCTCACATTGTCGTCATCATTATGCTGAAAACCAGATATTATAGTCACCAATGTTCAAAGCATCAAGAATCAAAACAAATTTTGTATATCCAAAAATCTTAAGAGAAAAAGAAGAAAGAAGAAAGAATTATATTCTGAGAATGAAATGTCCAGTGAGACAAGTCAAGACAGAAGAAGAAAAAAAAGGAGAAGAAGAAGACAGGATTGCTAATACATTTAAATTACTTTTTTTAAAAAGAAGAATGTGACTTTGCCTAGGACTGCACTGTGGGAATCATACATTGTCACCCATCTTCTAATCACAGTGGGCACAATCCAACAAAACCCCAAGTGAACCATATTTAAACTATATTTGTATATAAAACCCAAGGGTTTTGAAATGTCTAGGAGTGGCTACTTTCACAAGAATTACTGTACAGGGAGATCTTCATCAGAGGCCTTTTTGAACATGCCACTCAACAGAATTTCACTAGGGAGCCACATAGCATAGAAACTTTTCCACAGGGTCATTCCCTTCCTAGGGCAACCTTCATTCTACCTGACCTGATGGCTTTTGGGACAACACCAGAATATCGTTATGTAGGAGATCATTTGGGATCCTCATTTAAAAAGAGTAAATACATATAACTTCCTTTATGTCTGTCCTGCCCCTTACAAGTCCTGCCCCTTACAAGAAGGCTGTCCTGCCCCTTGCAAGAAAAACAGCTGGTTCCTCCCTAAGACTTTGAGACTGCTTCTCTCAGTACCCATCAGCATTCAGAGGAGGGATGGAACGTTGGAGTGAGGCGCAGCAGGAGTCTGAGGGGTTAGCTCTCCCTGGTATCATCATCATCATCATCATCATCATCATCATCATCATCATCATCATCATCATCATTATTATTATTATACTGTCGCTCCCATAACTGGCTCGTGGTGGTTAGCAGGATAAAAGCATCTATACCATTAAAAGTCCCATAAAAAGATTAAAGCAGTTTACACATATGACAATGAAGATGGCAGTGACCTAGTATAGCTATCCCCACCTATTCCAGGTATCGATCAATATAGATGGAATAATAGCTAAAGCAAAAACATAAGATGGAATAAAACCAGTAGAGGATGAAATTAGGTTTGACAGAAGTTTACCTCTCAGAGAAGAAAGAGTAGAGTACCTAGTGAGTAGGACTGATTCTGGTAATGAGTAGACCTCATGCCATTTGGTCTGTCTCTTCAGAAAGGTCAAGCTGCTTTGGATGGAATCCTGTTTGTGTGGGAAAGAATTCAGCCTAGTAGCTGGTTACTGGAAGCCTCTTGGTACCTGCAAGCATTAAAGAGGCTTAAAACCATGCTCTGAAGTTATAGCTAGTTTAAATTTATATGCCTCAGCCAGGTATCTCATTTGACTATCTGGAGACTTGTGCTGCTGATCTGTTCTTTAAAACTTACCTGTGAATAAATATGATTTCTTTGTTATTGACATACATCTCCTGCCTCATGATTTCCCTGTTCCTTTTGCTCATCACAAAACTCACTTCTTGGCAGCACAGTCAAAGCTTTTGCACTTGCTATCATAAGAAAAACTTATAATTTAGGGGAAGGTTTATAGTTCTAAACAAACCTGGGTCCCCAAAATCATGTAAAACTGTGTGGGTGCCCTTGGGTCAAAGAAGGGGCATCTTATACTTCCCTACTGGTTTTGTTCTGAGCTGTTTTTATGCTCATCTAGTCATTGTGTTTTTTATTTGTGCAGCTAAAAATTCTGAGAATCAGATTGTTGCAGATTATATGGAAACACATAATCTGCAACAAACTCATTCAGGAAGAATTGTGGGGCTGGGCACAGAAGACAGGCAGTGGGAGCAGAGGTGGTGCAGCAAGTGGGCAGGTTACATGTTTAATATTTCACATACTGATTATGCACGGGGTGGGTAATCCAGGGTGGCAGCAGCAGGGCAGCCACGATGGTGCATGATGATGCTGCCATCCAAGCCCTCGCCAAGTGCAGCACACCGGAAGGCCCGTGGTATGTGAATGTGGGAACTCCCACATTCCCTGTGATACTGTGGGTGCAATCCATGAACCTACAGTGCCAATCGCATGCATAATTGGAAGAGGAGGAGGAGGGGGAGGAGAATTAGTTCTTATATGCTGCTTTTCTCTATCCAAAGGAGTCTCAAAGCGGCTTACAATCACCTTCCCTTTCCTCTCCCCACAACAGGCACCCTGTGAGGTGGGTGAGGCTAAGAGAGCCCTGATATTCTTCATCGGTCAGAGCAGTTTTCTCAGTGCTGTGGTAAGCCTAAGGTCACCCAGCTGGTTGTATGTGGGGGAGTGCAGATTCCCCAACATTCCCCAACCCCCCATTTGGTAGGAGAGTGGCATGCCACTCCTCTGCTATTGTGCAGTGGGGGCCCTCTGCCCCTTCACTCCCCCTACTGCCAGCACTGCCGCACAGTACACCAGGCTTTTCCAGCCCCAGCGTAGTGCGTGCTAGAGAGTTACGCCAGGGCAGTCTGCATATGCCGGGGGATTCCCTCCCCCATGCATATCCGGGAAGCAGTGGGGCATGCCACCCTGGTGTAAGGACCCGGCAGCAGCCCGTCGTGTCTGCTGCCATGCATAATGGCATAGAAAAGCAATCAGCATACTTTGGACAAATGTTCCAGACTAGTCCATTGTAAATTATGCTAGTTTTATATTTACAAAAAATTATGGCGGGGCACCCTCTCTCTCCGACTGTGTGCTACAGCTATTTCGCCTCCTCAGCACCACCTCATTCCCTAATTTGTTACTCTCAAGACCAAACTTCATAGTCCTGAATTAGGCTGGTGGGAAGGCTCCAGAAAGCCTCATGGTAATAAATGAGTGTGGCTGATGGGCTGGCTATGGCACTCTCTGCAGGATGTAGTGAGGTGGCCTTTCCCTTACTCATGGTGCCTTTTTCATTTCCTCAAGGATGCAAAAATAAAAGGAGGCCCTACCCTAGTGCTGGTGCTCTGGCACTAGTGAGGGAGCGTATTTGCATGGTGCCAAGTACCTCCCTTCACGCAGCCTCCCCACTGAAGAATGAAAAGGCAACACTTTGGAGGCTGGACACAGCACATGAGGGTGAAGGCAAGCATGTGTGAAGTCCTGGTGAATTGTGGTTGATTAAGTAAAGGAGGAGGAAAGAGTGGTGGTCGTGGCTGCTTCTGCTGACCCAGGCTCAGCCCCTCTGGTGACAAAAGTGGCAGGTCTTTCTAGCACCAGCCACAGCCTCCCACATTGACATGAGCCCAGTCAGAGGGAACCTGGGCTGGCCTTGTGGGTGGCATGGCATGGCACTCACCTTAAAGAGTATGGAGAGACTGGCATTGGGGGCAAGCATGGGGGATGGGACTCAGGCAGATTTCTCCCCAGGCTTGCCAAACTGTCCAAACTTTTGTGGCATGTGGTTGGCCAGCATGACAGGCAGGCTAGGCTGATAAGCCCAGCAACCTTGCATTGGCCTTTGCAGAACACCAGACTGTGGCATTCATCAGCCCTAAGGGAGACAGCCAGAGATGCCTATCTTCCTTTCCGATGAGTGCTGGGATGCACAGTTACAAAGCGACAAGATAGAAGTTGAAAGACTGGTCCTCTAGGGATGTGAGGGCCTGCTGTAGGGTTTCCCATGATCTATTCTGTTTCCTAAAGTGGGGCCAGTTGGCCCCTGCCCTGGCAGCTGCACAGTAAGTGGAATGCCAGACCTGGTCAGCCAGCACCTCCATCTCTAATCTTCCACCCTGCTCAGACATCTCCATCCATTCACCCTATGACTGGCTTCTACTAGCATGTTCCCTCTATCCCCTACCTGTCTGTAATGGGCAGAAGTGGGACAAATTGACATCACATCTGTTATTATTTTTGTTACAGGGAACACGCCACTAGATGTGTTTCCACAACAAACATTGTCAGAAGATAGATATTATAAATAAAATAAAATGAATACAGTTTTGCTAAACTTTGGGTGGAACAAAATCTGCCTTTTACACACAGGGACATATTTTGAAATGTAATCCTGTAAGTCAGTGGTCCTCAACCCCCAGTCCGGGGACCGGTCCCGGTCTGGGGATCAGTTGGTCCCGGGCTGCGGCTTCTCCTCATCCTCCTCCCCAGCTGCTGCCTCAGGGGCTACCCTGCCACTCTGCCACTGGCTTACCTCTTGTGCTCTCCAGCGGCCGCCATGGCTGTGGCTCCCCCTCAGCGTGGCACTGCGCAGCTGCTGCTGGCAGCACCCCCCAGCAGGCGGCGGGAAGTCAGGGGCACTGGCAGGAAAGCAAGTGGAGCAGGGACTCAGGCGGCGACGTCTCGGCAAAAGACTACCCCCCAGGCCTCAGTAAAATTGTTAAGCGTTGACCGGTCCCTGTTGATAAAAAGGTTGGGGACCACTGCTGTACGTGACTATGCAGAAGTAAGTCTTATGACATCCAGTCTTTCTAAATCACAAATAAGGATTGCACAGAATTGCACTTTAAGTTGGTTATAACCCAACCAACCAGACAAACTCAGAGGTTTAAAGACAGGATTTTTGGCAGTCAGAATTTGGAATTCTGAAACATAAGCAGTAAGAATCAAACATTTACTTTTTGAACATAGGCAAATGTTAAAAGAATGGAAAGTTCACAGGTTCAAGTACCTTTAATTGCTTGCACAACTCACACTTAAGGAATACTTTCAAACATTTTCAGAAGTGGCAAGTGTTGCTGATAATTTGCTCTTTGAGTCAAGCATACCAAATGGATCCATGTTAAGTCCCAAGAGCCTGCTACTCTGCGGCATAGCCATATGGCACCCATCGTTCTTCAGGCATCCTGTTCTGATTGTGTTTTTGATAACTCCTCCCTGCTTTACTTGAAAGCCAGCTACTTGCCTCCCATGTCTGAATCTACTATTCTAGATAACCCTATATCTATTCAATACCACCTACTTGAAATTTCTGTATAGGTGTACTAGTAATTCCTGAAGGACATAAATCTAAATTTCCATTATGACAGACCACAGAGATTTTTGAAAAAATGTTGAGACACTGGCTCATTTTGCATGCACATCTTACTGCAGATTTCCAGAGCACAAAGCTTTTAATCTTGATTTGGGATTCTGTGCCCAAACCACACTTTTTCATCTGGTGTATTTACTCTGCTGCTACAATTTAAAAAACAACACTTTTCTAAATTGGGGTGGAACATCACTTGTGACATATGGGGCAGGAGAGTGTCCAAAGATTTTTTTTTAATGTATACGATTGTCCTGTCATTGCTGTGCAGTGGCATCTGGCAGGGACCTTCGATTTAAGTCCTTGTGGCTCAAGATTTGCACATGCATTTTAGTGCTAATTTCTTGAATTAAAGGGAACATAAAGGAACACAGACAAATGGGGGGGGGACCCATATTGAAACTGAGAGACTTAAAAAACAACTGACAAGCAGCTGTGAAGCCCCATTTTCCAAACTGTGGAGCACTAAGAGATTATCTGCTGTATTATCAGCTACTATGATAAAAGGGGAATTGTCAACAATAATACGAGGAAACATCTTGAGTGTACAGCATGCATGGTAGAACCCACTTGCATTGCAAGATGTGCAAGCATGGGCAATGTATGTGTGTCGGTATGTGTGTTTGCCCGTGCAGTCAGCTGCAACTCCAACACACTTTGCACAGGGCTGTCATTTCTATGGTGGAAGAATGCTCTGGTACAAGATTTGGAGAGCTTTTTTCACTCTTGTACCACTAAAAATTTTAAAAGGAGGAGGTATTTTGACCAATGCCCAAGTGCAGCTGTATAGTAACCATTCTTATAGTTGCTTTTCCTTAATGTTATGTTTTTGAGCCTTTTGATAATGAGTTATACTGAATTTATATGAACAACAATTATAATTTTTTCCCTGGTGACAGGGACTTTCCCAGAGGGTCTAAAGGAGGCAGTGGTTCAACGTCTATTGAAGAAACCATTGCTGGACCACGGTGACCCTGCCAGCTACCACCCTGTGTCATATCTTGCATTCCTGGGGAAAATGGTTGAGTGAGTGGCTATGGACCAGTTGCTAGCATACCTGGAAGAAACTTCAGTCCATGACCCTTTCCAGTTGGGTTTCTGCCTGGGCCATGTGATGGAGACAGCACTGGTTGCCCTGACAGCTGATCTCCAGAGACAGCTGGACCAAGGTGGGTCGGCGTTGCTTGTATTATATCTTATGGCACCATTCAACATGGTAGATCATGAGCTTTTTGCTCACCACCCATCAGTAGGTTACCTTCTCGAGGGCAAGGGTTGCAACTGGGGAAAATTAATCACACCTCCGCCAACATTAGTGTGGGGTTCTGCAGGGGGTGGTTCTTTTCCCAACATTATTTAGCATCTTTCTGAGCTTTCTGAGAACATCAGGGCCTGAACAGAACTAACACAGTTCTGTAAGGACTGCAAGACAGAGCTCTTCTGCCAGGTTTATGGTTGAGGCCAGTCTGAAGAAGAAAAAGAAGAAAAGTTGGTTCTTATATGCCACTTTTCTCTACCCGAAGGAGTCTCAAAGCGGCTTACATTTGCCTTCCCTTTCCTCTCCCCACAACAGACACCCTGTGAGGTAGGTGAGGCTGAGAGAGCCCTGATATTACTAAAGGACAAGAGTTGTATTTTATATGCCGCTTTTCTCTACCCGAAAGAGTCTCAAAGCAGCTTATATTCACCTTCCCTTTCCTCTCCCCACAACAGACAACCTATGAGGTAGGTGAGGCTGAGAGAGCCCTGATATTACTGCTCAGTCAGAACAGCTTTATCAGTGCTGTGGTGAGCCCAAGGTCACCCAGCTGGTTGGATGTGAGGGAATACAGAATCAAATCCGGCTTGCCAGATTAGAAGTCCGCACTCCTAACCAAGCTGGCTATCTGGACAAATGAACATACCAACCACAGAGGGCCTCCCCCTGGTGCAATGCTACTGCCTGCCCCAATTAGAAGAATTTATTCAGGATATCACCAACTGTTTGGACAATTTAACAGTTTGTTTTAACTGTTTTATTAATTATTTTAATTATTATTGTATATATTGTATATAAAATGGTAAACTGTCCTGAGATAGCACTGCCAATAGGAGTGGTCTAGAAATTCAATAATAAACAAACAAACAAAGCATTATTGTGACAGTATTATATGGACTGTGAATCTCAAATTATTGGTATAAGGTGAAATTATTGCCATGTATCAATTTGACCATTTTGATCTACTTTAGTATACTGTTGCTCACCTTGGCTGCTTGACAATGATATGGTCAATGAAATGGTGGAGGAATCAGGCACCATGTGCTTCACCATTCTTGGCATGCAAGAACCTAGAATATGTATAAAGGCACGTGATCTATCAACTTTGATTTATCTGCTTGTTACAATGGAAGAAAGGTGCAGTGTAAATTTAATTAATAAACAAATAGCAAAAAAAAGTATTTGGAGGATGGAACATGCTTTGTTTAAAGGATATGCCAGGTTCAATCTCCTGCATATAATGCCCTGCATATAATCTCAAGTAAAAGGAACACCAGAAATGAAAATGGGTCAAATGAAATGTCTCTCAAGTATAATGCATGAATGCAAAAAGAAGAACAGTGAAACTTTTCACTCAATCCATTGTAATTTCTGATGTTCATTTGCTACTTGAGTTTAGATGCAGAAGAATGAACCCGGCATTTCCTTCAAATAAGGCATAACCCATCCTCCAAATACTTGTGTTTGTGTGTGTGTGTCTGACAATACTGTTGTAGTTGCTTAGCAACTGCCACTGAGGACAGTCATTTCTTAACATTACAGACGCTGCTTCTATTATTTGATGGGTTAATCCCTATTTTAAAATTTTATTTAGATTTTAGATTTTTCTGCAAACTTGAAGCTTTTCTCAGGTTTGTAGAATGGCCTTTTTAAAATCCATTCATGGATCCACTCTGAATTTAGCTAGGAGAATTTATACACATACATATATACACACAGACAAATATGTATACACATACACACTATATATACAATTTTGAGGGGCTTTCTCAGGTTGACTGAGAGAAGGAAAGCGAAGAAGATCTGTTTTTATATCCTGATTTTCACTACCAGAAGGAGTCTCAAAGTAGTTTACAATCACCTTCCCTTCTTCTATTTATTTATTACATTTATATCCCGCCACTCCCACAAGGGCTTGTGGCAGCTAACAAGATGGATCCCAACAACAGACACCCTGTGAGGTAAATGCAGCTGAGAGAGCCATAACATTACTGCTCTGTGAAAACAGCCCTCCCAGCACTGTGACTAGCCCAACATCAGGCAGCTGGCTGCATGTGGAAGAGTGGGGCATCAAGCCCAGATTGCCAGATTAGAAGTCACTACTCTTAATCACTAAACCAAGCTTTATGTCTATTAAGGTAATTAGTCTGGTGCTAGCAGTTGTGCTCATTTTTGCTCCAATAGCATATATTAAAGTTGTCAGTTTTAAATATCCATGGTCTATGGTCTAACTTTGGTTTTGCTGGATTAATACAGGTGTAGTGATTCAAGTGTATTACACAGAGAAGCACTCTGAAATACCTACAGATGGCGAGATACCTATTAGTGTTGGGCCTAGATGCCTAAACCACCATTCTGATTGGTAATGTTGATGATCAGCAACTCTTGGTATATTTTGGTATGCAGGCTGTTATAAATGGGGAGCTGTTATATTACACCACGGTTTGGAACTTTGCGAATAGAATTTGCCCAAATGCTGCTAAGAACTTTCAGAAGCTTCTTGGGGAATCTGCTGTAACGGGTTAATGAAGTAACGAGTTGCGCTGGTTACTCTTTTCTAAATCATTCCTGTGTTTTCCGTGACCCTCTCCCCAACTGCATCTTAACACAGCCCGCGGCACCGACTAAATAAAAGGGTAAGGGCTTGGGAGCTGGGGTGTGTCCGTGATGAGGAAGGGTGCCGATTGGCCCCTTCCTCTGGACAGACTACTGGAGGGACCAATCGGCAGGCGCGAAGTCCCTGCTGGAGGAACTACGAGTCCCTGCTGGAGCAACTGTGAGCCACGCGCAGCGCGGCTCACAGTTGCTCCTTTCCCCGCGGCCTGACATGGTGAGAGGCGCAAAGCGCCTCTCACCATGTCAGGCCACTGCCCAAGGGAGCCCCCGGCAGCCACGCTCCATGCAACTGCCGGGGGCTCCCATGCCTAGCGCCCGCTGTATTTATTTTACAGCGGGCTTGAATACTAGTATTAACATATTTCATGTTTAACTTTTCTAAGGATGTTGTAATGTACATAGACAACCTCTAGGGGAAGATTTCTCTTGAAATGTCCTTTAGTTTTTTTCTGCAGGGCCTGTTTGCAAGTGTGCGGCTGAGCATGCTGACTGCAAGACTGACTGAATCAAGGCCAAGCCATAGAGAGAATATGTCAGAGAGCTAACTAAATTTTAAAAAGAACCTCTTCTTAAGTTAAAGCAAAGCTGACATGTTCTATTGTCCATGATATTACACAGAACAGGCAATGTTTGAAAAATACTCTAAAATTACATATTTTTACCTACTGAATGGGAGGAATATTAAAAGGAGTTGTTCTTTTTGGCCAGAAACCTAATTGGGTAACAGGCATGAAAGGGGAAGTAAACTGCAATGTCTAGTAGAACCATAGGGCATCTGTGCTTATTTCTTAAGATTTATTTAGCTAGATTTTGTTTGCATTTAGGATTTGTATCAGAGCCTACGGGCAAGTCAAATGCCAGTTTGAAAATCCATGTTGTATCCTTGTTGTATCTACAGTAATTATTTCCAAGAACTTGCCAACCAAAAGTGGGCTTTAGAGAAGCTCACTGCAAAGCAGCAATTTGTTGCTTGTGAAATATCTCAGCTAAAGCCACATCCAAGACATCTTCCCCATAGGATGAGTCAGAACTTTATTTTCTTTTGTTTTTTAATTATGACTCTTATTCCCACTAGCTCAGCAGGTGTATACCACTTTAAATCATTTAACTTCAAATATCATCATCTAGTTTTTTATCATTTGATTATTATTTTACATGTTCAAGTACAATGCAAGAGCGCTTGCTCAGCATGTGCACTTAAAAAAAACTTTTTTTTCTTGTACTCATTAATGCCTTTGTTTGTTTTCATTTTCCATTCATTTCATTAGAGGGAATTTAAAAAGGCAGTTAGGTTGTAACTTTTTTGCCTTCCATCTAATGTAACTAAAAAGAAATGTTGAGGGATTCAACCCTTCACTGAAATCATCCTTCCAGCTAAATCTCAAGCAGTTTTAAATGCTGTGGAAGGTCTATATTTCACTGTCTGTTTCATTATCTAATGACTCCCATCTTTCCCCCTCCTTCTGACCTTCTTGAACTGTAAACCAGACAGCTGGGTGTCAAAATAATGAAGAAAAACAAATGTTAACCAACATCATTAGTTTTCCTATTCATTTTCATTATAATGACAATTCATTCCTGAACAAATGCACATCTCTGATGGTTTCTTCACTGTACTGAAACAGGTTTGGTTACCATCCTGGACTCACATACTTGTGTGTAAATCTTATATCTGAGAAAACATACATAGGATCCCTTGAAATGAACTATATTGGATAAACTTCTGAATAAATGAATTCAAACACCACCACTGGACTGAGAAAAACTTACTTTCAAGTCAGAAGTCAAAAGATTGGCTAACTAATGTTTGTCAGCTATACCTTTCTCAACAGCCACTAATATGAAACACTCAGGGGATTTAGAGAATTAAAGAACACCATATAAAATAATGTGTTAGATCTCTAGAATTGCATTCACTCTCACTCATTTTACATGCTATATAAAATATTCTACAGTTGTTATAGTCTTCATCTAATGTGATTAGACAGAATCATAGAGTTGGAAGGGACCTATAGGGTAATCTAGTCCAACCCCCTGTACAATGCAGATGTCAAACGTACAGAAAACTCACAACAGGCTTCTTAATGAAAGAAAGCTTTATTGAAAAGTACTATACGCTAGGGACTGAAAAGTCAAAT
Source organism: Paroedura picta (assembly GCF_049243985.1). Taxonomy (NCBI): domain Eukaryota; kingdom Metazoa; phylum Chordata; class Lepidosauria; order Squamata; family Gekkonidae; genus Paroedura; species Paroedura picta. Next base: position 45,872,850 of record NC_135374.1, read on the forward strand.
CTGACCAGAGTTCAGATTTGCCTCTGCTTATCAATACAATTCTCCCGCCCAAAACTTGACAGTTCCCAAGGGAGGGGAGACAAGAGAAAAGACATATGTGTAAGGAAAACAGGAATTCATTCTCACAACCTTGAGGAGGTGACAACAATCCCGAGAGCCCACAACAAGATAAGGTTAACATAACAAAACTATTCACTTTTATAGCTAGCAAGACTACAGGGCCTGGAGCAAGCAGGCGCCAAGCGATATAAAGCAATATAACTGACATGGAAGAACTCAAGCTAATTTATGACAGAGATTCTACAATCCTGACAGCAGGATATTCACAACTACCTGACCACCCACAGTGACCCCGATTCCATGTCTAGTTGATGTTGATCTGTGTTGCCTACCCATCTGTCTCCCCATGAGATGGGGAGCAGTGCTGGCATGGCACCAGGGACAATTCCACCTCCTAGCCCCATGTGGTCTGACCTGCCGCATGGGGGGACCTTCCCTGTAACCTCCATGTGGAACAGCAGCAGCATGAGGCCTCTTCACTGGCTTCCCATCCACCTGCCTGATCCCATGGATCAAGCACTGGTGCAATAGTGTGGACACTGCTGCCTTCCAGCCCCATATAGTCATAGCTGCCCTGCAGTGGGGAGGGTTTTCCCATGGGTTTCCGGTTCTAGTGCCCAGGGCATTCCTGTATGTACTGGGCTTTGCTGCTAGTCCCTAATAAAACAAAATTAGGAAAACGGCATAATAGTATGATGTATACAGCAAACAAAGCAGAAGAAACTACCAAAAGTTTTAGAGAAATTAAATATGACAATACTTTCTTCATTAAAAAAGCCCTCATGGATTACCAGGGAAACAATTCAATAGTGTAATGTATAAAATGAACCAGTGTGAATGTTTTGCTAATATAAGTGCAGCTTTTAGTACAGAGCATATTAGGAGAGGCACTCCTACAGATATATGGGTCCTAGGTTGTGAAGGACTTTATAGATTATAGATGTAACTTGAATTGAACCCAGAAATTAATTGGTAACCAATAGATTGATTTCCCCTCCCCTTTAGAGCCTCTTGTGGCGCAGAGTGGTAAGGCAGCTGTCTGAAAGCTTTGCCCATGAAGCTGGGAGTTCAATCCCAGCAGCCGGCTCAAGGTTGACTCAGCCTTCCATCCTTCCGAGGTTGGTAAAATGAGTACCCAGCTTGCTGGGGGGTAAACGGTAATGACTGGGGAAGGCACTGGCAAACCACCCCGTATTGAGTCTGTCATGAAAATGCTAGAGGGTGTCACCTCAAGGGTCAGACATGACTCGGTGCTTGCACAGGGGATACCTTTACCTTTACCTTTAGATTGATTTCAGAACAGGAGAAATAGGAGTAATATTCTGCAGTCATCCCATCACTTACCAATTACTTTAAATGTTCAATTCAAAGTACCGGTCATCATCTACAAAGTCTTTCATGAACATGAATCAGACTAGACTGCTAAATGTTGCATTAATTCCATTCTCTTGTAATGTTTTAGATGGGTGCGATGTATCCTAAGTTAAACTGTATGTGATTCCATTGGCTGAATGCCACTCTCAAGCTTATTAAAATTTATTTTGATCCTCATCACTTGATAGAATCACAGCAGCTTGCTGCTGTTCACAGAAAAAACACCCCAGGAAGTGGCACCTGTTATCTTGAATGGCATTTTTCCTTTCTCCGTAATTACATGTATTCAAAATATTTGCATAAGTATCCTGATGACGTCTTCAGTAATTACAGGTTTTGAAAGATTGTCATGTTAATTTTAAGCCGAGTCTGAAGAACATGACAAAGGGAACTTTGTCCTATCTTGAAACTTGAAACTAGCCCTTTAAAGGACTATCCAACAAATAGCAACCATTTTAAGGGAAAATACAAAAGAGAAAGGCCATCTGTTTCATGTATTTAGAAAGCATCCATCATTGCAGAAGGTAGCTACAAGTAGTGTTAAGCTACCGGAAAATGTGGATTTAAATACAGAGTTTTCTAAAGAGCACTATAATCTACAATAAATATATATCCTAGCACGAAAACATCCCAACATTGTCACCTTGAACACATGATGCTACAGTAATCATTATTACTATAAGCTCATTTCCTAGTGAAATTACAGATGGGATGGTGTAGTTATTAAAGAAAAAGTATTACAGAGGTAGGCATGTTCATGGGCTGAAAAGAAACATAACAGAACTTCCACCCCCACATACCATTTCAGCAAATACACAGGTAGGTACCATGCTACGCCTTCACAAAATATGGGAGAGATGTGCATGTATTCATGACAGGATCACTCATGGATCTTGCTTAAAGCAATCAAGTTTATGTTAATATTTAGATACAGTTATAAATTTTAAAGTGCCACTTCACCTCTCCTTGAAATTTTGTCTGGTTGTTTTAATAGAGATGTACTTTTTGTCATTATGCTTATTATTTAATGAAGAAATTGTAATGACTCTAACTTAAGGAAGGCACTGAAACTGTTAACTGGAACCAAGATCCAAACATGATAAATCAGCCAGTGAGCATTAGGCTCAGTGATGCAGGCAACCTACAGAGTAAGAAGCACAAAAGGAGAGTCCTGTCAAGTGAAGTGAAATCTATCTTTAAATGGAGACAAGAAGAAGAAGAAAAGAGGAGCTAGACCATTCAGTTCAGCATCACCTGTGTTTTTCGACATTGTCTTGCTGAGGAAAGAAGAAAGAAACAGAAATGGACGTTAGTTTCAAATGCGACTGAGAAGATGCACAACAGCCAAATGTAATAGAAGGCTGTTTTTTGATGCATTCTGACCCAAAGCATTAACATCTCTTCTCGGATTAGCAATAAAGGTAAATTGAATTCACCATGGAAGGCCTAAGCAGAAGCAGTGAACGGAGCAATGAGAAATGTTACACAATTGTAAATGGTTTGTGGACTGTGCTACAAATTTCCTTTTAGTGAACTCATTCAAACCGACTTATAAGCTCATATGTTTGCAATTCACATTCAGTTGAAATATATATGTCTCTTCTTCAATGAATCCAGGGAATATGGAGATACAGAGCTAGAAGAAGTATGCTAACTAGTGGATATTGTACTATTCTTAATATTGTGACAGTACTTTTCAAGAATATTGAGTAACTGATTGTCAAATATGACACAAAAGAATGATAGGTAGCTGTTCTAACCAATATTTTATCCCAACACTTGTTATATGCTCTTCACATTGAATGGTTTGAGCAGTTATTATGGTTGCATTTTTTTTTACAGTCTACAAAACATAGGGAAAATCTACACATTGAAATAGTTTTGATTTGAGTGCAATAGCACCTTGGAGGACCAATCAGATTGTTAAAGTATAAGCTTTTGAGAGAAAAAGCTCCCTTCCTCAGATATTAGGAAGGGAGATCTCTGTGTATGTCCTAGTCAGAAGGTGGGAGAGGTGTTTTAAAATACACAGGTACAATGCATATAATAATGAGCTTGATTAGAGTAGAGGGGAAATGCTTGGGGCAGATGATCAGCATCAGGCTAGGAATCATTAGGAAAGTAATTGAAAATAAAATGGACAATATTGCAATGACTTTGTATCAAGCCTCATTTGGGGAAAAAAGGCTGCTAAGAGGCTACATGATAGAGGCATATAAAATTATGCATGAAGTGGAGAAAGTGGATAGAGGGATCTTTTTCTCCCACTTCCAAAATACTAGAAGTTGGGGAAACCCAATGAAATTGTTTGGAAATAGATGGAGGACAGACTTAAGGAAATACTTCATCACTCAATGAATAATGGAATTCACTGTCAGCAGAGGTAGTGATGGCCTTGAGCAAAGATTCAGTAAGAGACCAACAAGATTTTCTGGGTTTAGGCTTTTGAGAGTCTAAGCTCCCTTGGTCAGTTTAATGAAGTACATTTAACATTTCCTGGGAATTGTACTAGAATTGGATAAGAAGAAAATCTGTCTGAACTAAATAACAGACACACATCCATTACAGACACATATCCTTCTTCAGGGGAAGATTAACTCAGAACGGAAAATAGTCACATAGACTTTTTCTCCTTCAGGAATTTGCCCCATCTTATTATTCATCTGGTGGCAGGACAAATTCCAGATGACATTGTCACTGGGCCAGGGTCATCCCACACCTGGCCTGACTCAAGCCCTCATTTGCCCCAGGACAAGGGAACATGGTTATAACTGTGTTCCTTTTTTGCCCCATGTGCCGATGGGGCCTATGTCAGGCCAAGGCCACGGGGAAGGGAAGAGTTGGGCCATCGTGACCTGGCTCCTCCCAACTTGCGGCCATGACTATGAGGTCCTGAAAGGGACACAAAATGCTCCAGGCAGCTTCAGCAAACAGCACAGTGCAGCAGCGCCACCTGGACCCCTGCTACCCCACAGCATGATGGAAATTCGCTGCCCCGGCTGCCTCATCTGGCAGCACAAATTTGGCATGAACAGGGTCTGGTGGGGAAAATGCTACCCAATGCAGATCAGATAAGAGGTGGGGCAACCTTCCCCTTGCCAAAATACCCGGCAGCAGCTTGGCACAACACTGCCAGTGCAGAATGGGTCATAGTGTAGAAAGGCTAAATAGGGATATAAGAGGCATGCACAGCTTTCCATTCGATGGCATCATGCTGATGCTCCCCTCTGTGAAATTGTTAGGGGGCTCATAAGATTCCTCCAGGATGGATTGGATCGTCTGGATTTTTGAAGTACTTAAAATCTAAAGCTCATACCTTTTCCATTTTATGTTAGTATCAGTCTAATGAAAGAAAGTCAAAAAGCAGAAATGGATGTTAGAAGGCCATTTCCTACTGAAAATCAATGGTTAGATGTCTAAGACTATTTTCTGCTAGTAGTCAGACTTGGGAAGGAGGACAGGGAGTTATATAATAGAATTAAATATGTCCTGATTATTTATGAATAATTTGTAGCTTCTAAAAAATGATGGCTTGATAAATGTCTGGAAGCCAATGCCTTATTTTGAAATTGACCCAGTTTCTTTTGCAAGGCTCTAGTTCTGTTTTAATCACCTCACTTGAATTCCAGGTTATTTAGCTGGTGTTCCTATTTCCTGTTTTGTTTTTTCTGATAATTTGCTGGGCTCAGTGAGGGCCACCACTTGTCCCCTTGATCCCTACCTGTCTTGGCTCCTCAAAAGGGATGGCCAGTGGATAGGGGATAGAATCATAGAATCATAGAATCATAGAGTTGGAAGGGGCCATACAGGCCATCTAGTCCAATCCACTGTTCAACGCAGGATCAGCCCTAAGCATCCTAAAGCATCCAAGAAAAGTGTGCATCCAACCTTTGCTTGAAGACTGCCAGTGAGGGGGAGCTCACCACCTCCTTAGGCAGCCTGTTCCACTGCTGAACTACTCTGAATTTTTTTTTCCTGATATCTAGCCTATATCGTTGTACTTGAAGTTTAAACCCATTACTGCGTGTCCTCTCCTCTGCAGCCAACAGAAACAGCATCCTGCCCTCCTCCAAGTGACAACCTTTCAAATACTTAAAGAGGGCTATCATGTCCCCTCTCAACCTCCTTTTCTCCAAGCTGAACATTCCCAAGTCCCTCAACCTATCTTCATAGGGCTTGGTCCCTTGGCCCCAGATCATCTTTGTCGCTCTCCTCTGTACCCTTTCAATTTTATCTACATCCTTCTTGAAGTGAGGCCTCCAGAACTGCACACAGTACTCCAGGTGTGGTCTGACCCGTGCCGTATACAATGGGTCTATGACATCTTGTGATTTTGATGTGATGCCCCTGTTGATACAGCCCAAAATCCCATTCGCCTTTTTTACCACTGCATCACACTGCCTGCTCATGTTTAGTTTAGAATCCACAAGTACCCCAAGGTCTCGTTCACACACAGTGTTACCTAGAAGCGTATCCCCCATCCAGTAGGCATGCTTTTCATTTTTCTGACCCAGATGCAGAACTTTACACTTATCTTTATTAAATTGCACCTTGTTCTCATTTGCCCATTTTTCCATTGTGTTCAGATCTCATTGAACTCTGTCTCTATCTTCCGGAGTATTTGCCAGTCCTCCCAATTTGGTGTCATCTGCAAACTTGATGAGTAGTCCCTCCACCCCCTCATCTAGATCATTAATAAATATGTTTAAAAGTACCGGGCCAAGCACCGAGCCCTGAGGTACCCCGCTACTCACCTCTCTAGCTCAGGATTAGCTCAGGGATATTATTAATCTCTCCCTGTCAACTGAGGAGTTCCCTGAGCTGCTGAAGGGGGCTGTGGTTTGCCGTCTCCTCAAGAAACCATTGCTGGACCCAGCCAGTTACCACCCAGTATCGTATCTTGCATTTCTGGAAAGGGCCATGACAGCATAGCTCCTGGCATTCTTGGAAGAAACTTCAGCACTCAATCTATATTAGTCTGGCTTCTGTCCTAGCCATGGGGTAGATACAGCACTTCTTGCCCTGATGGATGATCTCCGGTGCCAGTTGGATAGGGGAGGGTCAGCCATTATTGTAATGTGAGATCTGTTGGACACCTTTGATGTGGTTAACCACAAGTTATTAATTCACTACCTTCCTGGGACAGGGATATGGGGTATAGTACTTAGAAGGTTCCACTCCTTTCTCCAAAACCTGTGGTAGGCAAAATAATATTTTCTCTAGTTGACAAAAAGAAATAAAGGTTTAGCCAAAATAATACAGATTATTCCAAGTATGCTCAAACCTTTAGTTCCCTAATGCTGGAATATACTATTAATTTTAAAGCTTTAAATAGAAGACTAGATTAGTTTAATGACTATCATATGTATGAATTATTAGACAAGAAATATATAGTTTTGTAATACGATGATCTGAGCAAACAATACCTCACATCCAAAAGATGTGAAGTATTTTTTTTTTACTTTCAGCTATGAAAGGAATATTGGATAAGTGTAGAACAAGATTGAGTCTACCCGAGTCAACAAAAGCTTTGCAGCTAGATTATTTAGACTTTAATACTGAACAAGTGAAAATTAAGATCTGATGAATGCACAGGGTACAAAGACTTGGTTGATTCTAATAGAAGAATAGCAGGATTTCAACCAGAATAAATGGTATAAAACTTTCTTGGCTCTGAAAATGTAAAAAAAAAAAAGTCTTTTTCAGAAGGTATAACAGTCCCTGGTAAATTGTAACTGGGAATAAGAAGCGTATTTTTAAAAAAAGATTTATACATTTATTTTAGATGATGATGATGATGATGATGATGATGATGATGATGATGATGATATACACTTGTATCACATTTTATTTCAAGGAAAGTCATGGAAGTGTACATTGTTCTTCCCTTCCCATTTTATCCTCCCAACAACTTTAAGAGAAGGTAGGATGAGATGCAAAGCGAACAAACTGGTCAGTCCTAGAGGAGATCAGCCCGGACTGCTCCTTAGAAGGCCAGATCCTTAAGATGAAACTCAAATACTTTGGCCTTAGATCTTATGTATTTGATCAGGACTCCCTGAGAAGAGCCTAATGCTGGGAGCGATCGAGGGCAAAAGAAGAAGGGGATGACAGAGAATGAGGTGGCTGGATGGAGTCACTGAAGCAGTTGGTGCAAATTTAAATGGACTTCGAGGAATGGTAGAGTACAGGGAGGCCTGGAGGATCATTGTCCATGGGGTCGCGATGGGTCGGACAAGACTTAGCACCTAACAACAACAACAACAACAACAACAACAACAACAAGGATGAGATAAAGTAACTAACCCAAGTTCACCCAGAAACTGTATGGCAGAGTGAAGAAAGCACAAGATATTGTACAGCTGAAATAAAAGATGATTTGATGATTTTGCTAGAATGGTCTATTTTAGTTATTATTTGGAACCCCAAATGGCAACTGTTTGAATTGGTTGGATACAGTATGAGAATGGCAAAATTAAGATATATGAGATAGATTCAGAGAGTGGCTCAGTTGGTCTACAGTAGAAGAACAAGATTAGAGTAGTAATATCCTAGTATGTGGTAAAGGTCCTGTATTGCTATCTGGATACTGTGGCTGAAAGTGGGCAAATTGAAATTAAACCCTGAAAAGACTTCTGTAATGAAGTAATGTTGGTTGGGAAAGTGGAGGCCTTTAAGAACATAGCTCTCCACACTTCTGAAGGAGTTCAACTGATATTTGCTTACTCAGGTGAGGTCATGCAGTAACTTCATGGGCATACATCATAATTTCTTGGTAGCCTGAAAAAAGGGGACTATTGCCTGATAAATAGCTATTTCCATCTGATCCATTTCAATTGATTTTTTTTCATCCTAATTAATCAGTTCTTGCATTTTATTTATTTTCATGGTTGCTTTGTGTATTTTGCATTTTATGAATATACGTGAGTAAAAAATTAGACTTCTGAAGAAGACCCAGTGGGATCAAATACATAAGATCTAAGGCCTAAGATTGTATGGTGCATTTGATAATTTTGGCCTATGGGCTTTGTGTATGTTTTTAACCTTTAAAAAAAGCTGTTATATTCCTGAAAGAAAGGCAAACTATTAATAAACAAGTAATAATCTAAAATATTTCTTTTAAGTATTTATGCCTTCTCAAGTACTGTATTCATAGTAATTCAGTTCGTGCAGCTACTTCAGTTGGGGTGGGAAGGTTGTAAAATAATAAAGAATTCTTGTTTCAGATTTGTAGAAACAATACAGACTTTTTGCAGACTCAAAAATGGTTTTCAGACTTAATTTGTACAAATCATTATCAGCTTATGAGCAGCTCCAGATATTCAACCTGAGAAATCAATTTGTTGTGTATAGAGTCTGACAGATATTTTCAGGATTTGCCTAGTGTGTAGCTTCTCCCTCCCCCCGGACATCAGGGTCTTATGCTGACAACAGATGAGCTGTAGCAGATGTTCATGTTGGTATCCCAGTGGGTGGGTAATGTATGGTCTGTCTGGAAATATGCTGTAGGGTTTTATTTAACTTTCATTTTTGAAAACAGGTAGCATACACAATGTGAAAGAATTTTCATTTTGTCAGGATTCTATCTCAAGTATCTGGGTTGCTTCTCTCAGATGCTGTAATACTATTCAAAAATAGCATTAAAAGAAATGTTAAGTGTTCTCGTACAAAAGCTAATAAATAAGATCCAATTTACAACAAACCACAGAAAAGATATCTACAATTATTCCAAGGTAGAAATTCCTCCAAATTCTGAGCTCCTTCCATTTTTTGTGCCTGTTCTTATGACAACCTATGGTTCAATGTACCACAGAATAGGACTCGTTAATCCCCAAACACATTTTTACTTCTCACTATTGACTGTGGTCTATAGAAACTATTTTTGGAAAAGCTGTTGAGCATAGTCTCACAGTAGGGAACTGGAGAAAAAGAAACACAGTGTTCAGGAAACTGGGGCAGGTCTGAAATTAGGATGTTGACTACTTCAGAGATTTGTTTTTAAAAAATAAATGAACTTTACTAAAGGGCACAATATAATACTATGTATTTCAGTGGGCAAGAGCCCATGGGACTCAGTCATGTGTTCAGCTGGTCATAAGAACCTTCCTGGTTGCTAAAGGCTTAACAGGGGCAGCATGGACTGTTATCAGTAGATGGACATGGAAGGTTCTGATAGACATGAAATATTCACAAATATACAGAAAGAAGCACATTCTCCAATTTCATCATTATGATTTTGAATAAGAATTATTTTACTTAAATTAAAATTTATTATAATTTTAGTACTCCAGACACATTGTCATCTCTGGGTTGCTTGGAATTTGGCAAATGTATTCAGTATCTAGTTAGAATGATCTGCCTCCAGAGGCTGATGGATCCACTTGGATTCTAAAAAGTCCTAAGGGACATGGAGAGGTCAAACAGAAAAACTGCTAGAATCTCAGAAACCTGGGCTTCATGGGATAATAAACAGCAATATCCACTAGTGCCATTACCTTTAATTGGTGGAACCATGCGTTGAACCATGGGTCAACTCCAAGATGATGGAATTAACGAGAACTGTCATTAGCGGAGAACTCAGGCTAAATGCAAACAAACATGCGGCAGAGCCATGTATAAAGCACACTAGGCAAAGGATTGGGGGGGGGCCCTACATCTGTTGGATTGTTTCCATCATAATTTATATTTAGGGTCTTTGATGTTTCCTAGTCAGAACCCTAAAGGAAGGAAGGAATTTGTTATTAGCTTGGGATAGTTTTGCAACCTTTTCCTGATCAAAAATCTCATATTCGCTCTGACCTGGATGCCAGTTTGAAAACAGTTTAGGTATGGCCCATTATGCATGGCTGCCGAAACGGCGATTTCGGGTCACATGGAAAACGCGGAGGGGGAAGATGCGAGACACACCGGTTATGCACAGGGCGGGGCACGACGGCGGCAAAACCCAGAGTAACCGATTATGCATGCGGCGATCCCGGCGCCACTTCTGATTGCTCCCCGGTCACCCGGAAGCTGAGCTTTCTTCCGCGTTTCGCTGACGCAGCTTTTTCGGCGGCATGCACCGAAGCTGCGGCCGGTTGCAGCTGGCACTGTGCGTTATCGGTGATTTTAGTTGCTGCCATTCCACCCCAAATGTGCGCTAAAACCCCAGTGCATAATGGGTCTATGAAAGAACATGAAGAAAGTTCTGGTTCTAAAAAATGATATTCTGGAACTATTTTTACTAATCTATTTTCAGGGTAAGATGTAGTAGCTTTGAAAGTTTGACTTCTAAGTCAATTTTTTAATTGACATAATATATACATAGTTATTCAAATGGGATTTTAAAAATGGGAGAAATGGCTTTAAAAGGACTCCAGAAAGGAGTAGTACAGAAACTTGTAAGTCTGTTTATACCAGGGTGTATCTTAGTGGGTATAACTCAAAATAAAATTAAGAAGAAAGAGAGGGAGTAAGAATTATTATAAACACAGCCATGTAGCTTTAACATAAAAATAAAACAATAAAAAATAAAGAACCTACACTGGGCATCGGAGAACTAATCATAATCATAATCATCATTAAACATAATAAAACTCAAGTTGGCAACTCACTCCCTACTTGATTGGCCCTCACTGGGGTGTGCCAGCAATAGAGAGCACTCTTCCAATGAAGGCCAATCAGTTCATATTGCACTGTTCCATATATCAGTCCTTCCCAGTATCACCATTCTGCCCAACAAACCATCACTTATTTAAATGAATAGTGAAGCAAGTCAGCCACATATAAATGTTGTGCAATTAAAAGGATATCTTACCAGGTGGGGAGTAAATTGTCTGCATGTTATTTTTTAATATGTTATTGTTTTTATTATGTATATTTTTATTTTTATATATAAGAATAAACAGAAAATAACAGAATAGAAAAAGAATAAGCATACTTGCATGGTTGAATACATGTTTTCCCCTGAACCCCCAATCCCCTCCCCCCTGAAAACCATCTTTACTCCAAATCTAGCTTCTATTTAGCAAGATAATCAGTTAAAAATGCCATTTTTCTTGATATTCTTCTGGTGATTTTCTGTTTACTATACTGGTAAGTTTAGTGTGTAATTTGAATAGATTGGCCCCCATTGGCAGAGTGCCATCCCTCTATTGGTGGCACACGTCCCAGTGAGGGCCAATCAGGTAGGGAGTGTGTTGTTAACTTGAGCTTTATTTTGTTTAATGAGCTTTAATATGTTTAATGATGATGATTGGTTCCATCTTACATGTGTACCTAATAGGGCCTAACAACCCACAGGGCCCTTATCATCTTTAGATCAATCATGGAATGGGATAATCTACATGAGAATCAAAGGGCCACAGAATGGAAGGGAGAGAACCAGAGCAGTGAGATAATTTTTCAGAGGATTCTAACTGGGATGTGTTCTGATTAATTCATTGTTATCACCTGATTCATATGGGGGCCAAAACCATAACTGGTGATTCCAAAGACCTACATCTAAGAACTTTTGTCAGAATTACTGAAAGCACACTTGAACTGAATTACAAGAAAGTAAGACTATGCTGCATAATTAAATAGTAAGCTAGCTGTTATGACTTTCAGAGTTGCTTGTTTTAGAGAACTGTGCTGCGACTGACACACATACACAAATGAACAGCCAGCCAACCAGATTTATTCATAGCCTGCCCCTTTTGAATCAGTCATCTTGGGGCAGGTTGCATTTCTAAAATTCTTCTAATAAACTATATAGTTACAAGAATTTGCCTGTACCTGCTATGAGAATCCATAGTGTTCTGGCTAGAACTCCTTGACAGCATGCCTAGTCCCATGTCACTGCAGAAGAACAAGTTGAGACATCACTGACGTAAGACAGAGATAATGCTAGTTGAACTTCAGCTTTTAAGAGAATCTGCTTGAGGTAGATCACAAAGGAAAACATAATGAAATAATAAAACAGCATCAAAACCATTAAATTCGCACACAATGAAAAAACAAATGGGTTGTGCCATTCTTGTTAGTAAATAATGTGTGGGTTTTGATGGAGGCTGCTGTTGTTTTAGAAAAAAGAAGCTGTCTTGATGATGGCTGTGCTTCCCTCACCTAGTTTCATGTAGAAACTCTTTCCTTTCTTATATTTTAAAGATATTCCCATGCTGATCCTTGTCATAGTGATCTCAAGATTATACTCTTAAAGGTTTTAAGGATATTATCAAGTACCATACATACCAAGTGCATTCTATAACATATGCTGCAATCCCGGCATTTGCAAAAAGCATTAATTAATTGTTGCCATTCCACCAAGATAAAGAAAGTGAGGATATGTATAGGCAACATAGTAAACTCGGATCAAACTGGTTTTATCCCAAAAAGACTGATAAGTCATAACAAGATTTGTTTTGAGTGCAATGGACTTTGCTCGAATTCAAAGAACTAGAATTGCCTTTTTGTTTCTAGATGCGGAAAAGGCATTTGAAACGTCTATTGGGACTTCTTAATGGAAACACTACGAAGGATTGACTGTGGAAATATATTTTTTATCTTGGTTGCAAGCATATACTCTACACAAAAAGCGAGAAGATATAATTATTATTAAAAATGGAACACGGCAAGCCTGTCCACTATCGCCTCTACTATTTAACTTGATCTTAGAGATGCTCAACCTTAATACGATCCTCTGATAATATTGTTGGTTTGAAGGTTAGAGGAGAGGCATTCATGCTTAAATGCTATGCGGATGACGTTATCTGCGTCTTAACAGAACCCTTAACCTCTATCTCAGCTCTTTTCGAATTGTTAAACATCTTTGGCTCATATGCTGACAGAGTTAATAGAGTTAATAGATCTAACAGAGTTAATAGATCTAAAACAAAAATACTATTACAAGAAATGTCGGACTCAGAAATAGATCTAATAAAAAGCAAATCTGGATGTGAAGTTAATCCTAAAATGGTTAAATATTTAGGAGTATATCTGAGTAAAGATATATCAGAGCTCATAACAAATAATTATGGGAAGTTATGGCAGGCAATCAAACAAGATTTAACAATTTGGTCCAAACTGAAGATCTCATGGTCTGCCCGCATAGCTGCAATAAAGATGAATGTGTTATCCAAACTAAATTTTCTTTTTCAAACTCTACCCATAGCACTTGGTGATAAGCAATTGAATAGGTGGCAATCTGAACTGAATACATTTATTTGGGCATATAAGAAACCAAGGATCACTACCAGAGTGTTGCAAGATGCCAAAAAGAGAGGGGGACAGGCTGTGCCAAATTTAAAACTATACGCACATGCTGCAATGTTAGTTATGCTAGCAGATTGGATGATTAACCCAATGTTCAAAGATTTAAGGCTGGATTGGGATCAAGCTTGCATGAAACTCTTTGGCCTTCTTCAAGTAAAAAACAAAAAAACAAAAAGAAGAAAATAAAGAACAGCCGATGGATAAGGAATAAGATACCAAAGCTAACTAGGAGTCAGGCTGTTAGGGAGAATTGGTATAAAATGTTTTATCGTTGGTACCTAACACCAAAAGCTTTAGTAAGGATGTCCAATAGGGGTAATAACAAATGTTGGAAGTGTCAGGAGAAGGTGGGATCATTTTTTCACATGTGGTGGAGGTGTCATAGGGTGTATAAGTATTGGTCCAAGGTTCACTTGGAGCTAGAAAAGATGCTAAAAATTAAGTTTGTAATGAAACCTGAGTATTGGTTACTAAGTTTCTTTCCGGACAATCTGCCGGTACAGGCAACAGTATTATTTTTTTATGCTACAACGGCGGCCAGAATACTGTTGGCTAAAAATTGGAAAGTGAAGACGATACCCATGACAGAACTTTGGCTAGAAAAGCTATCTGACTTTGCTAAATTGGCGAGACTGACAGTATTAGTCAATAGCCGACTGGAAAATAAATTCCAGAAGCAATGGAAGCTCTTCGTGGACTATCAAACTAACCAATGACTGAATGGAGGTGAGGGAGGGGGGATGAATCTCTCAAGAGAATCAATTAATCAATGACAATCTTGTGTATGTATATATATATAATCAATAAACATTAACTAATTAATTAAAAACAAAAGAAAGTGAGGATACAGAAGGGGGAGCACAAGAAGAAGCAGAAGGAAACAAGAGGAGACTCTGAACAAGGTGCGGCCCTAATAAGAGTGGCCACCTAAGGACACGGGCTGACAGTCACGTAGGCATGTATGAAGGCATGTGTGTTGAGCCTGGTCTCTCTGTCTGAGAATGCCTGAGAATGTCTGAGAATGCCGCCAGGACAGCTTCCCTTCTTCCCACCTTTTCATTAGTTGTTACTGTTAAAATTGTTATAGTTTAGGTTCAACAATTAAAGAGTGTGAAAGCTCCAGGCAGTGACTTCATCTCTCCAGAATTATTGAAATCAAACGTAGATTGGTGGGCCCCAATTTTAGCCCTCTTATTCACGTACATTGACCAGATTCCCCAAGACTGGGGTCTTGCAGTCATAGTTCCCATCTTTAAGAAAGGCAGTAGAGAAGAACCGGCTAATTATAGACCCATAAGTCTCCTTAGCACAATTGTTTTTTTTAATTATCTGATATCTGCTAGCATATCTCTATTAAGGTTTTTCTAAAGCTTTTGTTCCAATATTTGGATTTTTTTCTACTATTGTTATGGTTTGTTCTGAGTTTTCTCCTTTTTTTGGTTTATTATTTTTTAATATTTAAGATTTTTTTTGCATTTGCTTATTACATATTTTTGCCATAAAAGAGAATCATTTAGTCTCCATCTTATTCCTGATTTTCTATTCCATTGCCAGAGTACTTCTATGCAATTGTGATCAGCAAACACTTTCAGTTGAATCTCCAGATTTCTCTATATTATTACTTTTTATTATCCAGCACACATTTATTCTGTTTTAACTTTTGTGTGAATGGAGGCAGGGTGTGCTTGCCCATTTTTATATGTGGTGGGGTGTCACTGCATGCCACTACATTATTGTGTGTAGCAGAAGTGGTTTAAGGATTCATGGGGCACCTAACACCAGAGCCAATTTAAGGAATTTCAGGGCCCTAGCAGAGTACAATTGTGGCAAGAGCAGCCATACTGTGGGCGGAGGACCCCTCACAGTGGAAAAGGGTATCACTTCAAGTTTCCTTAAAAAGGAAAACTGGGGAAGAGAGAGGCTACAGACCTGATCCATGGGGGGAGGCACTGTGTGGGGCCCCTGGAAGCACAGTGTCAATAAAATGTGCTAGGTAGATAAACCAGCCCCGGTGTGTAGCTATGTGTTGCTATGAACTCTGCTTCAATTGTGTTCTCAGCTTGTTTACACTTTTTTGCCAATATTTTTCCTCTGCTGGGACAGCATCAGACACCAGCTAGTTAAAACAGTGCTGTATTAGCATGGAAATGTGCTGGCTCAGGTTTGTGCTCCCCATCAAAAATATCAGAAGAACATTTAATAAAATTAGCAAAATGGCTAATTTTCAAAACTTTGAAGAGAGAGGCTCCCTAATTCACTATTTGGACATGTTGTTCAATAAGCTATATTTGTTATTAGTCTACTGACAAAGATGTTAATCACATTAATTAGCAAAGGATCAAGAAGTGCTATATAAACACATATTTATATAAGCACACAGTTCACTCTGAATCATTTTGTCCCAGACAGTCTTCTCTTTCCCTCCCCTTACACCCATACCTAACATTGCATTCACAGGATTTAAAATATACACCCATACAGTTGGTAATTTTACCTATACTTTTAATAGCTGCATGACTAGCAGAATTTCTGAGTTCACGTCAGAAGCAATGATGGGGAAAACTTCATCTATTGAATTTCCGCCTATTATGAAGCTATTAAAGGTACAAAAATTCTGCCAGAGGGGAAGTAAAAGAAGGCTACCCTAATTTATATGTGCAGGAATTAAGCTTTCCTGGTTTGGGGAGATTCATCTGGAAATTATGCACAGCAGAGTCAAACTGTTTTTGAAATTACCATTTTGCTGTGATTTTTTAAAAACTGAAACTGAAGTGCTTCTGAAAGGGATAACAAATCTCTATTTGAATGCAGTCAAGTAAAATACAAATATTTTACTCTGCACTTGTGTGTGTGTGTGTGTGTGTATGAATGAAGTTGGAACTTGAATCCCCTAATCATTGTAGTATCTAAGTGCTTCTGAGTTATTTGAGTGATCAGTTTGTTGGAATAATAATCTCCATATTTCAGTGATTATCTGTAGACCAGCAAGTTTGAAAAACATGACCTCAATACTTTGCAATGAATAGTGATAATTGGTTAATATAATGACCTTCTTGACAACCAATTTCTAATTCAGGAAAATAAATTGTTTTAATGAGCTTGAAGTGCAAGTGGTACTCTCTGAATATATGTTGCACATGCAATATTATGTCTAAAACATTGCTATTTATGAGTGGTTAACTAATGGAGACTGTTTGACCCTCAGATGGCAACAGAAAGAAGTGAAATAAATGAAGTAAGCCAATGTAATGTGTTTGGGGTCAGTGTGTCAGAACAATAAGATGCTTTTAATGTTGTATTTTGCTGCCACTTTACTGAGAAACATTCAGTATTGTTAAATGGGTATAAATTATTTATAGTAATTCTAAACATATAGTATTATTATTATAATAATAGCAAAAGTTAGAATTGATAAAGTACTTTCAAAAGCACCCAATATACAATGATGGATAAATTCCACAGGTTGACTTGGTTTGGTAAATTGGTTTTGTGTGTGTGTGTGTGTGGGGGGATAATTCTGAATGCAACACTCAGCTCAATTTCAGGGTCAATTACATTAACAAAGTCTACTCAATGGAGTTTAAACACCTCTTCCAGTCCCCTACCTAAGTTCCTGAGCACTGGGCCAAAAGTCACTAGTCTTGCTGCCTCCTGTTGCTGCCCCCTTCCTGGGAGAGCCAGCTTGGTGTAGTGGTTAGGAGTGCATTCTAATCTGGCGAGCCAGTTTGATTCTGCACTCCCACCCATGCAACCAGCTGGGTGACCTTGGGCTCACCACAGCACTGATAAAGCTGTTCTGACCAAGCAGTAATATCAGCCTCACTCAGCCTCACCTACCTCACAGGGCGTCTGATGTGGGCAGAGGAAAGGGAAGGCGATTGTAAGTCACTTTGAGACTCCTTTGAGTAGAGAAAAGCAGCATATAAGAACCAACTCTTCTTCTTCTAAGTGGGGGCAGCCAGTGTGGTGTAATGGTTAGTGTCAAACTAGGATCTGGGAGACCCAGGTTTGAATCCCCACTTTGTTGTGAAAGTTTGCTGAGTTACCTTGGATAATCACATGGTCTCATCCTAACTTGCTTCATCGGTTGTTGTGAGGATAAAACGGAATAAAGGAGAGCAATTCAAGCTACTTTGGGTCTCTGTTGGGGAGAAACATAGGGTGTAAATAAACAGTGGTGGCTACAGTTCTATCTGTCCTTCCTGTTGCCTGTCTGAATGCTGATAAAATATTGTTGTTGTTATTATTATTATTATTATTATTATTATTATTATTATTATTATTTAGACTTCTTACTCGCCTCTCCCCAGAGGCTCAATAAAACTGTACAGTAAGATCCATAAAACCCCAATTACAAAATAATGCACAAAATAGAATAGATGAGGCAAAAACTCTAATAATATCTATGTAAATTACCCCAGATAACCCATTCTAGAGGGATGATGGATGATGGAAAACAGAGGGTGCTGATTACATTTTACTACTGCTGCCACACTGCTATTAGGGGGGCTAGATCTTCCTTGCGGCCCAGCTTCATCCAGCGACGTGGTGGAAGAGCTCCGTTTTACAGGCCCTGCGGAATGCTGTAAGCTCCCACAAGGTCCGTAGTTCCTCCGGGAGCTTGTTCCATTAGGTCGGGGCCAGGAATGAAAAGGCCCTGGCCCTGGTCGAGGCTGGGAGCACTTCTCTGGGGCCGGGAATGACCAATACGCTCGAACCCGCAGAGCATATAACCCTGTGGGGGGCATAGGGCAACAGGTGGTCCCTCAGGTACGCTGGGCGCAGACTGCATAAGGCCTAGAAGGTCAAAAACAAAACCTTGAACTGGATCCGGAAAATAACTGGCAACCAGGGCAGCTGCCTCAGCACTGGCTGGATATGGGCCCTCCAAGATGTTCCTGTGAAGACCCTATCAGCTGCATTCTGTACCAGTTGAAGCTTCTGGATCAGGCTCACAGGCAGGCCAGCGTAGAGACCAAATGCCAAAGATCTTATGGAATGTAGTTTTCTCAGGGTACCTACACCCTTTCTACAGTCTTAAATACCTTGAAAATGGTATTACCCATGGCCTCTGGCCTATATGATGCTACCATAGCTATGTTGGGCCTGTCCCAAAACATCCCTACCATCACAGCAGTCACAAATAGAATGATAGAAAGAGGAAAAATATCTTTTTTAGTTTGGATTACAATCCAGTCTGGACAAAGAATATTTAGGGCTTGTAGTCTGAAAGCAGGCATTATGATCTGCTGTAGTCTGTGAAATTTACAGCAGCAAAATCATTATTTCTTGATATCCTTTTTCTGTCAAACTTGTAATCATTCTAGAAGGTGGGTCAGTATCATTTTCTTAATTTTCAGATGAGAACTCAAGATGAGTGTGGTTTGCCTGAGGCCATCAAAGGAGTTTACACCAAAGGTGCAAATCTAACCAGGGATTTCTTGACTTTATCACTTGTTAGCCACTATACTACATAAGCTTCATTTGAAAGTGAAACAAGCACTTCTTGAATACACGATGCGATTACAGCACTAATAGCTCAAGGAGGGGAAATTTAGGATGAACAATGTTTTCTGCATAATTTCAAGGTACTCTAAGCTTCTAATATCTTGGGAAATGCTGAATAGTAACTGGGAAGGATGACTCACTCCTTGCAGCTCAGTCCTTCATGTATTTATTTTGATCTGTCAGGTTTTAGTAACTTTTAAAGTGCAAAGCCATTTTTTCCTGTTCCTTTTTATTTCTGTATGTTGTCAGTGTGAAGTATTTTTGTTCTCCTTTTCTGTTGCTGGTGTTGATAATTAATTTGTTTCTTGTATCCATCTTTATGTTTTTTCACAGCCCATACACCATTTGTATGGAATTTATTCATTTATACATATAACAATATAATAACAAATCATAACACTGATTTTTTGATGCACAGATATTTGATTATTTTTTAGGGGGGGAAATTGGCCCAGGGAAACAGAAAATATGAAAATAAAGACAGGAGGGCTTTATTTGCTCAATTGTGATATAGCCACTCCCCCACTGTCGTTTTCAGTGTGGCAGGTTCTTTTTAGGATTCCAGTGGGATCAAGACAAACCATACATATTATTGGTTAGTTTTACAAATCAATTTGAAACTTGGCTCTTCCAGATCACTACTATACCATGCTGGCTATCAGACTTACTGTGCACTCCTAAGCAAAGATGTATTTTAAAAAATCCACTTAATTAATTGCACTAAGTTAAGTCATAGTTGTGTAAGCATGACAAGAGCCCAGTGAGAGTCCATGTACTGTTTTTCATTCTCATACTTATACCAGTATTTTAGTGTTAGGGTTAGTTTTAGAGTCAGGGTTATGTTAATGATTAGAGAGGGTTAAGTTGAAGTTAGGGTAAAGGTTAGATTTACGGTTGGGGTGAGGTAAAGTACAGTATTTGCTGGTGTATAAGATTACTTTTTCCCCTTGAAAAACATGCTTCCAAGTGGGGGGGTCGTCCTATACGCCGGGTGCACTTCAGCTGGGATAGTCATAGCTGTCCATAGTGGCCCAAAGTACTGTAATGTAATGTAACAAACTCTATATTTTGAGTGGAAATGTTGGGGGGGGGGGGTCGTCTTATATGCCCAGTCATCTTATATGCCAGCAAATACGGTATCATTCTGCTTGGGAAGTGGTTCGGTTTAGAGAGTGTTTTAGTGGTAAAGAAGAGTGAGATATGGTTAGGAATGGCAATGGGATGTACTTAGATTACTTCCCTTTATGTTACATGTTTTTTCTGCATCTAATTTACACATATTAGGGTTAAATTTACTGTTAGGTTTATCTAAGCTATGGCTTGCCTTGGTGAGTGTTAGGTTTAGAGAATGTATTAGGGCTATGGAAGAGTGAGACACATCATTAGGAAGGGCTAAGGAAAGTAAAACGATTACTTCCCATTGGCCCATTATGCACAGAGTGGAAAGTTCGCATTTGGGGTCGAATGGTGGCGGCTAAAATCACCAAATATGCACGCCACAGGTGGCAACCGGGCGCAGAGTCAACGTATGCCGCCGAAAAAGCCTTGTTAGCGAGATGCGGAAGAAAGGCCCATTATGCACGGCCGCCGAAACGGCGATTACGGGTCACATGGAAAACGCGGAGGGGGAAGACGCGACGCATACCGGTTATGTACGGGGCGGGGCGCGACGGCGGCAAAACCCAGAGTAACCGATTATGCACGCACACGGCGATCTGGGCGCCGCTTCTGGTTGCGCCCCTTTCACCCGGAAGCTGCGCTTTCTTCCGCATTTCACTGACGCGGCTTTTTCGGCGGCATGCATCGAAGCTGCGGCCGGTTGCAGCCGGCTCCGTGCGTTATCGGTGATTTTAGTCGCCGCCATTCCACCGAATGTGCGCTAAAACCCCCGTGCATAATGGGTCAAAGTGGAGCTTCCCGGGACCAGGGCGCAACCAGAAGCGGCTCTGGAGTATCCACGTGCATAATCGGATACTCTGGGTTTTGCCGCCATTGCGTTCCTTCCTGTGCGTAATCGGTTTGCTTCGCTTCTTCCTCCTCCTCGTTCTCCATGCCACCGTTTCAGCGGCCGTGCATAATAGGTCATTAGTGTGCATGTAAATCTTATATTTTTTCTTTCAGTATTTTACATATGTTATGTTTAAATTTGGAGTTAGGGTTACCTAATATCTGGTTCAGGATGGAGAGAAGTTCAATTTAGATTGTGTACTAGTGGTATGGTGATGTGAGAGTCATGGATACAAAAGTCTAAGTAATGTAGGAAGTTTTCTTCACATTCAGTTGGATGGGAAAATGTGTATTTATTCTATATTTAGTTTACAGACTTAATTCTTGGTAGGATTAGGCTTAGAATAGCTATAATTCAGACAGCAGAGTCATTAGGTTTCAAGTCACTGTTTGGGCCCACAAATATATAAGAAATTCAAGAATCATGGTTAGGGAAGCCCATGGAATATACAAGGTTTGCTTCCAAGTAGGTTAAAAGTAAAACATATTTTTGGCATTTATTTGGGTTAAAGCTGGTTACAGTTAATTAAGCTATGGTTATGGTTGGAAAGTAGTTAGGCTTAGAATGTGTATTAAGTGTAAGGAAAGGTCAGCATCACGGTTAGGAAATGCTATGAGATATACAAAGATTGCTAACCCAAGCCATAGCTATGCTCACCATAACCCTATTAAGAAGCTTTAAACATTTAAAATACATGCAGAATAAATTCATGATGTTACATGTAACCTAATACAATAAATACTCATTTAACCTGTACCCTAATGTGATGAAAACAACCTATCCATTAACCTATATATTCCCCAACCTAATTGTACATTAGCTGCAGTCTCCTTAATGTGTATATTCATTGTACATACTTACAAAGTTAGGAATTCGGAAAACAGTAGTTATGTTTACATTAGTGACTAAAGCTAAAGACTGGAGATCTTCATATATATTTGATATGAAATAAGATTTGTGTGTGTATATGAAACAGATTCCCTCTAAAATGTGCATAATGTGAATGAAAATGAAACAGATAGACAAGTTTATTCAATATCATATAAAGCTTCTCCACAAAAGAAGGGAATTAATGACAAAAATGTTCATCTTTTCTTTGGTATATAGATTTGGGGGAAAAGTGGATTTTCCAATCATACTCATGACAACTGACACACATAGAATCATAGAATCATAGAGTTGGAAGGGGCCATACAGGCCATCTACTCCAACCCCCTGCTCAAAGCAGGATCAGCCCAAAGCATCCTAAAGCATCCAAGAAAAGTGTGTATCCAACCTTTGCTTGAAGACTGCCAGTGAGAGGGAGTTCACCACCTCGGCCCATTATGCACGGCCGCCGAAACGGCGATTTCGGGTCACGTGGAAAACGCGGAGGGGGAAGACGCGACGCATACCGGTTATACACGGGGCGGGGCGCGACGGCGGCAAAACCCAGAGTAACCGATTATGCACGCGCCGATCCGGGCGCCGCTTCTGGTTGCGCCCCGCTCACCCGGAAGCTGCGCTTTCTTCCGCGTTTCGAGGACCCATTATGCACGGGGGTTTTAGCGCACATTCGGGGTGGAATGGCGGCGACTAAAATCACGGATAACGCACGGAGCCGGCTGCAACCGGCTGCAGCTTCGGTGCATGCCGCCGAAAAAGCCGCGTCAGTGAAACGCGGAAGAAAGCGCAGCTTCCGGGTGAGCGGGGCGCAACCAGAAGCGGCGCCCGGATCGGCGCGTGCATAATCGGTTACTCTGGGTTTTGCCGCCGTCGCGCCCCGCCCCGTGTATAACCGGTATGCGTCGCGTCTTCCCCCTCCGCGTTTTCCACGTGACCCGAAATCGCCGTTTCGGCGGCCGTGCATAATGGGCCACTGACGCGGCTTTTTCGGCGGCATGCACCGAAGCTGCAGCCGGTTGCAGCCGGCTCCGTGCGTTATCCGTGATTTTAGTCGCCGCCATTCCACCCCGAATGTGCGCTAAAACCCCCGTGCATAATGGGTCCTCCTTAGGCAGCCTATTCCACTGCTGAACTACTCTGACTGTGAAAAATTTTTCCTGATATCTAGCCTATATTGTTGTACTTGTAGTTTAAACCCATTACTGCATGTCCTCTCCTCTGCAGCCAATGGAAACAGCATCCTGCCCTCCTCCAAGTGACAGCCGTTCAAATACTTAAAGAGGGCTATCATGTCCCCTCTCAACCTCCTTTTCTCCAGGCTGAACATTCCCAAGTCCCTCAACCTATCTTCATAGGGCTTGGTCCCTTGGCCCCAGATCATCTTCGTCGCTCTCCTCTGTACCCTTTCAATTTTATCTACGTCCTTCTTGAAATGTGATGCACTGTCTGTGCAGAGTAAAACAGTAGCTGAGAGTGGTGTTCTTAGATATCACATATCATAGAAGGAGGTGATCCAAAAAGAAATATTATACCAGTGTTTGTTGGGGCTACACCTAACAGATTTCCCTTCACCACACAGCTATACTTCATAATTGGCTTTATATAAGAGGGCATTATTCAATAATTTTGACCACTGAGGAAGACCCAGTAGGGTCGAAATGCGTTTGGTCTATTTGTGTGCAGTTAGATCTGTATATATATGGTTTTCACTTTGTTTTTAAACTTAATATTGGTGCACTTTAATAAATAATTGTTTAAATTTTATATTGTTTTATAGCTCAACTTTTGATTTCCTAAACTGACTATACCTGATAAACAACCATTCCTTTACACCCTTGACAAAGTTGGTGTAAAAGTCAGTTGCAAAATAATCCAATTTAGTACACTGCAGAACCTTTTAAAAGACAAATTTAACTTCAATTTCACTGTAGATATGAATTTCCTTCTGTCTCCCTTCACCTCCACTTCTCCATTTTAACCCTGTGGCTACTGCTGATATTCCTATACTTGCAGACTTCTCAAATAGCATAGG
The DNA here is from genome assembly GCF_049243985.1 of Paroedura picta. Taxonomy (NCBI): domain Eukaryota; kingdom Metazoa; phylum Chordata; class Lepidosauria; order Squamata; family Gekkonidae; genus Paroedura; species Paroedura picta. The sequence goes on from NC_135374.1 coordinate 45,896,948, forward strand.
AAGAGACAGTGAACTATATACAAAGCAGCAACCAGAGTTGGAAGGCATATTCAAAGTCACAAGTGTTTCCTGAAGTTGGGAAATATTAAAGGATTAATTTCCTGGAGGATACAGTCAGCTTATTGAAAGGACATGGTCAGTGCAAATCAATTACACGGATTGCAAGGGAGAAAAATATGATAGAAATGTTTCTCAAAGAACTCATTGCAGTGACAGAATGTAGTGGCATGCATCTTATGCATGTTAGGCCATCTTATTAAAACATAAAAAAACCAATATAGCCACCTACAATGGTAAAATAATGGCTTCTAGCATCTAACTCTGGAGGGTTACTAAGCAACTGCTTGGTAACTTGTATTTTTTGAATGTTTCTTTATGTAGTTTTAGATACATATCGGAAATTCATTTCCGGTTCAGGGTTGTTGTTTTTTTACTTCATAAACTAGTTCACAGTTTACATGGCTAATTTTCCAGAGAGCCTGTGCATGCTCATATATAATTTTTAGAAATATAAGGTGTATGGTTGGAATGCTGATTAGCTCAAGAACATACACAGGAAGGCCTAAACAGGCCTAAATATGATTCATAGAATCCTCTGAACAATGGAGAATAAGTGGGAAAGATTCCTTTCAATGCTAATTTGCAGGGAGCCCTGCTATTCCTCCTTGATTTCCTAAGGTGATCAACTAGGCTTGCATTATTCAAAAGACAGAGTAAGCGGACCAGCTTGCAGCCAAAGCCTGCAGTAAAAACTGTGGCCCATCTATCACCCTTTTCAGTCCAACTCAATAGGAGCACCATGCTGTATTCAGAAACAGTGAATAAGCACAATGGTTATCTTTTAAATCACTAAATACTGTGGGAAGGGAAATGAGATGCCTCTTGCAAGTTCTTGCAGGTTCCAATTTGATATATTAATAATGATGATCTATAAGAACTATATGAAATGGAAGTTTGATGTTATTATTGTCCTTGTAGCTATGAAGGTTCTTTTTTATTGAAGCATACGTGATAGCATATGTAATACGAACACTCTCCATTTTAAGAAGGCTAAGCTGGCCAAGCAAAAAACAAAAACTGTTGGCTAATACAACTTGAAATCTTTCAAGCTCAAGGCATTTGATGTTGAACAGTATTCAAAAAAGACCAGTGACCTGAAACCGCATTGTGCTGATGTGCAGCTAAATTCCTGTGCAGAGTAAATGGTAACCAAGGAACTGGTTTTCTAAACTGACAGTTACAACTCTGGAGTATAACATGTTATTCCTTAATCACTAGGGCAACAGGTTGGAAAATGCCATGCCAACTACCATGCTTCTGTATGGTACATGCTCATTTCTTCAAATTGTTAGATTCTTTCCAACCACTGCACCTACAGTTCAAATCCCAACAAAGATAATGGTTTCCAACAAATTAGGTGGGAGTAGTTGAAAATTCTTGCTAGTTGTCATATTTAGAATGATTTAAAAATATACTGAAAAGTCTATAAGAATTTATTGTAACAATTTCACATGAGGCCCAAACACTTTAATTTACCAGTCATGAAAGCACACGTCTGTTGGAAGCCATCTGGAAGAATTTTAACAAGAAATATTTTTTTTTTAATCATTCTATTTGGATAAAGTAGCAGGGGCAATTTTATAGCAACCAGTTTGTGGATAGCCAGCAAAAAAGTAACTGTAGCAATTTCCTTAGAGAAAAGTACCTTTTTGAAGTTGCAAAATACTATTAGTTTTCAGGTTGTAAATTTACTATGCAAAACAAAATTAGCAGTTTCAAGAGAAATGTTTGTGGGGAAAGACAAAGGATGCTCATCAAGCTGTGTGATATTAGATTTATGATGAAATGCTGAATCAAAAAATAGTTGTGTTCAATTTCTATAGCACTTGCCTCATTTAATAGCATAACTTTTGTTCACATGTTATCTGTCTACATTATTTCCTTCATCTAAATAAGACTTGACACTCGTGCCTAGATCAGCTCTTAAAAAATGGCCAGTCATAACTACAGGATAATCCAGTTTATATTGTCTTCAAGTTTTGTGCCATCTTCTTTGCATTGTCATTCATATTAAGGATGAGACCAGCCTTTTCCAACCTTTTGACTGTGGGGTAACTCCTGAAAAATTTTGGAGCCTTCAACATAACCTTGAAGCGATGTCAGCTGGCCATACACCTCTGCCATATGCCCAGAAGTGACTTGTCACCCCCTCTTACATCCTACAAAGAAAACAATCCCCCTCCAACTAAACCCAAGATGACTCACCTGGCTGGAGAGTGGTAGCATGTTCTGCTCACCACTGAAATACCAGACCACAACAAGAGCCAGGTCACGATTCCCATCTACCCCCCGCCCTGAAATAGCCCACTGGTCTGCTTTGCTGAGTCTGAGGCCAGGATAGGCTCATTTTCTCTGTCCCACCCACCTCCCCAAAGTAAAAAATGAAACAACCTCCCCCTCCCAACCAGACCCAAAGAGAATTCATTACACTGGATTCAAACTGCCACCAATAGGTTGACCATGACAGAGATGCCTCCACCAGCAAAGGTTTATATACCTGGGGCCCTCCCCCCTTCCCACCCCCTCCAGGGCCATCGTTAGCTATTTTGGAAGGGTGTGTATTGATGTGTCCAGATTCTGGGTCCTTTTAAAAATCTTTTACATATATTTTTTAAATTAATCACCCCAAGTAGCATAATCCCTCCAGGACTCTTGAGTAACCCTGGGGTTATACTTAGCTTGGTTGGGAAACACTGAATTAGACTATGGTTCAAATTGATACCTTTGATTTTGATTTGGGTGTGTCAAGAAATTTCAGGGGCTTTCCGCACCGGGATCCTTGTAGCAAATTGTTTGCTGAACGAAAAATCGCCATTTAAAATAGTGGAATTCATCGTTATGCATACCTGACTTTGTAGTGGAATCCAGTTGCGTTTCCATCGTTTCCCACAAGCTTCCGGTCTCAGCAAAAATCGCTAGAAAGGAAGCGCTATTGCCGAGCTCGTCCCGCCCCTGGCCGTCAAGCAGCCAATGGGCGGCCGTTAGCATGCTCCCAAACAGCCCCTTTCCCTTTAAGAAAGGTTTAAAAAAAACACACACACCCGTTGCAACGAATATGCGTTGATTCGTTGCAACGGAGAGACCCATCCAGCTGGCAGGTGTGTTTGAGCTGTCGTTTCATCATTGCCACGCTCCCCCCAGTGAAACCCCCCCCCCCTCACGGGCCCGATTTTCGGCCGAAAACAGTGTAAAAAATAAAGGGAAAATACATCAGCAAACGGGCTTCTCTGTTGTTTGTGCTTAGTGACTGTAAAGAGCTCTGGGGAGGGACTGCAGCCGGGGAAGCCTCACTGGGTAAACGAAAGCTTGCCGGTGCGTTGATCTCTGCTCGCTCGGAGAAAAAAAAATGGCGATCGCTTCGCCGGAAGATCAGAGGAAAGAGCCAGGGGGAGGGACTTTGTAGAAACCACAACAATGGTAACGCACAGAACTTTCCCGCTAGTGTTGCAGATTGGTTCCAGGAGTGTAGCGCTTTCCGGAGGGTGAATCCACTTTTGGGGACTTCCCTGAAAGCGCTACAAGGAAGCGCTTTTTGCGGATCGGTTCAGTTGTGTGGGAGATTGTCAACGACGTTGTGCATAATGGCAAATCAGTAGCATTTTCAATTGGCAACCATTGTGCTATTTTGAAGGAGTGCGGAAAGCCCCTCAGTGTGCTCTTATATCTCTTACTTTATATCCAGAAATACTTGGTCAGTTCTTCTCTTACACTCTCTGCATCTGAACAGACTGAACATATGTGATTGTGTGTAAAAAAAAAACAAAACAAAACATGGTAACATTCTACTTGATCGCAGATGTTCCTATCTCCAGTATTGCTGTTGGCTAAGCTTGTACAGGTGAGCACATGTAATGGGCATTATTTGCAAAGCTTCTGACTGAAATGTCTGGATCTCCTTCAGGACAAGAGTTGCTTATGTCAGTTCTAACAAGAACTCATGTTTCTTGGTGGACCAAAAGCCTGTATCTATCAATTTACTTGGCTCAAAAAGTTGTTTGTTACAGAGAAATGTCACCCTGACCTCTTGGTGAATGATGGATATTCCCCTGGAGACTGGTTGGGCTACTTGGATGATTGGGAAGACAATGGCAGGGACATTGTGGTTTACTCATAATTGGTACCAGATGCTTGGAAGGGAGTCGAGAGAGGAATGGACCATCAATCAGCTTGACAGTGTGGTGGTGTGGTGGCAACCAGCAGATATGACTATGGGGTCAGGAGAAGTTCTTAAGAATCATTTATGAATATTATAGAAATTAATAGGAAACTAAAACTTTATTTACTCATATATGTACACTTAGCTACACATGTATATGCAGGTATGGAAGGTCTATTTGCAGGGCCACAGAAGTTGAACTGAAACTTGGTGTGACATGCCAAATGTGTGAGACAGAGACAAACTGAACTCTTGGGGACTTTTGTGGTTTGTGTCAATAGTTAGTCAGCCATGGGGAAGGAAAGTTGACCATATATGGACAGGTGCTTTATATAACTTTGGGGGCTTTCTTGCCAGATGGAAAGAAAGTCAAGACAGAGCTTTTCTGCTATGGTTGAGGTCTATGGTTGAGGCTGGGATGCTAGGAGAGAACAGGGACCCCCCTGGGACAACTAGCCTCATAGGGGGTATGTGATTATGATGATTGGATTATTGATGCAAAAAACAACTGAACAGGCATTAGTTTACAAAGTGTGATTGGATGTTGGACTAACACTGGAGGGGTTTAAAAGACGGGGACCATTGGAAGAGCTTTCAGTTTTTCCTGCTTTCTTCTGGCCTTGAGACCCATGCTGGATCCTATGGGATAGGTAGATATGAAACCATGAAGTTGTTGCTCATGTACTGCGTAGACATTTGAGTGATAGGAGAGAGTTGGAGAGATGTGTTGTATTTTCATGATTCTGATTTGGTAAGCTATGCTGAAACATATGGGGAAGTGTACTTTAATTGGCCTATGTAAAGATTTGCTCACAAACATATATGCATATATTCACTGTGGGTTGTGTATTGGATTCTGAGTGAAGTACAGTGATTAATCTCTTTTGAATTTCTGTTCTGAAGTATTTCAATTGAAAGTCTGTACCCCTTTCTTATTTCCCTAAATAAATGTCATATGTATTCAGTCCACTGTGTCTTTATTGTATTTGGAGAGAGGTAAACCCTCAGTGCACTGGGGGTAGATGGGATCCTGCCCTCTTTGTGGCTTGACCCGTTGAGAGTCTGGGACACTTAATAGAGGTTAACGTTGCTACCTTGACCTTAAAAGTACCTTAAAAGAGAAAATGAAAATATTTGACACTTATGAGTTGAATCTTAGTACTTCAGTGTCTCTGTATTTTATATCCAGCAATATCTGCCAAATTGTCTATTTTACCATTATGTATTCAGATAATCCCAAACTGAAGCAATACTTGAAACTGCCTGCTTCAAACTGACATACTCCTGAAAATTTGGGAGGAAAATGAACATTTGTCTTCTGGAATTTCAACTGTGTTTAGAGTTTAGGGAAGCAAGGGAAGACAGAGTGGTATTGGAGAAGGGAGAGAAAGAGAGAGCACTTCAGTTTGGCCATGGCGCCAATGCTCCCATGGCCCTTTGAACATCTTTTACATTTTTTCCTTTTGTATTGTAATGACCTATGGCTACATGCAATAAAATCTGACTTGACTAATCTGACATTTTAAAGCACTTGGGCCCCTGAGTCTATACAACAATTAATCCAGTAGCCTTTTGCCACCACATCTACCAAACTTTGGCATCAACAGCAGTAGATATGGTGCCCAGATTCTGATACCAACCCAGGGTGGTTTTCAACATGTTACTACATCATTACAATGTTTAAAATTAATAAGACCAATTTATATTGCAATCCATTTATTAAAATAACACAAGACCTCCGACCCTTTCAGCGGTGGGGTGAGGAATAAAGTGTTATGCTGATATATCTTTTGGCATCTAGACATTATTTCTGTGTGTACCCATGGAGATCAGTCAAGACAGAGCTTTTCTACTATGGTTGAGGTCTATGGTTGAGGCTGGGGTGCTAGGAGAGAACTGGGACCCCCCTGGGACAACTAGTCAGTACTATCAAACCCACCCTTTCCCCTCCTCGGGAAGTTAGATTTTTTGGAACCAGGTAAATTGGTATTAGCTGCCGCTGTTCTTATTTCATCTTTATGGTTTACTAGCTTCAGAGCCCGTTCCTAAGAACGGGCCTTGAAAGGGCCCCATCCCCTGGCCCCTGGCCAGGCAGCTTAAGGTGATTTTGGGCCGCAGCTCACAGCCAGATCTAGTGGGACGGGAGGGGGCTAGGGAGCTTGTTAGCAGGGCCAGAACAGAGCTCCTTAACAGGCAGTCATCAGGCCCAGCCTAGCAGGCCCTTGTTAGCAAGCCCTCCACCACAACCCTTTGTGCAGGGCCCTCTCCCCTTACCTGCTGCTGGATCCAGGCACTGAGGCATCTGAGAACAAAGAGGCTAGAGTCCAGGGATGGAGGGCGGGAGCTGCGGGGGCAGGGCCAATAAGGAGAAAGCTGGCTGCACCCTGATTGGCCCTACTCTAACTTGGACATCTGGACACGTCCCACCCCCTAGGCTGTTTCATAAATATATAGAGGAACAACAATGGATAAGGATTGTTGCAGTTTTGTGTTCTTAAGGGATGGGTTTATGGGGATTAGAATCATAGAATCATAGAATCATAGAGTTGGAAGGGGCCATAAAGGCCATCTAGTCCAACCCCCTGCTCAACGCAGGATCAGCCCTAAGCATACTAAAGCATCCAAGAAAAGTGTGTATCCAACCTTTGCTTGAACACTGCCAGTGAGGGGGAGTTCACCACCTCCTTAGGCAGCCTATTCCACTGCTGAACTACCCTGACTGTGAATTTTTTTTCCTGATATCTAGCCTACATCGTTGTACTTGAAGTTTAAACCCATTACTGCGTGTCCTCTCCTCTGCAGCCAACAGAAACAGCATCCTGCCCTCCTCCAAGTGACAACCTTTCAAATACTTAAAGAGGGCTATCATGTCCCCTCTCAACCTCCTTTTCTCCAGGCTGAACATTCCCAAGTCCCTCAACCTATCTTCATAGGGCTTGGTCCCTTGGCCCCAGATCATCTTTGTTGCTCTCCTTTGTACCCTTTCAATTTTATCTACATCCTTCTTGAAGTGAGGCCTCCAGAACTGCACACAGTACTCCAGGTGTGGTCTGACCAGTTCCGTATATAATGGGACTATGACATCTTGTGATTTTGATGTGATGCCCCTGTTGATACAGCCCAAAATCCCATCACACTGCCTGCCCATGTTTAGTTTAGAATCCACAAGTACCCCAAGGTCTCGTTCACACACAGTGTTACCTAGAAGCGTATCCCCCATCCAGTAGGCATGCTTTTCATTTTTCTGACCCAGATGCAGAACTTTACACTTATCTTTATTAAATTGCATCTTGTTCTCATTTGTCCATTTTTCCATTGTGTTCAGATCTCGTTGAACTCTGTCTCTATCTTCCGGAGTATTTGCCAGTCCTCCCAATTTGGTGTCATCTGCAAACTTGATGAGTAGTCCCTCCACCCCTTCATCTAGATCATTAATAAATATGTTAAAAAGTACCGGGCCGAGCACCGAGCCCTGAGGTACCCCGCTACTTACCTCTCTCCAGTCTGATGAAACACCATTGACAACAACTTTTTGAGTGCGGTTCTCTAACCAATGCCCTATCCACCTGACTATCCTCCCTTTTTTGAAGATCGGAATAAGGTATGCTCTCTTCCAGTCCTCCGGGACATCTCTAGTCCTTAAAGGGGTCCCGAAGATGATGAACAAGGGCTGTGCAAGTTCTCTGGAAAGTTCTTTGAGCACCGTTGGGTGCACTCTCGGGATTATAAGCATTTACTATAACCCGCCACGAGCCTTATGGGAGTGGCAGGTAAGAAATCTAATAAATAAATAAAAACATAAATAAATTATTAATGTTTGATAGACCTCAACCAAAGGCTGGCAGAACAACTTTATATTACAGGCCCTGCGGAACCACTTTAAAATTTACAGATAACAACTCACTATGGCTCACCTAATTGAAGAGACCCTGATTAAGACCCTCCTCTGGGATAGTGAGGGCAACCCCTTCTCTCTCCTGTTAAATGTCGTTCCTTGTCTGCCTCCGTATTGCTACTATTAGGACAATTTCCCCCTTCTTCTTGGAAGTACCACATTCAATCTCCTCTCTCTCTCATCTAGAAATGTAGTTGGGACTCTATCTATGTCTCTCCTCTTTCCTATCTAATATATTAGTTCCTAAATAAACTTTTATCTACTCTTTAATCAGATTATGAACTATTGCTGTGTTAATTACTATGCCAAGACTAGATAAAATGGATGGCTAGACAATGGAAGTTGACAAAGTTATTCATATGCATTATACTGCTCTTAAAATCAGTAGTGATTTATTTGTTGTGTTTTTAGGGTGTATTTAATCTGAAGAAACTATAGTGATATAATGTGCTTTATCAAGTAACTCCTTGAGGTGTAATGATAAGCTGAAAGATAAGGAGTTTCCAAAGGAGCCCAGGGAGATCACAGATGAGTTAGATAAATTCTTGGAGAACAGACCCGTCAATAGCTATTAGCTATGATAGCTAAATGTGAAATCTACATGTTCATATACATTATGCTGGATGCCCTTGTGAGCATTCTGGAGATATGTGAGCATTTTTGGAAAATGAATTCTGAAAAAGATGGTCTAAATCTGCAAAAATGTTATATTTACAATTGTACTCCCTTTTTATATGTTATTATAGTATAATGAAACAGTCCTCTTTCATGGTTTAATTTATACTGTCCACATCAGCTAGAATACACCCAGAACCCAAAATCATAAGCATGTCTTCCAGTGCCAGTTAGTTAATGTAATTTTGCTGTAACCTGCAAGGTACTTTTTATGTCCAGAGAGGAGAGACTGAAAATTGTATTGCACCTTTCAGCTGTATTTACACAAATTATTTCTTGTTTTATATCTTCCATAGTAACTAAAACTTTCCACCAATTTTTGGCATTTTGATTATGTTCTCTGAAAAACAGCAATCTAGAAATTATTGTATCTTTGTATGACCACTTGTATCTAATTAAGCATTCATTCTTAATTAAGGCCATTTGAACTGACCAATTCACTTTCTCTGGAAAAGAACCAAACTGTTTATTTAGATTACATGTAGATGTTTTCCTCCTTTGGTTGAATAATCAGAGAAGCTAGACATAGTTGGCAAATTTCAATTTAAATGTATTTGAGCATGTTATTTTAGCATTATTAGTTATTCATCAGCATTATCATTATGATGATATCTCTCATTATTCTTGATGAGGTCCCTGCCAGAATTGTCAATTTCCCACAAGACCTGCAAAACAGAGTTCTTCTGCCAGGTGATTGGTTGAGGCCAGGGAGGTCTCAGTGTTTCCATTGGAGGATTTCCCCCACCCAATATATTTAGATCTGGTTTTTCACTACCAGTGGAAGAAAACTTGGCCCGCTGGCTGAATGGGGGAGGGTAGGGATTGGGAGTTTATGAATGTTTTATGAAGGGATCACCATCTTTCTATTGCTGTAAGGGGTGTTTTATGGGGTTTTATTGTATTTTATAGATTTTATGCTGTTGTGTACCACCACAATACCATTGGAAGAGTGGTGGTACAGAAATTAAATAAATAATAATAATTCTTAATCTTGCAAAGGACAGCAGGAAATGGTGACAGAAGTCCAGTATTCATTACATAACTGTGTATTACTTAGTCATCACCATACCCCTCCTAAACTGTGTATTACTTAGTCTACCTGAATTGACCAGGAGCAAGAATTGCTATGCTGGTCTTGCTTCCGGCTGGCCTCATGACACATGTTTGTTTCCTGCACTACTGTTCAAACTTCATACTGCACTTTTAAGGAGTTAGGTTGGAGCTCCTCTAAACCACTTTTCTCACAGCTACAGGGCATTTGAAGAAACTTGACTTCACCAAGTACCTTAAGGGTTCAATTCAGTTCATTATCATGTTAAATGAAGGAAGAGGGGCTTCACTCCCCCGCAATTTCCCAAGACAGAATGGGCACATGTCCATTATTTGCCTCTTTGTGGTCACCGAATGCTGCAAATACACTGAATACTAAAAATGTATCTCAGTAATGGGGGGAATGTATACAATAAGGCAATTTCAGCATGGAAAAAATTGCATAGATGGGGAAAAATGGAATCCTGCTTCCCTCAGTAGTATTGTCCTGATCTGAATCAGGCAATGTGGTACCTGTGGTACCTGAAGTAACTTCCCTGCAGCTTCTGTGTGGCTGCAAAAAAAAAAAAAAAAAAAGACAGCAGAGCCCTGACTTGTTGTTTTCATGCATATAACACTCTCATTCCTTGTCCTCTTGTGACAACAGGAACATAATATTGGATGGTTTGAAAGCTGAAGTTTATACAAGTTCCTTTAATAGGTAAGAAAGGCTTAAAAAAGAAAGAATATGAAATGAATAACAGAAATTCAAGAGGTTAAACTGCAGTGTTTATAGGTCAGTAGAAGACAGTATTGTGAATGGGAGGTAAAAGCATAATGAAAAATAGTTGTAAGAGGGAACAAGGCATTTGTATACTTTCTTCTCCTCTCAAAATGGTAGTGTGATGGTAATAAAAATGGCTAGCAGCTTTGTTAGCATATATAGGATATTTCTGTCACAGGATATGTGTCACAGGATATTTCTCCCAATTTGACTCTAAGCCCAAATCCACACTAAATATTACTGCTTCTCACTCCTATGGTAAAGGAACAGCTATGTTTCCACAACAAGCTTAAACACCTATGTCCCTCTCCTCCAAACTGGTATGAGGCAGTGTTTCAAATGTAGGACTAACATTTAGATAAACTCAGGTTCAAATAGATGACAGATATCGAATCAGGCCCACTCACATTCTTGATAAGAATGCTGTACAATCCTCATATAACAATAGCAGAGTTGGCCTTTTACCCACAAAAGGTGGATGTCCATTTATTTCTTTAAGATAACCAACTATGTTATTTAAAAAGAGGCTAAACTGTTGAGGAGCAAGGATACATCCTTGCTAAATTCCAATATTTATGGGTATTTTGTCCATAAGGATCTCATCCATCATATATTTGTTCTGGCAGAAGTTATTGCTATGAAGCTCCTTAATCAAAAATAGCAACAATTGGTCTATTTTAGTCATCCTAATTTATGCCAGAGTTTCTCCCTTAGTATGGAGTCAAACACTGTTTTTAGATCGATAAAGGCCAAAAATAATTTGCCCCTTTTGGGTTTTGAATATTTTTCAGCAAGTATGGATAGTACCATACAGTGATCTGTTGTTGTGTTTCCCTTTCTGAATCCAATCTGCTCAGGCCCAATGATGTTTAATTTATAATCTAGTTTGTTAGTTTTGTGGCCAGCATTTTGGCATAGAGTTTCCCTATATTTGAGAGGAGAATAATAGGCCAATAATTTCTGGGTAACTTTAATTTCCTTTAATTTCCTTTTATTATATATTGGTGAAATTATGGTGTTCAGCCACGACTCCAGAATTTGTCCTATTTAATTTGACGATTTAAATAGATTTGCCAATGGTGCTGCCCACCAGTCTTGCTTATGGGTAAATGCTTCTGAGGGTATTCTGTCGAGGCTTGGTGATTTATGAGATGCTAAAGTTTTTAATAATTTCAGAATCTCATCTGGCTCTACTTTAGCCTAGCATGGCATTGGTGCTTGGAGTTCATTGGCGCTTGGGGTACAGTATGCCACCATTATTATTGTTCAGAGCTTTGGTGACTGGCCTCCAAAAGGTGTGATTGTCATGTGAGTTTAAAGCTTTACTAAAAGTGTCCCAAGTTTTATTATAGAAAAGATTTGGGGGGGGGGGCTAGACAGTCATATTTGTTTTTGACCTAGTTATAAAGATCTGAGTGTCCTTGTATTTTAGTTTTTAGTAACAATGTAAATTTGTTTTAGTTTATTAAACATTCTTTATCAAACCAGGTGTCTATTTTGGTCTTTTTCCAGAGAGTCTTGCCAATTTGTAGAGTGTCTCCATTAAGATGTTATAATTTAATAACATTTCTAAAATGGTTGTTGCAGTTACAAGACTCTCACTTATTTCACATTGCTTGACTGTAGAAGGTTCTCTCATTGGTGAGTCAAGTGGGTTGGTCAACTGATTTTCTTGTAAATCAACAGTCACCCATGAGCTGCCAGTCATGAGTTCTTCCTCTCTTCTAGTGTTTATTGCTACTTTTAGTGGCTTTTGGTCAGCCTGTGTTGTAGGTGACTTCAAGAGAGCTGTAACGGTCTCAATGTCACCCAGCTGGCTACATGTGCAGTATGAGTAGGAAATCAAACACAGTTCTCCAGATTAGATACCTCTGCTCTTAACCGCTACTCCAAACTGGCTCTCTGATAACAGTAATCTATCATATTGAACAATAATAGTTATCCTATCATTCTAATAACAAGTGTTTAGATAAACTCAAAATTTCCCTATATTCTGTCCTCTCTCCTCATCCTTCAGCCTTCTCTAGGGAGAAAAGACTGCTAGAGTTCTGTGAGGTTTTTAGGTTGTGGTTTTGTTCAAAAGCCTTCTGGCCAGCCAAGTCAAGATGCTGCCAGAAAGACAGGATTCACTTGCTTTTCTTCCCTTGTCCTTTTTTCCCACCATCCATTTACTCAAAAGTAAATTCTATTGTGGTCAAAGGTTCATCATTTGTTTCTCTCACCATCACACATTGAACTCTGGTGATGTGAGTGCAGTTAGGAGCCAGGAGGCACAGAAAAACTGCCTTTCATCTCTTTTCCATCTCCTGTCACCTTTAGTTCCTTTGTGAATATTTGCAGACTCTCTCACACAGACAGAATCAGAAATTCTCTCTCACCAAAAATGAAAAGCTTGGATTTAATTGCCTTCCCCCTGAAATCCCCTTTCCACCTAATCCATACTGCCAGTCTCGTGCATTTTTACAAAAGTAAGTATTTTTGTTTTTTACTGGGGATTAATCTCACTTTATATGCTCAATCTGGGACACCCCCTCCAAAATTGGCATGATCAGGAATTGCCTCTATTTAGGGGGTTGTGGCCAGAAAGTACACTTCCATTCAATTATCTTTACTCCCCCTCTTTATTCCTCACCCATTTGATTACATTTTCAAAATTCTACCAAAAAAGGTATCGTAGCAGATCAGAACATTAACACTTTAAATTACAAACATATATAGTATATAGGTGTCAGCTCTGTTCCTAATATATTTGTATTTAATGAGCATGTCAGAACTCAAATACAACTGCAACTCTTAATTTAATCCCCATTGCCTCTGGCAACAAGCTATTGGTACAATGCCCCGCCAGGACAGGGATATGGGGCACAGCCCTTGGCTGGTTACACTTCTTTCTCCAGAATCAGTCCCAGAGGGTGGCAGTGGGGAATGAGCTGTCATGTTCCTACAGTCTCCCTTGTGGGGTTCTGCAGTGGGCGGTGCTCTCCCCCATTCTTTTACAAATCTTTATGCGCCCTCTGGCCCAGCTGGACCAGAGTTTTGGGTTGGGTTGTCATCAATATGCTGATGACACCCAACTCTATCTCCTCATGTACAGCTGCCCAGGGTCTCCACTGGATCCATTTGCCAGATGTTTGGATACCATGGATTGATGGTTTGAGTAGAGCTACCTGAAACTCAACCCCTCCAAAATGGAGGTCCTATGTCTGGGAAGGAGGGGGACAGAACAGGAAACACACTTGCCCATATTGTCTGGGTTGCTACTAAGCCCTAGGCCAGGAACTTGGAGTAATCTTGGATGCCTCACTGACCATGGAGTCACAGATCTGGAAAGTAGCCCACCGGGCATTTTCCCATCTACATCAGGCGAGGCTACTTGCACCCTGATCCTTGAGCAGCTATCTATATGGGCCTGCCCTTGTCCCTGACTCGAAAATTGTAGCAAGTACTAAATGTGTTTGCTAGGGTCCTCACAGGAACATCTTGGAGGGCCCATATCCATCCTGTGCTGAGGCAGCTGCACTGGTTGCCAGTTTCAGCCTAGATTTGGTTCGTGGTTCTGGTTCTAACCTTTAAGGCCTTTTGCAGTCTGGGACCCATGTATCTGAGGGAACGCCTGTCACTTGTTGGTCATTCCTGGCCCTAGGAATATTTGTCTGGCATTGACCAGGGACTTTCCGATCCTGGCCCCTACCTGGTGAAATGAGCTCCTGGAAGAGCTGTGGACCCTGCGGGAGCTGTTGTCTTTCCACAGGACCTGCTAGACAGAGCTCTTCTGCCAGGTCTATTGTTGATATGTAGATAGCAGACAGTATTTTTCATCAGTGAAGTTAAAACTAAAACAAGGTTGTTGTACCTAGGAACTTGTTCTGCTTATATTGAGCCTTCGGGGAGGGCGGTATATAAATCTAAATAAATAAATAAATAAATAAATTGTTTGAATAAAGTTTTTGCCACCACCAGCTTGAAATCCACTTTCTTCTGTCTACATATCTTTGGCTGATGGATCGTCTTTGCAGGACTATAGCTGAGGCTGGTGCATGAGCAATATCTGGTCCCCCCCCCCCTTAAGAAGCTACATAACCTGTTAGAACACCACCATGGGTGACAATTAGTTGACATAGCCCCCTGCTGCCCCTCGGGGGCAGGAATACCATATGGTATAGACTTTTTTTCCCCACCAGGTTGTTTTTCTAATGTTAACATCTTGTATTGTTTTAATGGGGGCTTTAATGGAATTTTATTGTTGTGGGTTTTTTATGCTGTAATCTGACATGACCTGGCTTGCTGAGAGTGGCAGGTATGAGATGATGATGATGATGATGGTGACGATGATGATTTTTGATATAGTTGTTTGGGGCGGGGACTTGATGGAGATTTAGTGAGCATCAGTAGGCACTTTTGAAACAATTCTTTAAGTTTGTACTTGTATATACATATGACAATGAATCCCAATTTCCATGCAGGACTATTATTTTTCTAGAAAAGAAGAGCAACATTTTCCTCAAGGATTCCAAAGTCTTTTTCCAAAGGCCTCTCGAGCAAATACCCTTATTATTGATATGTAGGCAGGAATTACTGAGGAAATTTCTATAGTCTACTCTGCTCAAGCTCTTTTCCCAAGTCACTTCTTTCTTGCCTTTTTTTTTTAAGCATTTGCTGATCTTGGGGGGAAAGCCTTTGACTTTCAGTTTGAACATGTCACAAAAATGATGAATGAGTGTCAGGTGCCTGAGAAAGAGAGAAGAAAATGACTTGTAAAATGCCCTAGAGGTCTGACATTACATCCATTTCCATACACAGTGCACATGTGACCCCCACAGATGGTGCCTCTCTCAGTGTTACGTTGCACTGAGGAGCACACTGTGCAGCAGAGAACACGTGAGGGTGCTTGTTACCAATGTGTGGCATTAAACATAAATGTGCAAAGTCTGGAAAAGTTATTTCAGTTTGTTCACTCAAAAGCAACATGGATCAAACTAAGGTAGCTCAATAGTTTAGATGAAACTTTTATGATAAGTTGTTGTTAATTAAGTTGAGACTCAAAGAACAACAGCATAATCTCCATGATGAATATCTGTTAATAAGAAAGGGAGAAGCAAAACAGTATGCGAAGGACAGCTGCAGAATGAAATCACCTCTTAGCCTAACTGGAATATCTGGGTTGTCATAGAAGGTCAGAAATGTGACTGCAGAGTAACAACTGACTGAGGAGAGGAGGAGGAGATGGTCAGAACTCATTTCTCTATGACAAAATACAGTTGCTTGCATTTTCAGAAAATTACAGAGCATGTTCAGTTTCACTTGAAAAAAATCCCTACAGAGTTCACCCCCCAAAAAGCCCTGTGTCCTTTATGTTGCCCATTTTCCAAAACATCAGTAATACCAATTTGCACCCTGTATTGGGTTATGCTGAAACAGATTTTCTCACAAGTCAGAATGAACAAGTACCATTATATGTGTGCCATGGCAGCATTCAGAACAGCACCTAACCAGCTGACTCATATGCACAATTCACTGGCTTGAGTTTATTATGTGTACACATGAATATTAAGGGAAGGTATGGCACTATTTATAATCAAACACATAGACCGCTTGTGCCACTGTTGCATCTTCACGACTGGTGGCTTTAATCAGCCAGTAGTATTTGTCATGTTGGTGTGTGATCAGAATGGACTTGATTAAATGTTAGTTCCCGGGTGACAGTGTGATAACACCCAGTTCTAATTAATCTAAATGAACACAGACATGCTTGGCTTTTGAGAGTCAGACAGCGTAGAACACCAAGAAGAGAAGCCCTATCTCCCAGTCCAGTAAGACAGAGACAATCAAGAAAACAACGTTGTTTGTAAGGTCAGTTCCACCCTACCATCATATGCATTGGGCAAACAAATAGGGATAGTCATGGCAAAGTATCCTGCTTTGGGTTTAATACTGAGTCACACTTTGGCAAGGCTAGAAAAAGAGACAAGTCACATGTGTTTCCCTCTTACAAGGCAAGATTGAAAGATTTCTTTTTGAATTGACCCCTTCAGCAGTTTGAGTGTCAGACTAAACCATCCTCAAATGTAGAAATCATGAACCCAGCTGGCATTTAGCCACTGTGTCCACACGAAGAATATAATTCAGATTTGCATTTTTAAGGGTTGAGTTTCCCATCTATTTCTGCACTGAAATTCTAGCGCAGACCCCAATTGCCTGATGTTAGAGGAATCCCCAGAAATCCATTTTTTATTTTTTGAAGCAGGGTCTAAAGGGGGGGTGGCCTGCATGGAAGGGCTATATACAAGTTAAGATTGGAAGATCTTGGGTCCCTCCTCAGTATGTCTTTGAACATCAGGGGCTGGAGTTGAGTGTGTACCACATACGCAGTATATATGTGTGGGGTGGCATTCTGGGTTATTCTGGACTGCTGAGCTGGGAGGGTGGTTGTTGAAGGGTTTTATTCTGTCAAGGGATTTTTCCATTATTTTATCTGTTTTTATTGGGGGTTTATTGTAAGTTGCCATGAGCCAGCTTGATCCAGGAGTGACAGTCAAGAAATCAAATATATTATTATTATTATTTCCCTGCATCCACCATATTGGGTAGTTTGGGCATGCTCCTTTTCTCACCACCATTCCCCCTCCCTCCCTCCCTCTCCCTGTCTCTGCCTCCTGAGGGTATTCCCCTATTACATCTGCTGTGTGCCCACCCTCCCCCTTCACGCACAGATTAAAAAAACAACAACAATGTTATCACATTACAGTACTACTGCATTGTCATATGAAGACAGATTTTTTTACAATATTTGTTGTTGTTAGGTCCGAAGTCGTGTCTGACCCATTGCAACCCCATGGACAATGATCCTCCATGGTTGCTGCTGGGTGCAATGACTGTGTGCCCCCAAGAAGCCAAAGGGAAAAAAAGGAGAAATGGATTTTATTCCATAGGCAAGCCCTCTCTCTCTCACACACACACATTAAAAATAAGGTGATTTATGTTACGGCACTGCTGCATTGTAATCTGGTCGCTTTTCACATTCTAAGAAGCATGTTCAAAGGTTAGGGAATTGGACAGAAGCTATGAAGCCACTGCAATCCATTTTACAGATAAAAATCTCATCATTCTGCCACAAACTATTTCCAATGGTTAATACAGAAAATGAACTGGAGGCCCCTTGGTTATACTTGGAGGTGACTTTTGACAACTTCAGGTGCCTGTCCCAGGAGGAAATTGATCAGTGACTACATGCCTCCTGGGCCCCTGTCCCTCTTGGCTTTTAAAAACAGCCAATGAGCGGATAGGAGGACTCCTCTGGGAGATTATCAACTTTCCCCTATCATCAGGGGTTTTCCCAGGGGAGTAGAAGGGGGCTGAGGTTAGACCTCTCCTGAAGAAGTGGCTGGATCCATTGGGTCCTGCCAACTACTGCCCCATTTTGCATCTAGCATTCCTGAGGAAGGTGGTTGAACAGGCTGCAGAAGACTTCTGCCAACAGTTCGCTTGGAGCCAGACTATATGGAACACCTAGAAGCCCCCCCATAATAACACCCTGACAAATGTTTCCACTGAATCAGGCCTGGGAAATCAAGATGATGTTGATAGCCATTCTGTAACCGCTTCAAGCAAGCTTGTTTATGGTTTTATTGAATTCCCAGTTTTATTTTGTTGTACACCACTCAAATCAAATCTACACATGCAGCAAAATGAGGCAGTAGAATCTGGAGGTGAGAGTGGACTCTATTACTTCACTGCAGATGGAAGTATTTTATTTTTCATGCTTCTCATGTGAAGTTCCCTGTAAATAACAGCAGAGATATGCTGTTTTTTCTTCATATGCTGTTTCATCTTTCTGTTTACAGGCAATTATTAATGTAAATATGTTTTGTTAAAAAGAAAGATCTAGTACCTCACACCACTTCAGCAGTCGAGTGGTGGCGAGTGCCATCAAGTGACAGCTGCCTTATGGAACACCCCATAGCTTGTTCAAGGCAAGAGAGGTTCAGAGGTAGTTTGCCATTGGCTGTTTCCATGCCACAGTCCTGGTATTTTTTGGAGTTCTCTCATCCAAATACTAGCCAGGGCTCACCCTGCTTAGCTTCTGAGATCTGTTGAGGTTGGGCAAGTCTGGACTATCTAAATCAGGGCTCTCAGCACTCTGCCATCACCTTACGACTTCTATTTGCTACATATGTAGACCAGACCTTCAGCACATGGACAGCAAGCATAAAGCAAAGAGCCTTTTTTTTTTCTTAAGTTACCTAGCACCTTTTTGTCCACATCCATAAACCGCTGCGTGGGAGCAGTAGGAATAAAAGGCTAAAGGCAATGTGGGAGGAGAAAGGGGCGTGGCAAGTCCAGGATAAAAACTTGCAAAGCGACTCCTGATTGGCCCCTCCGACTGTCAGTCTGGGAGGTAAGGGGCCTGGGGGAAGAGCCTTCACTGCCAGGAAAGGAGCAGGGCCACCACGTTGAAGACATGGAGGCCCTGCTCCTGTCAGCCCAAGAGGCGATGGGGCTGGAGGGGAGGGGGTGGAGAGAGACGTTCCCAGCTGCCCGGGCAGTGCAGCTAGCTGGGAATGCTTTTAGCCGGGGGGGGGGAAGAGAAAGCCCTTCACAGCTGTCCGGGCAGCGCTGCCAGGGCAGCTGGCCCTGGCATAAGCCCAGAGCAGGCTGCGCCACCGGTGGGTCTGTCCCTGGAGCCACCAGAAGTCCTGAGGAATCTGCTGCCCACCCGCACACACTGCTGCTCCCAAAGAAATCAACTGAAGAAGCCTGGATAAGGTAAGCCGGGATGGAGAGAAATTCCTCCTCTGTCCCTTCCCCTTGCCTCTTCTCCCCTTTCAAAGCCCCATCTTCCAAGACCCCCCTATCCCCACTCACCACCGCTGCCGGTTTCCCCCTCCCCCTCCTCCCCTGCCCGATCTTTCAAGGCTGTTCAAGGCCATTGTTACTCACCACTGCTGCCACTTTCCCACCCAGCCACCCACCCTTCTAAACCCCCATTCTTACCCACCCATCGCTACTTACCCCTCTCCCAACTGAACCTCCCCCCCTTCCTTCCACCCCTGCTCTGTCCCCTTTCATGGGACCTTCCTGCCTGCCTTCCTCCCAGCATTGATTTCCTTCCTTCCTTCCTTCCTTCCTTCCTTCCTTCCTTCCTTCCTTCCTTCCTTCCTTCCTTCCTTCCTTCCTTCCTTCCTTCCTTCCTTCCTTCCTTCCTTCCTTCTGCCCATCCAACCACCCACCACCTAGCACCCGCTGTATTTTGGGTGCAATGGGCTTAATATCTAGTTCAAAATATTTCAACTATGTTAGAATTATAGAGTGGCAGTTTACACTATGAAAAAAACTTGGCATTATCTAAGTTACTTGGTGCTAGAAGTCCACCTGATGCAATCTAAAGTCTATATGGTAAGCTAAAGTTTAGTCGAGAAGCATTTTTGTCTCTTTTAAAAAATATCTACACTAGTCTCAGGTTCCTGTTGCAGAGGCAGCTGGAAAACTCCAGGAAATTCATCCAAGCATTAGGTTGGCTTTTGTACTCCTGTGGCAATTTTCTGTGCTACAAAAGTATCTGGGGGTTGCTGTCTATCTAATCACTCCTGCTTTTGTCTTGACTTGCTTGCCACAGTGATGTTACAGCAAAATAAAATGGTCACAGAGTCTTTCATGTTTCTCCCTCCTGCAGGTCATGCATCTGTAAAGGTCAGTGTTCCATTGGATTTCCACTTGCCTCCAAAAATAGGTTGGATTCATCATAATTGTAGCTGTCCAGGCATTCAAAGTCCTTTAACAATATGAACTTTTTCCTATCTCTGTGTAAATGTTTTATACATCTATAGCAGTCTCAGATTTCTCAATCTCAGCCAACATTTTTCTTTTTTTCTTCCTATGAAGGCAATTGATATAACGTTTTTAGACCAGCGTACCCAGTTCAGAAGCCCACTCATTGTGTTAAATCAATTGATTTTTTTTTTTGTATTGTCCTTTGGAAAGTTTTAGAAGAACTTCTGGAGCTTTTTCAGGTGTTCCATCTTGAACACAGAACATAGACAAGTGCTGATTGCCAAGTGACTGTGACATTATTATTTCTAGGAATGAGATAAAACTTTCCAGAAATATGAGCAGAAAACACAGATTCCAGTGGGTCAGCGATATTAACAAATAGTATCTGTCACTTTCTGACATGTTCTGCAACAAAGTCTGTCTTTAGCAGTAGAAAAGAGCAAGAGTCCAGTAGGATCTTAAAGACTAACAATATGTGTGGCAGGGTATTATAACAGTGATGCACAAAAGGGAGCAGTGACTCATAAAAGCTCATACGCTGCCAAAAAAATTGAAATGTGGAAGTTCAGGGCAAGTCTAATCTTCAGGTATGTTTTCTTGCTTTCTCTCTTAAACTTTCATTTTTTGTTTTGATGGAGTAAATTAACTGTTGACAGTTCTCATTAAGATTTTTTCCCCTGCTTCTCACTTGAGTGTGGGCTTGTGGCCCATTCCAATTACAGCACTTGGCTTTATTGCAATTGAAGATAATGTGGAGATAATAGCGAGTGTACAATCCTGCAACTTATCACCTTGCAGGTCAGATTTTTCAGAGATCATATTACATGTGGCTTCCCAGATTCTAAAGCAACCAGTGACTGATATTTAGTTCAAAACAGAGAGTAATCTGTAGCATTATTTGTCTAAATGGTTTTGCACTTCACAAACTTAAAACCACAACCTCATTAATGGCAGTAATAATGTTTCACCCATTTCCCTGGTATGTAACTGAGATGCCTCTAAATGCTTTGAGGAACGTCAATAATGTAGAAGTGGAAATGTGTTTTCCTGAATTCCTTCCAAAGGGAAAAAAGAGCATCTGTGAAAAGCTCAGGTTTTCAATTAGCGGAAGGAGGGAAATAAAGTTGGTATTGAACTTTATATTCAGCTGAATTCCAGGCTGTGAAAAATTCTTGATAATTTGTAGGAATGTGCAGAAACTTTAACAGATTTTTTTAACCCTCCACCCTTCCCCACTTTCATTTCACAGCTCTGATTGTCTGCTTGTACGTACAGGCAAAGCTTTCCGCTTCTCAGTAGACAAGTGAAACCCCGGAGGATTGAATAGCTCATGCAGACAGGAACCATGGCCTGGACTCACTGGAGGATTAATGTGGACAGAAAGGGATGATTCTCATTGATTCATTACTCCCACTGCAGACCTCTTGAGTCCCCACTCTTTATGCCCCAGGGATTTCAGGAAGCACTCATAGTTTCAATAGAGGGAGGAACTGAGGTGGCCATGTTCTGTAGATAAGAATCTCTCCCACCTCTGGAAATCAGCAGTAGAACACAGTCCATGTTTACATGAGAAATTGCCAGCCTTTCACATTCACTGTGGTTGTATTGCCTTGTGGTTTGAGACCTGCCTTTAACACACTCATAAACACCCCTTCATGAAAAGTAAGATACTCAGTTATACTTTGAAGATGGTAGACACCTAAATTTGGAGTTCCTTTGACAATAATTGGAGTAAGAAAGAACTGTTAGTTATAAGATAAGTGCTTGTTGGAGGCATTCTAGTTTAAAATGAAAAGTGACATAATCTTATCTGCTTTCTGGAATGTTTTGGTGAATTACAAAGCTCTCTCAGCTAAAGAAAGGAGGGAGCTCTGTGTGGGAGAAATTGCTTGGGGTGGACTGTTGGAATGCTTGCTTTCTTTGGATGCTCCATGGGCCTCAAATGTTAGAGTAGAGGGTTACTTTCACTCAGATCCTCCTTCTCACTACCAGCATTCCTCCTTAATACTGGGAGGGGAGAATGTAGTCTTGTCCCTGGCCTATATTTGGAGCCTCCTTAAATCTGCCTGGGGTTCATTCCTATCACTTCCTTTCTCTCACCTCCAAATGACCCTAATTTCTCCTGGCCCAATCCTAGCCTTCCTTTTATTTCTTTCAGTTGACCATCCACCCCCATAGACGTCCTTTCCATGTGATAAGCCAGCCTACTACAGTATGTGAGCCTAAGCCTTGGGGCTTGTTTTACCTGGGGCCATTCCGCACAAGGACCAATGTTGCCAATTGCTTTCACAAAGCAGAAACGCTATTTTAAATAGTGGAATCTCGGTGTTCCGCATACCTTCATTTGTAGTGGAATCCAGTAGCGTTTCATTCATTCCCCACAGGTTTCCAGTCTCGCTGGAATCGCTAGAAAGGAAGCAATTTTTTTCTGTGCTTGTTCCCACCCCTGGCCGTCAATCAAATGGAACAGCCAATGGGCAGTTGCTATCATGCTCCCGAAAAGCCCCTTTCCCTTTATGCACAGTTTAAAACACACACACACACACACACACACTTTGCAATGAATATGCGTCGATTCGTTGCAACGGAGAGACCAATCTAGCTGGTGTGTGAGCTGGCGATTCATAGTTACCACACTCCCCCAAGTGGAAAAAAAATCCCCCCCCCGCACAGGCACAATTTTTGGCCGAAATTAAAGGGAACTGGCGAACACGGTGCTGTGTTGTGCTTGGGGAGCTTTAAAGCACTTCTGTGGAGGGACTGTAGCTGGAGAAGCCTTGCTGGGTGAATGAAGCCTCACTGGTTCGTTGCTTTCCCCGCTCCAAGGGAAAAAAATGGCGATTGCTTTGCTGGAAGTTCGGAGGAGAGAGCCAGGGGGAGGGACTTTGTTACAACTGCTACATTGAGAATGCACAGGTCTTTTTTGCAAGTGTTGCAGGTTGTTGGCAAGAGTATAGTGATTTTCTGAGGGTGAATCCATTTTCCCGATTCTCTGAAAATCGCTACAACTAAGCGATTTTGGCGCTAGTGTTGCAGGAGTGTTGCAGATTGCTCGCGGCGTCATGCGGAACGCAGTTTTAGTGGCACAAACAAAATGTAAGACTAGTTCTATATTAAAGTCGTGCAGAATGGCCCCTCATCTAGCTGTGCTTACACCACATTTTCTACCAGCTTGGCATAGTGGTTAAAAGTGGAATCCTCTGATTTGGAGAATTGGATTTGATTCCCTACTTCTCCACATGCAGCCAGATGGGTGACCTTGGGCCAATCACAATTCTCTCATAGCTATCTCAGCCTCACTTACATCACAGAGTGTCTATTGTGGCAAGTGGAAGGGACGGTGACTGTAAGCTGCTTTGAGGTTCCTTTAGACAGTAAAAATCAGAGTACAAAAATATTTCTTCTTTGTCCCTTTGGCCTCTGCACTCCTTCTGGAGGTGGTCCAGAAAAAGTCTCCCTATTTGCATTGTAGGACCCAGGGTACCCAGGAAAAGCCTCTACCCTAGGAATGTTTACTCCTTGATAGATCAATGAAAAGAAAGGAGAGTTGCACAATTGTGGGATTAAGGTATCTAGAGTTTTTGCTGACAGAATAAGAAAGGAAATGAATCAAGAGAAAGCGATCCAAAGTGTCAGTTAAAAGCTCAGGTATGCTCCTTCATTCCTGGATTCAGAGACTTGGAAATATAGCAACTTGAAGAGAACACAATATCAATATTTAAAAAGCTAAAAATGATGAACAATGATCAATTATTGATAAATTAGAGGCACTTCAAAGTTTCTGGTTGAAAGAGTAATGGAGGACTCTGATGGTAACATAAAATCTGTTCAGTTGTGTTCTAATGAGCTTACTCCTGTCATTCTTATCAAATCCCCTATTACCTCATTCAAATCCAAAGCCTCATATCACTATGGACCATGTTGAATCTGGATAGCTGGAAAATCATGAGCTTGTAAGGAACATTCTGAAAGTACTGCTAGAACCAGAAGTAGCCATTATCCACTCCTTTACTATGCATTGATGAAACTAGCAAAATGGAATTAACTGAGATAATTGAACATCATTGTTATTAACAAAGGGCCCTTCCAGGCTATCTGAATGCCCTTTCATAATAATCTCCTTAAATAATCTTCCTGCAAAAGAAAGGAAACCTTTCATCATGTTTAGAAACAGAATGCTAATATTTTTATGGCAGGAATCATATGTTCAGTTAAAAAAAAGCCAATATTTTGAAGTTTACATAATTGAGTTGATTATACTATACAACACAACATTAAAACTAGGGGCATTCCTATTTATCTTTAAAACATTCAAAGTAAAGTTTTTTTTTCCCCACAGGGCCCTAATCATAGATTCTTTTTTATTAAAAAAATCTTTAATGGGGAAAAAAGCTGACAGTAAGCTCTATGTATGCATCAAATACAAATAATTATTTCTAAAAATTATTAAATATGAAGCTACAAGTGTTTGTTGAGTGAAATTTGATAAGTGGAGAATTTAATGCTGTCAACTGTGGGAAGACAGATCGGGCAAATCAACTCCCTCACTTTAAAAATGTTGAAATTCTCTTTTGATCATTTTATTTGATAGATATTTGAAGAAAGTAACACCCGTCAGTTAAAGATTATACTTTCTGTTTTTAATAGCTATTTTAATAGCTATTCTAGAATTGACTTTTAAAAACTTTCAGGACAGCTAGGTAAATTTATGAATACCACTAGAATAGAGCCCGGTGTATATTCTGATCATGTCCTGATTGTCCTGAGTCTTGGGGGATTTTCACATTACCATTATGAACCAGATGTTATTCATTGTTAGCCCAATTTCAAGTAAAGTAATATGGCTGTTTCAGACACAAGAAAATTCCTTCTGGTTATTATTATTATTATTATTATTATTATTATTATTATTATTATTATTATTATTATTATTATTATTATTATATTTATATTTATATTTATATTTATATTTATATTTATATTTATATTTATATTTATATTTATATTTATATTTATATTTATATTTATATTTATATTTATATTTATATTTATATTTATATTTATTTCCCGCCTCTCCCAACAGGCTCGAGGCAGGTCACAACAACTAACCCCATTAAAATTTCCATTAAAACATCAATCTACTAACTTGATGGCTAACAATCCCATCCCTCCCCCAATTATCAAAGAGGTGAAGAGGGAAGGATGGGGGAGTAGCATACACTCCAACTGCTGGGGGGGGGAGCAATGTCCCTGATTCACTGACCCCAGCCTCAACCATAGACCTGGTGGAAGAGTTTTGTTTTACAGGCCCTGCGGAAAGCTGACAAATCCCGCAGGGCCCACAGATCACCCGGGAGCTCATTCCACCAGGTAGGGGCCAGGACTGAAAAGTAGGCATGCTTCCTTCGGGCTGGGGACAACCAACAGGTTCTCACCCACAGAGTGTAAGGCCCTGCGGGGGGCATAGAGCAGTAGGCGGTCCCTCAGGTATGTGGATCCCAATCCGCGTATGGCCTTGAAGGTTAAAACCAAAACCTTGAACCAGATACGGGCAGCAATTGGCAGCCAATGCAGCTGCCTCAGCACCAGCTGGATGTGGGCCCTCCAAGATGTTCCAGTGAGGACCCTGGCAGCTGCATTTTGCACCAGCTGTAGTATCCGGGTCAGGGATAAGGGTAGGCCTATGTAGAGCGAGTTACAGAAATCTATTCGGGAGGTGATGAGTCATGTCTGAAAAATAGAGGAATTTAAAACAGTGCCACTTCTCCACCCACACTTTTTCACTGCACACATTTTCTCAGAGTTTTTAAAAATCATTTTAACATGAATACTATAGTGCTAGGTTAGTATAGCATTTTAGTGCTATAGTGGCATGATTACGATGCATTGATTCTATTGAGCCACTATAACACTAAAGCACTATATTAGCCTAGTGCTCACATTAGCAAGTTAAAAAAAAATCCTCTAAGGAGAAAAGGAGGTTGAGAGGGGATATTATAGCCCTCTTTATTTGAAAGGTTGTCACTTGAAAGAGGGCAGGATGCTGTTTTCATTGGCTGCAGAGAAAGGGACGTGCAGTAATGGGTTTAAACTACAAGTACAACGATATAGGCTAGATATCAGGGAAAAAAATTCACAGTCAGAGTAGTTCAGCAGTGGAATAGGCTGCCTAAGGAGGTGGTGAGCTCTCCCTCACTGGCAGTCTTCAAGCAAAGGTTGGATACACACTTTTCTTGGATGTTTTAGGATGCTTAGGGCTGATCCTGCGTTGAGCAGGGGGTTGGACCTGTATGACCCCTTCCAACTCTATGATTCTGTGATTCTGTGAAGGTTGTGTGATGAGAAGGGGCAGGAAAATTTGGCATTGCAGGAATTGCTATAGATTGCACACCACAGCAATTCAGAAGTGCATTAAGAGGTGGAAACCAGAAGAAAGCAGTTTCCCTCAAAAGCAGCTTAGACATGCTTTCTTAACCTGACAAAAGTGGGTTTATATGAATGGGTAAATAAATTCCACTAGCAG
Source organism: Paroedura picta (assembly GCF_049243985.1). Classification (NCBI taxonomy): domain Eukaryota; kingdom Metazoa; phylum Chordata; class Lepidosauria; order Squamata; family Gekkonidae; genus Paroedura; species Paroedura picta. The sequence goes on from NC_135374.1 coordinate 45,923,838, forward strand.
CCAGTTAGTAAAATGGTTTGTCTGAAATGGCAGGGGAAAAAAAATGTTAGCAATCAGTTACTAAATGGAATACAAAGGCATAACAACATACTGCTAGATAAAGAGATAGTGGATACTTTACAAAAAGAATTTAAAATGTTCTTTGAAATTGATACTACTAATGAAGTACTTAAAGGTTCTATCTGGGAAGCCAGGAAAGCTTATATAAGGCAAGTCTGTACAAGTTTAATATCAGCACAGAAGAAAAAGCAAGAGTAATTAGGCAAGATCGAATTGAAAAAAAGATCAAACATCTAGAAAATATCCTTAAGCATACTAAATTTGGATTATCTCTGAAAGGGGGAAATACTCAAAATCAGAAGAATTTAATATATGTTAAACAGACAAAAAACATTTTAAGTTAGGTGGAAAGATGGGTATCACATCTTACCATGTTCTATCTCTGAAGATGCTAGCCAGGATTACTGATATAATGTCAGGGACGAAAACTATCGCATCACAGCCACACAGTACAGTAAAATCACAAGGAACCCCCCCCCACCACCACCACCATCACTAAAAGGAAGATTCTGAACTTTCTTAGAGGGTGCCATTCCAGAGACCAAGTTGTCTGCCAAGCAAGCATAAGCAGCAAGCAAATCTAATAAGCCTGCTTCTCCCCTATAATGGCACTCTCAATTCAGAACTTCCTGCCCGCCCATCACTGTATTTTGGCAAGGTGGTAATAGCTGGTCATTTGGAAGCTAAGGGGGAAATGTTAATGCTTCTAGATTGGTTAAGAAATGGTTGCTTTGTCTGCTTTACCACTTGTTAGGCTGGATTGTTCTTTACTAGTTGTTGTTGTTGTTGTTGTTAGGTGCGAAGTCGTGTCCGACCCATTGCGACCCCATGGACAATGGTCCTCCAGGCCTTCCTGTCCTCTACCATTCCCCGGAGTCCATTTCAGTTTGCACCTACTGCTTCAGTGACTCCATCCAGCCACCTCATTCTCTGTCGTCCCCTTCTTCTTTTGCCCTCGATCGTTCCCAGTATTAGGCTCCTCTCCAGGGAGTTCTTCCTTCTCATGAGGTGGCCCAACTTTCGCATGGTCCAACATTGCAACTGGGAATACCATAGCCTTGACTAAACACACTTTTGTTGGCAGGTAGATGTCTCTGCTTTTTAGGATGCTGTCTTTATTTGCCATAGCTTTCCTCCCCAGGAGCAAGCGTCTTTTAATTTCTTTGCTTCAGTCCCCATCTGCAGTGATCTTGGAGCCCAGGAAAATAAAATCTGTCACTATCTCCAGTTCTTCCCCATCTATTTGCCAGGAATTGAGAGGGCCAGATGCCATGATCTTTGTTTTCTTGATGTTGAGTTTCAAGCCAACTTTTGCACTCTCCTCCTTCACCTGCATCAACAGGCTCTTTAGTTCCTCTTCACTTTCTGCCATTAGTGTGGTATCATCTGCATATCTGAGGCTGTTGATATTTCTCCCTGCAATCTTGATCCCAATTTGTGACTCTTCTAATCTTGCCTTTCTCATGATGTGCTCCACATACAAGTTAAATAGGCAAGGCAACAGTATACAGCCTTGCCGAACTCCTTTCTCAATTTTGAACCAATCAGTGATTCCATGTTCAGTTCTCACTGTTGCTTCTTGACCTGCATATAAATTTCTCAAGAGACAAATAAGATGCTCTGGTATTCCCATCTCTTTAAGAACTTGCCACAATTTGTTGTGCTCCACACAATCAAAGGCTTTAGCATATTCAATGAAGCAGAAGTAGATTTTCTTCGGGAACTCCCTAGCTTTCTCCATGATCCAGCGTATGTTGGCAATTTGATCTCTAGTTCTTCTGCCTCTTCAAAATCCTGCCTGTACTTCTGGAAGTTCTCAGTCCACATATTTCTGGAGCCTAGCTTGTAAAATTTTGAGCATAACTTTGCTAGCATGAGAAATGAGTGCAATAGTGCGGTAGTTTGAACATTCTTTGGCATTGCCCTTCTTTGGGATTGAAAGGTAAACTGACCTTTTCCAATCCTGTGGCCATTGTTGAGTTTTCCAAATTTTCTGGCATATTGAGTGTAGCACTTTTATTGCATCGTCTTTTAAGATTTTGAATAGTTCAACTAGAATGCTGTCACCACCACTAGCTTTATTGTTGCTCAGACCTCCTAAGGCCCATTTGACTTCACATTCCAGGATGTCTGGCTCCAGGTCAGTAACTACTTTTTTTTGTGGTTATCAAGGATGTTAAGATCACTCTTGTATAGTTCTTCTGTATTATTTCCCCACCTTTTTTAAATCTCTTCTGCTTTTGTGAGGTCCCTACAATTTTGGTCACTTATCATACCTATCTTTGCATGAAACATTCTCTTCATAACTCCAATTTTCTTGAAAAGATCTCTGGTCCTTCCCATTCTATTGTTTTCTTCTATTTGTTTGCACTGTTCATTTAAGGCATTCTTATCTCTTCTAGCTTTTCTCTGGAATTCTGCAATCAATTGGGTGTATCTTTCTCTTTCTCCCTTGCCTTTCACTTCCCTTCTCTGCTTAGCTATTTGTAAAGCTTCCACAGACAGCCATTTTGATTTCTTGCATTTCTTTTTCTTTGGGATGGTTTTAGTTGCTACCTCTTGTATAATGTTGCGAACCTCCGTCCATAGTTCTTCAGGCACTCTGTCTATCAGATCTAATTCCTTAAATCTATTTGTAACCTCTACTGTATATTTGTCAGGGATATGATTTAGTTCATACCTGAGTGGCCTAGTGCTTTTCCCTACTTTCTTCAATTTAAGCCTAAATTTTGCAACAAGAAGCTGATGATCTGAACCACAATCAGCTCCTGGTCTTGTTTTTACTGACTGTATAGAACTTCTCCATCTTTGGCTGCAGAGCACATAGTCAATCTGATTTCTGTGTTGACCATCTGGTAATGTCCATGTGCAGAGTTGTCTCTTGGGTTGTTGGAAAAGAGTGTTTGCTATGACCATTGTATTCTCTTGACAAAATTCTACCAGCCTGTGCCCTGCTTCATTTTGTACTCCAAGGCCAAACTTGCCTGTTATCCTGGTTATCTTTTGGCTTCATACTTTAGCATTCCAATCCCCCATGATGATAAGCACATCATTTTTTGACGTTGCTTCTAGAAGGTGTTGCAGGGCTTCATAGAACTGGTCAACGTCATCCTATTCAGCAGCAGTGGTTTGGGCATAGACCTGGATTACTGTGATGTTGAATGGTTTGCCTTGGATTCGAACTGAGATCATTCTGTCATTTTGGGGATTGTATCCCAAGACTGCTTTTCCTACTCTCTTATTGATTATGAAGCCTACTCCATTTCTTCTGCGAGATTCTTGTCCGCAGTAGTATACCTGATGGTCATCTGAATCAAATTCACCCATTCCTGTCCATTTTAGTTCACTGATTCCTAAAATGTCAATGTTCAGTCTTGTCATCTCTTGTTTAACCACGTCCAGCTTGCCTTGATTCATGGATCTGACATTCCAGGTTCCTATGGAATAAAAATCTTTACAGCATCGGACTGTCTTTTCGTCACCAGTTACTTCCACAACTGAGCGTCCTTTTGGCTTTGGCCCAGCCGCTTCATTCATTCTGGCGCTACTCGTACGAGCCGTCTGCTCATCCCCAGTAGCATATTGGACACCTTCCAATCTGAGGGGCTCATCTTCTGGCGTCATATCATTTTGCCTTTTGAATTTGTCCATTGGGTTTTCATGGCGAAGCTACTGGAGTGGTTTGCCATTTCCTTCTCCAGTGGATCACCTTTTGTCAGAGCTCTCAGCTATGTCCTGTCCATCTTGGGTGGCCCTGCATGGCATAGCTCATAGCTTCACTGAGCTACGCAAGCCCCCTTGCCACAGCAAGGCAGCGATCCTTGAAGGGGGTTACTACTTGTTAGGCTTGGTTTAATTTGGTTGGCTGGCCCAGTGTGGGCTTTTGCTTAATTAGGGACCTATGTGGAGTCCACGAAGACATCTTGTGATAAGAAGAGGCTTCCCAAATTGGCTTCTCATGGATCATCAGTCAGAGAGGCTGATGGGTGGATGGGACTTCATCAGTTCAAACTATAGTGTTTGCCAGAAAGGGTATAGTATGAAGGTGTAATGACTCTTGAAATATAAAACAGGGGAAATGATTAAGGCTGCCTTGAACTTGGAGACAAGGTGGGATTGCTCATTAAGGCTGGCTTACTTTGGCAGCTCAATAGGTAGCATTTCCCTTACTGTGGGTTGGGTATTCTATATTCAGATCAGTTCATAAATAAATTCCCTTGAACCCATTTATTGTGTGTGGGGAGATTAGGGGAAAGTTGGAACATTAAGTACAAAATTTACTGATTATAAGTATTTTGTTTACCAGGAACATCAGCAAACCTTTCTGGTTGAATGACATCCCTGTCAAGCAAATATCTGCTCAAACTTAAGAGGGTTCTAAGCTGCACTTTTGTATGCCTGCACACAGTGATTGTCCTGAATTTTAATTTAAAACATGCAAAAATGTCAGTCCTGCTACTCAATGTGCATTTCAGTCAACTTCAACTAGTAAATGCACAACTTCAACTAGTAAATGAGCAATTAGTGAAAAGAAATATTAGTGGAAAGAATGTCGTCTGCATAATATCTTCTGTTGAAAAATATGGTTGGCCTTGATCATTGGAAAGTTTTGATATCAGATTCATTTTTCTTGTGTCTCTTGATTTTCTCTCCCCCACCCCTAATCTCATTAAATAAGACTGGCACGTCTAGAAAAAAATGAATGACATTTGTTCATTTGTAGATATTTGCAGTTTTTATTTTGTAATGGGTGAAAAATAGAGCTTTATATTTCTCTCCCCTCCCATTAATTACAAAACTATTACTCAAATATGTATAGTTGTTCCATTTAAGAAACATTTTTCTGAGAGAGTATAGCAAGTTTTTCTGCAACAACTTCCTGCTCTTCCAAATGGGTTATCTCTTCTGGTCCATCCAAGCATCTAATCCCTTGAAGTGAGCTTCCTCTACTTTAGCTCTTCAAACAAGAGCTAAAGTAGAGGTAGCTCACAAGAGTTTGAAGACATAAAAGACAATATTTTTAAGCATGGAAGTCTACTAAAGATACCGGCACAATAATTTCTTTAAAAGGGTTGCCCTCATGATTTAAAAATTAAAAAAACAAAACAAAAGGTGTGGCAAAAATGGCTATGGTTTGGCAGAATATGTGGATGTTAACTATTCGGTTGAGTCCAACTCTTGGCAATCCTATGGCACAATTGCTGCCACAATTTCTGATCTTGAACTGCTTCTATTAGTTGTGTAATGTTCTGGCCAGTGTCCATTTTGACTGCATCCAACCACCACATCCTTTGTTAGCTTGGCCTCTTTTTTCTACTGACCAATCCTAGCACAATTGTTTTCTCTATTGAGTTGGATCTCATGATATGACCAATAAGTGAACTGGAGTTTTGTGATTTTGCCTACCAGTGATAGATCAGGCTTTATGTGCTGTAGTATTTCCTTCTTTGTGACTTTTGCTTTCCATGGTATCCTCAGGAGCCTTCTCCTACACCAGAATTCAAACAAATTGATTCTTCTGTTGTCTGATTCATGCATCATCCAACCTTCACAACCATAAGTGGGTATTAGACATATGATAAATCTAACTAACTAATCTAACTCATCTACATTTGGTAGGCTGTCCTTGCTTTTCCATGTTTGATTCAAGCTTGTCATTGCTGAGCAACCCAGAGCAATTCGACATTTTATTTCCATACGGCAATGACCTGTCTCATCAATTCGTGATCCATGAAAAATGAGTTCTTGAGCACATTTGATCTCTTCACCATCACTTATTATTGTGCCATGTCTGTTTTTTCCAGTGGGCATAATTTTTGCCTTTTTAGCATTTAAGAAAAGGCCAAATTTCTTGCTTTCTTCATTGACCTTTGTAATCAGCTGTTCTAGGCCTTCCTTTGTTATTGATTGGAGGGTAGTGTCATCAGCATAATGAAAATTATTTATGTTCCTTCCTATCCTTCCTACAATCTTAATTCCAGTGCTTGATTCTTTGAGTTCAATCTCTCTCATAATTATCTCAACATGCAAGTTAAACAGGAAGAGGGAAAGAATACAGCCTTGGCACACTTTTTTTCTCTATTTTGAACCAGTCAGTATTACCAAATTGTGTATGTGCAATGGCTTCTTGGTTTGCGTGGAACACCTGCATCAATTTGATCAAATGCATTGGCACTCCCAAATTTTGCAGGGCTTCCCACAATTTCTCTCTATCGAAAGCCAGCTTGAACATCTCGTAATTTCCTTTCAATATTTTTTGCTATTTGTTGTTGTATGATTTAAGCAGGATCTTAGTAGCATGAGAAATGTGGGCTACTGTATGGAAATCCTTTTTTTGTAATGGGATGGACAAATGTCATTTCCATTCCTCTGGCTACTTATTATTTTCCCTGGCACTTATCTGGCACAAACCTGACTAGGACATATCTCAGCAATTCCATGGATATGGTGTCAATGCCTGGGGCCTTATTGTCAGACAATTAATTCATGGCTCATTCAACTTCATCCTCAAGAATGGCCAGGTCAAGTTCTGTTTCTATTTCTTTTTCATTTTGAAGACAGCAAGTTTCTGTTCTTCATGCATACAGTTCTTCTGTATATTCTTGATGCTCTGTTGGTCAGTCAATTCCATCCCTTGTTTATCTTTGATAATGCTTTTACAAGCAGCAAGTGGCATTTGGAACCTCTTTACTTGTGCATCCATATTTGTAGTCTTCTAATTCAGCAGTCCCCAACCCCCAGTCCCCAATACCCCCACTGGTATTGGTTCGTGGATCAGTCGGTACCGGGCCGTGGCTCCTCCTTGTCCTCCTCCCTGGCTGCTGCTTCAAAGGCTGCTCTGCCACTCTGCTGCTGGCTTACCTTTGGTGCTCTCCAGTGGCTGCCATAGCTGGGGCTCCCCCTCGGTGTGGCACTGCGCAGATGCTGCTGGCAGCGCCTCCCAGTGGGTGGTGGGAAGTCAGGAGCACTGGCGGGAAAGCAAGTGGAGCAGGGGCTCAGGCAGTGGTGATGTCCCTCAGCAAAAGACTACCCCCTCGGACCTCAGTAAAATTGTTAAGCGTTGACCGGGCCCCAGTGATAAAAATTGTTTGCATTCCTGATTCCAGTAAGCTTCACTGTCTATTCTTGCTGCCCTTTGAAACTCCACATTTTTTTGGGGGGGAGGGGGGGTTACTCCAATTTACCTGCAGCTTTTTCAGCATTTCTACATTCAGTTATTCTTATAGTTTAATCAAAGAGCCATTTTGATATTTCGTTCTGGCTTCTTGTCTGGTATGTGTTTAAATGCTATTTCTACAACAGTTTATTGGATTTCCTGCCACAGTTCATCAGCATCTTCTAAATTGTGTCCAATAGTTGAACTTCCTTAATTCTGCTGTCTTCCTGCTGTTGTGGAGTTATGAACCCCAAACAGCACCTGGATATGTTTTCACAGCATGGATTGAACCGGACCATCTTTGATTGCATAAGATACAATCTATTTGGTTCCAGTGTAATCCATTTGGTGATGCCAAGTGTATAGGTGATGTTTATGCTGTTTAAACCATTCATGATATGAAACTGATTTTCATGACAGAATTGTGCCAGATCTTGCATCTTTCCTTTCTTCCAGCCCGAAGTTGCCAGTAATGTCTCTCTCTGCTTGTGTGCCAACTTTTGCATTAAAGTCACCCATTATGTAAATGGGATCATCATCCAAAAACAACAACAATTCTGAACATGTGTCATGATGATATTAAAGCATCTGGAGAAAAAATTATCAAACAAAATCAGGTCAAGCCAAACCTGAATAAAATTTCTTTATGCTTCCCTAATGCTGCAGTTCTTTTTGCTCACAGCTTAGCTATCAGGAGTTCAGACAATTCTTTGTGAATCAGTTATGACCCACCCAATTCTTCAACAAGCTTAAAAATATGAATTAGCAATGTAAGTAAATAGCAAGAATATTTAACCACAGTCTTTGTGGCTGTCAATTTTTAGAAAGGATATCAACCTTTATGTTCAAGGACTTTTAAGTAAATAGCTATTAAAGATGAGGATAAACTGCTCCAGGAAGTCTGCATATACCTAATCTTGTTTATTCATTGCTCTTGCATCTCTTCCTGGAACATTTTTATACTGACCAGCACCACTGATGTAGAGGCATTTTACAGAAGTAAACTATTAGCAAAGTGGAATATTTTAACTTCTAAAAGATTCTAAAAACCTAAGATCATATGGCTGCAATCCTAATTTTTTTGAAGACTAAGCCATTATATAATGTGGCACTTAGGATTCATTTTAGGATTGTTCCCTATCTTATGTAAATGTTCATACATTTTAACTATTGATTTAAATTTAAATTTTTTTTACACCTAGCCCTTCCTCTTGTAAATTAAGTTCTGTCAAATGCTTCTAAATTGCAGCTGGTGTAAATTTCTGCATATGCTTAGGCTATGGTTTCCAGTTCTACAATGCACCTAAGAATGCCAGTACTTTTAGGGGTGAAAAACAAAGCACAGCTTTGATTAATCCATTCTTGTTAATCAAATAATTTTCTTCCGGTTCCCCTCTTCATTGGAGAATTGGGGGGGGGGGGTGTTTTAATTGTTGCAATTAAAGTGTTCCATGACATGAAACACGCTGTGAAGTTTGGGGGAAACCTACCACAATCATTTTTCAGTTGTATGACTTGAGAGAAAACTGGTTTCTTAAGAATAGGCCTTCCTGCATCCTGTTATGCCAGATGATGGGCAGCAGCTTCATCACTTTGCCACTTAATTTATTGCTTTGTTGGTATGACAGCCCATCCACTTCCCTCCTTCAGAAGCAAGGTTTTCTGTTCATTTTTCTTTCCCTGTCAAACTGAGCTGCCCTCATAAAGTGTTTTCTTTTCTGCTGAAGAACTCTGGCTGTCCCATCCTGACACAGTATGATACTTTGGCTGTTGGCTTAGCCCAGGAAGTCGAGGGAAGAATCAAGAGCGGGCATTAATTTAAACAACATAAATGGCACTGAAGGCATTTTGAATTCAAAAAATAACAAAATGTTTTATTTAACACAGAGGGGAAAGGTCACGTGAAACCTGAATTTCAAAATTCTGAGTTAAAATCAGAACATGCACAGACTAATTCAGAAGCTTTTCACATTGTTTTAAATCCTTATGTTGAAAGGCTATTGGTTCTAGTTGTGTCCCCAAACACTCCAGTGCACTTCCTTATAGTATCTCTAATTTTTGGTTTCCAAAAGACTAGCAGCCTTTCCAATAACCCATCCTCTTCTCTTGAAACATCAGTATTCAGTTTTTAACTGACCCTGAAGGTTCCTAAAAGCAATTTCTAATCACACCAGACCATGGATCTCTGTACTGTGCACTGAGTAGGGAATTTTCTCCTCACTTTAGGAGATATTTTTGTGGTTCATACTCAATTTTGGCTCAGTGTATCAAGAAAAGGCATGTATTAAAATATATTAATAGAAGTATAGTAAATAATTTCCCTCCACCCAACTAATTCACAGGCAACAAATCACTAAGGGGTTTTGCTGTGTTTTCTGATGACTTCCGGATTCTTGGATGGAAAAGGAAAAGGAACAACCACTGTGAATGCTTTTTGCCAGCCATTCAGATATGGAGAATGGATGGTATGGATGCTCTTGGCTGATTGTAGAGGTCATAATGATACAGATGGAATGAGGAAATGTCTTGAAAGAAGTTGGTTCACAAAGACTGAGGCAAACCTCCATAAATATCTCTTGATTGGCACTGAAATCACAGTGCCTTTTGTTGATTGCCAGTCATTGGAGATCACTGGGACTACCACCTCTTTTTTTCCTAAGCTTTATGTCTTGTCAGCTTAAAGCATGATATGACCCCCCCCCCATTCCATATAATCATGCCTCTTACATTTTAGTTTCACATACTTCCAAGTAGAGAACAGGAGTGAATATTATGTAAGGTGAAGCACACTGACTGCTGGTCTTACATTTAAAGAAACTGGAACTGAAGTTCCATGATTGGGAAATTAATTGTGAAAAAAGTTTAGAGATCCATGGTTAAAGCCATACAGTAAGCAAATGTGAGATAAAACCTTTGTAAGATCACAGCCCCATTGGAAGGTTCACAAGTGTGTTCTTCTGAGCCACTGAAAGGAGACCAGACAGAATGAACAGCAGTGCAGTAAAGGAAGCCATAATCAAGATTGAGAAAAATTATCCCAAACGCAACTGATAGTAGGAATCTCAACAAATTAATCTGGACTCTAATTACCAGCACATCATTAAGGCCAGATTCCTAACAGTTTCTAGTGGCCATGTCCTACAAGCATTACAGGCCAGGCAGGCTTCCCTATGGCCCATTATGCACGGCCGCCAAAACAGCGATTTCGAGTCACATGGAAAACGTGGAGGGGGAAGACGCAAAGCACACCGGTTATGCACGGGATGGGGCACGGTGGCGGCAAAACCCAGAGCAACCGATTATACATGCGGCGATCCTGGCGCCGCTTCTGGTTGCGCCCCGGTCTCCCAGAAGCTGCGCTTTCTTCCGCATTTCGCTAATGTGGCTTTTTCGGCAGCATGCACCGAAGCTGCGGCCGGTTGCAGCCGGCACCGTGCGTTATCGGTGATTTTAGTCGCCTCCATTCCACCCCGAATGTGCGTTATTCCCCCCGTGCATAATGGGTCTATGTCCTGCAAACGGAGCTCAGAGCCTGAGCACCCAATCATGCCTTGTTCTTTTGACACTCTTTGAGCTAAGGCTCCATAAACAAACCCTGCTGACTTCTCTTAGAGGTCTCTGCTCCAGGTTTAGCACCCTAGCAACCAAATCAGGTCCAATAAAATGCCTCAGAATTGAAAAATTCAGCTTTCACGAATCAAGATGACCCCACATCCGAGTACCAAAACTGGGGTTCAAGTGATTTGCGAAATGCCACACTGTTTTCAGGTCAATTCAGCCTGAACCCAGTCCTTACATTTCATCTTGATAGCTATGTCACAAACACAACAATTGGACCAAGAAATGATAGAACTCAAATTCTAAAGACAGTCCTTGTAAATTCAATCAAACCCAAACAAAAAAAAGGAGCTTCCCTCCCCCTGGCCAATTGAATATGGAAAAGAATGGGTTGAGCTGCTGAGAAGCCTGCTACTGGTGAGCGAAGGACACCCACAAACGCACATGGTAGCAATTATAACCCACCTAACACTTCTGCCCTCTGAGGATCCTGAACTCTCTGTGGACATTGAGGCAGCCCATGAAGGGGCCAGCTT